>NC_090935.1:767317962-767948154 GCF_040938575.1 Ambystoma mexicanum
GGGTGCCTCTTGAGATGTTAATTTTGGCCGATCTGTAGCCATTTATCCTGAGGGAGGTGGTCGGGTGCTGATAATTGGCCATGGACCACTTAATAAATTTGGGACCAAATCCAAAGTGGGCTAGGGTCTGGCTGATATATCCCCTTTCAAGTAAATCGAAGGCTTTGTGGCCTTCAAGGGAAATGATAGCTAGGTCAGAGCCCATTCTGGTGGCACTTTCTATTAAGTCAATCGTGCAGCGTATACTGTCTTGGGTGCTGTGCCTGGGAATAAAACCTGTTTGGTCTGGGTGAATTAATTTGGGTAGGAATGCTCGCAGCCTAGCGGCTAGTATCTTGGAAAAGATCTTGGCATTGTTATTCATAAGCATGATTGGCCTGTATGAGGTGCATTGTTCGGGATCCTTTCCGGGTTTGGGAATGAGAACCGTTAGGTCTCTTCCATGGACGGAGTGATACTACCCGTTGTGAGGAAAGAATTGGAAAGAGCGGCTAGCTGTGTGGCGAGAATATGTGCAAATGCCTTATAGAACCGCACTGTAAATCCGTCAGGACCCGTGGCGGCGTTCTTCAGTGATTTTAGAGCCTCCATTGTTTCGTCCGTCATAATTGAGATTTACAAAGTTTCCAGCTGAATAGGAGAGCGGGGGGGGGGGGGGGCATTTTGAATCTACCTCAGGTATTGTGTTTGGGATTCCGAGTTCGTGGGGGGACCTGACATTATTTCAGTACGGTGTTCAAGTAGGATTTGCATTTTCAACTTCCTCCCCATACCTGGCCACCCCATCCATCCCCTTAAGTTTTGGAATGTTGTTCCTCATGTGTACTTTCTTAAGTTTGTGGGCTAGAAGCCGGTTTGCTTTATTCCCATCGGCATAACATTGTTTAGTATATGGTAATGCCTTAGCCGATTTGTCTACCAAATGCATTTCAAGCGCAATTTTAGCTTTTTTGAGGTCTCTGCCCCCTGACTGAGTGGTGTATTTTAAGGTTCTTTTCTAGTTCCTCCACCCGCTGTGCTAATTTGGTTTGTTGGAGTTGTCCAGTTCGTCTTACTGCCGCTGTGGCACTTATCAGGACTCCTCGTACAACAGGATTAATGGCATCCCACACTGTGGAGAGAGGGCATTCTCCAGTTCCGTTATCCCTGAAAAAGTGTGAGGGTTTCAGCTACTTCCATTCAGATTGAGGAGTCCAGCAGGATGGTTTTCTGTAGCTTCCAGTACCTTTTTGGGGGGAAGGGGGAAGCCATGGTTGCGTAAGACCGCCTACACTGGGGTGTGGTCTGAGAGAACCCTCAGTAATATTTGTACCCCTTCTAGGAAATGGAAGAGGCCACTAGGCATTAACAGGAGGTCTATCCTAGAAAATCCCTTGTGCATGTGTGAGTAGTGGGTGAAGTCCTGGACGCCTGTATTATGCAGCCTCCAAACATCCACTGTGCGCGACTCTCTCAAAAATTCTGCTATCGCTAGGGCCCTGAAGAAGTCTGCCTTTGTTCGGGGAATGGTTTTATCAGTTTGCGGGTCTGGGACTCTGTTGAATTCGCCCCCTATCACTAGGTGCCCCTCAGCGAATGCCATTATGGTTGGAATTAGGTTGATTAAGAACCTTTCTTTAGCACTGTTCGGGCAGTAGATGGAGATGATGGTCATAGGTTGCTCAAGCAGGTGCCCCTTGACCATTAAGAATGTACCCATGGGATCCCGTTGTACCGCGACGTGCGTTAGGGGGACATTTTCATTCAGTAGTAGGGCACACCCTCTCTTCTTCTCGCCTGACGTTGCAAAGAACCGGTTTTTGAATCTATTGAAGCGTACCCACTTCTCATCCACCCCCAGGAGATGGGTCTCCCGCAGGTAGACCACATCCGCAGAAACATGAGCCAGTTTCCGCTCCACCAACTTCCTTTTCCCCGGAAAGTTAAGGCCCTGCACGTTCCATGTTAGGAACCGCAGTTCCCTGCTCGCGTCAGCTGTCATGGGGTCCTCTGTGAGCTCTGCTCCACTGCCACCCCTCCCCTGCCGATTCCCCTGTGCACCATCTTCGTGTGTCGAGAGTCCGTCTGCCTGTTCTTTAATCAGAGTGAAGTTTTGCTGTGTTTGTTAGTTTTTATGCTCTAAACCCATTTCCTCCCAACTTCCCTCCGAAACCTCGTTTGTTACCCATCTCCCCCTCCTCCCCGCACCTCTCTCTCACCCTCTGCAGCATGCGTTGTTGAGTCCAGCCCTCAACCAACGGAGTATCTGGCAACGGCTCTCCACTGACCCTGTTGGGAGCCCTTAGGCCACAGGCTTAACCATTGGCATTAAAGGAAGGATAATGCAACTGTGCTCATCGTGTAAAGGGCTATCCAGCCCTGTTGGAAAAACATCTGACAAACGTAATGAAAATGTGAAACTTGAGACTTATCTTGACCAATGTGGGAGACCCCTCTGACAGTCCACTGCCTCGTTCAAACCCAAGCGGCCCCCTGTTGTAAGTGGGAGGGCCAACATGGACCAGGTTGATGACAATGCGTCCTGAGCTCTCCAGGAAACTGTAGGCCGGTTTCAGCCCTTTTCCGTGTTCTTGGGTTTCCGAGGTGGGTGTCGCATCCAACGCCTATACTGCACCCTGTTAGGGAGAATTCTCATTTTATGGCTAATTTCCCTCACCTAGTGAGTCCCCCAGCAGCTTTGCTGGATTTCTGGAGTTTATTTTTCCACTTGGTAAGAGTGTGAGCTTTTCCCCCACTCTTAACCATGTTTTATCATGTGTATTTCTTCTGTTTTTGTGATTGTGGGCTCTGGAGTACACCACTTCAGTAGCCCCCTTCTTTTGTGTTACACAACACCTTCAGTGCAGTGACACAGGGTTGTCTTTTAGACTTCCCACCAACTCAATTTCTGGGGCTGACTACTGTCCCCTAGAAAAGGGTAAAGTTGACATTAACTTTACTTAGTCATTTAACCACAGATCCAGTACACCCCATCTTACATGGAGTACTGGAAAGGGTTACTCCTTAGCCCTTTTATCTTTACCTCCTAGAGCCTTGTTTTGCTCTTTTAACATTTAGACTTGGCTGGTGGCAGTGGTATCTACCCTAACCTTTCTACCGCATTTATACTATATAACCGTGGTACTGTTTTAGGCTATCAAATTAGCCTCGAACATAGACCCACTTGACCAAATACTCTTTGTTTTGGCTCCTGTCAGGTTTGGTCGCCATTTCTTTTTGTTAAAGTCCTTCTTGTGTTTTACTTTGCGCGGCAAACCAGGTTTGCCTCCTTTGTTCACTGTCTTTTGGCAGGCTTCTGCCAAGAAGCCCTACTCTAGGCGCCTGGGTGTCTAGGTGGGCTGAATGTGAGGGAGGGGTGTAGTTACCCCCTGCACAGGGTATCCTAGGAAACCCAAGTCGCACTTTGCCATGATTGGCTGAGGTGGTTGTCCAGGGCTGGACAACCCCCCTGCTGCGTGATTGACAGCCAGGCTGTGTGAATGGGGAATGTTTGCATAAAAGGCAGGACTCTTGGGCTGGAAGTCAGAGTCGCCACTGGAACTACAAGGAATCGAAGAGAAGCGGAGAAGAAGACGGCTGCTGCAACTACCCTGTCCCGGTGAAGCCCTGCTGCTGTCCTGAGCTATCTACCCTTGGACGACCAGAGAAGAGCAAGTCTGGAGTCGTCTTCCCTTGATCTTGGTGGGGTCAACCAGCTTGTCTTCCACAGTCAGAGGATCCTCCTCGTGGTCGAAATCGGTGCACACTGCTGTAGTGGTCCGGTAAGCCACCTGAAGAGCCTCTCCTGTTTTAAAGGAGCGCACCTTTTATTCACAGTCGCTGCTGCTGGCTTCATACCTGTGTGGTGCAGACCCCTCCAGAAGTCGTCCTTCTTGCTGAAGCTCCAGGAACCGTGGGTCTGCAGGAAACTACCAGGAGCAACCGCCATGGCACCAGCTTCTCCCTTGAATAAGGTATTGTGTTCTGCTTTGAGGAAATGGGGTGAATCCCTTTTCTCCTCTTCCAAGGCTTGTCCTCATTTTCCCTCCTTCTTATAACTTTTGCTTCCTCTGTTGACAATATCTAAGTACTCCTGGCAACGTTGAATCTTGAACTGTCCGACTGTGTGATCCTCGACAACAGGATCCCAGTTCCACTTGACACTGGCTCCGGCCTATTGACTCGTGTATTGCTGTGAACGAGTGTTCTCTGACTCTGTCTGCCCTGACAAAAGTATTGCCTATGATTTTTGCCCCCAACTCTCTCTGGTTAAACTCGGGTGCTAAGTGTGTTTTTGCCCCGGTAACATTTCTTGCCGCGGATATGCGTATCTTTAGTAAGACAGAACTGTCATTACTGTCAAAATGTGATCGCATATGTATTCCCGGTAACATCTTTTGTTTCACAACACTGGTCCGTTAAAACATAGGGTACTTACTTTGAGTTATACTGTACCAAGTGAAATGGTTGTGTGTAGTGTATTTTACGTGTGGTTTTGAATTTATAGAAGTGTTGTGTTTTATAACCAATGGTTTAAAAATAAATGTACCTATATTTTTTACCTGAAACTTTGAGTCAGTGTTTGCTCGAGTCACAGTAATTGTGGTCCCTTTGTGTAATCTCTGCTACTGCTCATATACTCTTGAGGTAAGCCTGGCTTCTCTGCCACTGCTACCACTTTAACATAGTAGTACAGGCTTGTACCAAAGGTGAACTTGTATTACCACTTGTAGTCTTAATTGTGTGTAGTGGTCCCTAAGGGCACTGCACATGATTCTGCTTAACACACCCGAGATCAGCCAGCCGCGGCGCCGCCCCCGAAGGGCGCAGGGTGTGCTTCTACTTTTACTTCCTCGTCGCCCTCCTTCTCGGGATTCAGAAATGTGTCTGCTTCCGTGGGGTTGTGCACTTGCCATTGCTCTCCCTCCCAAGTGAAGATCAGTGATGTGGGGAAGCCCCAACAGTATGGGACCTTCCGTTCCCGCAGCCATTCAGTGAGGTGCTTCAGGGCTTTCCTTTTCAATAGAATGCTGTTTGTCAAGTCCTGGTAAAGCAGAATTGTTGCGTCCCAGAACTGGATATGCTTGGAATTCCTTGCCTCCTGCATTATTTCTTCTTTCACCTTGTAAAAATGCACCCTTGCACGGACATCCGGGGGAGTGGAGAGGGCTTGCCTGGATCTCGTGCAGTGCACCCTGTCTGTCTCCAGTGGGGTGCTCTGGCAGCGTTCCAATGAAACGTAAGGGGTGACTTGTGAAATCTGCAAGTTCTGAGACCAAAACCGAACTAGGAATGTCCCATAGCTGGATATTGTTCCATCTGGAGCGGTTCTCCGCATCTTCTTGTTTGGTTTCTACAACCTTGCATCGCGCTTCAAGTGCTGAGATTCTGCTTGCCCCCTCGCCAATCTCAAATGCCTGTTCACAGAGGGTATTTTCACATTCTGCTGTTCTACTTTCTACTTCCTCAATGCGATTATCCAGCGTGGAGATCTTCTTCATTACCTCCTCCGTGCCCTTCTGATATTCCCTGGTCATTGCTGTCAACAGCTCCTGGAGGTCCGATTTTGTTACTGCTTGTGCGGCCATGGAGCCGCCCGAACCCGTGCCTCCCTCCACCAGCGGCGCCTCTGTGGACTCGCTCCTTTTTGATTTGTCTGGAATAGGCTGCCCCAGCAGCATGGAGATGTCGGTTTGTTTCATGTTCTTTCCGCTCTTTAACATAGTTCTCCCAAAGAAATTTGCTGTGTGGTGCACTGACTGGCTCTGTTGTTGGGCATCAGGTCCACAGGGATTCTGTATGCGCTTGTGGACGGGCTGCCTTGGATCTGTCTGCTGCACGCCCCCTGGTTGAGTAGGCTTGAGCTGGCGAGCGTGGTGCCACTGTCCAGGACCCCTGGGAGAGGGGGCCCCACCTGCACTTCCGCCGTGAGACTTTCCGAGTGAACAGAAGAGTACCCCGCTGCCGCCCGCCCCCAGAGACAGTGAATCCGCTCCTTCCCCAGCCAATGCAGTGCCGCTGGACAAAGGCCTCAATGTGATGCTTGAGCTGCATTGGTGAACTTGCAAAGGCTTCAGGGCACTTTATTCTAAGTGCTGTACTCAGTAGCGAATTGGGCTTTGATGCATGGACTCATATTCTTTGTACCACAGGGCAGGCAGGCATTGCCACGCTGAGTAGGTTCCCTAGAGATGGCGGGGTAAGGGTTTGGTACCTTGTTGCTCCTCCAGTTTCCCTGAACCCAGTGCTGCACAGACCCAGTCACCTGTTGCTGCTGCTATGTGTGGGACCTTGCACCGAGGGCCTTAGAGCTCATGAAGCTGCAGCTGCTGAAACCTCCAATGCGCAGGAGTTTAGTGCTTGGTGTGGCCGCAGCGCTCCCCCGCCTCACCTGTGAGGAGGGACCATCGGGCTGGATTGTCAATGCGGGCCGCAACTGGCTGGTGGCCGGATGTTCTGGGAGCCCCTTCACTGTTCATCTTTGTGCCCCCTGTGCTGAAGTGGGGGGGAGGCTGCTTCCTCGAGTGTTTCAGCGGGGGCTCACTCTGCCCCTAACCCAGGCCCGCTCTACCCCTAACCCAGTCAGTGGCTTGCCTCACTCCTTCGGACCTGCACGCCACTCATCCTGCACCACGAGGTGTGGTGCAGACCCTGGGGGCAGCTGCTATAATTTTCCAGAGCTCCGACTCACCGGACTGCGAAAGCTGCTCTGGCGGCGGTCTGGGAGGGCGGTCCCTGGAGTCCCTTGCGTGTCTCCCGTCCACCAGTGCACGGACCGTGGGCTGCTTGGTGGGCTTGCGTTCTGCAGTTGCTGTTGGGGGTAACCGTCTGCCCCTCCGCTGAGACGGGGAGCTCCTTGCTGCGTTGTGTGCGCTGTTTTATGGCATTAGGACGTCTGGGCATTCATCCCCTCACCTCCGCTGACTTAGCTGAACGGGTCCATACAGAGGCCGTCGAGGCACCGCGACCACCGGAGGGACCCAATGATACAGCATGGCACCCCATAGGGCTGAGCACCGTGCCACTGGCTTCTAGATCAGAAGCTGAATCAGTGCGCATGCTATGTTGGAATTAGCTTTGGCTTGCCAAGCTGGGTGCATACCCTCAAAAATTGTGCTTCTCGGTGGGGTACTGCCAGTTCTGCTGATCACCGAGTGCGCAGTAGGGCTTCATCGCCTGTTTAAGCCATTCAGTGCAGATTTTTAATCCATATGCCGGCAGAAATTCAGTCGATGGCGTGCCAGAGCCGGGAGCTTTTACGAAGCCATGCTGCTTGCAACGGCTCCAAGCCACACCCCATCCAGATTGAGATTGTTACGAACACTTTGCATCCAGGCTGGGAATGCCGACCAGGTTACGGGACCCTGAGAAACCTGAGCGGGCAAGAGCCCTATGTGCAGCCGAGTGAAAGCAATACAAACATTTTGTATCAAGGTTGTGAAAACCTGATGAGGTTCTGGGAGCCTGAGAAATCCTGAGTTGGCAAGCGCCCTATGTGAATTACGTGAATTAAGAGAAAACAAGTTTGTCAGAATCCAATAGGACTTTGGGCAGTCCAAGAGCCCAGAGACTACTATAAAGAGACCTTTGCTGAAAAGGAACCTGGAGGGGGTCTTGAGAAAAACACTTGTTTTCCCAAGGAAGAGGGAACCATAAGGAAGAACTTTTATTTGCACTAACAGTCAGCAAGAAGGCTGTGAACTTGTATGTTTTTGATATTAGTGAATTTGGAACTATCGATGGACCATCCAAGTGATTGGGCCAGTCAGAAGCCTAAAATAGAGGTCATTGCTCCGGCCTCTCTTTAGTTCTGTTTTCCCAAGTGGCAAGGCTAGATTAGTTGGATAGGATTTTGGACCAAGTACTGTTTTCTTTGACGAGCACCATTAGGTTTAGTTTATAGGTAGGGAACTTCCCTCATAGGGTAATTTAGGAGTTAGCTACTTAAAGGTCCTTAAAATCATGCCAGTTGTTGGTCAGAGTCCTCCTTTTGGTTTGCCACAGAATCTTCAGTATCATTGCAGCTTCTTGTTTCTATGAAACTGCTTATTCCCTTGAGTCATATTTGATTTGGGTCATTTACGTTGAAGCTTAGAGGCACTTCCTCCCTTATGTGATGAATCCTGCGGGGTCCTCACTGATCCCCATCCTAAAGTCTCCTCCCATATGGACAGGGCAAGGCAACCGCTACATGATCCTGACCCTGGGGGTGGTATTCTGAGGGTGGATTACCTGGAAGGAGATGGCTGTTAGGCGAGAGTGGTGACTCCAGCAGGAGAGAACCAGTATTCTTGTCTTACTTAGGCGGAAGCTTCCTTGATTCCAGAGTTTTCGATGGGATGTTGTTATTAATTATACAAATCTGAAAAAATTCTATTCATTCTTCAGGTTCACATAACTCTAGAACACATCCAACATCTAATGTTTATGGTGGTTTTTATTTAAATAAAACTGTCCAATAATGTAACTTAAAATCATTTGAAACTTCCTTGGACTCCTAAGTCCCAGAAAGCCTTAAGTACTGAGACGAGGAAGAGGAGCAAGGAGTCAGTGTGGAGGGAATGTGACACCCAACTGCAACGTGCAGTCTAGTTGTCAAGATCCAAGTCAGCTGCGCGTGACATTTAATCTTGACAATTACCTGCAGGAATCCGACCTGATAAGGAGAGGGGAGAAAGGCTACTGCTGAGTGCGCAGAGCGGGAAGTGAATCCAGAGGCAGACCCACAGAGTAGAGCGATGGGGAGATCAGGAAACGTTTGCCGGTAACAGACCAGAGGTGTTCAGGACGGGAGAAGAGGAACTCTGGTGAAGTCGCAGCGGGTGCCCTGGAGGGACCGCTGAAGGTGAATTGTGCGCAACAAGAACAGAGAAGACCCAGTTCTGTAAAGCGGCAATGGTTCCATCGGTGAAGGAATAAAAAGCTGACATGGGAACCAAAAGAGACTCTGCCAAAAAGGGGAAGCTTACCCAGCGAAAACTCCTCATAGCAGCTGCACATTAAACCGGTGTGTCAACCTAAAAGAGTAGGGGCCCTGGGACGTGCCAATACATTAATGAACATTTGGGAAGAATTTTTTAATACTGACCAACTAGAATTGAAAAGCCAAGGCAAGTATGGTACACTTCTCCATAAGCCAAAAGACATAACGGAAGAAAAGCAACACCAAAGGTGGTACTATTCTTCTAATATGAGATGTCATTTTGCCAAGAGATATTGAAAGAAAGGTTGACAGAGGGAGCTTGAGCATCCCCTCAGATATGGGATGTCAGTATGGGGGAAGTTGGAGTAAGTAAACCTGGAGTCAACTAAGTTGCATCATTGAAGAAGTGAAATTGTGTTGAACATCAGGCAGTGAACCTGGCAGGAGAGTACACAAGGGGATCTTCATGAGCCAAAAGGGAAATATTCCTTGCAGGAGAGTATACCAGGAAACCCATTTTGAACTGCTGTGTTAAAGAGAAACTTTCTCATTTCAAGTTGTTTAGATTGAAAATGTTGTCAACCAGACAATTTGAAAAGATTTGCCTTTTGCCATACGTCAACCAATATTGTAGAAAAGACATTTGTTTACCCATCCCGAAAATTAGGAAATACTTTTGTGAGGCAGTCATGGTATCACAAGTAAGGACACACACAAGAGTTACACGTTTCAACACCTTTTTTAAAGTTTGACTGGGGTTGGAGTCTTCCTAACTGTCCCCAATGTTATAATGGCAGTAGTCTCGAACATCAAAGTAAAATAAAATAGTCCAAGTCAGTCAGTCAAACAAAGGAAAAGTATGCATTAGAAGCCTACACCTGCCCTCACGCTTCGCAATAACTAAGTGTGGCAAAACAAATGAAACTTAAGAGTGTATCAAAAGAATGTCAGGATGGCAATGAAAATGGCTCACCACTACCTTCCCCAAGTTCAGTTTACTGGGGCTCTTACAAAGTTCCTTCAAGGTGGATATTATGCACAGTTCAAAGATTTCCCATGAATTGGTTAGGCTTCCCTCACCTAGTTCAATGTCAGTTCAATATGCATCACAGTACTCTTCAATCGCTTTCTTCCGGGCTTCCCTCACCCGGTTTTACAATTCTCAAACAGGTATTCACAAAGTTCCTTCTTAATTACTTTGACAGGCTGCCCTTGCCTGACTTCAAACAGTTAAGCATGGCTGACACACTTTCCAGCTAAACAGCTCCGCTTCAGAGCTCGGGGAGAACTCCGTTCCCCAACCTTTGTACTTCTCTTTCAGAATGTTCATTTGTCAGAGACCTTTGCAACCTCAGAGTATTCTCACCCCTATGCGTGACCACTCTTACAATAGGGTTGACTTTTCAGTGTCCGTGCCTCTTGCACTTTGTTTCCCCGAACGGGCCCACGGCCCCTCTGTTCCTTGGCTCACAAAAACATCAGTTTACTTTCACTTTAGCCTTTCTGGGTTTCTGCACGCTCTCGTTCCCCCGTGCCCTTTCCTTCAATGGCTTTCAACAAATTTCCCTTTCATTTTTAACTGTTCTGATATCTTTCAAGAAGCGTTTAACAACATGCCTTGACACACGGCACCGCTCCATTACTTAGTGTCTCATCGGCTCCCTCGCTGGCAAAATACCTCCAAGCTTTAAGTTCCCTGTCTTTATCCTTCAACATGTAGCCTTGCATGTAACACTGTAGCTTTCCACAATCGCGTGAATCACAAACCGGGCTCTTCCTTTCTTTGAACTCACCGGCTGTGATTGCTTTTGCATGTCCCTTCAGTTTTCAATTAATCGAGGTCAGGGTCTTGCCCACCTGCCCCGCAGACACTCCCTGGCGGACTCGCGGCCCGATGGAGGAAACGAGCAGTATGCTTGCGCAAAGAGGAAAGGGATTAGCCGACACTCGGCTCCCTTCTTGAACTCTCCTGGCTTCTTGGAGACACAGCTCCCTCTCCACCGTCTCTCCTGCCTCAACTTGCAGCCTGACAGCATCTCGGCGTGACCATTCTATCTGGCTTGGTTCTTGGCAGCTCTCTCTCAGCTGCTCCTCCATCTCGCCATCCAGCTTGCCTTTCTTCTTGACCCATGCCTCGCTCTCCGTGTCGTTCGGTGCTCCACCTTTTATAGTTTGGCAAACATGAGTTTCAGGTGTGTGTGTGTGATTGGGACTGAGTGTCTGACCTTGCCTGGCCTTATTCGTGGGACAAGGCCAGTGCATGTTATTAGTGGTAATCTACTGAGTCTCCATCTTCCTCTTCCTTGTCTCAGTAGTTGGGCTGATAAGGAAAGGAAGGGAGTTATGCAAGTTGTAGTATCTCTAGGGATATTGGGTAAATTACTGCCAGGAAAAGGGGGAAAAACATGTAATTGTAGAAAACGGGGTAATGTGCTCGATTCCCTTTTACCTTTTGTTGCACGTCTTCTCTTTATCTCAGTACCTGTTGGAAATGGGGAGAGGGAAACAGGACAGTAATAACAATATCCCATAAAGGCTGAGGGAGAGTAGGGTGATGGATAACTGGAAGGGAGGCATACCATGTCTCATCTAGGATACTGCCAGGAGAACAACCCTGCACTCCCCTTCCCTGGTGATACTCCCTTGCTCCTCCACCCCCAGGGTTGGAATCCGAGAGCGACAGTCCTTCTCTGGCCACCTGAATAGAGGAATCTCTGGGTCTTCACGGTAGAATACCCCTACGTTTCTCACACTTTCCTTTGCCATGTTCCAAACAGTGGGTTCCAAACAGTGTTGTGGAAGAGACATTTGTTTTACCACCCTGACTAAAGTATTAGGTGAAAGAGACATTTTCATTGCATTTAATAGACTACGGTTGAAACAGAACATTTTGAAAAATGTTCCTGAAACAATTCAAGGGAAGGGAGCCAACCTGTGGCCATGAGGATTGTTTTGTTCAAGTTATATGTTTACGTTTTTCACATTTCTTTATTGAAATTAGAAACCTTTACCTTGCACCTTTTGATTGTGTATGTTAGTGTGAGGGTCAGAGATAGTTTGGACACAAGGTCAGCCTGCTTTAGTTTTAGTTTCCTAGGCAGGGACATTCTCTTTAGGATATGGAAAGATAGGCCTTTATCCACAGCCCTTTCTGTAAGTAAAAATGGCTGAAGTTGAGAACATTACAATTTTGTGGCCGCCTCTCAATTTTGGCCCCTCACACTTAGCACCACCCTTAGAGGCCCTCTTCAGATTATTTACTGTACGTTTAATGTTGGAAGTCCTCTCCAAAGTTCTTTATTCAATGTTTTCTGGAAGAATTTTCATCATTCGACTTCACTGTCCCCATCATTCGTAAGCTTAAGATAAGTACTGTATTATTCTGGGATTTAGATCTTCTTGCACCCACTTGGCTCTCCCCTCCTGGGGATATATACGTTCAACTGTGTTCCTGTATGGTTGAGCCCATTATACTTTCCCTTCTACCCCTCACCATGCCTTATTTGAAGGCCAAGAATAGCCTTTTCAAGACGTGTTCTTCCTGCAAATTGAAAAACATCTATGTGGAGGACTGGCACAAGGTGTGTCTTTGTACCCAGACCATAATCTGGATTCCTGCTCCATCTGCCAGTCTTTCTCTAACAAGACTCTCAAGGACACACAGAAGGCTTGTTGCCTGGTTGGATGAGGGTACTCTGGCCTGCGCTTTGACTTCTGTGAGGAGGTGTGAGACTCTGCGTCCTAGCAGACCCACAGAATGTGCGCCCTCTTTTAAGATGTCCAGATCCCCTGAGCAAAGGATGAAGAAAGGGGATTCTACCCGTACTTTACCAGGTTCTGATAAGCCTGCTGTGCCTCAGAAACCTTGATCATTGCACTAAATGCCCACCTCGAGGACAACACTCTCAATGACGCAACCGTCTACGAAGCAATCGACGAGTGCATCTTCGACCCGTACTAATCTATAGCCATCCACAACCCCGTTGTGGATGAAAACATTGTCATCAATAAAGCTCAACTGATGACTACTCAGTTGATGACTTCCTCGTTGATGACCATGAAACACTTAAAGCCTCTTCCTTCGCTGACTTTGGCCGCAACACCATCGTCCATCAGATCTAAACCTTGACATTCCATCCTGTGTATGGCTTTCTCTGATTTTTCACAAGAGGCCTAAACAACCTCTCTTCACGGTGCAGCCTTATGCCCCGCCGAGCTTTCATAGTGGTACCACAATCGAGGCTGCAAGTTCACTCGCCGTCCTGGCCTGATGAACTGTGGTTTGTGAGGTTAGTAATGTGAGGCTCACAACTGAGTTTAGTTTTCTCAAGGTTTGACATTTTATTTTGGAAAAAAAAACAATAAATAAACCCTAACTAACCCTCCTCTACCAGCGGATTCCCTACCTATCCTAATGTCTAAGGGAAAATCTCCTAGCATACGCAAAACTAACCCTCAAACGAAACAACCAAACAATCAAAGTAAAGCAACAATACATAATTAACATAAATAAAAGATTACCAAACAATTAAGATCTTGGTTGACTTTTAATTGTTCTGGGCAGTTTCCGCTCCCCCAGAAATGAAAAAAGTCAATTTCTTCCAAGGAAAAATAAAGTCTCATAAGTTCTTGAAAAGTTCCAAAGAAATAAAAAGTCTGGCATGAGATGTGTGACCTGTTATGGGAAAGCCAACAGGCTAACTAGGAGAAGCAAAGAGAAGCCAGGAGAGTGTGAACCTGCACATAAAGCCAAGAGGCCGACAAGTAGAAGCTAAGTAAATGTGAATCTGTACACGGGGGCAAATACAGAAGAGCCTGTGTGGTCTGAAAAGCCTAGGGTTCCTGGTTGCACAACCTTTGATGGGTGAACCATGTGGTCCGACAACTGTGCCTAGACCAGAGAGTCCTAAAATTGTGAAAGACAAACATTGTGAAACAAACCAAGAAGGAGCACTGTAAGTGAACTGTTGATGCAATCCAGGAAGAGGGTCAAGTTGACCTGGAGTTATGTTGAACATTGAGAGACTGAAACAAATACAAGTTGCTATGTTGAAGTCTTAGCGAAGGGAACCCTGAGATTTAATGAACTGCAAATGTTGTCTTGAGGACGGAGCCTCAAGACCCTTTTCTTTTGAACTGTGTTGCCTTGAACTTGGGGGACGGGAACCCTGAGGATTGTGTGGAACTGTATTGCATTAAACTTGGGGACGGGAACCTCAAGGATTTGTGGAACTGTTTTGAATTTGGGAAAGGTAATTTCGAGACTTTTGTGGAACTTTCATGAACTTGGGGAAGGGGAGCTGAAAGGAAGCTAAGAGCTGGAAGAAGCTAAGACATTTGTTTTTATCACATTTTCTTTGATTATTGACATCCCTACACATTCTTTAGCTTTAGTTTTAAGGGCAAGGATAGGTTTTGGACACAGACTTTTAAGTTGAACGCTTTAGCTTCATTCAGGTAGGGAAATACCAATTTATCATAGAGCAGGATAGGCCTTCAACCATCCTGACGTTTGATTTAATGCCCCATTTCATTTTGAACTTTGAATCTGTTGTCTGTGTCTTGCTTCATGATGCCTTCACAGGAGTCACCCGTTTTAAGACTCATGAACCCGCATTCGTAAATGGAATACCTGTGCACTGATCAATTCTGGTAGTAAGCGAACGGCAGTGAGAGCAGAAATTATTCCAACCAAAGCATTGGGTTGGGAAAACCGCATAAGAATAACTTGTGTTTATGGTGATGAATAGACCATCAAACTCCCATAAAAATCCAGGTTCAGGGCGAAGCAACTAAAATCAACTCTGCTGTTATTCCAGGGCCACCAGAAGAAACTGTAAGTGCCATGGATTTCCACAATTTGAAAGCCTTATAAAAAGGTTTAACCCCTCCTGTTACATATTCCCCTTTGACTCTTGGGAGGAGGAAGGGTTTGTGCCAGAAGACCTTATCTGGGACTAGGAGACCACACTAGAGAGAGAGAGAAACTTTTTTCCAAGGAGAAGGCCTAAGTCATAATCTAAAAGGAAACTCT
Source organism: Ambystoma mexicanum (assembly GCF_040938575.1). Classification (NCBI taxonomy): domain Eukaryota; kingdom Metazoa; phylum Chordata; class Amphibia; order Caudata; family Ambystomatidae; genus Ambystoma; species Ambystoma mexicanum. The sequence goes on from NC_090935.1 coordinate 767,332,899, forward strand.
TCGGCAGGAAGACGAAGCATTAGGAGGAAGGGTATGTGATGAATCTGATGGTATCATCACTTCTTTCCCGGAGGTAGCCTCTCCCTATGTGCAGGGGGCGGCAGCTGCTACCTGATCGTGACCCTGGGGGGCGGCTATATGAGGGAGGACCACCTGGGGGATGTGACCCTCGGGGGAGAGACATGACATCTTCGGGGACAGACGCATATCCCCCATACCACTTTAGGATGTTCCCTCCACTCCTCAGGCTTAATGGCTTATTGCACCACTCATCCTCATCAATGTAGCGAATCCAGTATTAATATTTCTCAATTTGATAACCAGAGTAATTAAATAATGAGATGAAGACGAGGCAGGGAGCAGTAATGATTACTCCTGAAAGAATCCCATACCAGCTTCCTCACCAACACATACAGAATCATCCATCAACTACTGAGACAAGGAAAGTGACGAAGAACAGTAGAGATCACTAAGGCTGGGAAACCTATGCTGCGGTCTAGTCTTTGGAAACTCTTTAATCAGACTGGGAAGTTTAAAACCTGCACAGCTGACAGCAACGAGAGCTGCACATGCTGAGCTGCACGGTTACCTGCACAAGCAGCAGTCAGAAAGTTGGGGGGGGGAGGCTGGAGCTACCATATTTAATCCTCCCAGCAGGAGAAGGAACCAGAGTGCAGAGGACATGCTGCCCGAGAGAGAAAGGCAGCAGAAATCAAAGACTGGCACAGCAGAGGCGCAATGGATGACCAGTTGCCCGCCAAGCCCATAATCCGAAGAGAACAGAAGCGGAGAGTCGCAAGTGACACTTGGAACACCCGCTAAGGCCCTGTAAGCTCAGGTAAGTGGTGAGGGTTACAAGGTTGCCTGAAAGTGGGCGCTGCTTTGAAGTAGCTATCTGTAAGCAAAGTGAAGTATGTGAAGAAGCTAAAAGATGCATAAACTATTCCACAAATGGGCTGTTAAACCTGCATCTAAAGGGACAGAAAGAGAAAACTGAGTAAAGGTGAATGAACTTGGGAGAGGGTCAAAAGCCCAATCTATGAAAGAGAGAACCATTCATGGAATGATATGCCAATATTGGGCTGGTATTGTTTCATCAGGAAAATAATTTTAATAAAATGATGGTATGGAAGTTCTGGAAGGAGAGCATACCAGGTGAAGATAAAATGTGTAAAAGACTTTAAAGAAATCCTGACAGAAGATTATACCAGGCCAAATCAAGTGTGTGTCTTAAATTACAAGGGAATATTAAGGAAGATGCATGCCCTTGAAATGGCAAAGTAAATAAGCGTGAAAAAGAGCCTGTTAAAGAGAGTACACCAAGTGACCTGTGAGTCTGTGACCCACATCCAAATTGTAAAGTGAAAGGAGAACCCTTAGGAAGTCACATACCCTAGGATCTTGAACTATTTCTCTTATTTCTCTTTTATCTACCTTTTTAAGTTTTTATTAATTTTTAAATAATAATAATAACTTTAATGTGACATAGTTTAAATAATAAACTTTACACATATTAATCTAGACAATAAAACCATACAATGAATAAAATTCCAATACAATAGAATATATACACATTAAAAAAAAATAATAATCCAGGTTCAAACAATGCAGAGTTATGATTCGTTCACTGTCTCTATAATTCATCCTCGACCATATAAACCAAAGATACTAATCATTTTTGCCTCATAGTCATGGACATAATCACCTACATTATGATTCACTTAGCAATATCACAATTTTCATATAGGAGCACAACCTGGCCGACTCCCAGCAATCATTATGTAGATATACCCAACTTAACTTCTACCCTTAACCAGATAGTATAGAGTGCTTTTAACAAGCTTATGCTATTGGTGTTGATACAATGATTCCAGAAAAGCATGTCCCCTATGGTTTCCCTATTATGTACATGCTTTCCCAGATGAGTAGTTATATCATCTATCATTGCCAAACATTCCGTGAGTACCTGCTTAGCTGTCTCAAGATATTCCTGATTCTTACAGAGACAGCAATAGCGTTGATCTTTGGGTAGCTTATCTATCACCCCCGTAGTCATCTTTATGGGAAGATATTCAATTCTTAGTAGCAGTATAAATCTCCTGAGCCTAAGGGATGGGTATAGCAACAGATATGTCTGCGGCTTCTTAAATGAGTATAGTCTATTTTGCACAAAGCTATATCTTTTTAGCTTGCGTAGATGGTCAAAATTTTCAAGCCAGTGCCACAACTCTAACCGTCTCCCCATAAGAGATTGCATCGCTTCAGTATAAGCCCTTCACGATGTCTCCAACAGATGTCTTTGAGTAACTGTTCCATTTGGTTTTTAAATTCTCTAATGGGACCCTCATTGTTACATTTCAGAGAGAATGACATTAGTAGGGCATTACCCTTGCCGTTCACCATTTTTAGATAAAATCCCAATCTCTTTTTCAGTACCTGCGCTTTTAACGATATAAGCCCCAGCTCCAATCTTAATAGGGACATAGGGATACAAGCCGGAAGTCCCAGAATCCTTCGCCAAAATTTTCCCTCCACAATTTGTAGCCAATCCAAATCCATTTTAATCAAGGATTCAAGGCCATAAACCATCATGGGGGAAAAGACCTGGATATAAAGATGAGGGGTTCCCCATAGAGTAAAGCCTCCCTGTTTAGTTGTAAAGCTTTTGAAAAGGGCAGTAATTTGTGCTGCTCTTGTTTTTCGGTGGCGTTTACATGTAGAATAATCACCTTTGGGTTCTAGCTCTATCCCAAGATATTTATATACCGGGGCATATAAGATTACAACACTATCAATGCGAAGTAGTACATGTGAAGATCTTTTACTTGTGTATCTCATCACTTGTGTCTTCTCCGCATTAATAGTGAGCCCGTTATGTGCAGAATATTCCCAGAGGGCTATTGCCGAACGTCGTAATCCACTGATAGTATGATCAAATAGAACTATATCATCCGCATATGCGAGAACCAAACAAGGGGTTTTACCTATGCTCGGAGGGCAATTTTTTGCAGTAGCTATTTTCAAAGGGATGTCGTGAACATGTAGATTATATACAAGTGGAGCAGTCACGCATCCCTGTTTAACCCCTCTATTCTGTAGTACTTCCTCCGACACATGACCGTCCTGGTCTAATTTTAATTTCACCTTAGTGTTCTGATGTAACAGCCTAAGGTAATACAAAAGATCAACTGGGCATCCTAATTTTTGTAGCTTCGTCCAAAGTTTTTCTCGTGGGATAGAATCGAATGCGGCTTTGAAATCTACAAAGAGAGCGTAGAGGGCGGGTTGCCCACCTTGTAGGGCCCTGCTGCGCATATAATCCACAACCAAAAGGTTGTGGGTAGTGGAATACCCCGTTCTAAAGCCGCATTGTAATTTACACAATATATAAGCCTGATCAACCCATTGCTGGAGTTTTCCCAATAAAAGTGAGGCAAATATTTTGCTTGTACTGTCTTACATAGAAAGTAATCTATAGTTGTTGGGGTCCAATCTGTTTCCTTTTTTAAATATAGGAATTAAAATGGCCGATTGCCAAGAGCTTGGAATTTTTCCTGTGCTCAGAATTTTTGTGAACAAAATGTTCATTAATGCAGACCAAAACTCCGGGTTGCTCTTTATTACAATATTGGCCAGTTCATTTGGGCCAGGTGCTCTGGAGGATTTCAATGATTTAATCGTAGACAAGATGGATTCATAGGAGATGTCTATAGAAGGGTCAGATGGAATTTTACCTATCTCAGTCATCTCATCATATTTAGATTCTACATTACGCTTTTCCAGAAACCTGGTCCACTCTGCACTAGATATTGGGTTTGCTAACTGCCAAGCCTTGTTCCCCCTAGCTTCATTAAGGAGTGACCATATGCTACTGGATTTCCGAGAGCAAATAGTCTGCACCAGCCTTTGCCAGGACCTATTTCTATCAAGGCTTCTCTTTGCCTTAATGTCTGCCCTATATTTATTCCTTAATTTCTTAGATATTGAAGTATATATCTCCCAAGTTAAACTAGTTTTCTTGGCTCGTCTTAAATTAGCCCTCAATATTCTTTTAGTATCTCGGATATATCTGTCATAAATGGGATATTTCGTTTGGTCGCTGATCATACCACCGGCAGAAGTTGCAGCATATTTGTCCGAGAACTGGTAAATCCAGTTCTCTACATCATCAATAGACATCTTTGTAAATTCTTCTATGTTGGGGTAGCAGTTTTTATTTAGAGATTCAGCCGCAAGTAGTACGTTCCTATCCGATCAACGGATGCAGGTCCCTGCGTGATTAATTTTTAAATCCCCTACCATACAAAATTGGGTACGAACTTCTATATTGTCAAATGAGCATGCTAAAATTGCATGATCACTCCAATTATTAGGAATTACTATCATATCTTCGACTAATAGAAGCATGCTTGGAGAGACGAAAATATAGTCCAAAGTACTAACCACTACTCCATTCCTCCAAGTATGTCTGCCCGGATGATCACTTTTGGTACGACCATTTAGCATCTCAAGATCCCATTTGCGAAAAAAATATGCCCAATCTAATCCTTCACTCTCTACTTTCTGATGTTCCATAGCACATTTAGGATATATCTTTAGGTTGGCCGTTCTCTGTTCACCTCCTAACATATGGGTATTAAAATCTCCTACTACACAAACATCCACATTCCCTTCAATGGTTAGCCAACTGGCCAGTAGCTCATGCAATGCTTCCTGTAAGGACTCTCTATACACTGCCCCCGGAGGATTGTACAGACAGACAACTAGCAGTTTACCAGAGTTCTCCTTATTTTTATATACTATTTCAACTGCTAGCATGTGTTCATCTTGATTCACGTCCAGCTTCCTAGAACCAAGCCAATTAGCTACCCCAATCCCTAGCCCTCCATAGAGCCGTCCTCTTTCTCCTCTTTTGGCTGATACCTGATGGCCATTATAACCATCCAAGTATAGAGGATTCATTGCCAAAGTCTCTTGAAGACCGATACAATTGTAATGAGATAATTGCGCAATCGGCCCATCTTCATTTAGGAGATGGGCAAAGCCCCTGCCGTTCCATGAAGCCAGCAATAATTTTCAATGACCGGCTGAGACCTTGGGGAGAGCCTCTGTCAGCCATCTCAAAACAGACTGTACTTCTGTCATGTCCACCTTCTTTCCGATTGGCATATTAAGTCAAGCAACGGCCGAACTATCAATCGCAGCTTCCGATTCAGGACCACCTGGCTCATTATACATCAGTTCAGCGTCAATCTCAATATCCACCATTGTCAATTCTTTTTTAAAAGTCCTTAATAATTGAGCAGTGGATATAAATTTAGAATGTAAAGCTGACACCTTGGGATATGTACCTGTCAAAGGCTCTAAAAATTGAAAGTCCTCAGATTGTAAAACTCTTAATTGAGGGACAGAAAACAATCTCTTCAAAAATTCAGAGCGAGAGAGCCAGGTACATACAGATTTTTTATAATACAGGTACGGTTGCCCCAAACGGCATCATTTTCTTTTATAGAATCTGATATTGAAAATACAGAGTAATGTGGACTACCATGTTTGCTAACTGTTTTCGGGAAATTTATTGGAACAATGTCGTCCTCAAATAAAGACTCATTCGTTGCATTTTCAAGTTCGTCTACCCCGTCCGGGGCTTCTGTATCCCCAGCGATCAACCAGCTCGTTAGTCGGCCATTGCCTAGAACCTTCCGTTTCTTTGCCCGAGCAGCTCTTTTTTTTGCTTTTTTAGAACGATGAATGGGCTTCCCCATCACCGGAGGTGAAGCCCCATGACTACTGGTTCTAGCCCCGCAGGATGCTAGCTTATCCCTCTTGCGTTGTTTACGCTGCTTGCGTGGAGGCAGTGTCTCTGGCAATATCTCTGGATGTTCGGATGTTTCTATGCTTGGAGCTAAGGTTTGTTGCTCATGGAGCTCATTTGCTATTGAGATGGCTTCAGTTAAGTTATTTTCCGCCTCCTCAGCCAGGTTCTGTCTATGCACTTGGTCACTGACCAATGCATCTGTATTTGCCAATATTCGCCCAGACATCCGCAGCAATATTTTTAATGCAAATTGTAAAGATGCCACAGATGCCTGTAGTTCCGCAATTTCTGGCACTAACAGGAAATTACTGTTGGTTTTCTCTGTGCCAGTTGCCAATGATGTGTCCATAACTAGATTAGGTGAGGCTGATAATCTCACCGATGACCCATCTTGGGGAGGCAGTTTTCCATCTTCTTTAGCTTGGCTCTCAGGCATTGAGAGGTTCCCATTTTCCAGAGGGGCTATTGTCTGGGGAGTCATGCCTCTCTGGATATTCAGACACAAATCCAAAAGAGAGTTATTGTCGATGTCTTCAAAGTTGAGCGAACTGCCCAAATTAGAGATTTTGACCACTGGTTCCATAGGTGTCTCCAGGGCAGTGGAATTAATGTCCACTGACACATTTAAAGGGAAAAAACCTGTGATCTTTCCCTGATCAACAGGGATTCCCTTCTTGGCTTTATTTCTCTTACTTTTATTTTCTTCCATTATAGGTCCCAGGGCTGCCTCCTGTTTCTTTTCCCTTAGATTGTATTTGGAAATGGAAGGTTTTTTAGAGGGTGCCATCCGTTCAAGGGTATAGACGCTATGTAAGATCAATAGATATAGTTGAGACAAGTTTCAGGAGAAAAGAGGCAATATTTTTAATTCAACGGATATTGTCCCCAATCAGCCGGATTCAGCGTCAAATTATATCTTAATGTTTTACAGGAACGCTGGCGTCTTCTTCAGATCCCACGGTGCCGCCCCCTGTACGCGTGACAAGAGGGCATAGGTGTCGCATCCAATACTCCAGTAAACCCCCAGAAACAATAAGGCTGCCTCACACACAGCCAACCTGATTCATGTATCTGGAGCAGACAGGGTAGCACTCCAAGCCCCCCCTTCTACAGGTCGGGACACAGAATAGCTCGTATAGCCCTAGGCAGAGAGAGTCAATCGGGCAACCAATTTACCTGGTATGTCAGCCACTGTTCTCAGCTACTCACAGCTCTGGGGCACGCCACATAGCACACGGATCCTGGTTAACAATCGCTCCGTGTCGGGGCGGGATCAGCTGGGAGCTTCTCTGCAGGCACCGACTGGCGCAGGTGGCTGGTGGCTTCGCTAGCGCACTACCGCGCTCCCTCAGCCCCCACTGCCCCCCGCGATCACTGCCAAGCCCGAAGCCCGTAGCCCGTAGCCGAGCGCGCTGGAGCGCTGCTCAATTCGCGTCCGCGTTTACTTCCGCGTTCAGGTCCAACAATCAAAGGAAAGGACCTTGCATCAAGCCGCACCTCACGTGACTGCCGTACTACTGACTGCTGTCGTACTACGCAGAGGCCGCTTCCGATGCAGCTCCGCACCGTAATCACACATGCACAATGTCTCCACTCTTAATTTTTAAAGGAAAGGAACAATACACCACTGAAAAGCATCGTGTGCCATTCAAAATGATAGAATAATAAGTTGTACAGAACACAGTCAGGGTTGCAGTTGCATACTCGAACAATTTGAAAAACCATAGCTATTAGAATAAACCACCACCTGTGGTGAGCAGGGCAAATGCAAAAAAAAAAAAAAGAAAAAAAAATCACAAAGTGGTTTCGCGCCACAGTGAACAAGTGCGTTTCCATAGAGGTATCCGATGTCACGTTCACATATGTTAAGGTTCGGGGGTTAAAGGTGGACCCCAGGTTTACTGTTTAAAGAAATCAGCACATCTACTTAATTGTAGAAATGGACCATGAACATTCATACTATCGGAAAGCCAACAGTGTAAAGACTAAACGCCTTTATGAGAGCACTAATGAAAAATAAAAAAGGACACTTCTATCCAATCAAAGCACACCCTCTTTTTCTTGCCACAGCTCAGTACAGACCAATCCGTACACAAAATAAAAAATGTGTATTACAAAGATAAATGATAAATACATAATCTGGTCCTCAGGACTATATCACAAACAATCTTACACCAAATATAATGAAAAACAACAACGTATTCAGTGGGGGGTAAATAAGTGATGCAAGATTTATGCTCACTCAGTTTTCAAATTTCAAACTGGCCATCTACAATTCACACACATTTTATACGTCTGAGGTCTTTCACAGATCAGTAATTGCACTCCTAAAACAAACTGACATGTTGTTTTGCCATACTTGTTAATCAATTCCTTTATCAACTTTGTTCACCTTCAAGTTCTTTACACCGAAAGTGTGTTGCTCGTGCGTGAAGCTGCACACTTCAAATGACATCAGATGTCCTCACATACAATGTTCATGAGACATCAGCCCAAAAAGTGTACGGTCGCTCCTGCTAGTCGTACGAGAGCCTCCTTTGTTTTTATTGGGCCTTCGTTGGGGCGTCTCAAACAAATGCATCTCTTCTTCATTCGTTGGCAGCTATGTATTCAAAACAAAGCCCTCTTTGCTTCACAGTTAGAAATGCCTGCAATCAAGCACACATGGGATTTATTCAATAGTGACTATACTTCACAATTTTACATAGTCACTACAGTGTTCCATCACCATGTGTAGGAGTGTCACTTTATGGGAACCTCCAAGTTTCGCCAAAACTGGAGTAATTCCGATTTAGTTTGAATTTAATTCAGAATCGTATTCTTCCAATCACTATTGCCACAGTTTTCAGAGATGTTCTGCATATTAAACAGCCTGTATTTAAAGAAGACATTTCTTTTTTTGATTAAACAATTTTTAGTGTTTTAACAGACAAACAACAAAGAGAAAAAAATAAAATAAACCCCAACACTCTCCACTATTACATGTTCTGATCACATCCATCTTAATATCAATCCCGCACCTCATCACCTTTGAGAATCAATGAAATTACAAATTATAAGCATCATGTGCCAGCACGCCACCGTCATCTCGTAAAGCGGAGCGGCTTCTCAATCAATTCCTTCTTCCCATTTTCCCCATATCTTGTCCGCCTTGGTAGGGCAGCCTCTGGCTTTGTAATTTCTGTGTTCTACAGCCGCACAGGCGTCCATATCAGCCAACCATTGTGCCAGGATCGGACTGTGCGGGGCGTCCCATTTTTGGGCTATGTTACGTTTCATCAGGCCCGCTGCCGTGGACAAGAACAGCCCCTCCCACTTGTTGGTAGTATTTTCATCCAGGATACCCAGCAGCAGTGTCCTTGGGGCTAAAGGTATGGTGCGAGCGAGAACCCTGGAAAGTTTTTCGCACCATTTCTTCCAAAAGATTTTGATTCAGGGGCATTCCCACAGGATGTGAATGAAGGTGCCTTCCTCCCCCCCGGCACCGTAAGCAATTGGGGCCTAGAGCCCGCTGCCAGCCATACAGCACAGTCCGGGGATAATGGATTCGGTGGAGTACCTTAAGTTGGATCAAGCGGAGTCTGGAGGAGATTGCGATTTCTCGAGGGTGCATCAGCACCAATATCCAGTCCTCCGGTTCCACCGCACCCACATCTGCCTCCCACTTTGTTTTAAGGTTGGCCAGTTCTAGGGTAGCGAAGGCTGACAATGCGTTATAGAGGCTCGAAGTAAGTTTGGTGGGGATGCATTCTGTAAGCAAATTGCGTTCCAGGGGTGAGCATTCTGGCACACTAGTATCAGCTGGTATATGTCTTCGGAGGACGTGGGTCAATTGTATGTAGTGATAGTGTTCCGTGTCTGGGAGTTGGAATTTTTGCCGTAGAGTCATAAATGGGGCCAAGCTAACTTCAGAAAGGACGTCACCCACTTTAGTGATCCCTCCCTCTATCCAAATGGGCCAGGGCGTGAGTTTCTCCAGTTTGACGAGGTTGCTGTTGCACCATAGGGGTTGCATTGCGGAGACCGTATTCCCCCATCCTACGAAGGTGTGTGCTTGCTTCCAGACCCTGGTGACATGTGCCGCCATTGTTAGCGGGGCAGGCTTCGTAAGGGGTCAGTATATTAAATGGAGTGGGTCAGTGCTTTGAACGCTGGTCAGTTCTGCCCTAATATGCGGCAGTGTACGGTCGCCATGAAGCAGATCGTTGACCACCACCAATTGGCTCGCCCAGTAGTATGTTTGAAGACGTGGGACTCCTATATCCCCCTCCCAGACCGAGCTCTGCAGTGTAGATAGTGCAATGCGAGACTGCGCTCCCCCCCCATATGAGTTCTCTAAGGAGGCGCTCCACCCGATCAAATTCAGTGGTTGGAATGCTGAGGGGTGCGTGCTGCAGAACATAAAAGAATCGTGGTAAAGCCATCATTTTGAAAAGTGCTGCTCTGCCCATTAATGTCAAGGGAAGGAGCCTCCAGTGCTGAACATCATCCGCCAGGCGGGCAGTGATCGGGTGTAAATTGTCTGTCGTGTAATTCGAGAGTTCCCCAGGGATCCAGATCCCCAAGTAGCGAAAGCCCTTGTGTTCCACTCGATGGGGGCAGTGTGGGGTCAATGCATGGGTTACGCCCTTCACCGGGAAGAGGATCGATTTTCCCCCAGTTAACCCTCAATCCGCTGAATTCTGCAAAGCATGCAAGCATTTGTGTGATGATGGGGCAGTTGCGGGCAGGGTCACTCGGGTAGATCAACAGATCATCAGCGTAAAGGCAAACTCTATCTTCAGTACCATCCAGCCACCGAAACTCCGCCCAGGTGCCGCTCCGGCAAAGCCACAGGGCAAGTGATTCGATCGCTAGTGCGAAGAGGAGGGGGGGGATAGAGGACACCCCTGTCGTGTTCCCCTACCAAGTGGGAAGGTCCTGAAGGGCCACCCATTTATCTTTACTTCCGCCTGTGGGGCTGTGTACAGCAGTTGCACCCAGGCCAAAAAGGTTTCGCCAAATCCCATGCGTCTCATGGTTTCCCAGAGGCAATCCCACTTAACTGAGTCAAACGACTTCTCAAAATCTATTGCCAATAGCGCCAACGGTGTGTCAAGGATTGGGGCTCCCTCAATTGCCAAGTACAGTCGGCGTATGTTCATGCCCGTTGATTTATGTGGCATGAAGCCGCATTGATCAGGGTGGATCAGGGAGGAGATGACTCGCTGAAATCTATTGGCCAGGAGCTTAGCAAGGATCTTGGCCTCCCTGTCAATAAGCAAGATGGGTCTATACGAGGTGCGCAGTTTGGGGGGGTTGGCCTGGTTTGGGGAGTACTACAATGGTTGCTGTACGTAAATCTGGTGGAAGGGTGCCCTGCTTCCTTGCTCGAAGGAACAACTGATGTAGGGGGGCTGCCATTTATTCGCCACCCAGTTTCTTCCAGGTTTCAGCCGGGAATCCGTTAGGGTCCAGCGTCTTTCCGGACTGCAACTGGGCTATGGCTTCGGCAATTTCAGCCTCTGTAAGATTGCCTTCAAGTATCAGTTTTTGGGGCTTGGATAGGCGTGGCAGGGTGATTGCATCTAAGAAGGAGAGGTCTGTTGGGAACGTCAGGGCTTGATAGAGGATAGCGTAAAAGTTGGCGAAAGCCTCTGCCATTTCATGGTCCCCCTGTACCTGGTTATTTTGATCGTCTATGACCTCACAGACATATCGCTGGCCGTTGTCCCTCCTCTCCAACCAGGCCAGTATTTTATTATCCTTGTCTCCATGCTCTTAAATCCGAGCCTTCGACACCCTGTGTGCATGTTTGGCATTATCTAACTGGATGTTGCGTAGGGTTTCCCTAGCTTTCAGGAGGGACCGTTGTGTTTCGGGGGTGGTGTCAAGAATGTACCTGGTCTCCCATTCTTCCAACTCTTTCTCGGCCTCCGTCACTTTGTGTAAATGTTCCCTTTTCTTGTTAGCCGTCCAGGAGATTACGACTCCTCTAAGCACTGCTTTATAAGCTTCCCACACGATCACGGGATCATCTACGGACGTAGCGTTGGTTACAAAGTAGTCGTAAGTTTTCGACAAACTCAGGGAAACCCAAATAGTAATTATTCAGTTGCCATGTCCTGCGGGGGGCTGGTCTGGCCATCCTCACTTCCATGACCAGTGGTGAGTGGTCTGAGATGCCCCTGGGGAGTTGTTCTGCGGTCAGTACCCTGTGCGTGTCCGTGGCGGGGAGAAAGAAATAGTCCAGCCTGGAGAGGGAACCGTGGGTCCCGGAATGGAACGAGTAACCCCTGTCTGCCCAGTGGACTTCTCTTCACACGTCCCGGAGGCCCAGCGCTGAGGCGAATGTCGCCAGTTTCATGGAGGTGAGCAGGTTGCGAGCCCGGATGTGAGTGCGGTCTAGCGTATTACACATTACATCATTAAAATCGCCCCCTAGGATCTACCTGTCTGGCTGGTATTTTGCTATTAGTTCCGTTAGTTAATCTAGGAGGTCATCACCAAGCCCGGGAGGAGGGGGTGGGGAGAGTTTATTACAACTATAGCCAGTGTCTCACCCCAGAGTGTGCCCAGCAATAACACATAGCGACCCCTGGGATCTTGTTCTACCGTGAGTGGTGTGAAGGGAAGGCATTTGTGAACCAGGAACATCGTACCCCTGGAGCCCATGGTGTACCCTGCGTGGAATGCGGAGCGGTAGTTTGTCCTCCGAAAGAGGGTGCACGTTGAGCCCATCAGGTGCGTTTCGGTGATGAGGGCTACATCTGGTGAGCGTCTATTTAAGAATTGAGTGACAAGGCGTCTCTTAATCCCTGAGCCCATTCCATTCACGTTCCAGGTAAGCAATTTAAGAGATCTGGGGCAGTCGACAGGCATCAGTCGAGGTTGTGTAGATGCCATATGAAGTGGCCGGCAGCGGGATTGCAAATTTGGCAGCGGATGGACGGGTGGGCGGGGTGCATAGGAGGCACTCATGCCGGAGGTGTAGTGTAGGCACAAGGTGATTCGAGGCGTTGCGTGGTGGATGACTGTATTGGGATTGCCATGTGGAGATGTGATGATATGTGAACAACTTTAACAAATTAACAATCAATCCCTCCTGCTGCCCATACTCCTCCCCAACATGAAGTATCTGTCGCCCTAACATTGCCAGCGACAAGGAACTAAGTCGCTGGACCGTTTAACTAGTTCAAACTATCCCAAATCCAAACAGGGGTCTAGGGTACCGTAAAGTGGCTCCAGGGCCACCATCCTACTGTCACTTGACGGAATCAGGGTGTGGGTGAGGGCCAGCAGTGTCCGAGCTAGTGCGGCATCCCTTATCCATTGACATGGTATGCGTTCTTACATATTCCGTGTACGGATACATTACCTCAGCCCTCCATTTCTTGGGCTGGGTTGTTCTGTTCTGGTGGTGAGGGGGGTCGCACAGGCCGATCTCGGTTCCTCTGGGGACGTGGTCTGCCACCAGGGCCCGGGAACCCCAGCTCCCAGTTCCCATTGATATGAGTTTCCGCCCATCTCCAGGCTTTGTTTAGATCTGTAAAGTGCACTGTAGTGCTGTTATGTTGGATCTTCAACTGGGCTGGGAAGTGCAGTCTATATTTGACATTCATGGAATGAAGTTTCCTTTTGAGGTGTTCAACGGATTGTCTGGCTTTTTGCACTTCCCGGGTGTAAACAGGGAAGAAGGCGACTTTAGAACCATTGTATGGGATATTTCCTTTTGCTCGGGCCATCTGCAGTGTAGCATCCCTGTCGCGATAGTTTATTATCTTTGCAATCACAGTTCGCGGAGGGGCACCTGGCGTTGGTCTCCCTGTTGGCATTCGATGGGCTCTTTCTATAGAAAAGAAGTTCGAGAAGGATTTGGGCGCTATGAGGTCCACCAGCCATTGTTCCAGAAAGAGCTCCATGCTGGGTCCTTCAGAATTTTCCGGAATCCCCAGGATGCGGATATTATTCTGGCGTGATCTCCCCTATCCCTCCTCCACCCGGGCCTCCAGGGACTTCAGACACGCCATTGTTTGTGAGAGCTGTTGGTGAACTCCACCTAGGTCGTCCTCCACAGTCGAGACCCGTTGTTCTACTTCTCCGGTGCGGGAGGTTAATTTCTGGAGGTCGTGGCGAAGAAAGGAGACCTCCGCTGAGATGCCGTCCATCTTTTTCTCCATTGAGGAGCGAGAGTTGGCGATGGCTGCCATCACGTCCATCAGTGTCAGGGTTTCATCCGCGGGGGAGGAGGCGGGTGCAGATGCAGTATCTGTAGTTGTGGTGGAAGTACTAGTCGCAAATTGGTCCATGGTGCATTGATTGGTTGCTTTTTTAACTTTTTCTTTACCCATTTTTACACCAGGTGTATCACCAGGGCGAGAACAAGTAGCGACCACCCCTTTTTAACAGCTATTGGAAATCGGTAGCAGACTCCTCCTACTCGCCGGCATTGAGTTGTGAAGTGGTAGAGCTCTGTTCACACCAATCCGTGGGTGGGTCTTCGACCGCGGCGGTATTGTGGGCACAACCATGTTGCTCAGGGTTGTGCGTGGTATTTTCAGTGCATTGGGTGGTGGCAGGTGCGTCTGGGCGCAAGGCAGCCGCGTTATGCGAGTGGTCACCACCTTCCTCGGGGCCCACTATCAGATCTCGTTGGGATCCCAGCCAGCCCCCCGAGGTCCACTGTTTTGCAGGTAGAATGCAGCAGTTCAGTGTGGGGGCGGGCTATCTGCAGTGGATTCTCCTCTCCGGTGCGGATCCGAGGAGTCTATGTGGCGTCACCTTCCTCCTCAACAGATAGGGGAGGAGGGTCTGGGTTTGATGGAGACAGGATGCCGCTCCCCAATCCGTGATGCTTCAGTGGCCTCCAGTTTATCCCGGCGATGTACCGATGGGGTACCCGCTCAGAGGACTAGCAGTTTATACTCCCCTCTCCACGTGTACACCTTCGAGCTTGGGCCCCTGCTTGTCCAGGTTGCAACAAATTATTATGAGTGTGGGGCTGCAGGCGGCAAGATTTCCCCCTTTGTTGCAGTCCTAGGTGTTTTACAACATCGCCCTCCCCAGTACCAAAGGGGGGGGACGATATCGGAGGGGGTCCGGGAGCAGGTGTCAGTTCAGTTGTGGAGTTCATATTGGGCAAAGGGTCAACTGCCTTTGGAGAAGGACCAGGGGGGCAGAACCACAATGTACCTGGTGCTGAAGAAGTTCTTGGTGCTCGACAGCGTCTAGACGGTTCCAGGGCGCTTCACAGCCCGTGAAACAGAGATGGTGGCGAGAGACAGCTGCGGGTACCAGGCGGCAGGCAGGTCCGCAAGCGAGGCTGGACCGTCTGCAAGCTGTCTGGCGTGGTGCCTCGGTGTCAAGAATCGTTGTCTCTGTGCTGGTTGGCGGATCTGGAATTCTGGTTGAGGCGTCTCAGAATGCTCTGGTTACTGCGGCGTGACAACAGTCAGCAGTGCAGCTGGATGTAGTTCGAGGACTCGACTGTGTCGAAATTGTCTTGTGTGGCACTCCTCCTAGCCTCTTCGCAGGGCCCGTGTACTTTCAAGGCGGACGGCCCGAAGCTCAGGAGAGTGATTGCAGGCAACAGCCTTGTCCTTTGTCCAGAGACTCTCCGGCGCTTCCCACCTAGGAAGCTTGCTGTCAGAACCTAGCAGGGCACGCTGTGTGCTGGCTGGGTACTGTTTCTGGAGCTGCTGGATGGGTCCTCTTGAGTCCGGTATCTCCCTCTGTTCCCTGGGAGATGTTTAGGGGAGGGATCTTGCTTTCCTCTTGGAACTCCTGGCCTTCCTTCACTGGTGGAAGATGTAAGGTAGACTGTACCTTAAGCTCGGGTTCAAATGAGTCCTTCTTGCAAAGTCTTCAGATCTGATCAGTGAAACCAATGGGTGCCCCATTGATTGGTGCAGGCTAAGCCCACCTTAATGAACCATTCCTGGGTCCCCACCAACAATCTTCAGTGATGCTTCAGGTCAGAAGGATGAAAACATATACTTCTAAGTCCCACCCATCTTCCTGTCTGCTGTACATCAAAGTGTCTCCCTAATTAACTGAGCCTGATGCAGCACTTGGTCACAACATCAGCCTCCTTTGAAGTAGGGGGTTGCAGGCAGACTTTCTCCTACAATTCACATACTTCCTTGCTCTTAAAGGAGCGGTTGCAGACAGAACAATCACTGCCCTTTCATACCAAGGAGGGGGTATTAGTACCAAGTTGACACATGGCATTTCTAATAGGTGTTGGTCTCTGGTCTCCAATGTCACTTCCTGCACTCAAGCCTTCCCCGAGGCTTGCTAATTAACTTTCTTCAGTATTCGCCGCCACCATCAAGATGTATTAATGGAGATGCAAATCCATGGGGCCTTGAAATGCTAATGAGCTGCCCACGGCCAAAGGCTTTTGATGTACCCACAGCTGTCAGGTGTCAGCTACAGATGACCGGGGAGGGCGACGCTGGTAACTGTGTCCTCCCAGAGTACATGACTATTTTTCTGCTGTGCCGTGAGAGTGGAAAATGTGTGGGAATGGCCCCACATATTTTCCAGAGGTTGATCTCCCATCATTCATTCCTTCTAAATAAATAAATACCAAAAAGCCCAGGCAAGTGCATTCTCCCTGTGCGGATGGTCGAATTCCTCAGTTATTCACCATGGATCCCCCTCATCAGGGCTCAGATCCTCTTTGCACAATGTTTGTAGGATATTCTCACCCAATTTCTCGCATGATATTTTTTCACGGGTGACTCATGGTTCACCCCGAAATCCCCTCAGTCAGGCTTTGATCTCGGATCCCCCTTGGTCGGGGTCAGATCTCGGATCCCCCTCGGTCGGGCTCAGATTCCTTTTAACACAATGTTCGTAACTTTACACAAACTTGCTTAAATCAAAAACCTTTAGCTGATCTCCCTCAGCCAGGCTCGGATCAACTTCATATATGATTTCAACAACTATCTAAGACTTTCGAATGTGCACAGGGTTTTTACTTGACCCGTTGCAGAACCACTTCGATTTCACAATTCTTTATCACTCTTCACATTTGCCGCCTTTCTGCTGGATATCTACTTTCGATTGAGCACCAACGTGGTGCCGGACCACTTTGTCTACGGTATTGTATCTTGGTTTCAAAGTTCAATCAATGATCCGCTGATTAATTGTGTTCGCATCACTTGCCACATACTCTTCTTACAATGTTGTCTTTTTAGGTTTCACTATACAATGTTGCTTCTTGCAACCTTGGCTTCAACACAGACTGGTCTGGTATCACTGGCTGTGCTGTCTTCACTGGCGCTGCTTTGTTATAGAAGCCAAGGACAGTACCACAGTGGAAAAAGACTCTCCCCATCTTGACTAGCGACACAGGAGAGCCCCGGGTACCTCCAACACACAATGCAGGATTCTTCAGTTATGATGCCTGGTCTTACGTTTCCTGTTCTCGAAGGTTCCTGAAAGTAACAGTCTTTCGTTGAAAAGGTCAAGGGCTCTTCCCTCCTTGCACGTCTCTTCGGTTTCGCCGTCTTTTGCCTGGTATTAAACTGCCATCTTTGAACTGCTGCTCAGAGTGTGCTTTTGTGCTCCGCCTTTTATTGGTGTTGTGAAGTGTGATGGAAGTGAGGTGTGTGTAATGGCTAGTGATTGCCTGACCCTACCTGACCATGGTATTGCGACATGTCAGGTATACAGCTCAGGTGTTAGTTTGTTTCCTCTCACAGTGAGCTGTCCGTGAGAAAGTGTTTGTGTATCCTACCTGGTAGGATGGGTTAAAGGTGTTACAGGGGAGGGGACACCATGTCTCACTGTCTGTTGTCCCACTTCCACTCCATGAGGACACCTCACCCAGGTGATCCTCCCCCAGGAACTGGATCCAAAGGCGATGGCCGTGTCCTGGCCACCTGGATGACAGATTCCCGTGGACTAGCATGTTTCTCACATTTGCCAGCAGCAGCATTATATGGCGAGCGCTGGAACGAACATTGCTAAAACGCATGTGAAGTTAATCTGCTGATGAGTGATTGAACTTTAAAGCAAACTACAATACCTTTGACAGAGTGGTTCGGCACCGCGTAGGTGCTCAATCGAAGGTCTCTATACGGTATCCAGCTGAGGAGTAACGAAAGTAGATACATTTGATCCAAGCCCAGCAGAGGGAGATCATTTGAAAGTGAACAAATAAATGTGAATCTAAGCGGTCCTGAGACGGGTCATGCAAAATCCTGCACAGAGTTGAAAGTCTTCAATTTTGATGAAATAGATAAAGTTTGGAAAAATATGTGAATCTAGTCCGAGACCGGCAGAGGGCGACCAATTGAAGATTTTGTGTTGAAGTGGGTCTGAGCGCGGCAGAGGGGCACCCGGGGTGAATCGAAAATCACTCAAGAAGTTGTACATGAGAATCCTGAGGAGAAAGAAACTTTTGAATGTTTGTCGTACCAGGCCCTCAGAAGTAAGACACTTTGAATGGCAAAGAGACTTTGGTGCAGAAGACCCTGATACTGAAACTTGAACTGCATCCTCGTGCTAGAGAAGCCAGAGAATATTCTAAGCTTGAGTGTGCCGCCTTGTCTCGTGCTGAAAACTTGGGGAAAAGAAGTCAACGGCTTGAAAATCCTGACATATAATTTCTTGAACACTCTTCTTTTGTATAACATTGTTTCCCACACTATTTGTATTTAGAAGTAAGGATTGGCAATAGGTTTATTAGTATAGGCCCTTTTATTTTGACAAGACACTACTAGGCTTGCGTTATTATTTTTTGATGGTCGTAGCTTTCTCCCATCTGTAGATTTAGGATTCGATGGGTGTTTTTCAAACTCTTTTTGAAGTTCAATAAACACCTTTGAACAGTGACCATTTGCGTCTGTCTTACTGTTTTATACCATGCCTTCCTTACAGCAGGGAAGTGAACCAAGTGGACCAGAACAATGACGAGAAGCCATGGTCGTGGACCCATTTAACACTTAGAATTGGTTGTTTTAGGTGTGAAGCCTAATGAGAAGAAGACCAGGAGAAAGGAGTCATTCTCCTGGTAATCTAGACTGGCCGTAAGGTCCAAAAAGGCCTAGTGAAGGGAGTCATTCCCCCAGGCTATCTGAGACTAGACATCAGGAGAGGAGGCATTCTCCAGGCCCACCCATATTGTTTTTAACTTTCCCATCCGGGGAAGGGAACCAGTCCCCCTGACAACGTTTGAGACACAACTTGAGAATTGTGGCAACAACCCTGTAGAATTGAGTCATTCTCCTGGGACCAGAATTGCTTTATTCTTTAGTTACTAGTGTAAGGGATTGAAGTAAGGTTTTCTTTGACACAGGACGGTGGACACTCATGAATTGACACTGGCAGACACCTTATCTTTAGTTGCGGCAGAGAAACCCCTCTTAGGAAT
Organism: Ambystoma mexicanum; assembly: GCF_040938575.1. Taxonomy (NCBI): domain Eukaryota; kingdom Metazoa; phylum Chordata; class Amphibia; order Caudata; family Ambystomatidae; genus Ambystoma; species Ambystoma mexicanum. The sequence continues at coordinate 767,352,080 of NC_090935.1, forward strand.
ATGGATAGATGGGTTTTCGCTTCCTTTTGTTTTAATAAGTCTTTAGCCCCAAACATGCCACCTTTGTGTCATTCTCCTTCTTCTGCACCGTTGCATTATACACATCCCCAGCACATCTTTCAACATTGTTCTCATGATCGGTTTGTGGAAAGGGGCCTCTTCTTCCCTGCCCCTCCTCTAGGGGCAGGCCTGAAGCCTCCTCTTCCTTGAGAGCATTTGTACCACCATGAGCTCTGCCTCAGTGATCTTTGTCTCTCTGCTTTCTCATAAATGTGCTGTGCAGGGGGCCTGGCTTAAGGCGCCGGCAAAACGGTCGCCTTTTTGAATGACTCTGTGGGACACCCGAGTTCTTGCTGAAATGCTCCCGAAAAAAGCGGGCACAAAAGAAGCAGAGACAGAGGGCCGTTGGAGGAACTGTTCTGGAGCCGGTAGCCAGAAAGGGGGGTAACATCGTAGAGCTTGAGATCCCCGAAAAAACTCTGGTGAGGGGAAGCGCCAGTAAACCCCCTGATGACCAAAAATGGCGGCTTCCGAGTTGCACTGAGCGGGAGAGTGGAGGAGCTGGCCGCTCCATCACTGTGGCTCCTAAGCCCAGGGCAGCATTGCCCCATCCGTCTGGCAAGCCAGCAGCGACTGAGCCCCCGCAGCAATGCATGCACTCCTGCTGAGGGTGAACCAGGCCAAGCCGTAGAAGCCTAATGGGAGCGGAGGGGCTCGGGGGGCAAGCGGGCGATCCTCCAACACTCCAACAACCATCCAGGAAGATTACATGGTGGGAGCCTCAACGGGCCCAGAGGAGCTGTTACGCTCACCTAGTTCCCACAGGGGTGTCGGGCTGAACTGGACAGCCACGGTCTCCACCAACGTGATGCGTAGTGCAGAGATGACTGACTGGACTGGCCCACCTAGTTTTGTCTGCTTGACGCGTAGAAGTACTCTCCTTATAGTTTTGAATGATGAGCTCTCCATCCTGCGAGGAACGAAGGGGCGCGTTGATGGCCAGTTACTTCACTGTCTTGAGGATATTGGAAGAGTTCTAGACAAATCTTGGCTCCAAAACTCCTGGCGAAGGACCGAAAGTATATAGTTCTTAAGTGTTCAAAAATGTCTGAATAATCACTCTTGTCCAATTCCTTTGTTTATCTTGCAGCTTAGACCCAAAAGAAGATAGTTCTGTGGCAGCTGAAAGCGTTCAGGTAAGAGTCTGTGCTATCCCACACTGTCCGTTAAATGATGCCAACGTTTAACTTGCTGCTTTCTCTTTTCTTACAGGTGTGGCGTAAGAAGATTTGGCGTACTGGTGAATAATACCTCCGGCAGTAAAATCAGGTAAGTATATGGTGCCAAGAGATCGTCCTCGTTTGTTTCCCCTCGGCTCGCCTTGTTGTTTTCTTGTCCCTCTTAGGTGCTGGAATGCGGCAACATAATGATGGAGACAGCGCCGGATCGGCGAGATGCTGCGAGGAACGGTGGGTATGGCGCGGCGCTGCTGCATGTGATGTGACATGTTTAAAATAAAGTATTTTACTCGTTCAAAGGTGCGATGAATCCGGAATCAGGTAAGAAACCCAATAATGTTCTTGTTCTAACCTTTCTTCTTCTTTCTAGGCGCTCTGGACTCGAGGCGGGCGTGGCACAAGGCTGGATGCTGACTGCAAGCACGGTGTGCATTACGCTGCAGGATGCAGAATAACGCGAAGTGTGTGCTGCCCTTCGGGCGTGGTTTAAATAGCCTCCAAAGTAGTCCCAGGTAAGTATTCCTTCACAACCACCCCCGAGTAACAAAATAGTCCCTAGGTAAAGTAGTCCCTTCCAAGCCTCACATGGGCTTGGATCTCTTGCAGCATGGTCTGCATCAGGTACGTTTTAACATATGAGCCTGGCGCCTATTGCGCCAGGACTGTTCCCCCATATGAGCCTGGCGCCATAGACGCCAGGACTGTACCCATATAGCCCCTAACAAGGGTTGCTGGGCTTTCTCTGGGTAACATGATGCCTGCTTCCGGGGTTGCTGGACCTGGTCTGGATGCCCGGGGGTAGGCATCATGACAGGAGCCGCCTCATTGTAGTGTCCCGCACAGCGCAGCACAAGACAGCCCCACCAGCATCCCCAGCGTGTCCAACCCGCCTGCCACATGTTAGCCCACAAAGGCTGGCCGGCTGCCCAGCAAGGGTGGAGGTCCTGCCAAAAAGCAGGCCTGAAACGTGAACGCCCGGCCTGGGGGATAGCTGCACAGCTGAGCCAGCCCAATCTCGCAACTAAGGTTCCAAGGCTGCACCAAAGGAAACATTGAGGGCTAGCTATAAGCCACCCTGTACCTGGGGATCTCCCACCCCACAGCCTGCAAGAGAGCAGGGGCGTAGTGGAGTGGTTGGCCCTGCACTTCCCCCCATCAGATGCTCAGCCACTCCTTCTTTCCCTCGCCCCACCCCCTGCGTCAACGAGACCTGCGCTAGCTGGACACGGCAAGCGAGCAGGGGGAACATGAGACGCCCCATCCCCAGAGTACCAGGAACACCAGGGCCACAAGCCCCAAGCAGGACCAATACCGCAAGCAGGACCTGGAACACAAGAGCCACAACCCCTTAGCCAAGAGACACAGCAACACTACCACTTAACACCAGGAGCAGCACCAGGAACACAAGCCCTAAGCCAAAAGACACAGCCAATAGGCATAGCAGGGCAGCCACGCAACTCCGGAGGCGGCGGGAGACCTAAGCACACTCAAGCACTGGCCGGAAGCCTTCAGGAAACCTAACCACTTGGATGGCCAAACAGAAGCTCTTAAAATCAGTGGATATTGCCAGCATGCTGCAGCTGCAGGAGAAGACCAAGAAACCCGAATCGGGGCGCGCCCAAGCCTTATCACCCGAGAGATCCCTGGGCCAATGGGCCACGAAGGATGAACTACAGGCCCCGTTAGCAGACATCAAGTCGGAATTTCGGAGCTCCATGACGGAAGTGGCGACCAAGATAGAAGGGCTGGATAACCGAATGGAAGAAGTGGAGCGCAGGGTCAGTGAGATGGAGGACCAATCATCTCAGCTTGCGAACTTGCAAAGGAAACTCCAGGCTCTGGAGGAGGACAGTGAGGGAATGAAATGCAGGCAGGAGGACTTGGAGAACAGGCCCTGCAGGAATAACATTCGAATCGGAGGAATTCCAGCTTTGATCGCGGACCAGGCCCCCCTGGCGTACGTCAGCAACCTCTCCTAAACTCTCCTCCCCTACTGCGAGAAGTCCCTACTCTTACTGGACCACACCTACAGACTGCGGAGCCAAAGGGGCTCCCCAGCAGCGGATGCGCCGGAAGTGATCATGTGGGCCCATTTCTTTTCAACAAAGCAAAAAATTATGACCGCAAGTCGCACCCGGGGGGGGACTTAACTTACCAAGGGGCTTCACTGCAAATCATTCAGGACTTGGCAGCCACGACAGTCCATAGGTGCTGAGCCCTCAGGCCCTTGGCAACCTTCCTCCAAGAACGGAAAATTAAATACTGTTGGCTCTTCCCGGCATCTCTCCAGTTCTCATTTGAAGGCCAATCCCGTATAATTCACTCGCTGGAGGAGGCAGGAAGTATTCTGGGGGTGAGGGGGATCCTGCAACCCCAGTTGAAGACCTAATGAGCCTGTCCCCTGAGAGGGAACGGGAAGCGACCCCGAAATCGCACCGTAACGTTTGGACGAAGATACCCAAAGGAGGGAGGCAACCAAGCCAGTTAAAGCAGACATAAGCTCCCCTTCTCCACCCATACCCCCCACCGGAGGCAAGCTCTGCACGATGAGAGAATCAATAGAAAGTAACCTGTTCTCCATGCAAGAACTAATCCTCGAGGCTCGGGCATCTCACGATATGCCTCACCCGAGTGGATGTATATACACTCTGGCCCTAGCCCCCATGGGCCCAGTTTGACTCTGTTTTTGTTCACTGTTGGTTCTTTTAGTTTCTGGGTCAGGAGGCGCCCCCACCACACCTGAAACTGTGCTATGTTTCGTTGAAGATCAGGGGCCTAACTCCCCAGAGAAACGTAAATCAACTCTCTGGCGCCTGAGGGACCTTACCAGCTCTGATTTTCCTCACAGAGACGCGCCTGCTCTCAACAGACTTCCCACGACTACGAGACAGAGTCTTCCCGATACAATACCTGGCATCCGCAGCGAACAAGAGAGGTGGCACAGCGATCCTATTAGCAAAGGGCACACCGTTCAGGGAACAAGAGGTCCTGCAGAGCCCCGAGGGAAGATTCACAGCGGTGAAAGGGGAGCTATTTGGCCAACTGCACATCCTTATCTCAGTCTACGCTCCAAAAGCGAGCCAGGATCAATTCTTCTCAGAGCTGGACTCGACGATTCTCCCCTTCCTCGAAGGCCAGGTGGTCATAGGAGGTGATTTCAATGGGGTCCCAAACCCTTTAATGGACAAGTCCAATCACCCCTCGCCCAAAGACTTCAAGATCGCCCTAAGCCTATGCTACCTTCTCAAGTCGCAAGGGATCGTAGATACATGGAGGGTCCTTCACCCAGAAGCTATAGACTTCTCGTTCTTTTCTCACGTCCACCGCACCTCCTCGCGGATTGATATATTTCTGGCCAGCCTGCAACTACTTTCCTTTACTGATGAGGTGGAAATGGGCACAAAGGTTCTCTCTGGCCTTGCGCCGATCATCTTAACAGCCCGGGTCTTTGATGCCCACCCCCACACAAGACCGCAATGGTCCCTCTATGAGCCAATGCTATACGACATGGCAGTACGAGATGCCATAACCACAGCTATTCATAACTATTTTAAGGGGAACCCGCCGGATCTCACTTCCACAGCGACTAGATGGGAGGCCATGAAAGCGGTGGTCCGAGGGGAACTGATCGCCCAAGCATCGGCATATAGGAAACGGCATAGCAAGATGAAACTAGGATAGGAAGAAAAGAAACAATGGTCTTCTGTGATTCAATCGCAGAAGTAGGGTTCGGGTAAGGGAGAGGGAGAGGGATCAGACAAGACATTTGGGCACCATCCAGTATTTTTTTCTTCACTTTCATATAAGATTAATGTACTCGAGAGACTCTTCTGTACTTCCCTACTCATAAATTCTTTGTTTCATTTGTTCTAATTCAGTGTTGTGGTTGGCTGTAATGCTTAGTTGTTATTTATTTTTCCTATTCGTTACTTAATTACTGCAGTGGCCAGCCGCTTCCTGTTTTTCTTTATCCAGACCATACCATACTAACGTCAAATAGGCATGATACCTTTCCTCCTTGTTACCAAAATTACCAGACTGATTTCCCAGATAGATTTTCCCGTTTACCAGAGAGACACACTTAACAAAATGCAACCTGTTGCCTAGAGACACTGTTAGGCAGAAACCTGTGCAGTTCCCTTGGAGACCACTGCAAAAGATTTAAGACTACAGGTGTTGGCAGTAAACCCACTTGGTAGCAGTCTGTACCACCCAGATTTACCTGGTAGCTGTGGCTGAGCAGTCAGACTTCCCTCAAGAAGAGTTAGGCAGTATGCAAAGTATGCACAATAGGTACTCAGATACAATAGCACAAGCAAACACTGACCAGAGCTTTGGTATCAAAGTATATAATTATTTATTTAAAACACACTTATTGAAACACTCCAGCACTATTATTGTAAATCACTCCAAACACAATTACTATTATTATATATACACTCCTTATTCCTTATCAGACAAGTCTTAGTTAACACCACTTATTTCCAGACATAGGTGAGCGCTTAACTATAGATGGCACTCCAATAAGTTAACGTAAAATGGAGGGAAAACGACAGAATGTAGGAAAATACACCACACTAATACTTAGGAACGCTTAAGCAAGGCAGGAAAGTCAAAAGTTACTTGTGAGCCAAAGTCCATAGGCCGGGCCCACTCTTGGAGAGAGCAGGGCACAAATGCACCCAAGATCACACAATGACAACAGGCTTAAACAGTCTTGCAGGGAGTTCAGAAAGGTTTTAGTTAGGCTCAGAAAAGTTTAGCCAGGGTGTCCCAGGCTAACCCAGGGTCGAAAGCCGGGGACTAAATCTACCCCATACAGTCGGTTGAAAGGGAAGCCAGGCGGAACATGGTACCTTATGTGGAAAGTATCCTCCAGCGGGGGCAGTTGTTCCTGGCAGCGGATGCAAGTCGCGTCGTCGTCCAGAGGAAGAGAAGATCTCGACGTGGAGGAAAGATGAAGGTCGTTGCACTGCCAGGGAAGAAACCAGCCGCAGAGTTTTCCGGTTAAAGGTACTACCCTTTGATTCGCGGTAGTGGTAAAACGTGGTATCCCGGTTGCCGGGGTGCTTGGCACAGGCAAGGCAGCCACGAGATGCTCCAGGAAGCGAAAAAGGAAGCAGACTGGTTATCCCCACCAGTCGAAGGAAGAAGACTCTCCGGGCTGGAGATCTCCTCTGTCGTTGGGAAAAGTGGTGAGACGGTTCAGCAGGGCTCCACCGGTGGTGTTGTCGTAGCAGGTTGGCTCAGCTCCTCCCTCGTCGGATTCTTAGGTCCTGTGGCGACCTCTAAAGTTCCAGTCCCCAAAGCCCTGCTTTTATGCAGAAACCCTCCATTCACTCAGCCTAGCTGTCACTCAAACATGCTAAGTGGTGAGCCGGCCGGCTCACCACTTGGGCCAATCAGGACGGAGTGCGACTTGAGTTGCCTAGGCAACTCAGTCCAGGGTGCCTAAATCCCCCTCCACCCCTCCTAAGTACCCCAGACAGAGTGGCACCACTTTGGAGGGCTTCTGTGGAGAAGCCCGCCAAAAAGTGGAACAAAGGGCTCAACTTGGGTTGGAGTCACAGAAGCGAACACAAACGCCATTTTAGAACCGAGTTCTGGCAAAAAATACCAACCGGAGAATTAATATTAAATAAATAAACCAGCGGTATGTTCGAGGCTATAGGAATTAAATAATTAAAGTTGGTAGCCTCGAACAATGGGAAATCCCATAGGGATATATTCGCGGTCGAATATAAAAAGTAATATCCACTGCCACCAGCCAAAACTCGATCATCGGGGACGGAGACATGCCCCCTTGACTAACAGACCCCGGGGCAATTGAATTGCCCCAGCCAGTACGTCCACAATATGATGGTTTGTACTGGTTCTGTTGAGAATTTGAGACTAGTAAAGTCAATGATGACTTTACATGCCCTGGGAGACAGTAGTCAGTCCCAGGGTATGGAGTCTATACTGGGGGGCACTATGACACCCCTGTGTTACTGCACTGAGGGTGCTGTGTAACACACAGCACAAAAACACATGAAGCCCTATGGAGTAAAAGACCCCATAGCCCATTAAACACATAGAATCAAAGAGATACACTCAAATCATGTCCAAGAGTGAGGGTAAAAGAGTCTCACTTTTGGCAGGAGAAAAAAATAAACGGCAAAAATCCAGCAAAGCTGCTGGGAGACTCACTAGGTTAGGAAATTCAGCCTAAACAGAGAATTCTCCCTAACAGCACAATGGAAAACAGAACTTAAAATCATGGCAGAGGGCAATGTGAGGCCTACGCTGTGCCTGATTGCGTCGCCCCATGAGGCCTCCAGCAACAGATTATCATCCGACCCGGTGAGGCATCTTGTGTGTGATACCAAGGCTGTGTATGGTCCTCAAGTGCCAGCCAGAGCACACCCTCTATGCGCATTTGCCCAGTCACAAGGGAATCCGTGTCCGGTCGCACACCAGTCTACTAACTTGCCCGCATTCAAAATGTGGGGCGCAACGCGGCGCCAGAACGAGGCTCTGCATCCTATTCGCTGCTAAGTAGCGTATTCAAACCTATTCCCCACAACATGAAGCCAGAACATTGACACTGTACTAGCGGTCTCATATCAGTTGCTCTGAGAACAAAGCACTGTACATTGTTATTCGAATTAACCTTATTGTTAACAATTAAATTCGCCTTCCACTATGGATGTTGCCTAACCTATATTGTACTGCGATTTTAAACTAGCCTTCTCACACCAACAGTTGTATCTTGCCCTCCTTATCAGCATTATGAATAAGCTTGGAATCTGATCTAGCTTATCATCACAGTTGATACCAACTCCCATCCTGCCTACTGATAGCACTGTTGAATATGCATGCAACCTGACATAGCCTATCGCTTAAGGATTGGCCTGATGGTATAATTCATTGTGAATTAATTTTAGCCTGTTTACACCTAAGGGTATCCAGCCTACTGTCTGCAACCTGAATATAAATACGGTTTGATCTAGCCTGTCACCAGCTGCCTGCAGCTGGAATATACTGGAATATAACTGTAACTTGATCTAGTCTATCTCCAACTTGTATATCGCCTCACTTTCAGTGCTTGAATATGTCTGCAATCTGACTTAGCACATTACTGTAGTTGATGCCTGACTGTAAAACACACAATGTATACAAACTAGCCTATTTGTACCTAACAGTACCGTGCACAATGATTAGCAACTTAAACTAGACTATCGCTATAGTTGTTATTCTATTGTATAGCATACTGTGTTACTAATATAGCCATAGTGTCATATGCGCCACATTCGACCTGGGGCACTATGTATGCCACTGTGTTAAACATAGCCGCATTAGGCGCCTTACTAGCACTATGTCCATTGCTTTGTCTCATGAGACCTTCAGCACCAGACTGCAATATTACAATTATCATGGCAGTTATTTTTGGCGATATACCCACATGATCTACACCCAATAACTTGGCCCATCAACAACCGTTAAGAAATTTGGATCATTCCTGGGGTCCACCTAATTCTAATAGATCTTGTAGCACAGCCTCTAGAAACACTAGGCTCCGTTCAAGATTGTCCAAACTATTTGAACCACTTGCTAGTTCAATGACCAATATAGACCTTAAGAGAAAATGCTTACATAGCAGTCAAACTACCACTACTGAGAAGCCTGTTCTTGTTACCTTACCCTCTCCCATGACGCATAGCCCCATCTACAAAAAACGTCAACAGATTATGCCCCATACGACAACACAGGATGTTGGAGCTACTAACTGTACCTCACCCCCCTCACCCCCCCCCCCCCTGACAGGCAGCCCTGCCTCAGACCTCAAGGGAGGCATTAATAAATGACAGATCCTTAGTCGCACATACCACTGCGATATCCAACCTTATCCTGGCAGAAAATTACGACTTTCTTGCCATCACTGAATCATGGCTTCATGCAGCAGCAGGTCCTACCCTTGTGCTAGCAGTGCTGACAACTACACTATTCTTAGAGCAGACAGATGTGAGGCTTGAGGAGGAGGTATAGCTCTCATTACTAAATCTAATCTATCCATGAGACTAGGCCCCTCCCCAGACATCAAATCTTGTGACTCCCTCACTGCAAAATTATCACTAACTCCCAAACCCTTACCATTCACCTTATATATAGGCCTCCAGGACCTATCGGCTCATTCGAGGAGGATATCTCTACCATTCTCTCTGACAAACTAAAAAACACCTCGCAAGTATTACTGTTAGGTGACCTTAATCTGGGATTTAATGACCCTAAAGCCCAACAAACTACTGCCATTGCTAATATCTTCTCAGAACTTGGCCCCACCCAAAGAGTGAGTTTACCCACTCACGACAAAGGGAGAACACTCGACTGGGTGGCGGATTATAACTAATGCCTCAATCATTTCCATAACCCCTAAGGTATGAACAGACCACCACCTGTTATCATTCATATTAGCAACCAAAAGGCCTTCCACCAAAAATACTTTAACCGCTCCTCCCACTTTAACAAGGAATAAAAAGAACATTACGGCAGATAAACTTCTACCCCTAATACTACCTACCCTCAACTCATGACCTGATAGTTCTGTTCCCAATATGCTAATCGAGGGATATAACAAAACTATGACCGCAGCACTAGACTCCATTGCTCCTCAAAAAATGAGAAAAAGTAAGCCCAAAGTCCACCTTAACACCTGGTTTACACTACACCTAAAAACCCTGAGAATAGAAAAATGAAAATGTGAAGTTTCATGGAGGGTATCACCCTCGGCTGAAAATAGAACTAACCTCATTAACATTTCATCTTGCTACAAGAAAGAAATACTCTTGACTAAACAAGAAAAATATAATAATAGAATCTTGCAAGCAAACTCGAGTACGAAGGAATTATTTGTAATTTTAAAAGAACTAGAAACTCCAATCCCAGTGCAAGACAATTGTGTGAAGGACAAAATGTGGTGCTCCAATATTCAGCAAGCAATAGCCAACAAAGTCACCACCCTTCAGGACAAGATTGCAACAAAAAAAGCTACCTCAACTAATACAACCTTACCAGACAATGGGCCTCATTAGGACCCAGGCGGATTTCGCGGTGCTAAATGCACCGCGAAGCACGGCGGAAAGCCGTCGATAGCGCCATGGGGGTTGGCGGATTTACCGCCCCATTCCGACCTCGGCGGAGCGGTAAATCCCCAATCCCCATTCTGCCCTTCCCCATTCCCATTCTTGCCCCATAGGGTATAATGGGAGTGGGGAAGGAGTTAATTACGCCACCGTAAAATACGGTGGCGTAATTAACAACGAGGTCCCGTAGCGCCATGGTTTTCTCCGCCTGGTAAAACCAGGCGGAGAAAACCTCCATGGCGCTAAGGGAACTCGTAGTACGGCGGACGGGTCCGCCGCGATTAGCGCTGGCGGAAACCCACTCCGCCTGGGTCCTAATGAGGCCCAATACCCCTATGCCCTCTAATAAACCTCTACACCGCTTTAGCTTTTCCAAAATTTCTACTCTCGAAGTTGAGTCATCTTCTCCCTCAAACCATCGAACTGCCAGGGCGATAAATGCCCAGCCCAAATAATTAAGGATTCTGCTACAGATTTAGCACCTTTCATATGAAAGCTTATCAATGCTTCCTTCTCCTCGGGCACCAACGCAAAGTAACCTTAAGGAGTCTTGGGTACTCCCCCTCCTTAAAAAACAGACATTAGATCCGACTAACTACAGGCCTATCACAACAGTGCCATTTCTACCCAAAATTTTTAGACAAGGTGGCCTATCTCCCAAATGCAGAAGTATCTGTAGCACAACCAGCTCCTAGGAGCCCGGCAACCAGGATTTAGGCCTCAACATGGCACCGAAACGGCACTAATCCATCGTAAGGCCCAAATGGACGAGCTTAGCGACAAAGGGAAATCAGCATTACTTCTCCATCTTGACCTGTTGGCTACGTTTGATTTGGTAGACCACACAATCTTATGTAGCCACCTGGACTCAGCAGCGCACTTCTCTCTTGAGGCCATAGTTTGGATACAATCTTTTCTGAGCAACAGGACTATGATAGTCTCATCATCAGCTGAGGCAGACCCTATCCCTGTCACTTGTGTAGTGCCCCAGGGTTCTTGTGTCTCACCAACATCGTACAACATATGTATAAAGCCCCTTTTCGATGATCTGGACCATCTTGGTATCACCTACACTAACTATGCAGATGATACCCACATTCTCATACCATTTACTGGGGATTATGACAGGGATTTGGCCTTGGTAAATAGTCTACCTCATCTTCCAGACATGGATGGCCGCACACGGTTTATGCCTGAATGATGACAAAACTGAGCTCATTATCCTGGGTACCACATCCAACCTTAATAAGCTTGGCCCGAAATGCACCTCCTTTAACATCGACAGCAATTCTATTAAGTTGCCAAAGAGGTAAAAACCCTAGGCCTTTAACTTGATTCCACCCTCACTTTCGCGGCGAAACAAGTTAATTCCATGGCCTCTGCCACTGCTTACACATGCAAATTAATTAGAGCGGGCAAACCTTTCCTATCCAAGAATAGCTGTATCATCCTGGCCAGAGCTCTAATCTTGTCCAAATTGGACTATTGCAACTCCCTTTACATTGGTGCAAATAAGTACATTATCAGGAGAATACAGATGCTCCAGAAGAACGCCCTTAGAGCTGCCCTGGGTATAGGAAAGAGCATATATCGGAGGTAAGGAGACAGAATAACTGGCTATCCACCAGTGACAAAATCCGGCTGAAAACTGCTTCGCTTGCTCACAAATGCCTGAACAATGCTGCACCCTGTTATCTCACTGAGAGATTCAATAGAAAATCTTCTAGTAGGCCTACTAGAACAGGCAACACAAACTGTCCGACGGTACCAAGATTTAAATTATCTAAAGTCGTTGGAAGTAGCTTCCCGGTTAAAGCAGCACAGCTGTGGAACTCCCAACCCCCCACCGTGAGAGCTGATCAAACCTATTTGAACTTCAGATTCAATCTTATCAAGTGGTTAAAAGATAATGGCCACTAATGTATTTGCCTCCCACTACACCCGCACAGTATATAGCTCCCAGATTGATCTCTTAAATTATGTTCTTGCTGTATATTGTCGTTTCCTTAATATTGTATGTACCCACCATTACCGCATTTTTTGTACTTGTATATCCCGACTTGTATTTCTGTATATTACTGTGTAACCTAAGCTGAATGTTTTCTTGTATCGCCTGTGCCCTAATACCCTTGGGTCTGGCATGCATCACAAATAAACAATTGCATTCACCGACCCATGTTTTGTCTGCTCCCCACTGCATCTGCTTTGCCTACTTCCCCCATCTCCCCAGGCGCACCTGCCAGTGGTCCCCTTCACTGGATGAAATAATCTTACCATGGGCTCTTGGGGATCGTTGAGTCAAGTCCTGCGACCCCAGGGTTTTCGCTGCAGGGCAGTGGGTATCCAATGTCGGCTGCACAAATCTGTCATGGCAACGAGTGACCATGGGCTCAATCCATTCTACATTGGGTTATTAAGATTTTGGATTTGACAGGCGTATGTTGAATAAAGCCATAGAGGTCTGCAAGTGTAAGGTGGGGGGCTGCTATTGTATGGCAGCAAATTATGGGTGAGTACTAACTGTGACAAGTTGGAGGTTATTCAAAACGGGGTCATGAAACGATTGATGGGCCTCGCGTCTGGACCCTCATCCTGTGCCCTACACCTGAAGTTGTGGAATTACTAGGTTTGCCACACAGGCCAAAATGAGAAATGGCGTCTTTTTTTGAAGGTACTGCAGGCAGCCCCAAAAAATCATAACATGCAGTATATCATAGCATAGATGGTAAGCTCAAGTTTCAAGTGGTTCCAGGATGGTCTTAAACTAATGCGGACGAGTGGGATTGAGTCACCGAATTCAGTAAGAAATCTCGGCATGTCGGACCGGAAATCAAGGGTTAAAAGGGGGATACTAAGTTGGGGTCCGGCTGAGGAGTGGAGTGCGGTCTACCCTCTAGGTTCTCTGAACCAGTATGCATCTTTGAGAAGTAGTGATGATCCTGGGAGTGGTGTGTTTAGTATCCCCTCGCCTAACAGTAGAGGTTCCATGATGTTAACGTGCTTAAATAGGTTAACCTTAAGAGACCACACCAACTGGGTGATGGGGGACCCGACGAAAAATGTAATGTGCGGGCTAACTGTAAGGGAGGGTCTTAACCAGTTGTTGGTAATCTGTAAGTGGTACTTGGATCTGCAGATGGATTTGTTAAGGCCCTTCCTCCTGAAAAACAACATCAGGGACTGTAAAGGGGCACTGTATTTTATTTGGAACTGTACAAACTTTATTTTTAATTTAGGGAACTATATAAGCCAGACTTTAAGACGGGCAAGGAAAGTACCACTCTAGTACCCTAGTTTGGGGTCTGCAGCTTATTTTCTTATGTCGAGGGCTCGAGGGTGGAAGGGTGGTCTTAACTATGTTAACATTTCATCTTTCTTTGTACTATGGTTTTTTACTGTTTCGCGCCTTTGTACAATGTTCATTTATGGTGTATTTATCTGGGTTTGTTAATTGAGAAATCAGAAAATGTACTCGCTCATGTAGGTTGGTAAGTCTTTAATGACAGTCAGCAAAGCAACATACAAGCACTCCACAGGACGCAAAACCCAACAATTGAACTGTACATGGCGCAGCAACCCCTCTTCCTGTGTTTGCATGGTTCTTATACCATCAATTTACACTGGCCTTTTATGGAAGCAGTGGTGCATACATATCACAATGCTAACAATATAATTTTTTTGAAGTGTGCTCAACTTGTATTGGGTTCTTCTCTTAGTGGGGGCATATAAGTAGTCGTGAGTTTATCACATCTTGGTGAGTAAACTTTGCAACATACAGCAGACGGTTTCAGTTACATTTCTAGCAGGTCAGCGTTTCTACTATGACTGCAGTTCTCACAATGCTCAGGCAGTGCCTGACCCGCCTAATGTTTCTAATTCTATGACGAGACCGGAGGCGAGCATTATGCTTTATCTCCTTTAATATTGCCAAATCACAGCATTTCAAATTTCTTTTCAAACCATCAAATATTTTTTTTTTAAACTCAACAAACTCAAAAAAATAGAACTTTAAACTATACAAAACTGTCCATAACACAATATGGTAGTCTCACTACAACTACCAGGGGCCCAGTAGTCTTAGCCTCAATCTCGTCCTCCAATGAATATATCCCTGAAGGTATTAGACTGTCTAAACTTCGGGTCCCTTCCTCTTCTTTTTTCTGCCCGATTCAGCTAAGTACCTTTGCCCATTACCTTTGTGTTAACAGCGTTTGATTGTACAGGAGAGCACTCATATGAATGAGATGATACACGAAATATAGCGTGTGACGCACGGCCGCGTAGCGTACATGTATTGATTATATATATTAAAACGCATACGATATTTAGAGGCGCACTCATATGGAGACAGTTTTCGAATTACAATAATTGCAGAGATAGTGTAGAACCTGTGAGTATTATCGCTCGCTTTAGAGTTCCGAAAGTTCCAGAAAATAATGTATACACACTTACTTAGAAGTCCTGAAGACGGCTGTGGAGCAGCCGCGGACCGTTAGGCGCATGCGCGTGTATGCGCGATAGCAATTTGCTGTGTCCAACGGTCGTAATTGAGACAAAGGAGTCGAGTCTCATCACAGAAAACCGGAGCACAATAGAAACCTCATTTTGCAGCGATCCTGCTCCCATTGAAAGGCTTTCGTAAGAATACGAACAAAAAAAAAAAGTTTAATAATTTTCGGGGGAATACAGTTCCCATTGCGCACAGTGGAGAGGTTAAAGAGCTTCTCAGGCTTGCAACAACTAAACAAGCATTAAGCGCAGATCCTCCTGTCTGAGATATGCAGCCTCACGTTAGGAGACAGTCATGGCCTCTGACAGAGGTGAGGAATACTGGGAAGAATATGACGAGCAGGAAGCAGACCTACAAGAGGAAGAGATGGATCTTTCTCTTAGCTTTAAGAAGGTGCTTGGGGACTCCCTGGTGAGAGCTGTGGTGCAGGGAGTACAATCCATCCAAGAGAGGCTGTTAGTCCTCGAGAATATTTTGGGCACTAAAACTGGCTTGCAGGACAACCCTGGTGAAGGGACCTCCACTACATCTCTAGAAAATGCAAATAGGGGGTGTGAAGTGGCCCGGAAGAGAAAGCACCTACTACTCCCCCACCCCCCTTGGGCTCCATCAAGGGGACAAGAGAGAAGCCCCAGGAGGCAGCTGATGCTTTCTTCAGACTAAAAGAAGCTTTCTTGTCTAAATCAGCGGTGCCCAGCCTCCCACACCTGACCCCAGGGGAGAATAATATGGGGGAATTAGGCTCATCATCAGAGGAGTTCGACCACGAGGAAGAGGAAGATGATGAGACCTTAAACTCTGACGAGGTACCGGAGAAACAAGACGACAGGTACCGACAAAGCCAGTATAGTGGAGAGTGCTCCAGAAGATGATATATCTGATATGTTTGAGCCGGAGGCTATCAGACATCCAAGATCCACCGAGTGGACCCCATCGCCAAGAGTTGCGATTTATATGTCTAAGAGAATTAGGAAACCCTTAGAGAAAGAGATAAGATTTCGACTCAAATCAGAGTGTCCAAGACCGGAACTTAGTGGCAAAGTTTCCGAGACTCCAGATCTAGACCCAAAGATGCTCTCATTTGTTTCCAAAGCAAGTAAGGACCTACGTAAGGGTATGGACCGTGCATGGAGATCTTGCCAAAATAAGGTGCTTGACTTGACAGGTCCCATAGCGAAAATTATGGATCTCGCAGAAAGAGCTAAAGATACGGGAGAACCAATTGATCCTACCATCCTGGCAGGATGGGCACAATGTGCCGTATGCTTGCTCGGGAATGCCAATTCGGCCATTTCAGCAGAGCAGATGAGGTCCATGCTCCTCAAGATAGATGCAAAGTTGGGCGATCTAGCATCTTATGAAGCAGGAGAAGGAGCTCAAGGTCTACTTTTCGGTGACACCTTTGTCAAGGAGATGAGTAGATTTGTTGGGACTTGTACATCACTGGAAAAGGCTCAAGCCTCAATCAAGAAAGTATTACCCGGTCGGGTTTTTGCCGGGGCTGGTCGATTCAGAGGCCGTTCGACCCACCGTTTCAACTCTAATAGAAGACCCCAAGGACCTAGAGCCCACTATTGGAAGATGCGCCAACAGGAAGCATTCTTCCCGAACAGAGGCAGTAGCTTCAGAGGAAGAAGAGGCAGAGGTTACTTCAGGCACCAGAATGCCAATTCAGGTGAGAGAGCGCAATGCGACGTATTCGCCAGTAGGAGTCAGAACATTGCAATTTATAGACAATTGGCGCGAGCTTTAAGCAGACGCTTGGGTTATTCAGACAGTCCAAGGCTGTCAGCTAGATTTCCTGGGGACCCCTACACAGTTAAGCCCACCTACACGCATGCACTGCCCAGAGAAGGAGAAGGGCTTGTTAGACGGAGAGATTCAGGCGCTAGCAGACAAGCAGGTTATAGAGAGAGCACATCCACACTCAGTAGGTTTCTTGAGCAACATGTTTTTGGTTCACAGAAAAGGAAAGGTGCGGCTGGTTATCAACCTGAAAGAGTTGAACAGTTGGATAATTTACAGCCACTTCAAGATGGAGGGAATCCACCTGATGGCAGATCTTCTCAGAAAAGAAGACTGGCTAGCACGCATACATCTGAAGGATGCCTATCTGTCAATACCCATTGCGCATCAATATCGTAATTTCCTGCAATTCAATTGGAGAGGACAGAGATGGCAATTCAAGACCCTACCTTTCAGCCTAGCATCCGCCCCGTGGGTATTTACCAAACTAATGAGACCCCTAGCGGCAGCCTTAAGAGACGAGGGTTGCCGAATGATCATCTATTTAGACGACATTCTATTCATGGCTGAGACAAAGACAGGTTACAGCAACAGGTCAGATGAGCAGTGTCTCTGATCGCAGGGCTAGGATTCTTAATCAACGTAGAAAAGTCAGCACTCATAGCATGCCAACGAATAGAATTCCTAGGCTTCATGATAGACACAAAGAAAGCCATGTTAGAACTCCCCATGAGCAAGATCAGGGCGATAAAAAGAGACCTCAGAGCAGCCCTGAAGAGACCGGTTATATCGCTTCGGAATCTAGCAAGGATAGTTGGACTTCTAGCTGCACCATTCCAGGCAATATTTCCGAGGCTACTACATTATAGAGCACTTCAGAGGCTCAAGATAAAATACCTACAGGAGGGATGGAGATATCGTCACTTAGTTCCTCTAGATCAGGAGAGCAAGACGGAGATCAAATGGTGGCTCAGCAACATGGAGGCTTGGAATGGCCACGCCATATTCGGGGATTCCCCAGAGATCATCATAGAGTCAGACGCCAGCAGATCAGGCTGGTGAGCGAGATGCGGCCACATAGAGACAGAAGGAAAATGGGCTCAAGAAGAACTGCAGTTGCACATCAACTGTTTAGAGCTCTTAGCAGGATCATTTGCAGTACAAGCCTTTACCAAGGGTCGAGCGAGATATTGCATCCTTCTAAGGATGGACAACATATCAGCAGTGAAGTATATCAACAAGCTAGGGGGTACACAATCCAGGATGCTAGCAGAGCTAGCCAAGGATTTCTGGCATAGGTGCCTGGCGAGACATATAGCAGTCAAAGCGGAATATCCTCCGGGGACGAGGAATACGGTAGCAGGCTCGAACACCAGGTACCTAACAGACTCGAGCGACTGGATGCTACATGCATCAGTATTCGAGAAGTTACTACGGAAGTGGGGTCCGTTCGACACAGATCTTTTCGCTTCGAGACTAAACACCCAACGGCCCAAGTATTTCAGTTGGAGGCTGGACCCAGGAGCAGCAGGGACAGATGCGTTCCTGCACAGCTGGAAAGGCCAAACAGATTATGCCTTTCCCCCCTTCGCGATGCTGGTGAGGGCACTAGTGAAGGTCCGCAGAGAGGGAGCAGACATAGTCCTAGTGACACCAGAATGGAGATCGCAAGCCTTTTTTCCAGTTCTGATGGAACTTTCTATGGATTTTCGCTGAGGATTGCACACTGATAAAACCTCCTAGGAGATCCGAAGGGCGAAACTCACCCTCTGATACAGAACAACAGTCTGAGCCTGATAGCCTGCAGAATTTCAGGCGTAGATGGTGTTTGCCAGGCCTTTCAGAGGAAGCTACAGAGCTTATCAAGGTATCATGGGCCCCGTCCACAATTCGGAGCTACAATTCCGCTTGGCAGGTCTGGGACTTGTGGTGTAGAGAGAGGAGTGTTTCTCCCGTTTCAGCCTCTATAGAGCACATATTGAACTTCTTAGCGTCCCTAACAACTAGTGGTAAAGCATTCAGAACAGTGGGAGTATATAGATCAGCCGTATCAGCAGGTCACGAGCTGATAGACGGAGCTCCAGTAGGGGAGCACCCAGCAGTCTGCCGTCTGCTCAAAGGGATTAAAGTTACGAAACCCCCTAAATACTCAGTTCTATGGGATGTCAACAAGGTACTACAGCTCTTCGAGCAATGGCCTAGGAACGACCTATTGTCAGGAAGACAGTTATCAGGAAAATGAGCTACTTTGCTCAGCTTAGTTTCATGTAGAAGAGTATCTGATGTGAAAGCACTAGAAGTCGACAGAAAGATTTTCTATCCTGAGGGTGTAGCGTTTAACATAGCGCAGCGTACTAAGACAAATTCAAAAGTGATCTCTTATCCCTATTTCCCTGATAACAGCAAACTATGCGTAGTTCAATGTATCAAATGTTACGAAGCAGCGACAGCAAGACTTCGGCCACAGGATGTGACCCAGTTGCTCATATTCGCGCAGGAAACCTTTTAAAGCAGTGGCAGCTGCCACTATAGCGAGATGGGTGAAAGAAGTCATGGAGCAAGCTGGCATAGACATTTCTGTCTTTGGAGCTCACTCAGCCAGGGGATCTATGGCCTCTGGAGCTTTTGCAGCCGGAGTTCCGCTGCAGGAGGTCTTGAAGGCAGCAGACTGGTCTAGTGATTCAGTTTTCAGAACATTCTATTTTAAGCCAGTAGCGAATATTGCAAGAGCAGTTGTACAAAGCTTTGAACAAGCATAATGCTCGCCTCCGGTCTTGTCACAGAATGAAGATTGCCAAAGCGCATAGCGCAGGAAGTCTTGATTCTATTAAAGACAGGGAGGCGAGCATTATCCCACCCTAAATGAATATTGCTGTGAGTTGAGAATGGTCAAGTCATATGTTTATATATGCATAAGATGTTGTGGAGACCAGCGAATTCCCGCCCTAATGTTCTCGTTCTCTTTTATCTAAGGGGAAGAACAGAAAAGCTCCAGGGAATAAGCGAGATGCAGACAGGATCAGCAGAGGAGCATGTGCAATTTATGAGAGACTTAAAGACAAAGAAGTTATCAATTCCGCAAAAGGAAGAGGAAGGGACCCTGAGTTTAGACAGTCTTAGACCTTCAGGGACATATTCATTGGAGGATGAGATCAAGGCTAAGACTACTGGGCCCCTGGAGCCCCATGGGAGTAGTAGTGAGACTACCATATTGTGTTATGGACAGTTTTGTATAGTTTAAAGTTCTATTTTTTCTGAGTTAAAAAAATATATATATATTTGATGGTTTGAAAAGAAATTTGAAATGCTGTGATATGGCAGTATTAAAGGAGATAAAGCATAATGCTCCCCTCTGTGTCTTTAATAGAATCAAGACTTACTGCGCTATGCGCTTTGGCAATCTTTATTCTACATGCTGAGGCCGCATTGCCTGGTTAGGTGCTGCTCTAAAACAGGAATGTGTATAAAGCGAGCAAACTGTGAGGCGAGATACTTCTTGCAGCATATCTAGGGTATATTTCGAGGGGATTGGGTCCTCCGACGTATTCCATATCTATGACAGTAATCGCCACAGCTGTGCTGCTTCGGAAAATCTTTTGGTGTCTGCGTCGATGACGTCGATACGCCGTCCTCGAGGACCTCCTCCGACGGCCGACGTCACCAGATGTTATAAGTAGGACGCACGACGCCCGTAGCCTCAGTTCCGTTTTTCCCGCGAACGTGTTCGCTTCGGAGATCTCGGCGCGCCTCGACTCTGGAGTTTCTGTTCTTTCGGTTCTTTGAACCTGTTAATTTGTGAAGTATTGTACGGGATGTCCTCCTCTTCTTCCACCCCGTGTCCGGGCTTCAAGAAGTGTGGGGACTGCGGGTCCAAGATGTCGGTGACGGACTCGCACAACGCCTGCCTCTGGTGCCTCGGGGAGGCCCACGACACGGATGATTGTGTCGACTGCCAGTCGCTTACGTCCAAGGTCTTGCGGGAACATAAGAAGCTGTCGGTCGGTAAGGTGTCCAAGCCCCGGAAGGTGAGGTCCACTGGGCTTTCGACGGACGATTCGAGGGGCGACTCTCCGCATCGTAGTTGTAAGTCTAGGGGGTCTCGGTCCCGGAGTGGGTCCGGCCACTCCTCTGCCTCTTCGAGGCACTCCCGGAAGCGCCGTCATCGGTCGCCTTCCTCGTCCGAGGACTTCGCCCATCGGCGGGTTTCTTATCCCACTAAGCGTTCCTCTCCGGAGGAATGGGCTTCCTTCTGGAAGACAATGTTGGCGATTCTTGAATCGCAGGGCTCCAGTCCGTCCGCGCCTCCGAGAGGGGTCGGTCATGACCGTACTCGAGACACCACTCGTATGCCTTCGGGCTCGGGTGGTCGGCACGAATCGCGGGAGAGGTACCGCTCGGACAAGGGGAATCGTTCCAGTCATGCCTGTTCCAGGTCCCGGTCATCGACGCGCTCGAGCCCATGTGCACCTGTGAAGTCTTCGAAGAAGACGTCGACGCGGGTGGTCCGGAGGTCGTCCGCAGACTCTCTCGAGGCTCCGCCTCTGAGGAAGTTGTCGACGCCATCGGTGCCCAGGCTGTCGAAGGACACGCTCGGGGCTCCACCCTCGAGGCTTGTGTCAAAGCCGTCGATGTTGTTGGCGCCGCGCTCGACGTCGACGCGATTCACTCAATGCCGTTTCACTCAACGCCCTCGACGCCTTTCGAGGCTGTGGTGTCGAAGGTACCCCGTGGCACGGGGGAACCCCCTAGAAAGGCTATGGGCAAGGCAAAACATGTCTTTCTCCCGTATTCTTTGCCCCCTTTCCAGCCTATGGAGTATATTTCCGAGGTGGAAGAGGGTTCTGAAGATGGGTTGGTTCCGGACACTGTGCCGATGAGATTCTTTCTGGTCATAGCCAGATTGAGGACTTGCGTCAGTCACTGCATGACGCCAGTGGTCTGGACACCTCTCCGGAGGTGGAGTTCTGTAGGCCTGAACCTGGCACCCATGCTGAGTCATTGTACCGGCGCCTTATGTCGAGGGTCACGGACTACTTGGGGTGGTCGGCGCCCCCAGTTGATTTTGTGCAGGATGACCTGACGGATATCCTCGACCAAGGTCCACCCACTGACCCGGTACTGCCATTCCATATGGCTCTGCAAAGAAGGGTGGCAGCGGCTTGGAGTGCTCCGGAGAGTCTCCCGGCAGTGTGCAAGTCTTTGCCGCGAAAATACCGCCCAGCCACTAGTGACCCCTGTTACTTGACCACGCACCCCACTCCGGAGAGTTTGGTGGTGCAGGCGGCTACGGCCCCAGCAAAGCAGGCGTCGTATCCTACTATCCCTCCTCATAGGGACGACAAGTGTTTTGATGGCTGGGCGAAGAAAGTGTTTTCTTCAGGGGGTATAGCTCTATGGGCGGCCAACTCCGTATGTGCCTTGTCACGTTTCACGCATACTCTGTGGAACTGCATTTCATTAGCGGCTGAACATATTCCCGAAGGGGACAAACGGGATGGTTTTCTTGCTATTATTCAGGATGGCAAGGATGCCATGTGTGAGTCAGGTCAGTCGGGTTTGGACATGGCAGACTGTGTCAGCCGGTCCAATGGCGGCGAGCACCGTGATACGCAGGTTTGCGTGGTTGAGGAAGTCAGGGTTTTCTCCTGATGTGCAAGCCAGGCTCCTCAACATCCCCTTTGATGGTGAACATCTTTTTGGCAGCAAGGCTGACGAGAGCTTTGAGAGGTTGCAGACCTCCAAAGCTGCAGCGAAGTCGTTGGGCACTGCAGTCCGCCATCCTCCACCTTTTCGTCCTAGGGGACAGCAGTGGAGGGGAGGTTCCTTTCGTTATTACTCATCCTTTAGTAAAGCGAGAGGAGCTGCAAGTTAAAGGGGCAACCGTAGGAGTGCCAGAGGTGGAAAACAAGATACTCAAGGTGCCAAGGCCGCGCAAGCAGTTGCCTCTTTGCCCTCAGGCAACGCCGCAGCCGCTTCTGCTCAGTCATGAGGCCCATGCTTCGCCGGTTGGGGGAAGGCTGGCGCAGCATCTTGTAGAATGGCGTGCCATTACTTCAGATGTGTGGTTTCTGGAGATCATAGCCCACGGCTACTGTCTTCCTTTCCAGCAGAGGCCTCACGACAATCCACCAAGGAATCTCTCTTTGAAGAGTTCGGATCCGCTCCTTGCGCAGGAAATTCAATCCCTGCTGGAGAAAGGCGTCATAGAACTGGTGCCTGTAGCGGAGAGCAACAAGGGATGTTATTCCCCTTATTTTTTGATTTTGAAGAAAGACGGGGGATTGAGACCAATCATGGACTTGCGCGGTTTGAACAAACTCCTCAGGAAGGACAAGTTCAAGATGGTGACTCTCTCTCAAGTCCTCCAGGCCCTTCAACTTCAGGACTGGTTGGTGTCTCTCGACCTCAAGGACGCTTATCTTCATGTGCCGATCCATCCCAAGCACAAGAAGTACCTGAGGTTCGTGGTTGGCGAATCGCATTTTCAGTTTCAGGTCCTGCCGTTCGGATTGACCTCCGCACAAAGGTTTTCACCAAGCTCATGGTGGTGGTGGCAGCATATCTCAGGAAAGGGGGGGATTCACGTCTACCCCTACCTGGACGATTGGTTGATCAGGGTGCACTCTCCCGAGCAAGTCCTGGATCATCTGTCCGTCACCTGCTTCTTCCTTCACAGGCTGGGCTTCTCCCTCAACTTAAAGAAGTCCCACTTGATGCCAACTCAGCAGCTCCAGTACATCGGAGCAGTGCTCGACACGTCCCTTGGGCAGTGTTTTCCTCCCCAGTTGAGGGCTCATCACATTCAGCAGATGGTGCACAAGTTCCAACATGCCCAGAGTCTCCCTGCGTTCGAGTTCTTGAGATTGCTTGGCCTCATCGCATACTGCATTCTTCTGGTGCCAGAGGCCAAGTTGCGGATGAGATCTTTGCAATGGGCACTCAAGCTCCAGTGGTCTGTCCTCCGGCTCGATGTCGGACCCTGTTCAGGTGCCGTCCTTGGTTACCCAGGACCTTCTGTGGTGGGCCGTCGAAGGCAATCTGATGAAGGGGGCTCCTTTTTGGCTACCCTGGCCGGAGGTGACGATCGTGACGGACGCATCCATCACGGGATGGGGAGCTCATGCCAACGAGTTGACATTCAGCGGTCGTTGGTCTCCGTCGGAGTCCAGGCTCCATATCAATCTGTTGGAGCTGAAGGCCGTCAGGCTTGCCTTGAAGGCTTTTCTGCCGACTGTGCGAGGAAATAATGTCCTGATTCTGACGGACAACCCTGTGGCCATGCACTACCTCAACAAAAAGGTGGGGGCAGGGTCCCTTCCTCTGTGCAGGGAGGCGATGCAGCTCTGGTTCTGGGCCATCCAGCAGGAAATTTCGATCTCGGCAGTTCATCTGGCCGGAGACGAAAACGAGACGGCGGAAGCTCTGAGCAGGCAGAGCACGATCTCTCACGAGTGGGAGCTGGCTCAGGAGATTCTCCTGGAGATCTTCGCCCTTTGGGGGACCCCTCAAGTGGATCTCTTCACCTCCAGTGTCAACCGGAAGTGTGAAAGGTTCTGCTCGTGGGAATTTCCTCCATACGGAGCCTTAGGGGACGCGTTCGTGGTGGAGTGGTCCTTCCCACTGCTGTACGCGTTTTCTCCAGTCCCCGTCATTCCGCAAGTGCTGAGGAGGTTACGGAGGTTCGGTTCCC
The DNA here is from genome assembly GCF_040938575.1 of Ambystoma mexicanum. NCBI lineage: Eukaryota > Metazoa > Chordata > Amphibia > Caudata > Ambystomatidae > Ambystoma > Ambystoma mexicanum. The sequence continues at coordinate 767,376,386 of NC_090935.1, forward strand.
GGATGATCCACATTGCTCCGGCATGGACGCGGAGGACGTGGTACCCGGACCTTCTGGACTTGTCCATCTGCCCTCCACGTCGTCTTCCCTACCGAGATGATCTGCTCTCATGGGAGGGGGATCAGGTTCTCCATCCAGAGGTCAGATCCCTGAACCTTCACGCTTGGCTTCTGAAAGGTTGAGGTATAAGGATTGGGACCTCCCTGAAGACGTGATGGAGGTGTTGTTTTCGGCCAGACGGCCGGCAACAAAGTCCCTGTACCGTTGCCGTTGGAGGAAGTTCTGCGACTGGTGCAGGGTTCAGAATGTAGATCCTTTTTCATGTGACATTCCTGTCGTTCTGTCTTTTTTGTTTTCTTTGGCCCACAAGGGCCTACAAATGGGTACCATTAAAGCTTACCTGGCGGCGCTGCCTACATTTAAGCGCTCGTCTGAGGAGTGTTTTTATTTTAAAATCCCTTTCATTTCTCAGTTTCTGAAAGGGCTCACTAATGTGTTGCCTCCGTCACCTTTCCAGGTGCCCGGTTGGGATCTGAACCTTGTTCTCAAGTTTCTAATGAGTGCTCCCTTTGAGCCTTTGCATTCTTGTCCTTTGAGACTGTTAACAATTAAAATTGTGTTTTTAGTTGCGGTCACTTCCGCTTGCAGAGTGAGTGAGTTACAGGCACTTTCAGTTAAGCCACCCTTCACTGTGTTTCATAAGGACAGGGTTGTCCTTAGAGTTCGTCCTTCCTTTCTTCCGAAGGTGGTGTCGGAATTTCATTTAAGCCAGAAGGTTATTCTTCCAGCATTTTATCCTCCTTCACATCCTGGTAAGGAAGAGGAGAGGCTCCCTAGGCTGGATCCTAGGAGAGCTGTAAGCTTCTACATTTCACGCATGTACCGGGTCAGAGTGGATGGTTACGCTGGAAGGCGTTTGGGACAAGCTGTTACTAAGCAGACTTTGTCTCGATGGACCATTTTGGCAATTTCCGAATGTTACCGTTTGGCGGGTAAGGACCCTCCGGTAGGCTTACGGGCCCATTCTACCAGGGGTATGGCTGCCTCTAGTGCCCTGCAGAGGGGTGTTAAGAAAAGGAGAAATAAGTGGGCACCACAGGGTAAATTGTAATTATTTGTCGCCTTTAGTTCGTATTTGTATTTTAAATTTTAGCAAAGAAATATCTAAACACTTGCGGGAGCAGGCTGAGAAGGGTCTGGAGTCACCCTGACCCAAGAAAACAAGTGAGGCAATAGACTAGATGGGAAACCTAGTCACACAACCGCTCTCCGTTTGTACCCAGTCTGGGTAATATATTTGAAATAACAATTCCAAATAGTTTTAGTTTGGTTCTTCTTAATTTGAGAATTGTTCATAGAAAAATGAGTTCCAAGACTTGGTTTATGTAATATATATTCTTTTATCAAAAAAATCAAAAGAATGATTACTAATCAAATCTTAGTGAGGACGCAGCTGACATGTTGCATTATGCAAGTAGACTTAAAATGCCAATGCATTTCGGAGTATAAAGCTCCTTCATCAGGGCAAGTCTGTACTTTTAGGAAACAATAACATCAACAAAAATGCATACAATGTATATAAAGCAAGAGATACATAATGATATGTAATGGTAGCATAATGATCATAAAGCGCATAGAAGAATAATGGTTACATACCCCAATGGAAGAATACGAGTCAAGGTGTAATATGTGAAAACAGAAAAAATAAAGTAAATAGAAATCAGTGTAGATTCGCGTTTACAATCATTCAATTAATGTCATGAGCTCATAGGTGGAAGAAAATTACCTCGCTTAAAGAATGGAGTCAGGCGCGTTAAACCTGGAAAGAAACAGTATCAGACGTATGTTTTCGCAAAGAACACGATCGGATGCTGGAGGGAATCCAGTGTGCGATCTGTAAAAGCGAAATCTACTTCAGTGGGTGCGGTTGTAAAGAGTAAGTACACGGAGTGTAAGAAGCCACAACCGAAGTGGTTACCTGAGTTCAAAGAATAGTGTCAGCGGTGGACGCAGCGAGCCGTGGTGCATCGCTGACTGAAAACGTTGCTAGGGAAACAGTAAGTGAAATAGGCACGTGACCGCAACCCGCTGGGCGAACCCGCGCGATGCGAAATGTAACTCAAGTGGCAGCATACTGCCGTTGGGGGCAACAATGGTGCAAGAAAAACCACTACGGGGGCTGTAGGGGCTGAGTCATGAATAATAAAAAGGAAAAAATAAAAATTGTGCATAACATAGACATAGAAAAAATACTCTCATCATATGTAAACATCCACATTATAAGTCAAACATAACCTATATAAGGCAAGTGTAATCGAACTCCATCGTATTCAAAAAGTGTTATACAGAACTATATCACCTTGGAATGAAAAAATATCAAAGCAACCATTAAAAGTGCTATACCTGATGTATCAAGACTAATAGATGTATAAAATAACATAATGAACATTCAAAACAGCATCATCAATGTATACGACCGATCTGCAGGTGGTGGTGCCAGGTGGTACCACCTTGGGTCCCAGTCGTATGACCAGGAGAAGCAGACTGGTTGGGGTAAATCATAATGTATCATATTTGTAAAATGAAACAAGCAATTAGAACAACAATCATAACCATGTGTATGTATGCTTATTGGCATATGAATCAGACAAAAAGTCTGAAACCGGTGGCATGGAAAAGTACCACCTTGGGTCCTAGTCATGTGACCAGGAGAAACAGACTTGTTGTGTTAGAACCTATGTCATGTTCAGAGAATGAAGAGACACATCCACATCAAAACAAATGCATTTCCATGGTAACAGATTGACTGCAAGTTGAAGCATTAAAGATAGCAATGATAGTTAATCTCATCATTGAGACCATTGGGATGCAAACTCCCAAGTTTATCGATCCAAAAAGTTTCTCTCTGGTTGAGGCGAAGACTCAAATCTTCACGTGGATTAATCTTGGTTAGTACTTCCAAAATCAGGAACCTGATTTGTGCCAAACCATGTCGCTTCTCACTCCAATGTCTGGCCACTGCTGAATTGGGATTTGAATTCCGGATGCACGAGCGGTGCTCATTCCATCGTACTTTAGCAGCTCTCGTGGATTGGCCGACATAATATTTACCACATGGGCACTTAATTCCATATATTATGTTCACACTGTCACAAGTGCCGAAAGACTTAAGAGGAATCTTGTTGCCTGTGCGGGGATGGTGCACAACATTTCCTTTGATCACCATGTTACAGTTAGCACAGTGTAGGCAGGGATATGTGCCCGTCCGTTGAGTGCTGGGTTCTTTTAAAGGAGGTCTAGTATGAACAAGTTCATCACAAAGATTCCTACTTCTTTGATAGGCGAATACTGGTGTTTGATCAAATAGTTTCTGAACTCTCACATCATCCTTGAAAATGCCCCAGTGTTTTTTAATGGAATTCTTGATTTTATTGCTTTGAATCGAATATTTTGAAACATAGACCGGAGATTTAAGTTCTCTTTTGGATTTGGTGATATTGGTCAACAAAGTCTCACGACTGAGGGCATTCACTTTCTCAGATGCTAAATGTACTTCTGCTTGCTTATAACCCCGTGCCAGGAATTTGTCCTTCATTTCGATTTGTTGGGCTAGGCACTATTCAGGGTCACTCACAATCTTTTTGACTCTCAAGAGTTGACTGTATGGAAGATTTCTCAAGAGACTGGGCTGGTGAAAGCTGAGTCGGTGTAGCAAATTGTTACGGTCAGTGGTTTTGCGGAACAGAGTTGTGCTGTAACCGCTGTTTCCCTTCTTTATTAAGACATCAAGGAATGTGATCCTATCTTTGGATATCTCACTCGTGAACTGGATACGCGGATCAATGCTATTGAGGTATTCAAAGAAATTATTAAATGTGGATTCGGTTCCTGTCCAGATTCCAAAAATGTCATCGATGTACCGTGACCATAAGTGAATATTGCTGTTCCATTCTTGATTCTTCAAAATGTGTTCTGTTTCAAATTTATACATGAAGCAATTCGCATATGATGGTGCCATGGTAGCGCCCATCGATGTACCCGATGTTTGAAGAAAAAACTTATTCTGATATTGAAAATATGAATTTTCTGCAATGAATTGAAGAAGAGCGATGATGAACTCTTTCTGAGCACGGACCTCGGGTGTTTCCAGTAAGAGCCATTCAACAGATTCAATACCTAGATCATGCGGTATGGATGTATATAGGCTCTTAACATCAATGGTAAACATCAAATGTTCGCATTGGAAAATCGAGCTATTAAGTTTTTGCAGGAAGTATGTAGTGTCTCTGATGTAAGTGGAAGTTTTTTGTATAAGTGGCTGAAGAAAAAAGTCGATGTATATTCCCAATGGCTGATTGATGCTGTCCATGCCTGCAACAATCGGTCTCCCTGGTGGTTTAGCCTGATCCTTGTGAATCTTAGGTAAAGTGTAAAAATTGGGTATCCTGGGATGCTTGTTGTTCAGAAATTTGCGAGTGTGTTCATTTATCCAATCCAGTTCCATTGCCCTGTCGAGTATAGTTTCCAAGTTCTGTTTAATTGAGGCTGTAGGATCATGGTCAAGGGGTGCATAAACTGTTTGGTCTTGTAGTTGCCGGTTGCATTCTGCATCATAGTCAGAGGTATTCATGATCACCAGGGCTCCCCCTTTATCTGCTGGACGGATGGTTATATTTTTATCACAGTAGAGGTTTCTGATGGTTTGCATCTCGTGGGGTTTCATATTCTTATAGGGTGGAATTTTATAGCTAATGCGTTCCAGATCTCTGGTGACCATTTTCTGGAAAATATCAATGGATGGTACCGATATTGGTGGTATGAATCCACTCTTTGCTCTGAACTCCTGAAAATCAGGGGCGTCAGAAATGCTTTCGTGAGTTTCAAGTTCTTCAAAGAATACCTTAAGTTTCAGTTTCCTCACAAATTTGTAAAGTTCAATCTTGGTATCAAACAGAGTCGTGCTGTATGTGGGCACAAAGCCAAGTCCCTTTTGTAGCGTGTTTACTTCTGTTTTGTTTAATGCCCTTTCAGATATGTTAATCACTAGGTTTTCTTCAGCTGAAGTCTCGTTTCTGAATCAGAACAGAACAAAGTCAAGAAGTTTAAACGCGATACTTATGATTACATTAATGAAGAGGTATATACATGGATGGACAAATACGGACCAATAGCTCCTAAGAAACTTCACCGATACCCACCGGACCATACATCCAGTTCTGATTCAGATGCACAAAGAGATTCCGACGTACCAATAGACGAGACATCTAGTGGTTCCAATCGCACAACTGATCCTTCGACCCAAACACCAATGACCCCGCTTTTTTTAGGAGCGCGACCAAAAGAACCCGCAGGGGGAGGAGGAAACCCCAGAACCAAGCCTCAAACGAGACTTCAGCTGAAGAAAACCTAGTGATTAACATATCTGAAAGGGCATTAAACAAAACAGAAGTAAACACGCTACAAAAGGGACTTAGCTTTGTGCCCACATACAGCACGACTCTGTTTGATACCAAGATTGAACTTTACAAATTTGTGAGGAAACTGAAACTTAAGGTATTCTTTGAAGAACTTGAAACTCACGAAAGCATTTCTGACGCCCCTGATTTTCAGGAGTTCAGAGCAAAGAGTGGATTCATACCACCAATATCGGTACCATCCATTGATATTTTCCAGAAAATGGTCACCAGAGATCTGGAACGCATTAGCTATAAAATTCCACCCTATAAGAATATGAAACCCCACGAGATGCAAACCATCAGAAACCTCTACTGTGATAAAAATATAACCATCCGTCCAGCAGATAAAGGGGGAGCCCTGGTGATCATGAATACCTCTGACTATGATGCAGAATGCAACCGGCAACTACAAGACCAAACAGTTTATGCACCCCTTGACCATGATCCTACAGCCTCAATTAAACAGAACTTGGAAACTATACTCGACAGGGCAATGGAACTGGATTGGATAAATGAACACACTCGCAAATTTCTGAACAACAAGCATCCCAGGATACCCAATTTTTACACTTTACCTAAGATTCACAAGGATCAGGCTAAACCACCAGGGAGACCGATTGTTGCAGGCATGGACAGCATCAATCAGCCATTGGGAATATACATCGACTTTTTTCTTCAGCCACTCATACAAAAAACTTCCACTTACATCAGAGACACTACACACTTCCTGCAAAAACTTAATAGCTCGATTTTCCAATGCGAACATTTGATGTTTACCATTGATGTTAAGAGCCTATATACATCCATACCGCATGATCTAGGTATTGAATCTGTTGAATGGCTCTTACTGGAAACACCCGAGGTCCGTGCTCAGAAAGAGTTCATCATCGCTCTTCTTCAATTCATTGCAGAAAATTCATATTTTCAATATCAAAATACATTTTTTCTTCAAACATCGGGTACATCGATGGGCGCCACCATGGCACCATCATATGCGAATTGCTTCATGTATAAATTTGAAACAGAACACATTTTGAAGAATCAAGAATGGAACAGCAATATTCACTTATGGTCACGGTACATCAATGACATTTTTGGAATCTGGACAGGAACCGAATCCACATTTAATAATTTCTTTGAATACCTCAATAGCATTGATCTGCGTATCCAGTTTACGAGTGAGATATCCAAAGATAGGATCACATTCCTTGATGTCTTAATAAAGAAGGGAAACAGCGGTTACAGCACAACTCTGTTCCGCAAAACCACTGACCGTAACAATTTGCTACACCGACTCAGCTTTCACCAGCCCAGTCTCTTGAGAAATCTTCCATACAGTCAACTCTTGAGAGTCAAAAATATTGTGAGTGACCATGAAGAGTGCCTAGCCCAACAAATCGAAATGAAGGACAAATTCCTGGCACGGGGTTATAAGCAAGCAGAAGTACATTTAGCATCTGAGAAAGTGAATGCCCTCAGTCGTGAGACTTTGTTGACCAATATCACCAAATCCAAAAGAGAACTTAAATCTCCGGTCTATGTTTCAAAATATTCGATTCAAAGCAATAAAATCAAGAATTCCATTAAAAAACACTGGGGCATTTTCAAGGATGATGTGAGAGTTCAGAAACTATTTGATCAAACACCAGTATTCGCCTATCAAAGAAGTAGGAATCTTCGTGATGAACTTGTTCATACTAGACCTCCTTTAAAGAACCTAGCACTCAACGGACGGGCACATATCCCTGCCTACACTGTGCTAACTGTAACATGGTGATCAAAGGAAATGTTGTGCACCATCCCCGCACAGGCAACAAGATTCCTCTTAAGTCTTTCGGCACTTGTGACAGTGTGAACATAATATATGGAATTAAGTGCCCATGTGGTAAATATTATGTCGGCCAATCCACGAGAGCTGCTAAAGTACGATGGAATGAGCACCGCTCGTGCATCCGGAATTCAAATCCCAATTCAGCAGTGGCCAGACATTGGAGTGAGAAGCGACATGGTTTGGCACAAATCAGGTTCCTGATTTTGGAAGTACTAACCAAGATTAATCCACATGAAGATTTGAGTCTTCGCCTCAACCAGAGAGAAACTTTTTGGATCGATAAACTTGGGAGTTTGCATCCCAATGGTCTCAATGATGAGATTAACTATCATTGCTATCTTTAATGCTTCAACTTGCAGTCAATCTGTTACCATGGAAATGCATTTGTTTTGATGTGGATGTGTCTCTTCATTCTCTGAACATGACATAGGTTCTAACACAACAAGTCTGTTTCTCCTGGTCACATGACTAGGACCCAAGGTGGTACTTTTCCATGCCACCGGTTTCAGACTTTTTGTCTGATTCATATGCCAATAAGCATACATACACATGGTTATGATTGTTGTTCTAATTGCTTGTTTCATTTTACAAATATGATACATTATGATTTACCCCAACCAGTCTGCTTCTCCTGGTCATACGACTGGGACCCAAGGTGGTACCACCTGGCACCACCACCTGCAGATCGATCGTATACATTGATGATGCTGTTTTGAATGTTCATTATGTTATTTTATACATCTATTAGTCTTGATACATCAGGTATAGCACTTTTAATGGTTGCTTTGATATTTTTTCATTCCAAGGTGATATAGTTCTGTATAACACTTTTTGAATACGATGGAGTTCGATTACACTTGCCTTATATAGGTTATGTTTGACTTATAATGTGGATGTTTACATATGATGAGAGTATTTTTTCTATGTCTATGTTATGCACAATTTTTATTTTTTCCTTTTTATTATTCATGACTCAGCCCCTACAGCCCCCGTAATGGTTTTTCTTGCACCATTGTTGCCCCCAACGGCAGTATGCTGCCACTTGAGTTACATTTCGCATCGCGCGGGTTCGCCCAGCGGGTTGCGGTCACGTGCCTATTTCACTTACCGTTTCCCTAGCAACGTTTTCAGTCAGCGATGCACCACGGCTCGCTGCGTCCACCGCTGACACTATTCTTTGAACTCAGGTAACCACTTCGGTTGTGGCTTCTTACACTCCGTGTACTTACTCTTTACAACCGCACCCACTGAAGTAGATTTCGCTTTTACAGATCGCACACTGGATTCCCTCCAGCATCCGATCGTGTTCTTTGCGAAAACATACGTCTGATACTGTTTCTTTCCTGGTTTAACGCGCCTGACTCCATTCTTTAAGCGAGGTAATTTTCTTCCACCTATGAGCTCATGACATTAATTGAATGATTGTAAACGCGAATCTACACTGATTTCTATTTACTTTATTTTTTCTGTTTTCACATATTACACCTTGACTCGTATTCTTCCATTGGGGTATGTAACCATTATTCTTCTATGCGCTTTATGATCATTATGCTACCATTACATATCATTATGTATCTCTTGCTTTATATACATTGTATGCATTTTTGTTGATGTTATTGTTTCCTAAAAGTACAGACTTGCCCTGATGAAGGAGCTTTATACTCCGAAATGCATTGGCATTTTAAGTCTACTTGCATAATGCAACATGTCAGCTGCGTCCTCACTAAGATTTGATTAGTAATCATTCTTTTGATTTTTTTGATAAAAGAATATATATTACATAAACAAAGTCTTGGAACTCATTTTTCTATGAACAATTCTCAAATTAAGAAGAACCAAACTAAAACTATTTGGAATTGTTATTTCAAATATATTACCCAGACTGGGTACAAACGGAGAGCGGTTGTGTGACTAGGTTTCCCATCTAGTCTATTGCCTCACCTGCAGAGGGGTGTTCCCATTCGTAACATCTGTGATGCAGCCACCTGGGCTTCGGTCCATACTTTTGTACGTCACTACTCCCTCGATTCTATCCGGGGGCAGGATCTGGCCTTTGGCAAGGCGGTCCTTTACTCTGCAATTAGATTGGGCATTCTAAATGTGTATTTCCCTCCTCCTTACGTTGATACTGCTTTGGGAGTCTGTCATAGATATGGAATACGTCGGAGGACCCAATACCCTCGAAGAACAAGTTACTCTCTTACCTGGTAACGTTCTTTCGATGGGATGGTCCGATGACGTATTCCATATCGCTCCCTCCCGGCCTACCCCGCTACAGAATTTCTTATGCGATTGCAGCTTACGTTTCCCCAAGGCTTTCTGTGGTCATACTGGCATAAGATTGGTGCCAGACGTTCTGGGGAAAAAACTACAACTGAGGCTATGGGCGTCGTGCGTCCTACTTATAACATCTGGTGACATGATATTTTTCGAAGCAGCACATCTGTGGTGATTACTGTCATAGATATGGAATACGTCGTCGGACCATCCCATCGAAAGAACGTTACCAGGTAAGAGAGTAACTTGTTCTTTGGTTAGGATTTGCACACAGTGACATAGTAAAATGCAGTTAGAGAAAGTAAGGCACAATTTAACATGGGAGCCGGTGGTGGCTTGCTTCAGCAAGTGGGAGACAGAGTAGTGCATACATGGGGGTACAATCTTTCTTTTGCCCACCACAGTGTTGTATATTTCTAAATTATTATTTTGATTGCTTATATATTTATTTTGATATATCTTTCTTGTTAATTCAATAATACAGTTAGAGCATGTCTTTATAATATTGTATTAATCTTATTATTCCTTATTTCACCCTATATTGCTGCTATCCAGCGTTTTATTATGTGGTATGACTATGGCGGCATTATTTATTTAATTATAATAATTCTATATTTTGCATCAATGTAGATCAATGAATTAGTATCTCATTAACTGTTTTATACTGACCATACTTGATTGTCATTTTGTAATTTTAAAATAATTAGTGTGCATTTAAAATAAGGAGTTCTTGGTGATTAAGAATCCAAAGAATGCACTTGCAAATTAAAATCTCCTAATCTAGCTATTGTTATATTATTCAATGAGTTCTACAACTAAATTGGAGAAACAGCCATCACACCCAGGGGACTTGTATGCAAGTAGAAATTAATGGTTATAGTGTGGGTTGGAGAAAAAGCACAAAAGAGGAACCCAACTCCCAAAATATTTTACAAGGCAATTGTGTTGTGCTAATTTGCAGTCTAGATGCAACACTGCATTCCCAGTGGCCTGTATGATCATCTGCTAGTCCCAGAACCTTTACCGAATACTTCAGGGAACCAATAGTTTTTTCACAGACTGGTCAATGTATCATTTAAGCCCTCGTCCTCATTAAAGCAAGGGGAGAGTCCATTTAATAAGTGATGTTTTCAGTATAGTAAAATTTTAGACTGCTTAATCTCCTCAATTGAGTATTCTGAGCTGCTTTGCTATTTACAAATGTGTATGGTCAGCTAGCTCGCCAAGTTAGTATACCACAATACATGTATGATCGATGTAATTGATTTCTCTTTTCACTGAAGGTTAAACACATTGAAACTCTGCGAGTTAGTTTGAATCGAATTGAAGGACTAATGGACGGCTGCTTCTTTATTGAAGCCATAGAGGAACTTAATTTTCTATTGCCATATTGTGCCCCTCCGGTGTATTTACTTCAGACTCTGCTGGAGCACATGCTGCAGGTAAGCAGGACATTATTCGAGCCAAGATCCCACAGCACATGCCTCCATATTGGGGATTTACCAGGTGTTTGCATTCGCACTTTACCTGTAAATGTAAGATTGATGGCCTATTTCTTAAGTAAGTTTTACTATTTGAATAAATCGGATTAGAATGTTATGGAATTGAAACCTTGGCTACTTTGCCCATAAACGTTGCTGGCTCTTTCCACCTTCTCGGGAAAATACCAGGCTTTAAATATATGTTTTACTTTTCAAAGCACTACTATTGCGGCTGCTACTCTGAAGAACAGACCCCTGAAAGATTCGCAACAATTGAGCAGCGACCTTTTTGAGCACTGACGAGTGTAGTTCAGTTTGAATGTCTGACAGGAACATCGGGGAGGCTTGCCGAAAAGCAGCAGGAGTGGAAACGTGCTGCAGCAGCCCTGACTTTAATTGGCATTAATAAAATAATGGGTATTTTTGGGTGCGTTATTTTTGATGCAGACGTAGCAAATGTACATGATCGATGATATGGAACTAAGATGATTAATAGACATCCCACGGGCACATAGATTATATATTGCTTGTTTCTGTGACATTTTCATTGATGTATTCATTGATTTCCTTTTTTATGTTTCTATGTTTGTTGCAGGGAAATATAAACCTAAGCTTTTCATGTAGATTTTTCGACATCTTCTACAGCTTACTTCACCTTCATCCTCCTTGGAAGTCTCCCTCCATGCAGACCTATTTCTTGGATGTTCTTCAGTGTCCAGTCTGCAAAAAGGGAACTTGGTCCTTCCTAGAGATGCTTGTAAGGTGAGAGCGAGCTGATATCTATTTAAAAAATGTTAGTGGAAATAAGTCTTCCCATTTAATGTTTTAAAAGTATGTGTATTTTTTTTAAAAACAGCACCTTTGCTTTGTGAGGTTGCACCCATTTCCTAAATTGCTTGTGGATCGCTCAGGGCCACCGCCTTGGAAGCAAGATGACAGAGCAACACAGGTTTGATCCTCGACTCTGTGCTTAATAACCTCTGGGTATTAAGTGTGCTATAACCAATAAAATATAAAGTAAGTTCCAAGTGGTTCAGTGGCGCATATGAGGATGGGTAGGGTGTAGTGCAGGCAGCTATGGTTACCGAGGCAGAAGTGGGAGCTTCCCACCCCCATGTACAGGCTGTTCGCTGACTGCACCAGTGCTACAAGCACAACATTTTGGCACTCTTATGCCTTCTGTTTCAGGCGAGACTCACTACTTCAGCAGTTTCCAGTCTATGCTCACTACCCTTCCAAAGTCCCCAAATCTCCTCCATGGCCATCCTTCTCTCTGTCAGATTTGCCACCCCTTGCTACTCTTCAGAGTCCCCATTCCTCTCTCTTGTCCACCCAGCCCCGATCTAGAATCCCCACCCCCTCCCGTTTTGCTTCTGCTTCTCCGATCACAGCAGCTATTTCTTGACACTCAAGAAAGTAACCAAGGCAGTCTTACAAGCTGTTGCCTTGAGACAGCCCAGACCCACATATGTTCCTCTCATACATCCCCCTTTCTCTCTCCACATATCTAGCTCTCCCTGCCTGTTCCTATATCCCCAGCACTCACCCGCCGCCCCTGATCAGTTGCCGAATTCCCTCATCAGCATCCACCTTGCCCTTTGATACCCAGCAGTTCTCTCTGTCACTCTCCTCTGCACTCTGAGTCACCAGAACACTGTATATTACCTCCGATTAACAGCACCCTCTCCACAGCATGGATTCATTAGCATGTGTGGGTTTATGATGGCTTCATCTGTCCTGCAACCACTTCACATGAGCCTGTGATGGCTGCATCTAGGCGTGCAAGGTTCTACTAGGAATATGCACTGATTTCCTTGTGGTTGGAGACACTGTAGCAGCAGTGCCTCTCAAATTGTCTCTCTGCCCTGTGCAGTTGAATGGCATGTTCACCTTGAAAATCGACAATGCCTTTTGTGAAGTTATGAATTTCATATTTGCTCAAATGTATGCCGGGAGCAGCTATGGCGTTTCAGAGCTGTATGAGAAACTCGAGGGTGTTCTCGCATCTACCCCCCCTGGATCCTCTGCGCAGGTGTCCATGGAAAGGCTCTTTTGGATCCTGACCCTAGGGGTGGAGAAGTGAGGGAGAATCACCTGGGTGGAGAGTCCCTGAAGATTGGGAATGAGGTCCTCTCAGGCAAGACATGGTATTCCACATTTTTCTTTCAGGAAGACACGCCTGTCCCAGAGGCAGTTATGGGATATTGTTCCCCATGTCCCATTGACCAAGAAAAGGACAGGAGATATCAACAGTGCAGAATTACCAGAGGTAGGGGGAAAAGCGAAAGGCTTAAGGGTGGGATAGGTGAGACATGGTATCCCCCTCTTCCTATTGACAACCAACTGCTAGGCAAGAATTGATGTAGTAACCCTGTGGGAGACTACACAACCCTTGTCCTCTTGGTATTTGGTAACCCACCTATTGGTATAGGTCTGTACTAAACAAATTGGTAGTGTGACTGAGCAGCCAGACTTATCTGAAGAGGGGTAAATGTGAGCTGCAGAGCTGCAGCAATGAAATCCACCAATACAAGTATACAAATAACACTTACATTCAAGTTTTTTTGTTAAAATAATTATTTAATGGTCGTTTTTAAATAAGCATTCTTTAAAAAGGACAATATATGCAGCAACCAAATACACTTTAAAATACTATCTCAGAATCAACACAAATCAAGTAGATACTCTTTAGAGATGCTTCATACATACTTCCTACACCCTGAGGTTACTTCACTAACTAGGACAGTAGTCTCATTTATATATCACTTGTGCACTTTGTAAATTCTGAGGTTGGTAGAAAGGAAAGGTTAGAGGACGGAAAAAGGTTAAACAGGTTCTCATAGCATGTGAGCACTTTAAATCTTCCAATGAAGTCTAGATAAAAACTTTCCCAGCAATATTAGTTTAAAACCAATGCATCACCTATGAGGGACCGCAAGAATCAAAGTCGAATGGAATAGAAGAGTCTGCAAGGAGCCAGGACAGCCAAAGTCAATTGGAGCAAAGTCTATGGAGCTGAGGCACTTCTTAGATAGTAAAGGTCTTGCTCAAAGTTAGAGAGTTTGTTGAAGAAAAATCGCTGTAGGGTCACAAGCTGTTACACTTCTGAAAGTTAGAGCTGAGATCAGCTCTAGAAAACTAGCTACTGCAAGTCTCAGCCGAGAAGAGCAAGCTACAGACAATGAAGTAAGTACCCCAAAGTCAGAACAGTACCTTTGGTTAGAAGAAGAGTGGTGCAACTGGCTCCTGTCTGGTTGCAGCGATGCAGATCCTGTGTTCCTGGGCCTTAGTCGTGGGGACAAGAGGGAGGATGACTCTTGTGGCAGCAATTCGATAGTTGGCGGGAGCTATGGGCTCTTTTCGGATCCGCAGCATTTCGCGGTTACAGTGCTCGGTAAACATCACCACCGTGGATCTTGGACACTGGTTGGGCTTCCTTCACTCCTTGAGTCCTGCACTCTGGTGAGAGCTGCAGAGACTCCTGGAGCTCTGATCGTCCTGCTTCTGGAGAGTCCTGGGGAGACTCTTGGAGCTTTTGGCCGGCTTACAGATGTTTCACTCGACTATGGATTTTTCGACCACTGGCACTCGGTTCCTGCAGCAGCAAAGTAGCACAGCCTGTCTGGGAAGGTCTTCCAGCAAAGTTTGTGTCGCGGTTAGTTGGTCCCACTATCCCAAGGGAAGAAGACGTCCCTTCTGGAGCTTCTCTTGGAACAGAAAAAGAAGTTTCAGCACAGCAGCAGGGCTTCACCGGGAAGTTCAACGGCCCAGGCGGATGCAGCAAGCTTCGTTCACAGATTCTTCGTCGGTATGTTCTTCCCAGTGGTCTACTGTCTTCAGTCCCAAAATCCTCCCCTTTTAAGCAGGTTTCTCCCATTCATTCTAGGACAGCCAGCCAATCAGGACTGGGTGCATTCAGGTTTCTCTGCAGAGTAAGGACGGGGGGATTTCGGGCACCTCCCTCACTCCCTGCCCTTCCAGACACACTGGACCCAGAGGTGGGTTTCAGTACTGAATCCCACCAAAGGCAAAATGGACAAAGGGCTCAAACCTGGTTTGGCACGCAGAGTAAAACCCAAGAAAGACCTCTCAAACAGAAAATGGCGAAAAAAGACGACCAGGGCCATTTTGACACAATGGTCACCCATGGGTGCCATACTGCAGCTGAGGGTTCAGCCTGCTGTAGAAAAGCACAATGGTAGGAAAATTAAACCACTGCAACCAGCCATTTAAATTAGTGAGGGTAACATAAAAAGTGTAAAATGAGTAAGTAGGAAAAAGGGGCTACTAAGTAACCCCCAGCACTCCACATAAGGTGGGTATTGCTGGACCTACAAAGAGAAAAGGTAAGTAATGTCAATTTCACTTTACTATTCTTGGGAACAGTAGTACTCAAAAGAAAAGGTATTTAAACCTCACGAGGAATCTAAAAGGATTTCTTGTGTGACACTGCACTGAAGGTGCTTTGTGTCACCTTATAAAAAACAAAGGAAACACACAATCCAAATGAGATCAAAATACATGAGAGAGTGAGAAAAAGGGCTCACTCATTCCAGGGTTAAAATTAAAAAGTCCTAAAGTCCAGCAAAAGAGCTGGGGGACTCTAAGGTGGGAGGAATTAAGCACTAAAATGAAAATTCGAGGGGATTGGGTCCTCCGACGTATTACATATCTATGACAGTAATCACCACAGCTGTGCTGCTTCGGAAAATCTTTCGGCGTCTGCATCCTGCATCGATGACGTCGATACGCCGCCCTCGAGGACCTCCTCCGACGGCTGATGTCACTGGATGTAATAAGTAGGACGCACACCGCCCGTAGCCTCAGTTCCGTTTTTTCCACGAACATGTTCGCTTCGGGAATCTCAGCGCGCCTAGACTCTTTGGAGTTTCAGTTGTTTCTCGGATCTTCGAACATGTTCGTTTTGTGAAGTTTCTTCTTCGTGAAGGATGTCTACCTCGTCTTCCACCCCGCATCCGGGATTTAAAAAGTGCGGGGACTGTGGGTCCAAGATGTCGGTTATGGACTCGCACAATGCCTGCCTCTGGTGCCTCGGGGAGGCCCATGACACGGATGACTGTGTCGACTGCCAGTCGCTCACGGCTAAAGCCTTGCGGGATCGCAAGAAGTTGTTATCGGTAGGTAAGGTGTCTAAGCCACGGAAGTCGAGGTCTGTGGGGCTTTCCACGGACGATTCGAGAGGCGACTCTCCGCGTCGTCGTCAGAAGTCCAGTGGGTCTCAGTCCCGGAGTCGGTCCCGCCACTCCTCTGCCTCTTCGAGGCACTCCCGGAAGCGCCGTTATCGGTCGCCTTCCCCGTCCTCTTCCGAGGACTCCGCCCATCGCTTACCCTACCAAGCAGGCGACGCCGGAGGAATGGGCTTCCTTCGTGAAGAAAATGTTCTCGAATCACAGGGCACTGGTCCGTCCGCGCCTCCGAGTGGGGTCGGTCGTGATCGGTCGAGAGACAACGCTCGCACGCCTTCGGGCTCGGGTGGTCTGCACGATTCGTGGGAGAGGTCCCGCTCGGATAAGGGGAATTGGTCTCGTCATGCCCGGTCCAGGTCCAGGTCCCGGTCCTCGACGCGCTCAAGACCGTGTGAACCTGTGATGTCTTCGAGGAAGACGTCGAAGCCGGTGGCGCTGAGGTCATCGACGGACTCTTTCGAAGCGCCGCCTCCATAGAAGTCGTCGGCCCCCAGGTTGTCGAAGGACACGGTAGGGGCTCCGGCCTCGAGGCCTGTGTCGATGCCATTGATGCTGTCGGCGCTGCGTTCATCGTCGAAGCCAATTCACTCGATGCCCTCAACGCCTTTCGAGGCTGTGTCGACGGGGGTACCCCGAGGCTCGGTGGAACCCCCTAGAAAGGCTCTGGCCAAGGTCAAGCATGGCTTTGGTTCACATTCTGTGCCTTCTTACCGCCATCTTGAGTTTTTCAGAGGTGGATGAGGGCTCTGATGATGGCATGGTTCCTAATACGGTGCCAGACGAGATTCTCTCGGGCCATAGCCAATTTGAGGACCTGAGGCAGTCCCTGCACGATGCTAGTGGGCTGGACACCTCTCCGGAGGTGGAGTTTTGCAGGCCTGAGCATGGCACTCGTGCCGACTCCTCGTACTGGTGCCTTCTGTCGAGGGTCACCGAGTACTTGGGATGGTCTGCTCCCCCGGCGGAGTTTCTTAAAGATGACCTTACGGATATCCTCGACCTTGGTCCACCAACTGACCCGGTACTGCCATTTCATATGGCTCTACAGAGGAGGGTGGTGGTGCCTTGGACTTCTCCGGAGAGTCTCCTGGCAGTGGGCAAGTCTTTGCTGCGAAAATACCGCCCAGCCAGTAGCGACCCTTGCTACTTGTCCAAGCACCCCACTCCATAGAGTTTGGTGGTGCAGGCGGCTACGGCCCCGGCAAAGCAGGCGTCGTATCCTACCATCCCTCCTGATAGGGACGACAAGCGTTTTGACGGCTGGGCGAAGAAAGTGTTTTCTTCAGGGGGTATGGCGCTTCAGGCGGCCAACTCCGTATGTGCCTTGTCACGTTTCACGCACACTCTGTGGAACTGTGTTTCCTTAGCTTGCTGAACATATTCCCGAAGGGGACGAACGGGATGGTTTCCTTGCCATGGTTCAGGATGGCAAGGATGCCATGTTTGAGGCCGTTCAGTCGGGTTTGGACATGGCAGATAGCGTCAGCCGGTCCATGGCAGCGAGCACCGTGATATGCAGGTTTGCGTGGTTGCGGAAGTCTGGGTTTGCTCCTGATGTGCAGGTCCGGCTCCTCAGCATGCCCTTTGACGGGGAACATCTTTTTGGCAGCAAGGCTGACGAGAGCCTTGAGAGGTTTCAGACCTCAAAAGCTGCAGCAAAGTCGTTGGGCGCTGCAGTTCGACAACCTCCGCCTTTTCATCCTAGGGGACTGCAATGGAGGGGAGGTTCCTTTCGTTATTACTCATCCTTTGGTAAAGCGAGAGGAGCTGCCAGTCAAAGGGGCCTCTGTGGGCGTGCCAGAGGTGGAAAACAAGGTACTCGAGGTGTCAAGGCAGCTCAGGCAGTTGCCTCTTTGCCCTCAGGCAACGCTGCAGCCGTTTCAGCCCAGTCATGAGGCCATGTCCCATGGTTCGCCGGTTGGGGGAAGGCTGGCGCAGCATCTTGCAGAGTGGCGCGCCATTACTTCAGATGTGTGGGTTCTGGAGATCATAACCCACGGCTACTGTCGTCCTTTCCGGCATAGGCCTCACAACAATCCACCAGGGAATATCTCTTTGAAGAGTCTGGATCCGCTCCTTGCGCAAGAAATTCAATCCCTGCTGGAGAAAGGCGCCATAGAACTGGTGCCTGTAGCGGAGAGGAACAAGGGATGGTATACCCCTTATTTTTTGATTTCCAAGAAAGACGGGGGATTGAGACCCATCATGGACTCGCGCGGTTTGAACAAACTCCTCAGGAAGGACAAGTTCAAGATGGTTACTCTCTCTCTCAAGTCCTCCAGGCCCTTCAACTTCTGGACTGGCTGGTGTCTCTCGACCTCAAGGACGCTCATTTTCATGTGCCGATACATCCAAAGCACAAGAGGTACCTGAGGTTCGCGGGTGGCGACTCGCACTTTCAGTTTCGGGTCCTGTCGTTCGGATTGACCTCCGCCCGAGGGTCTTCACCAAGCTCATGGTAGTGGTGGCAGCGCACGTCAGGAAAGGGGGGATTCACGTCTACCCCTACCTGGACGATTGGTTGATCAGGGCGCACTCTCCCGAGCAAGTCCTGAATCATCTGTCAGTCACCTTCCACTCCCTCCACAAGCTGGGCTTCTCCCTCAACTTAAAGAAGTCCCATTTGACACCAACTCAGAGGCTCCAGTACATAGGAGCAGTGCTCGACACGTCCCTGGGGCAGTGTTTTCCTCCCCAGGTGAGGGCTCATCACATTCAGCAGATGGTGCACAAGTTTCAGTTTGCCCAGAGTCTCCCAGCGTTCGAGTTCTTGAGATGCTCGGCCTCATGGCATCCTGCATTCTTCTGGTGCCAGAGGCCGGGTTGCGGATGAGATCTTTGCAATGGGCACTCAAGCTCCAGTGGTCTCAGTCCTCCGGCAGGATGTCGGACCCTGTTCAGGTGCCGTCCTCGGTCACCCAGGACCTTCTGTGGTGGGCCATCGAAGACCATCTGATGAAGGGGGCTCCATTTTGGCTAGCCTGGCCGAAGGTGACGATCGTGACGGACGCATCCCTCATGGGATGCGGAGCTCATGCCAACGAGTTGACAGTCAGCAGTCGTTGGTCTCCGTCGGAGTCCAGACTTCATATCAGTCTGTTGGAGCTGAGCGCCGTCAGGCTAGCCCTGAAGTCTTTTCTGCCGACTGTGCGAGGGAAGAATGTCCTGATCCTGACAGACAACACGGTGGCCATGCACTACCTCAACATAAAGGGGGGTGCAGGGTCACTTCCTCTGTGCAGGGAGGCGATGCAGCTCTGGTTCTGGGCAGTCCAGCAGGAAGTTTCGATCTCGGCAGTTCATCTGGCCGGAGACGAAAACGAGATGGCGGCGCTCTGAGCAGGCAGAGCGTGATCTCTCACGAGTGGGAGTTGGCTCAGGAGATTCTCCTGGAGATCTTCGCCCTTTGGGGGACCCCTCAAGTGGATCTTTTCGCCTCCAGTGTCAACCGGAAGTGCGAGAGGTTCTGCTCGAGGGAATTTCCTCCGAAAGGAGCCTTAGGAGACACGTTCGTGGTGGAGTGGTCATTCCAGTCCCCGTCATCCTGCAATTACTGCGGAGGTTACAGAGGTTCGGTTCCCGGATGATCTTCATTCCTGTGGCGTGGGCCCGGAGGACGTGGTACCCGGACCTTCTCGACTTGTCCATCTGACATCCACGTCGTCTTCCCTACCAAGACTTTCTGCTCTCACGGGAGGGGGGTCAGGTTCTCCATCCAGAAGTCAGATCCCTCAACCTTCAAGCTTGGTTTCTGAAAGGTTGAGGTATAAGGATTGGGACCTCCCTGAAGACGTGATGGAGGTGTTGCTCTCGGCCAGACAGCCAGCAACAAAGTCCCTGTACAGTTGCCTTTGGCGTAAGTTCTGCGACTGGTGCAGGGTTAAGAATGTGGATCCTTTTTCATGTGACATTCCTGTAGTTCTGTCTTTTTTGCTTTCTTTGGCCCACAGGGGCCTGCAAGTGGGTACCGTTAAAGGTTACCTGGCGGCGCTGTCCATATTTAAGCGCTCGTCTGAAGAGTGTTCCTATTTTAAAATTTCTTTAATTTCTCAGTTTCTGAAAGGGCTCACTAATGTGTTCCCTCCGACACCTTTCCAGGTGCCAGGTTGGGAGTTGAACCTTGTTCTCAAGTTTCTGATGGGTGCTCCGTTTGAGCCTTTGCATTCATGCCCTTTGAAACTGTTAACTCTTAAAACTGTATTTTTGTTTGCGGTCACTTCCGCTCGCAGAATGAGTGAGTTACAGGCACTTTCAGTCGAGCCACCCTTCACTGTGTTTCATAAGGACGGTTCCATGTAATAATTTCGCCACAAAAATGTCGGCATGCAAAAATATCGCTGAAAAATGGCCGTTTTTTGTGGCGACACCCCCGCAGCCCCCAAACTTTTTTTAAAACATTTTTTTTGCCCCTGTCCCCATATATATGATGACCCATATAATATCGCTGCGACCTTTTCCCAGTGATATTATTTACAGCGACCATATATATGGGGATAATATTACCTGATACCATAATGACAGGGTTGTCCTTAGAGTTTGTCCTTCCTTTCTTCCGAAAGTGGCGTCGGATTTTCATTTAGGCCAGAAGGTTGTTCTTCTGGCGTTTTATCCTCCTCCACATCCTGGTAAGGAAGAGGAGAGGCTCCATAGGCTTGATCCTAGGAGAGCGTTAAGCTTTTATATTTCACGCATGTCCCGGGTCAGAGTGGACGATCAACTCTTCATTGGTTACGCTGGAAAGCGTTTGGGACAAGCTGTGACGAAACAGACTTTGTCTCGCTGGATTATTTTGGCTATCTCTGAGTGTTACCGCTTGGTGGGTAAGGACCCACCGGTCGGATTACGGGCCCATTCTACCAGGGGTATGGCTGCCTCTACTGCCCTACAGAGGGGTGTTCCTATTCGTAACATCTGTGATGCAGCCACCTGGGCTTCGGTACATACTTTTGTACGTCACTACTCCCTCGATTCCATCCTGGGGCAGGATTTGGCCTTTGGCAAGGCGGTCCTTTAATCCGCAATTTGATTGGGCATTCTAAATTTCAGTTTTCTAAATTCTTTTCCCACTTCCTTGCATTGGTACTGCTTTGGGAGTATGTCATAGATATGGAATACGTCGGAGGACCCAATCCCCTCGAAGAACAAGTTACTCTCTTACCTGGTAACGTTCTTTCGATGGGATGGTCCGACGACGTATTCCATATCGCTCCCTCCCTGCCTTCCCTGCTACAGAATTTCTTATGCGATTGCAGCTTACGTTTCTGCAAGGCTTTGTGTGGTCAGACTGGCAGAAGACTGGTGCCACACGTTCTGGGAAAAAACTGCAACTGAGGCTACGGGCGTCCTACTTATAACATCCAGTGACGTAGGCCGTCGGAGGAGGTCCTCGAGGGCGGCGTATCGACGTCATTGACGCAGACGCCGAAAGATTTTCCGAAGCAGCACAGCTGTGGTGATTACTGTCATAGATATGGAATATGTCGTCGGACCATCCCATCGAAAGAATGTTACCAGGTAAGAGAGTAACTTGTTCTTCTCTCTAACACTAACCTAACCCTCCCCCATCCTTTATGGGCTAGTCAAAGCCAGATCCCCTCATTTTCCCACATATAACGCTTGACAGTACTGAGCCAAAGAAAAGCCAACTGAGAGCAATGAAGACTACACTCTTTTACCACTCTGGTACTGGGACCAGGAAGATGCCTGCAAAGTGCTGTGAGGGTCAGACATCTCCCTTTGATTGTGGTCAGACAGGGATAATTCAACATCCACAACTACAACCTGTCAGGGGGCTGCAGGTATATAAAAGGAGACCAGCCCTACAGGGAAGAGGGCGACCAGAGGAGCATCCGGAGACCCTTATGAGGAGGCAGCCGTGGTGGGACCAGAGACAGAGCCAGGGTGCCGGAAATTGCCCCAGAGGACTTGTGGGACCCGAAACGAGTGGGCTGTGTGTTTTCCCCAGCTCTGGGAGCCTCCATCTTCAAGTGTGAGCAGCAGGAGCTGCTGAGGCGAATGCCCGGTGCATAGAGGACGCCATCTGCGTCAAGGAAGTCCTGGAGCCAGCGTGCAGAGAGAACAACATTGCAGGCAAGCGGGACTCACGCCATGGCTTTCCCCGAGTTCAGAAGTTAAGAGGAATTCGCAGGAACCACCAGGAAGACGTACAATAGGCCGGTGAGTGTCGGGGGCGGAGTATAAGCACCAGTGTCCTCTTGTATATTGAATACCGAACTAAATGAAAACGTAACTTTGAAGCCAATACATGCATATTGAATAACAAATTAAAAGGAAACTTAACTTTGAAGCAAGTATGTGCATATTAAATACCAAACTGAATGAGATCTTACAGTTGAGCAGCATAAATGCACATTTATTTTCTTTTATTTATTTATTTCCATTTATAAAGCGCACAACAGCCCTCAAGCAACGTGGCGCTGTTACAAGAATATTTGCTAAGGTGCTGGTTACATAGGAGAAAGTCTTGGTGTTAAGTTACAGTGTAGTTGTTACATACATGCAGTTACGTGTTGGGTACATTGTTGGTTGGCATACATGTTATACAGTAAGGCGGTAGTTATACGGTACATAGTAAGGTAAGTAGATAAACAGTAAGGTAAGGTTATAAGGCATAGCAGCTGAGAGGTTATGGTCTACTTAAAAAGAATGGACTTCAAGGCCTTTCTGAAGGCCATGAGAGAAGATTCCTTCCTAAGTCTAAGCGGGAGTGCATTCCATGATTTAGGTGCGAGCACTTCAAAACTAGAGCCTCCTGCTTTGGCTCTGTTAAAGGCGGGGATTATGAGTTGGTGCGAGTATAGGTCACGTTTGGGTTTGGTGGAAGGTGCTTGGTGTATTCGTTCGGTTAGATAAGGGGGTACAGCTTGTGATAGGCATTTGTGGTTGATTTTGAGAGCCTTGAAAAGAATGCGCTCTTTGATAGGCAGCCAGTGGGCGTCTTGTCTAGCCTGAGAGATATGCTCTCTCTTAGGGATACTGAGCGCGGCTCTGATGGCATTGTTTTGGGATATTTGTAGTTTATTAATTTTTTGGAGGAAGTACCTAGGAGGAGGACATTGCAGTAGTCCAATTTTGCCCCTATGGTAGCTCTTGCAATATTGAGGTGGTTTTTGGATGAGATATGAGGTTTGATGGCATTGATGATTTTAGTTGTGAATGCTGCTCAGGACGAGATATAGCTAACTTGTCTGTCCATGGAGAGGGTGGAGTCCAGGAAGACGCCTAGAGTTTTTACTGCGGTTGAAGCAGGGATTATAGCAGTTTCAATTTGGAAGTTACAGTATTTGGTGTCTAGTTTTTTTAAGGTCTCCTTGGGGCCAACTAGTAAGATTTCAGTTTTGTCCCCATTGAGACAGAGGCGGTTAGCTGCCATCCAAGTCCTTGAATAGTGGTAGAGTGAAGAGGTTGTAGAGTGTGGGAGAGGTGCACGAGCCTTGTGGCACTCCACACCCAATAAGGGATGGGTTGGCTAAGCCCTGGTCTGAGAAAACCCTCATGGCACGACCTTCCAGAAAGGATGTAATCCAGATGGTGGCTTCTTGGGAGAAGTGGGCAGAGTGTCTGAGGTGTCTAGCTAGGATCTCGTGGTCGACCAGGTCAAATGCTGCAGAGAGGTCGAGGAGCAGGAGGAGTGCAGCCTTGCCTTTGTCCATGTTTTCTAAAAGTTGATTTTGTAGGTCCAGCAGAGCTGACTCCGTGCTGTGCCGTGGGCGAAAGCCAGATTGCCTTTTTCCTAAGATGTTATGCATTTCAAGGTAGGACTGAATCTGTAGGTATGCTGCCTTGTCCAAGCTCTTCAACGTGGCGATTGGCCTGTAGTTGTTTGGGGAGTCTGGGTCTAGTGTAGGTTTTTTCAGGAGAGGCCGGACCCAGGCTTCCTTAAGGGAGGCGGCTACAATGCCAGAGGTGAAGGAGGCGTTAATGAAGGCTGTGATGAACGGGGCTAATGTTGCTGCACAGTCTTTGACTACACTTACTGGGCAGATGTCACCCTTGCACAGTGATGGTTTTATGCGTTTCATGATTAGAAGGACCTCGGGTATGGTTACCTGCGTAAAAGTAAAAGGTGTTGGTTATTGTAGGTTTTGAGGTATGCATAAGACTGGTTCTGGATAGTTATGTATTGGGAGCATGGCAGTGGGTATGTTGTTGAGGTTGGCTTTGATTTTATCTTGCAGTAGGTCAATTTTGTTGAGCAGTGCATGTTGGATGTCGTTGCACCATTTCTCATCTTTTACAGTTTGTTGTGTAGATGAAGGAGGGATGCTCAGTTCTTTGTAGATGGCAAATAATTCCTTAGATTGAGATTTTGCATTGTCAATTCGGATATTGTAGGCGGCTGCTTTAGCGGCGGCAATGGATGTTTTGTATTGTTTGGCTATTGTAAGGTAAGCCTCACGTGTGGGGCCAGATGGGCTAGAGTGCCATTTTTTAAAGGCTATCTTTCTGATGGCTTTTAAATCAAGAAGGTCTTGATTATACCACAAGTTAGTATGTTTGATCCTTTTCGCTGTTTTGTTTTCTAAGGGGGCTATGTTGTCTACTGATTCACTGAGGGTTGTATTGTAGAGCTTGACCAATTATATAGGGTTGTTAGGGAGTGGGCGTACTAACGCTGATGCTTCGAGGAGGGGTAGAATTATGTCCTTAGTGAGCAATTTTCTGGATCTGGCCATAGCGGCTGGCATGGGGGGCATTTGAGTTTCTACTTTTGCAGGTATGAAGAAGTGGAGGAGGTGGTGGTCAGTCCAAGGGCGAGGGGTGTTGGAGCTGATGTCAATGCCACAATTGTGGTCCACTAAAGTATGTGACCTTTAATATGAGTTGGGGAGTCTACTTTTTGAATGAATCCTCCTAGATCGAGGATAGACTTAAGGTTTTTCCATGTTTGTCTTTTGTGTCGTTGAATCCGAGGTTGAAATCACCTAAGAGAATGGCCCGAATGCTGGCTTTAAGGTTTTTACCCAGGAGGTGTAGGATGTTGGGTTGGAAGTCTAGCAATGGGCCTGGTGGGCGGTAAACTAGGTGGAGTGTAATAGTGTCATTTGGTGAGAGGGATATTTTTACTGAGAGATCATCAATGTTGTTTTATGTGGCTGACTGAATTTGTCTGGCTTTGAATGTATCTTTGACTATGAGTGCAACCCCACCACCTTTGTGGGTGGATCTGTCCTGGCGTAGGATGGTGTATCCTGGTGGGAGGGATTGGCATATTGCTGGGCTGGAAGCTTCGTGTAGCCAGGTCTCAGTAATGGCTAGTGCATCAAGTTCTAGGTCTGTGATCAGATCGTGTATTTCTGTAGCGTGGGATTACATAGATCTTGCATTAATGAGTGCAAGTTGGATTTGTATGGTGGTGTTGTCATTTACTTTGGTTATGGTTGTGCTGTTGGAGAGCAAGGTGCTGGGTTTCAAGGCTCTAGGCGTCACGGTAGTTGTGAGAGAGGGCATATGAAGTGTTATCTGTGGGCCCTTGTGCGAAGTGGATGTGGTCCTGATTGAACGAGATCCTAATCTATGGTTCCTTAGATATAGAGATATTGGTGTTGTAGGGGTTTGCTTACTTAGTGATGGCGTGGGTGAAGTTATGTCTGGGTTTTGGGATGAAGTGAGCTTGATGGGTGGAGGGCAGGGTCCACCAATATTGAGTGGGGGGGAGGAATGGTGTGGGCGGAATCCTTTGTGCGGCAAGAGAGGCAATATGATGATATGTGGCCAGTATGCAAGTAGGTTTCTGGGTGCAGGAATGTGGTGAGCTTGAGTGCAGTGTGAATGAGCGTTGCGTGAACTAAGTGGATATGGGCGGCAGCTGAGGTGTGCAAGGAAGTTAGGTGTTGCAATAACAGCTAATGCAAAGTGCATGGTGGGCAGCTGTTGCTATTTAGGCAGAGCAGAAGGAGGCATGGTAAAAGGAGGCATGGTAAAAAGAGCGAAATATAGGGCATAATACAGTGGAGGCAACAATGGGGGTAAAAAGCCTGCGCAAATTCGGGCGCTAAGGTGGGCAGCTGATACTATTTAAGCATAGCAAAAGGAGGCATGGTAGGAAACAGCAATACATAGGGCACAGTGCAATGGAGGCAACAGTGGGGGTACAATGTCTGCGCAAATGTGGGTGCTAAGGTGGGCAGCTGATACTATTGAAGCATAGCAAAAGGAGGCATGGTAGGAAACAGCAATACATAGGGCACAATGCAATGAGGCAACAGTGGGGGTACAATGTCTGTGCAAATGTAGGCAGTCTGATACATTTAGGTAGAGCGCAGAAGGGGCCTTAAAAATCACGGACAGATGGGGATACAGTGTGTAGATGGGTGTAGGCGCTGGCGAGCTACGGCGGTTGAACACATGGTTCACATGGAACACTGAACTGAAAGTAAACCATATTAAATGTATTTTGCACTACGAATTAACTTAAATCCTAAAGTTAAATACATTAAAGGGAGCCACACAGTGAACTTTGATGATTGACTGCAGTGCAGCACCACCACAAATTGGCAAGCGGTGTGACACACATGGTGGCAGGGCCACAAGGCTTAGAGTGCAAGACCACACATAAAGAGACCGACAAAAGGAACTAAGTGAAGGTGAGTGACTTGGTGCATAGGAGCAAGTGCCAAGGAACCTGTGGGCTGAGGAGTTCCGGGATCCTGATTGTGTGACCTGTGATGGGTGGACTGTGCGGTCTAACAACTGCGCCTAGACCAGTGGGCAATAAATGGTGAAAATAAGGATACTGTGAAACAGTATCAATGAAACCAATGCAGATAAACCACACTTGTTGTCTTGAGAACAAAGCCTCAAGACCCCTTTTGTTTTTAACTGTTACTTGAAACTTGGGGAAGGGAACCCCAAGGAGGGATTTTGAACTGTAACACCTTGAACTGGAAAAAGGTAATTGTGAGACGACTTTTGCAACTTTCTTGTGCTTTGGGAAGGGGGAGCTGAAAGAAAGCTGTGAGCTAGAGGGAGCTCAGAACTTTGAGTTGAACACTATTTCTTTTGACTGTGATGTCTCTACACATTGTTTAGCTGAAGCTGTGAGGGCAAGGATATGTTTTGGACACAGACAGACTTTTAAGTTGAACTCTTTGACTCAGACTTTCCTTAGTTTCGTACAGGTAGGGAAATCCCACCTTAGTTTAGGCTGTCAACCATCCTGACATTTAAGTTATCTTTTGTTTGAACTTTATGACTGTCTGTGTCTTATTTTGTGATGCCTTCACAGCTGCCAGACCCCGGTAGTGTGGCTATTTCCCTGCCTGTTAGAAGATCACAGATTCCATTAACAATCTCCTTTTGTGGCTAGATAATTTGGTAAATGTTACAGGTAAACTGCCTTGGCTGTCTGCTAATTATAAAAACATATTCTGCTATATGCGGCATGCTCTGGCGCTGCAGGTGAGCTGAAACTGTGTTGCTCTACTAACCGAATGTCTGATTTGTGCAGCATTTGTACATTTTCATGGACTTTACTCAGTTTCCCTGCACTAGACAATCCATGCAATGTCATGATGGTGGCAGAGGTATTGCAATGGAGGTAGCCATTTCAGATCACTGCAGTGTGCATGTGCACACACAGCAGCGATCATATTCTGCTCATTGCATGCCAGCGTTGAATTTCACAGTTACCTAGCTGCAACCATGCACTGTATCCTTAATCCATCTTTGCGGACTGCAGACTTGGAGCAGAATGTAATGGCAATGCCCCACTCAGTGATATCAGTATCATTGTTATACTTTGTGACTTACGAAACCCTCAGTGGCGGTCCCACAGGGTTTGTGCTTTCCTTCCAACTGCACCGAAGAGTGAATAAACACACACTTCAGGCTGAGTTAGGCGAAAAGTATGAGAGGCATACGCCTGGCTCTCTTCCGGCTGAAAAGGAAAATACCAGCGATTAACACCAATCACTATGCAAAGCCCTGTGGCAGATGAACATAAAATACCTGAAGCGATCTTATCTGAAGGCAGGAAAACTAGAGAATCTGGAAGAGGGTAGCTAGTCTTCAAGAAACCATATTATGCTAACCAAGTGTCTCAATCCATTCAGCCACGAAATTAAGAGCAATCCCAAATCCAGATCCAGGTGCATACCAAAAGAAACACTGTTCCAGTTCCATAATTCGTGGGGCAATTCTTTTCACATTTCCACAAGTGCAGTCCACGAAAAACCACAATAGATCTCTAGACAAAACAAATCCAAGAGACAGTCCAGAAAGTAGCAAACAAACCAAAGAAGAATCCAGTAGTGAGGAGCAGGAGTCCAAACAAAAACCCGGCCGACACAGAGAAAACAGAGGCAAGTCAAAACACTATCTATCCGATTTTGAAGAGGTTAGAAAATTAAATGGTTCTAGAGAAGAACCCATGAGCCAAAGGCCGGTGTAACAGCAAAGCTGAAGGCAGCTGAAAAGCCCTGAGCCACGATCCAGGAAGCCTTTTTATTTCTTGTGTCTGGCCGAGCAACCTGTAATTGGACACCTGCCATTGCGAGCACATAGCCCGCAGCATTGCCACATGGAACCGTGGGGCCTGCAGTCACTGTCGCATCCGCACGTACGAGTCTCAATTCACATGTGCAGGATGTAAGGGTGGTTTATCATTTGTATGCGTCATCCTCTCTCCTAGTGAGAACCCCAGAACTTTTTTGCTGGACTTCTGGACCTTTTTCTTTCAATCCTGAATTAGTGGAGCCTTTTCCACTCATTCATTCTTGTGGGCTCTGTCTTTTGGAACTCTATTCTTTGTATTCTACCTATACTATGGAGTCTGTCTGCTCCACAGCTCTTAATGGCTTTTTTGTTTTTACTACTGCAGCACACAGCTCCTTAAGGGCAGTGTTGCTGGGGACCCTTAGGGTCCCCCCTAAAGATTATTTTTCTATATCCTCTACTAACTACAGTTGATAGATACTTGGTATCACTTCCAAAACGGTGAGATTGGCACACATCACCTTGAGTGGAGTGGCAATTGGATACCTAGTATGGGATACCTCTACTCATGTGACTTTTTAGTTACATAGACAATCTCCTAGTTATTGCTGATGGCAGTGGACATGTTATACCAACTATTGTGTAATTTATTTTACTGCAGGCTATGTCCGGTAGTGCACAATAGGGGTACTCGAGTACCAACTTGGGGCATCCCTTCTTTTGTCACCATTACTAGCATGATTGTTCTTTGTTAACCCTTTTTCTACCTTTCTGGGAGGGGGAGGTCCGTGTGTGTGTTTTGCCTTAGGCGGAAACCCTTGGGTATCCCCGCCTATGCTCCAGAGTGTCTGGGCAGGCAAGCAGGCAGGAAGTGGGGGAGGAGTCTTCCACCCCCCTGTCCTTTGTCTGCCAGAATGCCTGAATAGGACCAGCTCCCACAGGGGGTCTGGCTGCCCTGATTGGACAGCCAAACGCCCCTTTCTGTTAAAATGCAGATCGAGATTGCTGAGGAGTGTTTGCTGGAACTGTATAAAAGGTGAGGCTTTTGGAGTGAAAAGCAAGTAGACCACTGGAAGCTGAAGTAATCTAAGAAGACTACTAGAGACGCTTGCAGACACTTTTCAGCACTGTGAAGCGACCACTGCTGTCCTGGCCCGGTTTTCTGTGTAACAGAGGAGCTGCGAAGAGGACATCGCCTTCCCTTTGGCTGGAGGGAACAACCATTCCCAAGACGAACTTTGAATTGAGCCATCTCCCGATTTCCTAGGAGGTTCCAGAGCTGCAGAACCCCAATACCAGGATACCTGCTGCCCATTTCGAGTGCATCGTCGTGGAAAGGCCGAATCCGTCCAAATCTTTGCTGAACCCCAGAGATCCAACTCAACTCGCCCAGACCCCCTCACCCAGAGCATGGGACTGCAGGAAGTGAAGAAGATTGACCGGACGAATCGTGTCCTTTGTTGATGCTGCAGAAAAGGTGCCAAAACTGCAGAGTAAACCAAGAATTTGCTAAGAGTCGTGCCACAGGTCCTCCCTCAAGACTGCTGCTGAGAGATGCTGTCCATTGTCCTGCCTTCAGTCATCAGTTCAAGGAATCCAGAGGTCGGGTCCAGAGCTGCAACATCGCAGAGCATCCAGCACAAACATTTTCTTTTAACCTAAGGTACTGTTGGGAAAAAGGTATTGCTTACCTGATTCTAAGAAGTCGCTCCAGAGCATTGGAGTGCACCTAGAGGTGTCCAGGGTCACCCCTCTTCCATCTGACTCGAGCCGCTGCTTGTGTCCCTTCATCAAGCCCTTGTTAGTTGTTAACTTGCTGCTTCTATAACACTAGAGACTGGAATAAATCCTCTGGAACTCTTTGTATTCTGCTGCTTGTAAAGACTTTGAACCCTCTCTGAACTGCCTTTAGCTAGGGTTGCGTTTTTGGACTTAAGACTGCAAAAAAAACCTCCATAGAACCTTGAACCAGGCTAATATAACATTAACCATTGTCCTCCCTTAAAGTGACTTTTCTGTATTTGTTTTCAGAGTAAACGTATTATCATCACCGAGTTACAAACAGTGCACAAAGGTATTGCAATATATAACTGTGATTTAAAAGCAGTTCATGGGTGACATAATTCATACAGAAGAATAACATGATGAAAGAAAATGCATGTGCTGTCTCATCTTACAAACAATTTGTTCCCCCGATACCAGGCTTTTCTTAAAAATTCTAAACAACCTCATGCTACTGGGGTAGTTTCATCTAGCAACAGAAAAATCAAAGCCGGTCTGACCTGGCTGAAACCAGACTTTTTAAGCAGAGGTACAATTGTCCTTTTTCTTATGTCCTGATAAACTGGTCAAAACATAACAAAATGTAAAAGATCTTCCTCTGGCCAGTCGCAGCACGGGCAAGCTGTGGCCTGTGGACTGTTCCATGTTTGTCCAATTCTTTGTTCTCATCCTAAGCCATAGAGAATTAAAACGTGCCCGGATCAATGCCCAACGATCATAGGGCTTATGGCTATGCAGGAGATATGGCTGGATGCCCTCTGTACCAGAAATAAGCATATGCTTTCTATTAGACTCGACCCTGAGCCCAGATGTTTCTCTATTTGACACAATGATTGAGTGAAACAATTGCCTACATTTATGTGCTACGGTCGGTAGCAAGAGAGCAGAAGGACTTTGGAGGTTCTGAGCATTCAGCTGAGAAATGCATGTGTAAATTTAGGCTAGCCATGGTATTGATCTTATCAGGCTAGTGGTCAGAGCTCTGATAGTCATATGTGTTAAGGCGAATTTTGGGTTCGACCATACCGCCAACCAATGCGACAGGGGAGCCATTTGCCACTCATCACCAATGTGGGAGATTCTGAGTTCAATATGTGTAGCAAAATTGGGTGCTTTGCTTGGTAAGCCAAGCATTTTTTTTTAGAAAAGGGTTTTCTATGATTCTCAACTGGGGTGACTTTCTCTATACCCCACAGGGCTGCCCCATAATTGGTAGCCACCTTGGTTTGGTCTCTGTATAACTCCAGAATCAATTTGATCGGTTGCCCTGAACACATAGAAAAGCCCCCAAAAGCTTGCCTCATTTTCAGACATTGCTTCTCTATGTGACTGGATCGCCGCCAATTTTCCCTAGCAGTGACTCTGAGATAATGAAAAAGTTTAAAAAGGACATCCTGGTCTCCAACCCAGGCCTCCCTATCGCTGACACCTACACTAGTGCCTGCTCTAAGGAAACTCTCACTGACATCCTCTTCTTCGTGCCTTGGCCTGACCTATGGACCCTTCATATGGTCTCTGTGCTCTCTCCTTTCTCCTCCTCTCCCATTAATGGTGGCACCCGTTGGGATGTCCTCTTGGCCCCCTTCCGCTCCTCTAAGGCCATCATTAATGTCTACGCTAATGGGACCATCTTGGTCCAAGGCCCTCAGGCCAACCTTCACCTCTTTGATAGACGCTTCCCACACCTCATCAACTTCCTCTCCTCTCCTGCTGTCCCCCCTCCTCTATCCTTGGCTACCTTGCCTCTACCCTCCCTCCCTGCCCCCTCTCGTGCTCCTTCTTCACCGCCTTCTTCAACACCTCCGCAGGGCGTACCTCTGATCTGTACCCCTCCCCGGAAGTTCTTCAAGGATGGCAACCTTCTCCACATTGCCACTCTAAATTCTCGCTCTGCCATCAAGCACTCCTCTGATATCTGTCACCTCCTTGAGGAACTGGACCTCGACGTCCTCTGTCTCACTGAGACATGGTTCACAGCCAGCTCTGCCACCAGCTTTGACACACTCCTACCTGACGGTTACAAGATCCTCTCCATGCCCAGGCCTAACCGTGCAGGGGGTGGTGTTGCCCTTATCTTCCCTGAGTGGATTCCTGCCACTGTCACTCCTACGCAGACCTACTCCTCTTTAGAATGTCTTGTCTGCCGACTCTCTCTCTCTCCTAGCCATTCCCTTACCGTGGCTACTATCTATCGGCCACCTGGTCAAATTTCCTCCTTCCTCTCTGAGTGGGCTGACCTCTCCTCCTCACTCCTGTCCTCAACCACTCAACTCCTCTTACTTGGCGACTTCAACATCCACCTTGATGCCTCCAGTCCCCCCACTGGTCTCTTTCGTGACCTCTGCGACTCTCTCTCACTCTCTATTCTCCCGTCTGGGCCTACTCACTCTGCTGGGCACACTCTTGATGCTCTGATCTCTTCTGACCTTCCCCTCTCCGTCCCTCTCTCCACTCCTCTCTCCTGGAGGGATCACTTTCTCCTATCCTCCCACCTCACCCTCCCTACTCCACAGGCAAAGCCACCCTCTTCACTGCCACCCACCTTCTCGGTCATCCGACCCATGAAGCGTGTGTCAGTTGAGGCTTTCGCTGCTACCTTCTCGCCCCCCCCCCGCCCCTTCGGCTGACTCCCACCCTGACACAGTCCTCTCCATGCTCCACTCTGCTATATCTGTTACTCTTGATATCCTTGCCCCCGTCATGAGAATCCGCCTGAAGCCCAAAGCCAAATGTAACTCCTGGTATGACTCGGATCTCGTCACCCTAAAACGCAAGTGCAGGGTTGCAGAGAGGAAATGGCGTGCTTCATGTTCATCCTCTGACAAACTGGCCTGCCGCCTGCTCCAAAGGCAGTACCGGCTCTCCGTTCTCACCAAGAAGAGAGCCCTTATCCAAGCCCGCATCTCTGCGGCATCTAACAACTCCGCCGAACTCTTTAAAATCTGCAAGGAGCTGGCCAACCCTGTTGCAGTCTCTACCTCTCCTGTCCCCTCCCAGGCCCTCTGCACTGCACTGGCCTCTCACTTCATCTCTAAAACTCAGGACATCCTGTCCT
Source organism: Ambystoma mexicanum (assembly GCF_040938575.1). Classification (NCBI taxonomy): domain Eukaryota; kingdom Metazoa; phylum Chordata; class Amphibia; order Caudata; family Ambystomatidae; genus Ambystoma; species Ambystoma mexicanum. The sequence goes on from NC_090935.1 coordinate 767,409,931, forward strand.
CGCTCTCCTCCTTTCACCTCCCTCCCTCCCTTCCCGGCTCTTCCTCTGGCCCTTCTGCAGTCACCCCTCCTCCCTCTTTCTCTGCCTTTCCACTTTTCTCTGCTGACGAGGTTTCCAGACAAGTCCGATCTATGAAAGTCTCGTCTAAACAGGTTCACCCCTGTTCCTCCAAAACTATCAAGGACCACATCGACTCCCTGGCTCCTGCCCTGGCTGACTTTTGCAACCACTCCTTCGCCTCTGGAGTCTTCCCTTCCCCCCTCAAGCACTCCCTTGTGCACCCGCTTCTCAAGAAACCCTCTTCCGACCCCTCCTGCCCGGCTAACTATCGCCCTATCTCCATCACTCCCTTCCTGGGCAAGCTCCTGGAGAAACTGGCCATCTCCCAGCTTAACCTCCATGCTGAATCTGTTGGTAGTCTTCATGACCATCAATCTGGCTTCAGAGCTGCCAGAAGCACGGAAACTGCTCTCCTGAACATCCGTGAAGACCTGCTCTTGAACCTCGATTCCAACACTCCGTGTGTTCTCATTCTGCTCGATCTCTCCTCTGCCTTTGACACTGTCAACCATGCCATCCTGCTCAACCGTCTCCGTGAAAACCTGGGTATCACTGGTCAGGCTCTGGCGTGGCTGACCTCTTTCCTTTCAAATCGACCCTTCCAGGTCCAACTGGGGTCCTTCCGCTCCGACATCTTTTTCTCCACCTGTGGTGTCCCCCAGGGATCTAATCTCTCTCCCTGGCTGTTCAACCAGTATCTGGCACTCCTTGCCCACCGCATCGCCGCTCTCTGCCCTAATTTCCAGTGCTATGCGGACGATACCCAGCTCATTTTCAGGCTACCCTCAGCCTCCCCCTCTCCTTCCCTCATCTCTGACTGTCTGTCTGCTATCCAGGAATGGTGTGCCGCCAATGACCTCTGCCTTAATGCCAGTAAGACTGAGATTCTACTCATCGGTACACCCACTCCCTCCTTCCCTGCAGCTCTCTGGCCTGCCTCCCTTGGCCCCCTCCCTGCTCCTACCTGCAAGGCAAAAAACCTTGGGGTCATCTTCGACTCCACACTCTCCTTCTCTCCTCATATTTCTGACGTCGCTAAGAAGTCACACTACCAGCTGCACCTCCTCAGAGGTATTCTTCCCTTCCTCTCCTTCCCCCAGAAGCTCACTGTCTCCCGAGCCCTGGTTCTCTCGAAGCTGGATTACTGTAACAGCCTCTATCTTAATCTGCCTGCCTCCACTCTCCGCCCTCTGCAACTCATCCAGAACAGAACTGCGAGACTTGTCCTTGGCCTCAAGCCCAGGGACCGTATCTCTCCAGGACTGAAATCTCTACACTGGCTCCCAGTGGCTGCGAGGATAAAGTTCAAAACCCTCTGCATTGTCCACAAGGCCTTCTGGGGCCTGGGTCCTAAATACCTTCAACTCTCTCTTCCCAAATATCTTCCTTCCCGAGCCCTTCGCTCATCCGCCTCCAACTCCCTCGGGGTCAGCCGCTTCTCGAAGCAACGAGCTGGGGGTAGATCTCTCTCCGCGGCAGGGGCCTCCCTCTGGAACAGCCTTCCTGCCTCCCTGAAACTTGAGGAGAACCATCTCCGGTTCCGGAAGCACCTCAAAACCTTCCTCTTTGCTTCTGCTTTCTCTCTCCCTCTCCCCTGCTGAACAGCTAATATCCTTCACTGAAACTGCACTGATTCTGCAACTGGACCACTCTTTAACGGCCTCGGTCCTGGGCCCAGCCACTCTCCACTTGCACTGATGCACTGGAACCCCTCTGCACTGCGGGACTGTCTCTGTATCCCTACAGCCCCCCCCCCTTTCCCAGCACTTGTTCTGCACTTACCTTGCACTTGCCACCAGCTGGCCCTATTTATTTATTACTTTACGCCACTTACCTTGTACTGCACTTCCCCCCCTCCCCTTCCCCTTGCACTTTTCCCCCTCCCCCACCCCTGCACTTGCGCGATCTGAATGACACCTGGCCTAGTAGGATCGTTGTCTGTCTCCCCTTGTTCCTCCCCTCCCTGCCTCGTCGCGCCTTGAAACACCTGTGTATAGGCGCGTTACAAATGCCATATCATATCATATCATCATATCTACCATGGGGATTAATTCACCACAGCTCCACATATTTCCCATCTTTAGTGGTCTACCACCTCCACCCGAGCAGGCCATTACTGCAGATTTTTTGGAGTTCACTGTTAGCTTGAGATTTAACATAAATGGAGTGTTTGCTTCTATTGGATGTTGTAGGGCTATAGGGGTACGTGCAATCAAAACCATTTCAACCGCATAATCTAACATTGGAACAGGAATCCACCCACCCTGAGAAAATCAGAATTAGTTTCCACCATTGCCCGATAAAGTCAGTTGATATAAAGAGTGAATAGCACTGGGGCAACCAGCACCCCTGAAGCATTCCCAAAGCCACTTCAAAAAAAGCCTGTGCATTGACCTTGTTCCCTGAATCTCACGCAAGCGGAAGTGTTTTCATGAATAATCTGCAACACCTTTACCAACTCCTCTGGGCATTCCATTGACCTGAGCACACCCCAAAACAAGGCCCTATCCACCTTGTTGAATGCCGTGCTCCAGTCCATGAACGCCAGATAGAGAGATTCGCCCCTAACAAAAATAGACGTTGCTCCCGCCAGGTACAAGTTAAGGACTTGATCTCGGGTCCCCAAACCTGGACGGAAACCATACTGGATGTTTACAAGGATCTCACTGCCGGAGATCCACTGTTCCAGGTGCTCCAGGACTGCCCGACCAAAGATTTTAAATGAGGTGTCTAATAAAGAAATCGGCCTGTAAGATAGCGGGCTACCTGTGTCACCTTTTTTGAAAATGGGGTTGATTATTGCTTGGCGCCATGAAGATGGATATTTGCCGAGTTCAGGGTAAGCGTTAAAACATCTAGTTAATAAGGGGGCCCCACAGATCTGATTCTTCCCTCAAGAGGTCTGCTGGAATTGCATCTGCGCCCGGCACTCGGTTATGCAATTGCTTATTCACTGCCATTTGAACTTCCTACACAATTAGATGAAGTGTGGTCCACTCACCCCGTCAAATTTATTGGAGGCCTCTGCTTTATATAGGGAAATAAATGGTCAGACCAAGCCTTTGCACTCACATTGTTCTCTCTGTGTTCTGGCTCTTTTGTAAACCGGTCCATCGACACACAAATCCCCAAATATTTTTAGAATCCCCTGCCATAACAGCCTGGAGGAGTTCTTCACATACCTGCTCTTCTAAACAGCTTTTCCTGTTGGCCAATGCAGTTTTATAGTGTGCTTGTGTGCTTATTATTTCTCCTCTGGCACTAGCCCTTGCACGTAAAAGCCTCCTCGGGTTATTCTGGGTTGCACGGCAGGATTCATCAAACCAGGCTTGGATATTGGTTCTCCCTGTTTTAAAATCATGCTGGAAAAGATCTGTTGGGGATTTACAGTTTTTTGTGAGGCTAGAATAGTTTCCCTTGGCTCCACAACCTGAGAAAGGATCGTGGCGATTTGCTCCCTGTTTGCAAGGACCGCCTTGGTCTGAGTGGCCATTGGATCCATTTTACTCTGCGCTTGCAGAGAGGGTTAATTTCGCAATGATCCAGGTGCGGAAAAATAACGTGCAACACTACAGAATAACCAACCTCAGTACCATCCTCAGGGGATAGCGGTCACTGTACGTTTTTTCCAACACCTGGAATTCCATAATTAGGGGCCAGTCTTTTGCTTAAATACAAAAGTAGTCCATCATTGAAGTCCCTTGGGAACATTGAAATGTAGGCTTCCAAGGTCGATCCAAGCCAGCTTGGCCATTTAAGAGCAGAATGCCCCAGTCCAAAAACCAGGTGTTGAACTGAAGGCCCCTGACGCATGTTCTTTCATCTATCAGTTGTGGCAATGCTATCCCATAAGTGAAATCTTCGGCTGGGTCCAGCAATTCGCTGGTAATCCCTCTACCCAGTTTGGCGTTAAAATCCCCGCCCAGTATCAGGATCGGATTTTGGCTCCCTGTAGATGTACACTCTAATTCAATAAAATCCTTCAACGCCCCTGGGCATCCTTTATTAAGGATATGTGGGCTGTTATAAAAATTCACTAGGATCAATTCTCGACCCTGCTCAGGCCGGGCTCTAATACACTGTAGGGTAACGTTTTTAGTTTCCCTAACTGTTAAAGCAAGATTTAAAGAGGATTTAAACAAAATTGCCATGCCCCCATAGCAGCGACCTCTCCCGCCCTTCTTGGCTGCAATACACTTTGAGACATAACCATCCAGGGACAATGGGGAAAGAGCCCACGTTTCCTGGAGCAATATTATATCATAGTGCCTCAGAGCTGACACTACTCCACTCTTCAACAGTTTACTCACTGCGCCAGCAATATTCCAGCACAGGAATGACATAGCTGTGCCCAAGGTGGCAACCAGACATTCACTATTGTTGTGCTGTGCTGTGCAGCCCCGGGGGACCCTAACACACCCTGGCCCCCTTCCCTTATGGCAGTGGGTCAATCCAGCTCCTCAATATCCAATAGGGGCTCAAAACGGATTGCCACACCTATAGCACCCCTTCTTTCACTTGCTTTAAGCTCTCCCCTTCCTGTCAAAACCTTGGACGCCCCCCCCCCCGTGCATTGGTGTTCTCAAACTCATGCCATTTCATGCAAGGGGCTGGTTGAGATGGATAAAAGGCACCTAGGGAAAAAAATGTGCTGTTTTGAGCAAAGGATTTGTGAGACCACAACTCTGTGTTTTAAGAAGAAACCAGATATTCCAACATGCCCGGAGCAGACATGGAGACTACCACACAATCCCCCTCCACCCATTTTGTTTCCTTCCCTACCCAAGGTACCCTTCTTGCCATTAGGATACCTCTTGGGTTTATCTTCATCCCTGGCAGTCGCGTATTTATCCATTGAGATGTTTTAATTATACGGGAGATTGTGGAGTCTGTGATGCCCTGTTCTAAAAGGGGCAAACCTGTGATCACTCCCACCAAAGGTGCTGCTTCCAGGGGTAGGTTAAAGGCCACTTGTTGTGTGAACTGACCAATAGTCCCCACTGTAGAAGCCACTCTTAGACCATTAGTTCCTGCCCAAGCACGGCCCTCTGTGGGAGGCACATTCTGATGGATGTGGACAGGAACTGACGGGGAGAGCGCCGGTGGCTTTAATTCAACTAGCCCTTTCACAGGGAAATATGGTGGGTCCAGCTCTGTTCCTCTCCTATCCCCTGGGAGGGATCTCCCTCCATTTGGGATTCCAGACCCAGAGAACCATGCCCCACAACAGAGTCCCTTACTACATCACTGGCACAAAAACTGCCACTAAGGTACTGAGATAGACTGGGGGGGGTGCGGGGGGGGGGGGGTGCGGAGGAGCTAATATTTGGAGAAGGAAGGGAGGGCATTATGTTTTCGCAGTCACTAGAATGAAGAATAGCAACCACAGTTGCCTTTTCAGTATGCTGGATGTGTACTTCATTTAGGGATGGTTGGTTTGAGGGCAACAGACAGTTTAGTTGCAGCTGTGCAGGCATGGCCGCCAGGGCCGGCTACTTGGCTGGACTTACTTCTTTTGGTTTTATTTGCCACGAAAAGGTGGGTCCTTAGCTTTACGCTTAGACATGGGGCACCGTGTCTATCGACCAAGATGCCAAATAAGGTGCAATACAGGGCAATATGGTACCCAAAAGTGCAAGTACAAAATACAGATTACAACAAGTCAATAACGCACATTAAAAACTTTGCTTGGCTTAAGAACGCTAAAACGGCGGAAGAATCAAGAAAGCACATGCAAGTTAAAAACCATTAAGAACCAACATAAGCACGCAAAAAAGTTGTCTAAGAGTTAATAGAGACAAAACTATGTTAAACAAAGGCAGTGGCAATGGCAGTGCAGCAGAAAGCTACCAAGGGAGCTGCAAGTGAGGTCACTGCGCACTATGGTGGGCCCCCGGGCCAGAAAATGAGGGGAGAGAAACCTTGCAGCCCCTCACTCTAGTTGGGGGAAAGACAATCTTCAAATAGAAAAACAACTGCCAGATTAACAAGAGGTTCATGAGTCCATGAGTCTGTGAGTTCATGGAGCTGGCAGGATTAAGAAAAAGCGTTCTGGTTAGATTTTAGATATTGTTTTTGTAAAAAGCAGAAACGTCGTTAAAACGGTGTCCGAAATAACATGCATGCCAATGAGACGAGCTCTGGGGACAGGGCACGCCCGACAGCTCGAGGAGCTGCCTTAGTCTGTCTCTCCCCCTACCCCTCGGGCTTGACAGGCAACACACGTCGAGGAGATGCAAACGCAGGCACCAAATTAAGCTGAGCTGAGATGCGTCTACACAGTTTAAGCAGTTTAAGCTGCAGATCTCACCCTGGAAGGGGGACTAAGCCGAGAGAAAAAATTTGTGAAGTTTTGAAGAAAGAAGCCAGGCGATAGTTGGGTAATTCTTAATGGTAACACTTACTAACTACTGCCGGCAAAAACCAGCTTCGAGGGGATTGGGTCCTCCGACGTATTCCATATCTATGACATGTAATCACCACAGCTGTGCTGCTTCGGAAACTTTTTCGGCGTCTGCGTCCTGCGTCGATGACGTCGATGCGCCGCCGTCGAGGACCTCCTCCGACGTCCGACGTCATCCGATGTGATAAGTAGGACGCACGACGCCAGTAGCCTCAGTTCCGTTTTTTCCGCGAACGTGTTGCTTCGTGTTTCTCGGTTCTAGCCTCGACTCATTAGAGTTCTGTTCTTTCCGGTTCTTCGAACCTGTTCGTTTGTGAATTGTTCCTTCGACGATGTCTTCCACTTCGTCTTCAACCCCGCGTCCGGGCTTCAAGAAGTGCGGGGAGTGTGGGTCCAAGATGTCGGTGACTGACTCGCACGATGCCTGCCTCTGGTGCCTCGGGGAGGCCCACGACACGGATGACTGTGTCGACTGCCTGTCGCTCACGTCCAAGGCCTTACGCGAACGTAAGAAGAAATTGTCGGTAGGTCGGGTGTCCAAGCCCCGGAAGTCGAAGTCGGCGGGGCTTTCGACGGATGATTCGAGGGGTGACTCTCCGCGTCATCGTCGGAAGTCTCGTCGGTCTTCTTCTAGGAGTCGGTCTCGCCACTCCTCGGCCTCTTCGAGGCATTCTCGGAAGCGCCGACGCCGGTCGCCTTCCAGGTCCTCTTCAGAGGACTCTGCCCGGCACGTCGGTTACCCCACCAGCCGTGCGACGCCGGAGGAATGGGCTTCCTTCGGGAAGAAGATGTTGGCGATTCTTGAGTCGCAGGGTACTCAACCGTCCGCGCCCCCGAGTGGGGTCGGCCGTGAGAGGTCGAGAGCCACCGCTCGCAAGAGTGGTCGGCGCGAGTCACGGGAGAGGTCCCGTTCGGACAAGGGGGCTCGTTCTCGCCGTACCCGTTCCAGGTCCCGGTCCTCGACGCGATCGAGACCGTGTGCACCTGTGATGTCTTCGAGGAAGACATCGACGTCTGAGGCGTCGAGGGCGTCGACAGGCTTTCTCGAGGCTCCGGCTCCGAGGAAGTCGTCGAAGCCGTCGACGGTCAGGTCGTCGAGGGACACGCTCGGAGCTCCGGCTTCGAGGGCTGTGTCGACGCCGCCGATACTGGAGGCGCTGCATCTGACGTCGACGCCGATTTCGTCGACGCCGATCCTCTCGGCGCCGTTGCCGGTTTTCTCGACGTCGGCGCCGATTCGCTCGACGCCATCGACGCCTTTCGTGTCGGAGGTGCCCCGTGTCTCGGGTGTTCCCCCTAGGAAGGCTCTGGTTAAGAGCAGGCACTCTCGGGTGCCTTTCCACCACTTGGATTATATTTCGGAGGCGGATGAGGATTCGGATGGCCTGGTTCCTAGTCAGGTGCCGGATGACATTGTCTCGGGCCATAGTCAATTTGACGATTTGAGGCAGTCGCTGCATGATGCCAGTGGACTGGACACCTCTCCGGAGGTGGAATTTGGTCGGCCTGAGCCTGGCTCCCATGCCGATTCCTCATACCGGCGCCTTATGGCTAGGGTGTCTGAGTATCTGGGATGGTCTGCTCCCCCAGGTGAGTTTGTGCAGGATGATCTGACGGACATCCTTGATGTTGGTCCCCCATCTGACCCGGTACTGCCGTTCCATATGGCTTTACAGCGTAGGGTGGCGGCGGCTTGGACTGCTCCGGAGAGTCTCCCGGCAGTGGGCAGATCCTTGTCGCGAAAATACCGTCCAGCCAGTGGCGACCCCTGCTACTTGACCAGGCACCCCACTCCGGAAAGTTTGGTGGTGCAGGCGGCCACGGCCCCGGCAAAGCAGGCGTCGTACCCTACCATCCCTCCTGATAGGGACGACAAACGTTTTGATGGCTGGGCGAAGAAGGTGTTTTCTTCTGGTGGTATGGCGCTTCAGGCGGCCAACTCCGTTTGTGCCTTGTCGCGTTTCACGCACACTCTGTGGAACTGTGTTGCGTTAGCGGCTGAACATATTCCCGAAGGGGTCGAACGGGATGGTTTCCTTGCTATGGTCCAGGATGGTAAGGATGCCATGTGTGAGTCCGTTCAGTCGGGTTTGGACTTGGCTGAATGCGTCAGTAGGTCCATGGCGGCGAGCACCGTGATACGCAGGTTTGCGTGGTTGCGGAAGTCGGGGTTTGCTCCTGATGTGCAGTCCCGGCTCCTCAACATGCCCTTTGATGGTGAACATCTTTTTGGCAGCAAGGCTGACGAGAGCCTTGAGAGGTTGCAGACCTCAAAAGCTGCAGCGAAGTCGTTGGGCGCTGCAGTTCGCCAACCTCCGCTTTTTCGTCCTAGGGGACAGCAGTGGAGGGGTGGCTCCTTTCGCTATTACTCGTCCTTTGGTAGAGCGAGAGGAGCTGGCAGTCAAAGGGGCCAACGCAGGGGTACCAGAGGTGGACGACAAGGTACCCGTGGTGCCAAGGCCGCTCGGGCAGTTGCCTCTTTGCCCTCAGGTAACGCCGCAGCCGCTCCTACTCAGTCATGAGGCCATGTACCATGGTTCGCCGGTTGGGGGAAGGCTGGCGCAGCATCTTGTAGAGTGGCGTGCCATTACTTCAGATGTGTGGGTTCTGGAGATCATTTCCCACGGCTACTGTCTTCCCTTTCGGCACAGGCCTCGCGACAATCCACCGGGGAACCTCTCTTTGAAGAGTCCGGATCCGCTCCTTGCGCAGGAAATTCAAGCCCTGCTGGAGAAAGGCGCCATAGAACTGGTGCCTGTAGCGGAGAGGAACAAGGGATGGTATTCCCCTTATTTTTTGATTTCGAAGAAAGACGGGGGTTTGAGACCCATCATGGACTTGCGCGGTTTGAACAAACTCCTCAGGAAGGACAAGTTCAAGATGGTTACTCTCTCTCAAGTCCTCCAGGCCCTTCAGCTTCAGGACTGGTTGGTGTCACTCGACCTCAAGGATGCTTACTTCCATGTGCCGATCCATCCCAAGCACAAGAAGTACCTGAGGTTCGCGGTTGGCGACTCGCACTTTCAGTTTCGGGTCCTGCCGTTCGGTTTGACCTCCGCCCGAGGGTTTTCACCAAGCTCATGGTGGTGGTGGCAGCGCATCTCAGGCAAGGGGGGATTCACGTCTACCCCTACCTGGACGATTGGTTGATCAGGGGGAGCTCTCCCGAGCAAGTCCTGGATCATCTGTCCGTCGCCTGCCACTCCCTTCACAGGCTGGGCTTCTCCCTCAATTTAAAGAAGTCCCATTTGACGCCAACACAGAGGCTCCAGTACATCGGAGCAGTGCTCGACACTTCCCTGGGGCAGTGTTTTCCTCCCCAGGTGAGGGCTCTTCACATTCAGCAGATGGTGCACAAGTTTCAGCATGCCCAGACGCTCCCGGCTTTCGTGTTCTTGAGGTTGCTCGGCCTCATGGCATCCTGCATTCTTCTGGTGCCAGAGGCTCGCCTGCGGATGAGATCTTTGCAGTGGGCACTCAAGACGCAATGGTCGCAGTCCTCCGGCAGGATGTCGGACCCGGTTCAGGTGCCGCCCTCGGTCGCCCGGGACCTTCTGTGGTGGGCTGTCGAAGGCAACTTGATGAAGGGGGCTCCGTTTTGGCTACCCTGGCCGGAGGTGACGATCGTGACGGATGCATCCCTCACGGGATGGGGAGCTCATGCCAACGGGCTGACAGTCAGCGGTCGTTGGTCTCCGTCGGAGTCCAGACTCCATATCAATCTGTTGGAGCTGAGGGCCGTCAGGCTAGCCCTGAAGGCTTTTCTGCCGACTGTGCGAGGAAAGGCTGTCCTGATCATGACGGACAACACTGTGGCCATGCACTACCTCAACAAAAAGGGGGGGGCAGGGTCACTTCCTCTGTGCAGGGAGGCGATGCAGCTCGAGTTCTGGGCCATCCGGCAGGAAGTTTCGATCTCGGCAGTTCATCTGGCCGGAGACGAAAACGTGACGGCGGACGCTCTGAGCAGGCAGAGCGCGATCTCTCACGAGTGGGAGTTGGCTCAGGAGATTCTCCTGGAGATCTTCGCCCTTTGGGGGACCCCTCAAGTGGATCTCTTCGCCTCCAGTGTCAACCGGAAGTGCGAGAGGTTTTGCTCGCGGGAATTTCCTCCGAAAGGAGCCTTAGGCGACGCGTTTGTGGTGAAGTGGTCATTCCCGCTGCTGTACGCGTTTCCTCCAGTCCCCGTCATCCCGCAAGTGCTGCGGAGGTTGCGGAAGTTCGGTTCCCGGATGATCCTCATTGCTCCGGCGTGGGCTCGGAGGACGTGGTACCCGGACCTTCTCGACTTGTCCATCTGCCCTCCACGTCGTCTTCCCTACCGAGACGATCTGCTCTCACGGGAGGGGGGTCAGGTTCTCCATCCAGAGGTCGGATCCCTCAACCTTCACGCTTGGCTTCTGAAAGGTTGAGGTATAAGGATTGGGACCTCCCTGAAGACGTGATGGAGGTGTTGCTTTCGGCCCGAAGGCCCGCAACTAAGTCTCTGTACCGTTGCCGTTGGCGTAAGTTCTGCGACTGGTGCAGAGTTCAGAATGTGGATCCTTTTGCATGTGACATCCCCATGGTTCTGTCCTTTTTGCTTTCTTTGGCCCACAGGGGCTTGCAAGTGGGTACCATTAAAGGTTACCTGGCGGCGCTGTCCATCTTTAAGCGCTCATCTGAAGAATGTTCTTACTTTAAAATCCCTTTAATTTCACAGTTTCTGAAAGGGCTCACTAATGTGTTCCCTCCGTCGCCTTTCCTGGTGCCCGGTTGGGATTTAAACCTTGTTCTTAGGTTTCTTATGGGTGCTCCGTTTGAGCCTTTACATTCTTGCCCTTTGAGACTGTTGACTTTGAAAACTGCGTTTCTAGTTGCGGTTACTTCCGCTCGCAGAGTGAGTGAGTTACAGGCACTTTCTGTTGAGCCACCCTTCACTGTATTTCACAAGGACAGGGTTGTCCTTCGAGTTCGTCCTTCTTTTCTTCCAAAGGTAGTGACGGAATTTCATTTGGCCCAGAAGATTGTTCTTCCGGCTTTCTATCCTCCTCCGCATCCTGGTAAGGAAGAGGAGAGGCTCCATAGGCTTGATCCTAGGAGAGCTTTGAGCTTTTATGTTTCTCGCATGTCCCGGGTCAGAGTGGACGATCAACTCTTTATTGGTTACGCTGGTAAGCGCTTGGGGCAAGCTGTGACGAAACAGACTTTGTCACGCTGGATTATTTTGGCCATCTCGGAGTGTTACCGCTTGGCGGGTAAGGACCCACCGGCTGGCTTGCGGGCCCATTCTACCAGGGGCGTGGCTGCATCTACTGCCCTGCAGAGGGGTGTTCCTATTCGCAACATCTGTGATGCTGCCACCTGGGCTTCAGTACATACATTTGTACGGCATTATTCCCTCGATTCCATCAGAGGGCAGGATCTGGCCTTTGGCAAGGCGGTCCTTTGCTCTGCTATTTGATTGGCTATTCTAAATTTTGTTTCTAAATTCTTTCCCTCCTCCTTGATTTGGTAGTGCTTTGGGAGTCTGTCATAGATATGGAATACGTCGGAGGACCCAATCCCCTCGAAGAACAAGTTACTTTCTTACCTGGTAACGTTCTTTCGATGGGATGGTCCGACGACGTATTCCATATCGCTCCCACCCTGCCTTCCCCGCTGCAGAATTTCTGTTGCGATTGCAGCTTACGTTCCGCAAGGCTTTGTGTCGGACTGGCAGTTGACTAATGTCACACGTTCTGGGGGAAAAAACTACAACTGAGGCTACTGGCGTCGTGCGTCCTACTTATCACATCGGATGACGTCGGAGGAGGTCCTCGACGGCGGCGCATCGACGTCATCGACGCAGGACGCAGACGCCGAAAAAGTTTCCGAAGCAGCACAGCTGTGGTGATTACATGTCATAGATATGGAATACGTCGTCGGACCATCCCATCGAAAGAACGTTACCAGGTAAGAAAGTAACTTGTTCTTCTACTTCCATCAGTGCCTCACACAGGCGCCCCCGGGTCCCGTAGCTCCACTCCCGATCATGTGATTGACCCGACCAGACTGGCCAAGCTGGAGGGATCTTCGAAGAGCCTCAAAATACCCCCGCAGCAGGTTCAAAATTGTAGTGAGGACTGGTGGTTAGAGAACGGGCTCCACTGAGTTCCACGCGGACTGCACCGCCTGCAGGGACTCTGCGAGGACCCTGCCACACTCCGCTATAAGCATGGGTGTTGGTGTATAGGCTATGCCTCCTCCTTCACAAACACAGTGGAGTGACTCCCAGGGACTGCGCCTGTATTATGGAATGAACTGTTAAAAACCGCAGGTGCACGTAATAACCGATAATACGAGAACTGGCTTTTCCCTTTCTGACGTTGCTACAAATGTAACCGCGAACAAACACAAAAGTGAAAGTGTCCTTTTGAAGTGTATTCTCAAGTATTCCGAAGTGTTCTGGTGTAAATGTCTAAAGTATTTACAGTGATTCTGGTGTGTATATGTAAAAAATATATAATTATATAAATTATAAGTGTAAGAGTTTCTTTGATGTGCATGTCTAGCTAAGGTTCAGTGTACTTACCTACAGCTCACATCTTCCTCTTAAGATAAGCCCGACTGCGCTGCCACTCTACCAAGCTCCTGAGTTAGTTGGTTTTTGCATAGTAAATATAACAACATCATCCTCCTTCCCTACCCCCTTCATTCGCCCCACCTGCTCTCGCCAGAGGGACAGATACATAACTTGTTGCAGTCGACAGGTAGATCAGAAATTATCACAGTATGTCTAGTATTCTCAATCGCTGCCGGCACTATTGGATGTTAGTCGCTTTGGAGGAATGCCACTCGTGCCCCAGTCATGTTTGAAAGCGTCCCAATCCCCTTGCCGGCTGTAGGTGGGCCACTCCAGAGCGACAAAATTCCACTCTTTCTGCAACCACTCAGACTCTGTTTGGGGCCTGCTTCTATTTCAGTTTCTGTTATGAGAAGGACATATAACCCCCTCAGTTGTTATTTGGTGTAGATAACCAGTTTCGAGGTCCCTCATGCCCATATTTCCGTGTCTGTATCTTCGTACCCCAGGTAACATTTTCCTTATTTTAGCCTTAACCCCTTCCCAGAATGGTTTGAGAACCGGGCACCCCCACCATGTATGTGCCCAGTCTCCACTTTGCTTCACAGCCCCTGCAACTTGTTGATGCCACTTTAGGTTACATGGTCGGCATTCTTGCCGCAGTGTAATGCCACTTTAGCATTATTTTATACCACATTTCCCTGAGCTGGATGGAGCATGCCAGCTTGGTATATTGCGCCCTAAGTATTCCCACCTTTCCCTTGGAATCTCGATCCCCAGCGCCCTCTCCATCTACTCATGTAGTGCATAGGAGTCAGACCCTCCGTGAGTAGTTTATAGCTCAAATGGAGTCAATTGTCTGCTGGTCGTGGCTTTAAAGTGTGGATCTGACAGCCATTACCTTAAATGATAGTATGGAAGCCTTTCCTCCTCAACTACCCCCTACAAGTTGCTTACAGGTTTCAAACATGATTCCCTGCCCTTGCATCATATATTGCAGTTTTAGGCACTCTCCCTCCTGCCACGTCTTAGAAGGATCCCTGTTCCAGTCCTGGAGACAATTGTGTGTTTTGAAATAGGGGTGTAAATGGGGCGTGGATCGTGGATAGGGACTCTTTTGTCAGCAGTGAGTTCCAAATGTCAGCTACCAGGCCCACAATTCTGCTAATATGTACATTAGGTGGTCTGTGTGCTTTCCCGAGCCACAGAATTCATGACGGGGGTGTTCCTGCTACTGCCCTATCATGTCGCGCCCACATTTATGGGATGTCTCCCGAGAACCATTCTTTCACTGCTTGAAGGTGTGCCACCTTGTAGTACTTTCAGAAGTGCAGGAGCACTAGTCCTCCTTGACTTCTCGGTACCGTTTGAGTATTCATTGCGACCCTAGGGGCTTTGTTCTGCCACACATATGCCGAGATTCTTTTGTTCAGGGATCTGAAAAATGATTTAAGGAGTGAGATGGGAAGCGCTTGAAAATAATATAGAATCCTCGATAATACTACTATTTTCACCACCGTTATTCTCCATAGCCATGATATCGAGAGGGGGGACCATTTCAGCAATTCTGATTTGGTTCTCTGCAGCAACTTGTGTAATTTGCTCCACACAGTCATTCATGAATCTTGGTTATGGTGACACCTAGATAAGTGATCCCTCGCACACAATCTTAAGCTGTGTTTGGGAAAATATTCGTTCTTGTTGATCTGGGTGGACTGACAGGTTTAGTATTGCAGATTTTTGGTGGTTAATATTTAGGTCTGCCACCTCCCCAAATTTCACAAGCTCCCGTATAAGTGCTGGAAGTGAACCTTCCAAAATCAGTAGCATGTCATTGGCAAAGGCTATAATTTTATGCTCCTTCCCACCCATACTTCTCCCTTTGACCCGCTCTAAGGTGAGGAGTTTGGCTAGTTAGGGTTCAAAGTACAGGGCATACACTAGTGATGATAATGGACACCCTTGTTTTGTGCCCCGTCAGATGTCTATTTGTGGTGATAGGCTACCCTTCATTGAGAGCCATATTGAGGGGGAGTGATAATTTACCCTAACCTTTGGAAGAAACCCTGCTCCAAACCCAATGCATTCTAAAGCGCAGAATAAGAAAAACCAATCCACCAGGTCGAATGCTTTCACTGCATCCGGCAAGACCAAAAGTACTGGCTTCTGTGTTATTGAGGTTTTCTCAATCAGATGGCAAGCCCTGCATAGATTGTCCTAGGTCTGTCTGCCTGGAATGATGAGCTAACAGCACTGAAAGCCATTTATCTAAGGTTTTAGTGTAAATCTTTGCATCAAGTTTTATTAGTGCTATGGGTCTATAGGACCCAGGAAGTGTCAGATCTTTTGTTTAGTTTCGGGAAGACCACTAATTCTGCCTCATCCATTGTCGGCATTATCTTCCCCTTGCGTCGGAACAAGTTATATAATTTAGTAAGCCACAGGGTTAGGTTTTTGCTTACATTTTTTTTCAGAAACATGCTGGATAGCCATCCGGCCTTTGGGATTTATTTAGGGGGAGAGTTTTAATCACATACGCCACCTTGCAGTCTTTGAGCTTCCTTTCCTTTCCTTTCCAACCTACCTGGACGATTGGTTGATCAGGGCGCACTCTCCCGAGCAAGTCCTGAATCATCTGTCAGTCACCTTCCACTCCCTCCACAAGCTGGGCTTCTCCCTCAACTTAAAGAAGTCCCATTTGACACCAACTCAGAGGCTCCAGTACATAGGAGCAGTGCTCGACACGTCCCTGGGGCAGTGTTTTCCTCCCCAGGTGAGGGCTCATCACATTCAGCAGATGGTGCACAAGTTTCAGTTTGCCCAGAGTCTCCCAGCGTTCGAGTTCTTGAGATTGCTCGGCCTCATGGCATCCTGCATTCTTCTGGTGCCAGAAGCCGGGTTGCGGATGAGATCTTTGCAATGGGCACTCAAGCTCCAGTGGTCTCAGTCCTCCGGCAGGATGTCGGACCCTGTTCAGGTGCCGTCCTCGGTCACCCAGGACCTTCTGTGGTGGGCCGTCGAAGACCATCTGATGAAGGGGGCTCCATTTTGGCTAGCCTGGCCGGAGGTGACGATCGTGACGGACGCATCCCTCATGGGATGAGGAGCTCATGCCAACGAGTTGACAGTCAGCGGTCGTTGGTCTCCGTCGGAGTCCAGACTCCATATCAGTCTGTTGGAGCTGAGCGCCGTCAGGCTAGCCCTGAAGTCTTTTCTGCCGACTGTGCGAGGGAAGAATGTCCTGATCCTGACGGACAACACGGTGGCCATGCACTAGCTCAACAAAAAGGGGGTGCAGGGTCACTTCCTCTGTGCAGGGAGGCGATGCAGCTCTGGTTCTGGGCAATCCAGCAGGAAGTTTCGATCTCGGCAGTTCATCTAGCCGGAGACGAAAACGAGATGGCGGCGCTCTGAGCAGGCAGAGCGCGATCTCTCACGAGTGGGAGTTGGCTCAGGAGATTCTCCTGGAGATCTTCGCCCTTTGGGGGACCCCTCAAGTGGATCTTTTCGCCTCCAGTGTCAACCGGAAGTGCGAGAGGTTCTGCTCGAGGGAATTTCCTCCGAAAGGAGCCTTAGGAGACACGTTCGTGGTGGAGTGGTCATTCCAGTCCCCGTCATCCTGCAATTACTGCGGAGGTTACGGAGGTTCGGTTCCCGGATGATCTTCATTCCTGTGGCGTGGGCCCGGAGGACGTGGTACCCGGACCTTCTCGACTTGCCCATCTGACATCCACGTCGTCTTCCCTACCAAGACGATCTGCTCTCATGGGAGGGGGGTCAGGCTCTCCATCCAGAAGTCAGATCCCTCAACCTTCAAGCTTGGTTTCTGAAAGGTTGAGGTATAAGGATTGGGACCTCCCTGAAGACGTGATGTAGGTGTTGCTCTCGGCCAGACAGCCAGCAACAAAGTCCCTGTACAGTTGCCTTTGGCGTAAGTTCTGCGACTGGTGCAGGGTTAAGAATGTGGATCCTTTTTCATGTGACATTCCTGTAGTTCTGTCTTTTTTGCTTCCTTTGGCCCACAGGGGCCTGCAAGTGGGTACCGTTAAAGGTTACCTGGCGGCGCTGTCCATATTTAAGCGCTCGTCTTAAGAGTGTTCCTATTTTAAAATTTCTTTAATTTCTCAGTTTCTGAAAGGGCTCACTAATGTGTTCCCTCCGTCACCTTTCCAGGTGCCAGGTTGGGATTTGAACCTTGTTCTCAAGTTTCTGATGGGTGCTCCGTTTGAGCCTTTGCATTCATGCCCTTTGAAACTGTTAACTCTTAAAACTGTATTTTTGTTTGCGATCACTTACGCTCGCAGAATGAGTGAGTTACAGGCACTTTCAGTTAAGCCACCCTTCACTGTGTTTCATAAGGACGGTTCCATGTAATAATTTCGCCACAAAAATGTTGGCATGCAAAAATATCGCTGAAAAATGGCCGTTTTTTGTGGCGACACCCCCGCAACCCCCAAACTTTTTTAAAAAAATGTTTTTTTGCCCCTGTCCGCATATATATGATCACCCATATAATATCGCTGCAACCTTTTCCCAGCGATATTATTTACGGCGACCATATATATGGGGATAATATTACCTGATACCATAATGACAGGGTTGTCCTTAGAGTTTGTACTTCCTTTCTTCCGAAAGTGGCTTTGGATTTTCATTTAGGCCAGAAGGTTGTTCTTCTGGCGTTTTATCCTCCTCCACATCCTGGTAAGGAAGAGGAGAGGCTCCATAGGCTTGATCCTAGGAGAGCGTTAAGCTTTTATATTTCACGCATGTCCCGGGTCAGAGTGGACGATCAACTCTTCATTGGTTACGCTGGAAAGCGTTTGGGACAAGCTGTGACGAAACAGACTTTGTCTCGCTGGATTATTTTGGCTATCTCTGAGTGTTACCGCTTGGTGGGTAAGGACCCACCGGTCGGATTACGGGCCCATTCTACCAGGGGTATGGCTGCCTCTACTGCCCTACAGAGGGGTGTTCCTATTCGTAACATCTGTGATGCAGCCACCTGGGCTTCGGTACATACTTTTGTACGTCACTACTCCCTCGATTCCATCCGGGGGCAGGATTTGGCCTTTGGCAAGGCGGTCCTTTACTCCGCAATTTGATTGGGCATTCTAAATTTCAGTTTTCTAAATTCTTTTCCCACTTCCTTGCATTGGTACTGCTTTGGGAGTATGTCATAGATATGGAATACGTCAGAGGACCCAATCCCCTCGAAGAACAAGTTACTCTCTTACCTGGTAACATTCTTTCGATGGGATGGTCCGACGACGTATTCCATATCGCTCCCTCCCTGCCTTCCCTGCTACAGAATTTCTTATGCGATTGCAGCTTACGTTTCTGCAAGGCTTTGTGTGGTCAGACTGGCAGAAGACTGGTGCCACACGTTCTGGGAAAAAACTGCAACTGAGGCTACGGGCGTCCTACTTATAACATCCAGTGACGTAGGCCGTCGGAGGAGGTCCTCGAGGGCGGCGTATCGACGTCATCGACGCAGACGCCGAAAGATTTTCCGAAGCAGCACAGCTGTGGTGATTACTGTCATAGATATGGAATATGTCGTCGGACCATCCCATCGAAAGAATGTTACCAGGTAAGAGAGTAACTTGTTCTTCTCCCTAACACTAACCTAACCCTCCCCCATCCTTTATGGGCTATTCGAAGCCAGATCCCCTCATTTTCCCACATATAACGCTTGACAGTACTGAGCCAAAGAAAAGCCAACTGAGAGCAATGAAGACTACACTCTTTTACCACTCTGGTACTGGGACCAGGAAGATGCCTGCAAAGTGCTGTGAGGGTCAGACATCTCCCTTTGATTGTGGTCAGACAGGGATAATTCAACATCCACAACTACAGCCTGTCAGGGGGCTGCAGGTATATAAAAGGAGACCAGCCCTACAGGGAAGAGGGCGACCAGAGGAGCATCCGGAGACCCTTATGAGGAGGCAGCCGTGGTGGGACCAGAGACAGAGCCAGGGTGCCGGAAATTGTCCCAGAGGACTTGTGGGACCCGAAACGAGTGGGCTGTGTATTTTCCCCAGCTCTGGGAGCCTCCATCTTCAAGTGTGAGCAGCAGGAGCTGCTGAGGCGAATGCCCGGTGCATAGAGGACGCCATCTGCGTCAAGGAAGTCCTGGAGCCAGCGTGCAGAGAGAACAACATTGCAGGCAAGCGGGACTCACGCCATGGCTTTCCCTGAGTTCAGAAGTTAAGAGGAATTCGCAGGAACCACCAGGAAGACGTACAATGGGCCGGTGAATGTCGGGGGCGGAGTATAAGCACCAGTGTCCTCTTGTATATTGAATACCGAACTAAATGAAAACGTAACTTTGAAGCCAATACATGCATATTGAATAACAAATTAAAAGGAAACTTAACTTTGAAGCAAGTATGTGCATATTAAATACCAAACTGAATGAGATCTTACAGTTGAGCAGCATACATGCACATTTATTTTATTTTATTTTATTTATTTGCCATTTATAAAGCGCACAACGGCCCTCAAGCAACGTGGCGCTGTTACAAGAATATTTGGTTAGGTGCTGGTTACATAGGAGAAAGTCTTGGTGTTAAGTTACAGTGTAGTTGTTACATACATGCAGTTACGTGTTGGGTACATTGTTGGTTGGCATACATGTTATACAGTAAGGCGGTAGTTATACGGTACATAGTAAGGTAAGTGGATAAACAGTAAGGTAAGGTTATAAGGCATAGCAGCTGAGAGGTTATGGTCTACTTAAAAAGAATGGACTTCAAGGCCTTTCTGAAGGTCATGAGAGAAGATTCCTTCCTAAGTCTAAGCGGGAGAGCATTCCATGATTTAGGTGCGAGCACTTCAAAACTAGAGCCTCCTGATTTGGCTCTGTTAAAGGCGGGGATTATGAGTTGGTGTGAGTATAGGTCACGTTTGGGTTTGGTGGAAGGTGCTTGGTGTATTCGTTCGGTTAGATAAGGGGGTACAGCTTGTGATAGGCATTTGTGGTTGATTTTGAGAGCCTTGAAAAGAATGCGCTCTTTGATAGGGAGCCAGTGGGCGTCTTGTCTAGCCTGAGAGATATGCTCTCTCTTAGGGATACTGAGCGCGGCTCTGAGGGCATTGTTTTGGGATATTTGTAGTTTATTAATTTTTTGGAGGAGTAACCTAGGAGGAGGACATTGCAGTAGTCCAATTTTGCCCCTATGGTAGCTCTTGCAATATTGAGGTGTTTTTTGGATGAGAGATGAGGTTTGATGGCATTGATGATTTTAGTTGTGAATGCTGCTCAGGACGAGATATAGCTAACTTGTCTGTCCATGGAGAGGGTGGAGTCCAGGAAGACGCCTAGAGTTTTTACTGCGGTTGAAGCAGGGATTATAGCAGTTTCAATTTGGAAGTTACAGTATTTGGTGTCTAGTTTTTTTAAGGTCTCCTTGGGGCCAACTAGTAATATTTCAGTTTTGTCCCCATTGAGACAGAGGCGGTTAGCTGCCATCTAAGCCTGGATGATAGCGTAGATATGCTGTAGAGTTTTCAAGTATTGTTCAGTCACCTGTAAGAGGGAGAAGAATTTGTGTATCGTCAGCATAATTGGTGAAGGTTATGCCGAATTCTTCTAAGTCCTTGAATAGTGGTAGAGTGAAGAGGTTGTAGAGTGTGGGAGAGGTGCACGAGCCTTGTGGCACTCCACACCCAATAAGGGATGGGTTGGCTGAGGCCTGGTCTGAGAAAACCCTCATGGCACGACCTTCCAGAAAGGATGTAATCCAGATGGTGGCTTCTTGGGAGAAGTGGGCAGAGTGTCTGAGGTGTCTAGCTAGGATCTCGTGGTCGACCAGGTCAAATGCTGCAGAGAAGTCGAGAAGCAGGAGGAGTGCAGCCTTGCCTTTGTCCATGTTTTCTAAAAGTTGATTTTGTAGGTCCAGCAGAGCTGACTCCGTGCTGTGCCGTGGGCGAAAGCCAGATTGCCTTTTTCCTAAGATGTTATGCATTTCAAGGTAGGACTGAATCTGTAGGTATGCTGCCTTGTCCAAGCTCTTCAACGTGGCGATTGGCCTGTAGTTGTTTGGGGAGTCTGGGTCTAGTGTAGGTTTTTTCAGGAGAGGCCGGACCCAGGCTTCCTTAAGGGAGGCGGCTACAATGCCAGAGGTGAAGGAGGCGTTAATGAAGGCTGTGATGAACGGGGCTAATGTTGCTGCACAGTCTTTGACTACACTTACTGGGCAGATGTCACCCTTGCACAGTGATGGTTTTATGCGTTTCATGATTAGAAGGACCACGGGTATGGTTACCTCCGTAAAAGTAAAAGGTGTTGGTTATTGTAGGTTTTGAGGTATGCATAAGACTGGTTCTGGATAGTTATGTATTGGGAGCATGGCAGTGGGTATGTTGTTGAGGTTGGCTTTGATTTTATCTTGCAGTAGGTCAATTTTGTTGAGCAGTGCATGTTGGATGTCGTTGCACCATTTCTCATCTTTTACAGTTTGTTGTGTAGATGAAGGAGGGATGCTCAGTTCTTTGTAGATGGCAAATAATTCCTTAGATTGAGATTTTGCATTGTCAATTCGGATATTGTAGGCGGCTGCTTTAGCGGCGGCAATGGATGTTTTGTATTGTTTGGCTATTGTAAGGTAAGCCTCACGTGTGGGGCCAGATGGGCTAGAGTGCCATTTTTTAAAGGCTATCTTTTTGATGGCTTTTAAATCAAGAAGGTCTTGATTATACCACAAGTTAGTATGTTTGATCCTTTTCGCTGTTTTGTTTTCTAAGGGGGCCATGGTGTCTACTGATTCACTGAGGGTTGTATTGTAGAGCTTGACCAATTATATAGGGTTGTTAGGGAGTGGGCGTACTAACGCTGATGCTTCGAGGAGGGGTAGAATTCTGTCCTTAGTGAGCAATTTTCTGGATCTGGCCATAGCGGCTGGCATGGGGGGCATTTGAGTTTCTACTTTTGCAGGTATGAAGAAGTGGAGGAGGTGGTGGTCAGTCCAAGGGCGAGGGGTGTTGGAGCTGATGTCAATGCCACAATTGTGGTCCACTAAAGTATGCGACCTTTAATATGAGTTGGGGAGTCTACTTTTTGGATGAATCCTCCTAGATCTAGGATAGACTTAAGGTTTTCCCATGTTTGTCTTTTGTGTCGTTCAATCCGAGGTTGAAATCACCTAAGAGAATGGCCCGAATGCTGGCTTTAAGGTTATTACCCAGGAGGTGTAGGATGTTGGGTTGGAAGTCTAGCAGTGGGCCTGGTGGGCGGTAAACTAGGTGGAGTGTAATAGTTTCATTTGGTGAGAGGGATATTTTTACTGAGAGATCATCAATGTAGTTTGATGTGGCTGACTGAATTTGTCTGGCTTTGAATGTATCTTTGACTATGAGTGCAACCCCACCACCTTTGTGGGTGGATCTGTCCTGGCGCAGGATGGTGTATCCTGGTGGGAGGGATTGGCATATTGCTGGGCTGGAAGCTTCGTGTAGCCAGGTCTCAGTAATGGCTAGTGCATCAAGTACTAGGTCTGTGATCAGATCGTGTATTTCTGTAGCGTGGGATTACATAGATCTTGCATTAATGAGTGCAAGTTGGATTTGTATGGTGGTGTTGTCATTTACTTTGGTTATGGTTGTGCTGTTGGAGAGCAAGGTGCTGGGTTTCAAGGCTCTAGGCGTCACGGTAGTTGTGAGAGAGGGCATATGAAGTGTTATCTGTGGGCCCTTGTGCGAAGTGGATGTGGTCCTGATGGAACGAGATCCTAATCTATGGTTCCTTAGATATAGAGATATTGGTGTTTGTAGGGGTTTGCTTACTTAGTGACGGCGTGGGTGAAGTTATGTCTGGGTTTTGGGATGAAGTCAGCTTGATGGGTGGAGGGCAGGGTCCACCAATATTGAGTGGGGGGAGGAATGGTGTGGGCGGAATCCTTTGTGCGGCAAGAGAGGCAATATGATGATATGTGGCCAGTATGCAAGTAGGTTTCTGGGTGCAGGAATGTGGTGAGCTTGAGTGCAGTGTGAATGAGCGTTGCGTGAACTAAGTGGATATGGGCGGCAGCTGAGGTGTGCAAGGAAGTTAGGTGTTGCAATAACAGCTAATGCAAAGTGCACGGTGGGCAGCTGTTGCTATTTAGGCAGAGCAGAAGGAGGCATGGTAAAAGAAGGCATGGTAAAAAGAGCGAAATATAGGGCACAATACAGTGGAGGCAACAATGGGGGTAAAAAGCCTGCGCAAATTTGGGCGCTAAGGTGGGCAGCTGATACTATTTAAGCATAGCAAAAGGAGGCATGGTAGGAAACAGCAATACATAGGGCACAGTGCAATGGAGGCAACAGTGGGGGTACAATGTCTGCGCAAATGTGGGTGCTAAGGTGGGCAGCTGATACTATTGAAGCATAGCAAAAGGGAGGCATGGTAGGAAACAGCAATACATAGGGCACAATGCAATGGAGGCAACAGTGGGGGTACAATGTCTGTGCAAATGTAGGCAGTCTGATACATTTAGGTAGAGCGCAGAAGGGGCCTTAAAAATCACGGACAGATGGGGATACAGTGTGTAGATGGGTGGAGGCGCTGGCGAGCTACGGCGGTTGAACACATGGTTCACATGGAACACTGAACTGAAAGAAAACCATATTAAATGTATTTTGCACTACGAATTAACTTAAATCCTAAAGTTAAATACATTAAAGGGAGCCACACAGTGAACTTTGATGATTGACTGCAGTGCAGCACCACCACAAATTGGCAAGAGGTGTGACACACATGGTGGCAGGGCCACAAGGCTTAGAGTGCAAGACCACACATAAAGAGACCGACAAAAGGAACTAAGTGAAGGTGAGTGACTTGGTGCATAGGAGCAAGTGCCAAGGAACCTGTGGGCTGAGGAGTTCCGGGATCCTGGTTGTGTGACCTGTGATGGGTGGACTGTGCGGTCTAACAACTGCGCCTAGACCAGTGGGCAATAAATGGTGAAAATAAGGATACTGTGAAACAGTATCAATGAAACCAATGCAGATAAACCACACTTGTTGTCTTGAGAACAAAGCCTCAAGACCCCTTTTGTTTTTAACTGTTACTTGAAACTTGGGTAAGGGAACCCCAAGGAGGGATTTTGAACTGTAACACCTTGAACTGGAAAAAGGTAATTGTGAGACGACTTTTGCAACTTTCTTGTGCTTTGGGAAGGGGCAGCTGAAAGAAAGCTGTAAGCTACAGGGAGCTCAGAACTTTGGGTTGAACACTATTTGTTTTGACTGTGATGTCCCTACACATTGTTTAGCTGAAGTTGTGAGGGCAAGGATATGTTTTGGACACAGACAGACTTTTAAGTTGAACTCTTTGACTCAGACTTTCCTTAGTTTCGTTCAGGTAGGGAAATCCCACCTTAGTTTAGGCTGTCAACCATCCTGACATTTAAAAGTTATCTTTTGTTTGAACTTTATGACTGTCTGTGTCTTATTTTGTGATGCCCTCACAGCTGCCAGACCCCGGTAGTGTGGCTATTTCCCTGCCTGTTAGAACATCACAGATTCCATTAACAATCTCCTTTTGTGGCTAGAGAATTTGGTAAATGTTACAGGTAAACTGCCTTGGCTGTCCGCTAATTATAAAAATATATTCTGCTATATGCGGCATGCTCTGGCGCTGCATGTGAGCTGAAACTGTGTTGCTCTACTAACCGAATGTCTGATTTGTGCAGCATCTGTACATTTTCATGGACTTTACTCAGTTTCGCTGCACTAGACAATCCATGCAATGTCATGATGGTGGCAGAGGTATTGCAATGGAGGTAGCCATTTCAGATCACTGCAGTGTGCATGTGCACACACAGCAGCGATCATATTCTGCTCATTGCATGCCAGCGTTGAATTTCACAGTTACCTAGCTGCAACCATGCACTGTATCCTTAATCCATCTTTGCGGACTGCAGACTTGGAGCAGAATGTAATGGCAATGCCCCACTCAGTGATATCAGTATCATTGTTATACTTTGTGACTTACGAAACCTTCAGTGGCGGTCCCACAGGGTTTGTGCTTTCCTTCCAACTGCACCGAAGAGTGAATAAACACACACTTCAGACTGAGTTAGGCGAAAAGTATGAGAGGCATACGCCTGGCTCTCTTCCGGCTGAAAAGGAAAATACCAGCGATTAACACCAATCACTATGCAAAGCCCTGTGCCAGATGAACATAAAATACCTGAAGCGATCTTATCTGAAGGCAGGAAAACTAGAGAATCTGGAAGAGGGTAGCTAGTCTTCAAGAAACCATATTATGCCAACCAAGTGTCCCAATCCATTCAGCCACGAAATTAAGAGCAATCCCAAATCCAGATCCAAGTGGATACCAAAAAAAACACTGTTCCAGTTCCATAATTCGTGGGGCAATTCTTTTCACATTTCCACAAGTGCAGTCCACGAAAAACCACAATAGATCTCTAGACAAAACAAATCCAAGAGACAGTCCAGAAAGTAGCAAACAAACCAAAGAAGAATCCAGTAGTGAGGAGCAGGTGTCCAAACAAAAACCCGGCCGACACGGAGAAAACAGAGGCAAGTCAAAACACTATCCGATTTTGAAGAGGTTAGAAAATTAAATGGTTCTAGAGAAGAACCCATGAGCCAAAGGCTGGTGTAACAGCAAAGCTGAAGGCAGCTGAAAAGCCCTGAGCCACGATCCAGGAAGCCTTTTTATTTCTTGTGTCTGGCCGAGCAACCTGTAATTGGACACCTGCCATTGCGAGCACATAGCCCGCAGCATTGCCACATGGAACCGTGGGGCCTGCAGTCACTGTCGCATCCGCACGTACGAGTCTCAATTCACATGTGCAGCATGTAAGGGTGGTTTATCATTTGTATGCGTCATCCTCTCTCCTAGTGAGAACCCCAGAACTTTTTTGCTGGACTTCTGGACCTTTTTCTTTCAATCCTGAATTAGTGGAGCCTTTTTCCACTCATTCATTCTTGTGGGCTCTGTCTTTTGGAACTCTATTCTTTGTATTCTACCTATACTATGGAGTCTGTCTGCTCCACAGCTCTTAATGGCTTTTTTTTTTTTTACTACTGCAGCACACAGCTCCTTAAGGGCAGTGTTGCTGGGGACCCTTAGGGTCCCCCTAAAGATTATTTTTCTATATCCTCTACTAACTACAGTTGATAGATACTTGGTATCACTTCCAAAACGGTGAGATTGGCACACATCACCTTGAGTGGAGTGGCAATGGGATACCTAGTATTCCCCTTCTCTCTACTCATGTGACTTTTTAGTTACATAGACAATCTCCTAGTTATTGCTGATGGCAGTGGACATGTTATACCAACTATTGTGTAATTTATTTTACTGCAGGCTATGTCCGGTAGTGCACAATAGGGGTACTCGAGTACCAACTTGGGGCATCCCTTCTTTTGTCACCATTACTAGCATGATTGTTCTTTGTTAACCCTTTTTCTACCTTTCTGGGAGGGGGAGGTCCGTGTGTGTGTTTTGCCTTAGGCGGAAACCCTTGGGTATCCCCGCCTATGCTCGAGAGTGTCTGGGCAGGCAAGCAGGCAGGAAGTGGGGGAGGAGTCTTCCACCCCCCTGTCCTTTGTCTGCCAGAATGCCTGAATAGGACCAGCTCCCACAGGGGGTCTGGCTGCCCTGATTGGACAGCCAAACGCCCCTTTCTGTTAAAATGCAGATCGAGATTGCTGAGGAGTGTTTGCTGGAACTGTATAAAAGGTGAGGCTTTTGGAGTGAAAAGCAAGTAGACTACTGGAAGCTGAAGTAATCTAAGAAGACTACTAGAGACGCTTGCAGACTCTTTGCAGCACTGTGAAACGACCGCTGCTGTCCTGGCCCGGTTTTCTGTGCAACAGAGGAGCTGCGAAGATGGCATCGCCTTCCCTTTGGCTGGAGGGAACAGCCATTCCCAAGATGAACTTTGAATTGAGCCATCTCCCGATTTCCTAGGAGTTTCCAGAGCTGCAGAACCCCAATACCAGGATACCTGCTGCCCATTTCGAGTGCATCGTCGTGGAAAGGCCGAATCCGTCCAAATCTTTGCTGAACCCCAGAGATCCAACTCAACTCGCCCAGACCCCCTCACCCAGAGCATGGGACTGCAGGAAGTGAAGAAGATTGACCGGACGAATCGTGTCCTTTGTTGATGCTGCAGAAAAGGTGCCAAAACTGCAGAGTAAACCAAGAATTGGCTAAGAGTCGTGCCACAGGTCCTCCCTCAAGACTGCTGCTGAGAGATGCTGTCCATTGTCCTGCCTTCAGTCATCAGTTCAAGGAATCCGGAGGTCGGGTCCAGAGCTGCAACATCGCAGAACTTCCAGCACAAACATTTTCTTTTAACCTAAGGTACTGTGGGGAAAAAGGTATTGCTTACCTGATTCTAAGAAGTCGCTCCAGAGCATTGGAGTGCACCTAGAGGTGTCCAGGGTCACCCCTCTTCCATCTGACTCGAGCCGCTGCTTGTGTCCCTTCATCAAGCTCTTGTTAGATGTTTACTTGCTGCTTCTATAACACTAGAGACTGGAATAAATCCTCTGGAACTCTTTGTATTCTGCTGCTTGTGAAGACTTTGAACCCTCTCTGAACTGCCTTTAGCTAGGGTTGCGTTTTTGGACTTAAGACTTGCTGTGCAAAAAAAACCTCCATAGAACCTTGAACCAGGCTAATATAACATTAACCATTTTCCTCCCTTAAAGTGACTTTTCTGTATTTGTTTGCAGAGTAAACGTATTATCATCACCGAGTTACAAACAGTGCACAAAGGTATTGCAATATATAACTGTGATTTAAAAGCAGTTCATGGGTGACATAATTCATACAGAAGAATAACATGATGAAAGAAAGTGCATGTGCTGTCTCATCTTACAAACAATTTGTTCCCCCGATACCAGGCTTTTCTTAAAAATTCTAAACAACCTCATGCTACTGGGGTAGTTTCATCTAGCAACAGAAAAATCAAAGCCGGTCTGACCTGGCTGAAACCAGACTTTTTAAGCAGAGGTACAATTGTCCTTTTTCTTATGTCCTGATAAACCGGTCAAAACATAACAAAATGTAAAAGATCTTCCTCTGGCCAGTCGCAGCACGGGCAAGCTGTGGCCTGTGGACTGTTCCATGTTTGTCCAATTCTTTGTTCTCATCCTAAGCCATAGAGAATTAAAACGTGCCCGGATCAATGCCCAACGATCATAGGGCTTATGGCTATGCAGGAGATATGGCTGGATGCCCACTGTACCAGAAATAAGCATATGCTTTCTATTAGACTCGACCCTGAGCCCAGATGTTTCTCTATTTGACACAATGATTGAGTGAAACAATTGCCTACATTTATGTGCTACGGTCGGTAGCAAGAGAGCAGAAGGACTTTGGAGGTTCTGAGCATTCAGCTGAGAAATGCATGTGTAAATATAGGCTAGCCATGGTATTGTTCTTATCAGGCTAGTGGTCAGAGCTCTGATAATCATATGTGTTAAGGCGAATTTTGGGTTCGACCATACCGCCAACCAATGCGACAGGGGAGCCATTTGCCACTCATCACCAATGTGGGAGATTCTGAGTTCAATATGTGTAGCAAAATTGGGTGCTTTGCTTGGTAAGCCAAAAAGGGTTTTCTATGATTCTCAACTGGGGTGACTTTCTGTATACCCCACAGGGCTGCCCCATAATTGGTAGCCACCTTGGTTTGGTCTCTGTATAACTCCAGAATCAATTTGATTGGTTGCCCTGAACACATAGAAAAGCCCCCAAGAGCTTGCCTCATTTTCAGACATTGCTTCTCTATGTGACCGGATCGCCGCCAATTTTCCCTAGCAGTGACTCTGAGATAATGAAATCTATCTACCATGGGGATTAATTCACCACAGCCCCACATATTTCCCATCTTTAGTGGTCTACCACCTCCACCCGAGCAGGCCATTACTGCAGATTTTTTGGAGTTCACTGTTAGCTTGAGATTTAACATAAACTGAGTGTTTGCTTCTATTGGATGTTGTAGGGCTATAGGGGTACGTGCAATCAAAACCATTTCAACCGCATAATCTAACATTGGAACAGGAATCCACCCACCCTGAGAAAATCAGAATTAGTTTCCACCATTGCCCGATAAAGTCAGTTGATATAAAGAGTGAATAGCACTGGGGCAACCACGCACCCCTGAAGCATTCCCAAAGCCACTTCAAAAAAATCCTGTGCATTGACCTTGTTCCCTGAATCTCACGCAAGCGGAAGTGTTTTCATGAATAATCTGCAACACCTTTGCCAACTCCTCTGGACATTCCATTGACCTGAGCACACCCCAAAACAAGGCCCTATCCACCTTGTTGAATGCCGTGCTCCAGTCCATGAATGCCAGATAGAGAGATTTGCCCCTAACAAAAATAGACGTTGCTCCCGCCAGGTACAAGTTAAGGACTTGATCTTGGGTCCCCAAACCTGGACGGAAACCATACTGGATGTTTAGAAGGATCTCACTGCCGGAGATCCACTGTTCCAGGTGCTCCAGGACTGCCCGACCAAAGATTTTAAATGAGGTGTCTAATAAAGAAATTGGCCTGTAAGATAGCGGGCTACCTGTGTCACCTTTTTTGAAAATGGGGTTGATTATTGCTTGGCGCCATGAAGATGGATATTTGCCGAGTTCAGGGTAAGCGTTAAAACATCTAGTTAATAAGGGGGCCCCACAGATCTGATTCTTCCCTCAAGAGGTCTGCTGGAATTGCATCTGCGCCCGGCACTCGGTTATGCAATTGCTTATTCACTGCCATTTGAACTTCCTACATAATTAGATGAAGTGTGGTCCACTTACCCCGTCAAATTTATTGGAGGCCTCTGCTTTATATAGGGAACTAAATGGTCAGACCAAGCCTTTGCACTCACATTGTTCTCTCTGTGTTCTGGCTCTTTTGTAAACCGGTCCATCGACACACAAATCCCCAAATATTTTTAGAATCCCCTGCCATAACAGCCTGGAGGAGTTCTTCACATACCTGCTCTTCTAAACAGCTTTTCCTATTGGCCAATGCAGTTTTATAGTGTGCTTGTGTGCTTATTATTTCTCCTCTGGCACTAGCCCTTGCACGTAAAAGCCTCCTCGGGTTATTCTGGGTTGCACGAAGGGTTCATCAAACCAGCCTTGGATATTGGTTCTCCCTGTTTTAAAATCATGCTGGAAAAGATCTGTTGGGGATTTACAGTTTTTTGTGAGGCTAGAATAGTTTCCCTTGGCTCCACAACCTGAGAAAGGATTGTGGCGATTTGTTCCCTGTTTGCAAGGACCGCCTTGGTCTGAGTGGCCATTGGATCCATTTTACTCTGCGCTTGCAGAGAGGGTTAATTTCGCAATGATCCAGGTGCGGAAAAATAACGTGCAACACTACAGAATAACCAACCCTCAGTACCATCCTCCGGGGATAGCGGTCACTGTACGGTTTTTCCAACACCTGGAATTCCATAATTAGGGGCCAGTCTTTTGCTTAAATACAAAAGTAGTCCATCATTGAAGTCCCTTGGGAACATTGAAATGTAGGCTTCCAAGGTCGATCCAAGCCAGCTTGGCCATTTAAGAGCAGAATGCCCCAGTCCAAAAACCAGGTGTTGAACTGAAGGCCCCTGGCGCATGTTCTTTCATCTATCAGTTGTGGCAATGCTATCCCATAAGTGAAATCTTCGGCTGGGTCCAGCAATTCGCTGGTAATCCCTCTACCCAGTTTGGCGTTAAAATCCCCGCCCAGTATCAGGATCGGATTTTGGCTCCCTGTAGATGTACACTCTAATTCAATAAAATCCTTCAACGCCCCTGGGCATCCTTTATTAAGGATATGTGGGCTGTTATAAAAATTCACTAGGATCAATTCTCGACCCTGCTCAGGCCGGGCTCTAATACACTGTAGGGTAACGTTTTTAGTTTCCCTAACTGTTAAAGCAAGATTTAAAGAGGATTTAAACAAAATTGCCATGCCCCCATAGCAGCGACCTCTCCCGCCCTTCTTGGCTGCAATACACTTTGAGACATAACCATCCAGGGACAATGGGGAAAGAGCCCACGTTTCCTGGAGCAATATTATATCATAGTGCCTCAGAGCTGACACTACTCCACTCTTCAACAGTTTACTCATTGCGCCAGCAATATTCCAGCACAGGAATGACATAGCTGTGCCCAAGGTGGCAACCAGACATTCACTATTGTTGTGCTGTGCTGTGCAGCCCCGGGGGACCCTAACACACCCTGGCCCCTTCCCTTATGGCAGTGGGTCAATCCAGCTCCTCAATATCCAATAGTGGCTCAAAACGGATTGCCACACCTATAGCACCCCCTTCTTTCACTTGCTTTAAGCTCTCCCCTTCCTGTCAAAACCTTGGACGCCCCCCCACCCCCGTGCATTGGTGTTCTCAAACTCATGCCATGTCATGCAAGGGGCTGGTTGAGATGGATAAAAAGCAGCTAGGGAAAAAAATGTGCTGTTTTGAGCAAAGGATTTGTGAGACCACAACTCTGTGTTTTAAGAAGAAACCAGATATTCCTTTTTTTTTAAAACCTTTATTTTTAGGTATTTAAACCTTAATACAACTTCACACCCACATTAGGGCGGACTTTAAACGTTGCGCCTTGTCCCAGAACCCACCCATTGTCCCACCCTCACCCCCCCAGCTACCACTTCTCCCTGATACCATGTCCTCTTTAGCTGAGTATGTGTCTCTTCCAGCTCACGCTCCAAGGATGCTGTGACATCGAGTGCCAACCCTCACCGAGGGGATTTCTCCGAGTCTGAGGAGTCAGAGGAGTGCTCCGCTGCCTCACGCAGATTAACAAGGGGGGTCCTGGGAGTCCCTCTGCCAGACATTAGTCCTGGTTTCGAGAGACTTACCCAGAGTCTTTAGCTCACTATCTTTCACAAAGAAGAAATATCCCAAACATATCAGTCTTTGTCCTGCCCTGGGGCAGTCCAGCACCGAAATGCTAGGCAATTCTCCTCTGAACAAGAGTACCAACAGAAACCCCAGACACGTGTTTCGGTCTGGTTGGACCTCATCAGTAGGGTGGATCTGTGCCTCTCTAAGAATAGTGAGCAAGGGGTCCACGTCTGGATTCCCCTAGTAACTTAGGGTGAGACCCAAAGTTACTGAAATATGCAGATTAACAAGGGGGGTCCTGGGAGTCCCTCTGCCAGACATTAGTCCTGGTTTCGAGAGACTTACCCAGAGTCTTTAGCTCACTATCTTTCACAAAGAAGAAATATCCCAAACATATCAGTCTTTGTCCTGCCCTGGGGCAGTCCAGCACCGAAATGCTAGGCAATTCTCCTCTGAACAAGAGTACCAACAGAAACCCCAGACACGTGTTTCGGTCTGGTTGGACCTCATCAGTAGGGTGGATCTGTGCCTCTCTAAGAATAGTGAGCAAGGGGTCCACGTCTGGATTCCCCTAGTAACTTAGGGTGAGACCCAAAGTTACTGAAATATGCAGATTAACAAGGGGGGTCCTGGGAGTCCCTCTGCCAGACATTAGTCCTGGTTTCGAGAGACTTACCCAGAGTCTTTAGCTCACTATCTTTCACAAAGAAGAAATATCCCAAACATATCAGTCTTTGTCCTGCCCTGGGGCAGTCCAGCACCGAAATGCTAGGCAATTCTCCTCTGAACAAGAGTACCAACAGAAACCCCAGACACGTGTTTCGGTCTGGTTGGACCTCATCAGTAGGGTGGATCTGTGCCTCTCTAAGAATAGTGAGCAAGGGGTCCACGTCTGGATTCCCCTAGTAACTTAGGGTGAGACCCAAAGTTACTGAAATATGCAGATTAACAAGGGGGGTCCTGGGAGTCCCTCTGCCATACATTAGTCCTGGTTTCGAGAGACTTACCCAGAGTCTTTAGCTCACTATCTTTCACAAAGAAGAAATATCCCAAACATATCAGTCTTTGTCCTGCCCTGGGGCAGTCCAGCACTGAAATGCTAGGCAATTCTCCTCTGAACAAGAGTACCAACAGAAACCCGCAACAGGAATAGTGTCAGAGGTCCCCAGATGCCCGGTGGACGAGCGTGCAAAGGAAGGAGTTTAATGAAGTCTGATTCAATATCTTGGTAATAAAGCAAGTCTTTGTGCCATGCGGCGACTGTTGGGGGGGGGGGGGGGGGCCTCGGCCCCAGGCGATGGCAACCCTCCTCCGAGCCAGAGTCAACAGAACCCCGGCCAGTTTCCTTATCGGGGGCGAAAGCAGTCTGGTCATGCCCAGCAGGGCTGCTGTGGAGCTTGGCTGTATCGGTTCTCCCACAATTGCAGCTGTCGTCTCGAGTACTTGTTTCCAGAAAGGGGTTAGCTCGGGGCACTCCCAAGCTAGGTGGACAAAATTTGCTGAGATTGTCCCGCATCTGCTGCATTTGGCTTCTGCATCTGGGTGATGTTTGTTGGATTTCGCTGGTGTGTGATATGTCTGATGGAGAAAGTTGAAATGGATACGTTTTAGGCGTGAATTAAGCGCCACTTTTTGAGTCTGTTTCAGGCTGTAGTTCCAGTCCTCATCCGATATGTTCATATGTAATGATTTTTCCCATCTAGATTTGGCCCCAGTGATGGCGGGGGTTGTGGTAGGAGTGAGAGATTTGTAGATCTGAGACACCAGTCTGCCCTCGCCTTGTGCTTGAATAACTTTGTGTAACAATAGCCAAGTTGGTGGTTGACGCGGGAAGTCTGGTAGCAAGGCCTGGAGGGTGTAGCGAGTCCTGAAGTAAAGGAATACGTCCAGAGCAGTGTTGCCCCCTCTACTTCTGGCTTGATCTGGAGTTAGGAAGCCCTCTTCCGTGAAGAGATCCCCTAGAGTTGGAATGTTCAGTTTGTCGACCCAGCGGTGGAACACCGTCTCTGAGGTCAGTGGGACTCCGGGGATAAACGTGACAGGTAGGAGTGGGGAGTATCGTGATTCCACTCCGAGTCTCTGGGCCAGGGTCTTCCAGACTTTGTACGTCGTGAGCATTACATTCATCGTGGAACTGGGAACCGGCGTGTGGCTCAGGATGACTGCGGTTAGGAAGTTGGGTGTTGCAAGGGCCCGCTCCACTTGTACATGTGGACGGATAGCTTGAGAGGCATACCAGTGGCTGAGGTGCTGTGCTTGAGCTGGCCAAAAATATCTCTCAAGGTCAGGCAGCGCCAAACCTCCATTGGTGACCGGGAGCGTCAGTGTGGTGTACGCCACTCTGGCTGGTTTGTTTGCCCAGAGTAGCTTGAGGACCAGGCTTTTCAATTTTTTCAAAAAGGTTTGTTGCAGCAGCAAAGGAATATTGATGAATAAGTATACTAGTTTTGGTAGAATCACCATCTTCACCAGGGAGACCCTTCCCCAGAGGGTTAGTGGCAGAGACTTCCACCGAGAAATCTTATCTTGAATAGATTTGGTCACCTCTTCGTAATTATCCCGAAACACTTCCTGACAATTTAGTGATAGATGTATCCCAAGGTACCGGACCTTGGAGGATTTCCATGTAAATTGGAAGTCGTCTGGAAACTGTTTGGTGGATGGGGTCAGTGGGAATACAATGGATTTTGACTGGTTGATTTTTAGTCCTGAGTCTGCTCCAAACTTGATGACTTCTCTCATAACTGGATTCAGATTGTCTTCTGGGTCACGGATAAACAGAGCAACGTCGTCGGCGTAGAGAGAAATGATGAGCTTGTGAGGGCCTATAATGAGACCGCTCTGATGTCGTTGCTCCCTGAGTTTGGAGGCCAGTGGTTCCATCACCAAGGCGAAGATGAGGGCCGATAGTGGGCAGCCCTGCCTCGTGCCTCTTTGTAGATCAATTGGGGCCAATTTGGATGTGCCAACGACAATACTCGCACGTGGTTTGGAGTGTAGGAGTGAAACAAGGTTGATGAAACGGGCTCCCAGGCCCATCCTGGCGAGAACCGCAAACAGAAATGGCCACTCCACCGAATTGAAGGCCTTCTCGGCGTCGAGAAGTACCGCCACAGCCTGCAGCGAGGGGTCCAATGCAGCGATGACACCGAACATTCTCCTGATTCCAAAAGTTGTGTTGCGGCCTGGTATGAAGCCGGCTTGGTCTGCCAATACGAGGGTAGGCATCAATGGCACTAACCTACCCGCTAGCACCTTGGCGAGTATTTTGTTGTCAAGATTGAGGAGGGATATTGGTCTGTAGGATGAACATTCCTCCGGAGATTTACTTGGTTTGTGCAACAGGATAACGTTGTCTTCACAGGTAGTGGGAGGGAGGTAACCCTTTTCCAGCGCTTCTTCATAAACAGCCGCCAGGAGGGGGGCCAGGATGCTCGCAAATGACTTGTAAAATTCTCCCATCAGACCGTCCGGGCCCGGTGCTTTAGAGCTTGGGAGGGACTTTATGGCCTCTACAATCTCCTCTTGCGTAATCAATTCATTTAAAGGTTCCCGGAGCGCTTGTTCGACCCAATACAGTTCTGTGTCCTCCAGGTACTCCAATGGGGCGGTCGATGATGTGCTCAGTTTGGCACTGTAGAGTTCCCGATAGAAGTTCCTGAACTCCTCCGCTATCTCTTCATCGGTATGTACTGTAGTGCCCAACTTGGTCCGAATCTGTTCTATTTGGGCTAGTTTGTTATCGGCTCTGATTAAATTTGCCAGAAGGGCGTCTGGTTTTTGGCCCTCCCCGTATTGACGGACTTGGGTATTGCGATTCAGAAATTTGACCTCTCGGTCTACTGCTTGACTGAATTTCAGTAATTCTTCCTTCAGAGCTGCCGCTGTTTTGGGATCTGATGCGTTTGTGGCTTGGAGTTCCAGCATCTTTAGCTTCTCCTCGCTGGTTGTGAGCTCGCGCCTGATGAGCCTGAGGATGCCGTTTTCCTTGGCGTGACATACTCCTCTGACAAAGCATTTTAGGGACTCCCAGATTGTACCTGCGGAGGGGACTGATCCGACGTTGGCTTCGAGAAACACGTTGATCTCCTCCCTCAGTTCAGTGGCAAACACCTCATCTCTCAGCGAGCCAGGCTTGAAACGCCATCGTTGCAGTGGCGGAGTGGGGGCTGAATGCTTAACTTCAAGAAGGAGAGGGGAGTGGTCGGAGAGCGTTCTTGGGTGTATACAACAACGTCTACTTGATAGTGGACCGCTCGCTGAGATGAAGAAGTAATCGATTTGTGAGCTCGTGTTGTGTACCGATGAGTGGAAAGTGAATTCTCGCTCCTCACCATTTGCGACCCTCCATATGTCTAGTAGATTGAAAGCATTGCATATTTCTTTTATTTGAAGTCCAGCTTTGGTAGGGGGTTGTTGAGAGGCTTTCGATCTGTCTCTCATTGGATCCAGTACAGTGTTCATATCCCCACCCCAGATTATGGTTGCTGGGTCTAGCGTGGAGAGCTGTGTAAGCACCCATCCAAAGTTGTCTGGACCATCTGTGTTTGGAGCGTAGGAGTTGACGAAGGTCACTTTCTGGCCTGCTATGATACCATTCACCAAGATCGCTCTCCCTTCTGTGTCTTTCGTCTTGTGGATCAAACGGAAGCTCAGTCTCCTGTGTATGAGGATGGCGACTCCTCTGGAATAGGTTGAGTAAGAGGAATAGTATCTGTGGCAACCCCAGCTCTTGGCCCACTGATGGTCTTTCCTCGGGAGAAGGTGCGTCTCTTGAATCATGGCCACGTCAACGTTGTGCCGTCTAAGGTATTGGAATATTTTCCTGGTTTTAGCTGGAAGATTGCCTCCTCTTATGTTCCATGTCAGAACGTTGAATGGGGCGGGAGAAACTCTCTATTGAGCCGCATTTCGATACTCAATGTTAGCTCATGTGTGGCATCGGGATGAGTTCTGCAAGATTCGTTGCTTAAAGAGTGGACCGTCGCTTGACAGGGCGACACCGATCTTTGATTGTGAGACGGATAGCCGGGAGATGGTGGAGACCTGGTGGCGCTGAATTTCCTTAACGCACTCTGAGGGAACCGTCCACGAGCTAACCCCAACTGGCCCGTGGCGTTTCTCCCTTTTAGGTGGAACACCCCCAACTGGCCCACAGGGAGATCCCTCGTTAACCAAATGAAACAGAAAGCGAACATGTGGATGCCATGTCGCTGCGTAAACTGTACCCCGAAAGAACCCGGCATGAAAGCTGTGCTAGGGGCGCCTGGAGCCCTCCAAGTTTCCCTGCCCCGCGTCACATTCACATCGACCCATACCTGTACTTTTTGCTTCGTGTTGCAATCTTAAAGGACGACTCTGGTTGCTCCGATTTATGGTGGATTCCTGAGGATCCTGTCTCTGTGGGGCCTGGGCCGGCTGGGAGCCGGGTCAGGGCAACCCATCCGGTCCAGAAACATGCCTGCCTTGTCTGGCGAATGGAAGAAATGGACCCTCTCCCCTTGTTGTACTCTGAGCCGTGCTGGAAAGAGCATCGAGTAGGGTAGTTGATTGGCTCTGAGTCTTTGTTTTGGCGGTAAAGGATTTCCTCTGGGTTTGTACTGTGGGAGAGAAGTCAGGATAAAAGTGAATTTTGTCTCCATCAATCAGAAGTTCTCCTTTCTCTCTAGCTAGTCGGAGGATGGTATTGCGATCCTTGTAGTTAATCAGCCTAGCGATGATTGGCCTTGGCGGAGCACCGGGGGCAGGTCTAGCAGAAGGAATCCTGTGTGCTCTCTCTACTATAAATACTGTGGACAATGATTCCCTGCTGAAGAGTGTTGTGCAGAGGGACTCCACGAACTCCTCCAATCTACCTTGTGGCTGCTGTTCCCTCACCCCGATGATTCTTATGTTGTTCCTCCTTGATCGCCCCTCCAAGTCCTCGCATCTGGCTATTGTTGATTTCATTTGAGCTTCCAGCTGCGAGACTTTGGTTGAGAGGGAAGCTGTGCCATCATCTAGATTTGACACTCTCTGCTCGACCTCGTTTAACCGTTCTGAGTGAGTGTCCAAGCGGTGTTGAAGGAGGTCGACCTTGGAAGCGAGGCCGTCCATTTTATTATTTAGATTTCCAATACCCGCTTTCAGTTCCAAAAGGAGT
The DNA here is from genome assembly GCF_040938575.1 of Ambystoma mexicanum. Taxonomy (NCBI): domain Eukaryota; kingdom Metazoa; phylum Chordata; class Amphibia; order Caudata; family Ambystomatidae; genus Ambystoma; species Ambystoma mexicanum. Next base: position 767,447,903 of record NC_090935.1, read on the forward strand.
TCTTTGATTTCTGAAGGGCTGCCCTCTGGTTCCATCTGGAGAGAGTGGCTAGGGGTGGGTATCTGGACCTCACGCTGAATAGGGGCTTTAGGTGTCGCACCGCCCTCAAAGGTTAATTTCCTCTGGGATTTATCATTTTTCCCCATTTCTAAAGTGGAGCTGTTGCTAGCAGTAAGAGTTCAGCTGTACTCTGATGAGCCAGGGGTGCTCTGTGTGCCCACCCAGGGGAGCCAGGAATGGTCCAGCTAGTCGGGTTTGGTGGGGATCAGAGCTGTATTACGGAGTAGTTGCACACCGTCGGACTGTGCTTTACGCGCACCGTGGGGGCAGTCTTTGGTTGATTAGGGGGGGGAGGCTTGTCACCCTGCTGTGGTGCCCAATGCTTTGATAAGTAGACGCCGCCTAGGGTGATGTTGACCCAGGGAGGGTGCGTTCTATGAGCTTTAAATGCACAGCCTGTTCTTGGTGTCACTGTGCTTTTTACATGTGTTCCAGACGTCGGTGTGATGGACAGACACCGGCCGGGAAACCAGAAGGGTGTAGGTGGGCTACCCCTCCAAAAAAGCGTGTGTCTTTCCTAATATGGTACCAGATTTAGAGGTGGAGGGACGCCAGCCACGTTCATCCGGCGAGGGGCCCCGGGGGACCTACGGCGCTCCTGGGTGGGATGGGAGTCTCTACGCACCTCCCGCAATGGAGCTGGGGCTCCCTGCGCGCCGGGCGGGACCGGCACCGCGCGGCGACAGCTGGAGCCACGGGCAGGTGCCGCTGAAGAAGCCGCGGCGGGTCGGCCGGCGGGGAGGGGGGATGGGCCGGCTCGAGGAGGCCCAACACTAACACGGAGCTCAGCCACTCCCCTCCTCCCTCCACCGTACCTGGAGTCCTGTTTGCTCCGTCCGCCTCACGCCGAAGTCTGCAGGCGTCGGGGGGGCCTCTCCCCGGTCACGGCCGTCCTCTGTGCTGCGGGGCTTTGCTGGGTGGCGGGGGGGGGGGCGAGCTCCAGTGACAGCGGCGCTCCGGGACGAGCGCCAGGCCCCCTCCTCCGCAGAGACTCCGCGGCTCACTGCAATGCCGGCGGGCGGCGTCCTGGACCCGGCCACTCCACAAGTCAGGCTCCAGAGCGGAGCGGGGGCGTCTCCACACCGGCACAGCGCCGGTCGACCTCCGCAGTTCAATCGCTCCCAGCTCACAGCCCACGGGCCAGGGAGGGGGGTCCACCCCGCTGCGTCGGCCGTCTCAGCAGGCAGAATGGGCTGAGCACATATTCAAGGCCACGCCGGGCCCGATTCAGCAGGGAGAGGCCGATTTTCGCTAAAATTTCGGTGGCAGGCAGCTGGGCAGTTCAGGAGACCAGGAGTCGGGGATCAGGACTGGAACTGTACAGGTAAAGGCAGGATTGTGAAGGATTAATGCGGGGCTAAGACGGGAGCTTAGACCAATGCGGCCATCTTGGATGGCCCTCTAGCGCCCTCTGAAGAAACCAGATATTCCAACATGCCCGGAGCAGACATGGAGACTACCACACAATCCCCCTCCACCCATTTTGTTTCCTTCCCTACCCAAGGTACCCTTCTTGCCATTAGGATACCTCTTGGGTTGATCTTCATCCCTGGCAGTCGCGTATTTATCCACTGAGATGTTTTAATTATAAGGGAGATTGTGGAGTCTGTGATGCCCTGTTCTAAAAGGGGCAAACCTGTGATCACTCCCACCAAAGGTGCTGCTTCCAGGGGTAGGTTAAAGGCCACTTGTTTTGTGAACTGACCAATAGTCCCCACTGCAGAAGCCACTCTTAGACCATTAGTTCCTGCCCAAGCACGGCCCTCTGTGGGAGGCACATTCTGATGGATGTGGACAGGAACTGATGGGGAGAGCGCCGGTGGCTTTAATTCAACTAGCCCTTTCACAGGGAAATATGGTGGGTCCAGCTCTGTTCCTCTCCTATCCCCTGGGAGGGATCTCCCTCCATTTGGGATTCCAGACCCAGAGAACCATGCCCCACAACAGAGTCCCTTACTACATCACTGGCACAAAAATTGCCACTAAGGCACTGAGATAGACTCGGGGTGGTGGGGGGGAGCTAATATTTGGAGAAGGAAGGGAGGGCATTATGTTTTCGCAGTCACTAGAATGAAGAATAGCAACCACAGTTGCCTTTTCAGTATGCTGGATGTGTACTTCTAGTTTACCCAGCATCTGTTTCAAATAGTCATTTAGGGATGGTTGGTTTGAGGGCAACAGACAGTTTAGTTGCAGCTGTGCAGGCATGGCCGCCAGGGCCGGCTACTTGGCTGGACTTACTACTTTTGGTTTTATTTGCCACGAAAAGGTGGGTCCTTAGCTTTACGCTTAGACATGGGGCACCGTGTCTATCGACCAAGATGCCAAATAAGGTGCAATACAGGGCAATATGGTACCCAAAAGTGCAAGTACAAAATACAGATTACAACAAGTCAATAACGCACATTAAAAACTTTGCTTGGCTTAAGAACGCTAAAACGGCGGAAGAATCAAGAAAGCACATGCAAGTTAAAAACCATTAAGAACCAACATAAGCACGCAAAAAAGTTGTCTAAGAGTTAATAGAGACAAAACTATGGCAGTGGCAATGGCAGTGCAACAGAAAGCTACCAAGGGAGAAGCAAGTGAGGTCACTGCGCACTACCCGGCCAGAAAATGAGGGTAGAGAAACCTTGCAGCCCCTCACTCTAGTTGGGGAAAGACAATCTTCAAATAGAAAAACAACTGCCAGATTAACAAGAGGTTCATGAGTCTGTGAGTTCATGGAGCTGGCAGGATTAAGAAAAAGCGTTCTGGTTAGATTTTAGATATTGTTTTTGTAAAAAGCAGAAACGTCGTTAAAACGGTGTCCGAAATAACATGCATGCCAATGAGATGAGCTCTGGGGACAGGGCACGCCCGACAGCTCGAGGAGCTGCCTTAGTCTGTCTCTCCCCTACCCCTCGGGCTTGACAGGCAACACACGTCGAGGAGATGCAAACACAGGCACCAAATTAAGCTGAGCTGAGATGCGTCTACACAGTTTAAGCTGCAGATCTCACCCTGGAAGGGGGACTAAGCCGAGAGAAAAAATTTGCGAAGTTTTGAAGAAAGAAGCCAGGCGATAGTTGGGTAATCCTTAATGGTAACACTTACTAACTACTGCCGGCAAAAACCAGCTTCTACTTCCATCAGTGCCTCACACAGGCGCCCCCGGGTCCCGTAGCTCCACTCCCGATCATGTGATTGACCCGACCAGACTGGCCAAGCTGGAGGGACCTTCGAAGAGCCTCAAAATACCCCCGCAGCAGGTTCAAAATTGTAGTGAGGACTGGTGGTTAGAGAACGGGCTCCACTGAGTTCCACGCGGACTGCACCGCCTGCAGGGACTCTGCGAGGACCCTGCCACACTCCGCTATAAGCATGGGTGTTGGTGTATAGGCTATGCCTCCTCCTTCACAAACACAGTGGAGAGACTCCCAGGGACTGCGCCTGTATTATGGAAGGAACTGTTAAAAACCGCAGGTGCACGTAATAACTGATAATACGAGAACTGTCTTTTCCCTTTCTGACGTTGCTACAAATGTAACCGCGAACAAACACAAAAGTGAAAGTGTCCTTTTGAAGTGTATTCTCAAGTATTCCGAAGTGTTCTGGTGTAAATGTCTAAAGTATTTAGAGTGATTCTGGTGTGTATATGTAAAAAAAATATAATTATATAAATTATAAGTGTAAGAGTTTCTTTGATGTGCATGTCTAGCTAAGGTTCAGTGTACTTACCTACAGCTCACATCTTCCTCTTAAGATAAGCCCGACTGCGCTGCCACTCTACCAAGGTCCTAAGTTAGTTGGTTTTTGCATAGTAAATATAACAACATCATCCTCCTTCCCTACCCCCTTCATTCGCCCCACCTGCTCTCGCCAGAGGGACAGATACATAACTTGTTGCAGTCGACAGGTAGATCAGAAATTATCACAGTATGTCTAGTATTCTCAATCGCTGCCGGCACTATTGGATGTAAGTCGCTTTGGAGGAATGCCACTCGTGCCCCAGTCATGTTTGAAAGCGTCCCAATCTCCTTGCCGGCTGTAGGTGGCCCACTCCAGAGCGACAAAATTTCACACTTTCTGCAACCACTCAGACTCTGTTTGGGGCCTGCTTCTATTTCAGTTTCTGTTATGAGAAGGACATATAACCCCGTCAGTTGTTATTTGGTGTAGATCCCAGTTTCGGGGTCCCTCATGCCCATATTTCCATGTCTGTATCTTCGTACCCCGGGTAACATTTTCCTTATTTTAGCCTTAACCCCTTCCCAGAATGGTTTGAGAACAGGGCACCCCCACCACGTATGTGCCCAGTCTCCACTTTGCTTCACAGCCCCTGCAACTTGTTGATGCTGCTTTAGGTTACATGGTCGGCATTCTTGCTGCAGTGTAATGCCACTTTAGCATTGTTTTATACCGCATTTCCCTGAGCTGGATGGAGCATGCCAGCTTGGTATATTGCGCCATAAGTATTCCCACCTTTCCCTTGGAATCTCGATCCCCAGCGCCCTTTCCATCTACTCATGTAGTGCATAGGAGTCAGACCCTCCGTGAGTAGTTTATAGCTCAAATGGAGTCAATTGTCTGCTGGTCGTGGCTTTAAAGTGTGGATCTGACGGCCATTACCTTAAATGATAGTATGGAAGCCTTTCCTCCTCAACTACCCCCCCCCTACAAGTTGCTTACAGGTTTCAAACATGATTTCCTGCCCTTGCATCATATATTGCAGTTTAGGCACTCTCCCTCCTGCCACGTCTTAGAAGGATCCCTGTTCCAGTCCTGGAGAAAATTGTGTGTTTTGAAATAGGGGTGTAAATGGGGCGTGGATCGTGGATAGGGACCCTTTTGTCAGCAGTGAGTTCCAAATGTCAGCTACCAGGCCCACAATTCTGCTAATATGTACATTAGGTGGTCTGTGTGCTTTCCCGAGCCACAGAACTCATGACGGGGGTGTTCCCGCTACTGCCCTATCATGTCGCGCCCACATTTATGGGATGTCTCCCGAGAACCATTTTTTTCACTGCTCGAAGGTGTGCCACCTTGTAGTACTTTCAGAAGTGCAGGAGCACTAGTCCTCCTTGACTTCTCGGTACCGTTCGAGTATTCATCGCGACCCTAGGGGCTTTGTTCTGCCACACATATGCCGAGATCATTTTGTTCAGGGATCTGAAAAATGATTTAAGGAGTGAGATGGGAAGCGCTTGAAAATAATATAGAATCCTCGATAATACTACTATTTTCACCACCGTTATTCTCCATAGCCATGATATCGAGAGGGGGGACCATTTCAGCAATTCTGATTTGGTTCTCTGCAGCAACTTGGGTAATTTGCTCCACACAGTCATTCATGAGTCTTGGTTATGGTGACACCTAGATAAGTGATCCCTCGCACACAATCTTAAGCTGTGTTTGGGACAATATTCGTTCTTGTTGATCTGGGTGGACTGACAAGTTTAGTATTGCAGATTTTTGGTGGTTAATATTTAGGTCTGCCACCTCCCCAAATTTCACAAGCTCCCGTATAAGTGCTGGAAGTGAACCTTCCAGCATCAGTAGCACGTCATTGGCAAAGGCTATAATTTTATGCTCCTTCCCACCCATACTTCTCCCTTTGACCCGCTCTAAGGTGAGGAGTTTGGCTAGTTAGGGTTCAAAGTACAGGGCATACACTAGTGATGATAATGGACACCCTTGTTTTGTGCCCCGTCAGATGTCTATTTGTGGTGATAGGCTACCCTTCATTGACAGCCATATTGAGGGGGAGTGATAATTTACCCTAACCTTTGGAAGAAACCCTGCTCCAAACCCAATGCATTCTAAAGCGCAGAAGAAGAAAAACCAATCCACCAGGTCGAATGCTTTCACTGCATCCGGCAAGACCAAAAGTACTGGCTTCTGTGTTATTGAGGTTTTCTCAATCAGATGGCAAGCCCTGCATAGATTGTCCTGGGTCTGTCTGCCTGGATTGATGAGCTAACAGCACTGAAAGCCATTTATCTAAGGTTTTAGTGTAAATCTTTGCATCGAGTTTTATTAGTGCTGTGGGTCTATAGGACCCAGGAAGTGTCAGATCTTTTGTTTAGTTTCGGAAAGACCACTAATTCTGCCTCATCCATTGTCGGCATTATCTTCCCCTTGCGTCGGAACAAGTTATATAATTTAGTAAGCCACAGGGTTAGGTTTTTGCTTACATTTTTTTTCAAAAACATGCTGGATAACCATCCGGCCTTTGGGATTTATTTAGGGGGAGAGTTTTAATCGCATACGCCACCTTGCAGTCTTTGAGCTTCCTTTCCAGTTCTTCCCTTTCTAAGCTGGTCATTTTGGGGAGTGGAATTGCGCTCTGGTATTCTCCCTGTTTGTCCCCTTGCAGGTTCCCTGAGGAGTATTATGCAGAGTAGTTATCTGCGAACATGAAGAATTGCATTGTTCTCCGTGACAGTTACCCCTTCCCGAGTTGTCATTTTTTTGACTGTGTCGGCTGATTATTTTACTAATAACTTGTTATTTTTATTTTATTTATTAATTGTTGCATTTATGGTTTACAGGAAACCTTAAACAACACAAAATGACGTGAATAAAAAAGAGAATTACATGCAATTCATAACAATTAAACATAAAATCATATATTTTCAGTTCATCTAAAATAATATTCAAAAGATTATTCAGAGCTAAAATCAAACAAACATTTGTCCCCCACATTAACCTACACCAAAATAAATTAATAGATTGGCACCACTTTTGCCCTTAAAACAGGACGACCTAGTAGTGACAAAATGCGGACATGCAGTGACCCAATGTTTCAAAGTTTCTACTGTGTCTCTGTTACCACAAAATCTCCAATGTAAAAGAGATTGACCACTTAAAATTTAATCTTTCCAGTACTTAGTCCTTTCCCCCGAATGAAACTGGTTTAACCTATCACAGGGAAAGTGTGGCAAGTACTGAGGAATACATTCTCTAGAATGGGTAAAATGTGAGTAATCCCAATATTTGGAATAGGTTCCAATGCTGTCAATTGTCACAGCCCAGTCTGACCTAAACACCTTTTTGCGACTCCAGGTCATTGTATTAGGTCTAGCTCGGACACCCCAATTGAACATAATATGCTATGCATCCTCAATCTGAAGAAATTTAGTGAGATGATCAATTCATACTTCATGACTTTGTCCTCCAAGTGAATTCTCAAGAGCGTCGAGGATTTTCTCGTATGTTGGTAGTTGCTTCCACACACAACAAGCCTTGAGAGAGGATAAGCATAATTAATTTCTAATAACTGCGTTTGGCATAGCCAAAGAAAGATCCAAAACCTCCTTCCATAGCTTGCTTTTTATGATGTTAAGCAAGTTCCCCAGATCGTTAAGACGCATATCTAGGCCATACAGTATCACTGGTTCTATTTTAGCTAAATAGAAACAATATATTGGTAAGATGGAAAATGTACACAGTCTAGACAAGACATTTAATTTGGGGAGCTGTTAGGCAAAGTTTGTATGCAGTACCCTCTGGGATCACTCCACACAAATAGGACTAAAGGTGTAAGCAAAACCAACTTTTGCTATAAGTCTGTATCACACAGTTTTTGGTAGCAAGCTGAGCAGCCAGGCTTATCTCAAGATGGAATGTGAGCTTGTAAGGGTGTTACACAAAGGTCTACAATGACATGTATTCAGATAGACACTTATACTCAAGGTTTCTTGGTAAAACACTTCTTAATTTACTACACAACCATTGATAAAGCATTCACTCAATGAGGCAACCAATATCACACAAAAATAATACTACAATACCGATTACTAAGCAGTTGAGCTCCCCTGAAGTCGGAGCCAAATAGCATTGAAGTAGGAGCAAAAAGGCATATGTTGATAAAACGAATATTAGTTACTTTAAAACAGTTCAAACAATTTGAGTTCACCAGAGGAGTTGATTCAATGCAAAAGGTAGGCCAAAGTACATGGCCTAGTGTCTTGTATAAGTAAAAACAGTTCTGGCATTTAAAACGGAACAGTCTTTGCCACGGTTCTTAGAAATAGTTCACGGAAGAAAGGTTTGTATGTCGGGTCACAAGCTGACTAGGCCTGCAAGTTGCCAGAGTTCCACGAACTTTTGCGGTGAGAGGTAAGTTCTCTCGGTCGGGTTATCACAGTACCTTATATTGAAGAAAAAAGATGCAGCTGAAGATTTCTGTTCCTGGCAGTTCCTGCAGATCTCGCTGTTTCTGAGCCTCGGTCGTGGTGACAAGAGTGAGGACGTCAGGGGACTCTCGCACTGTACGGGGACGTATCACAAAGCTGGCAAATTGGCAAATCTTCGATTATGCTTGCTGTACTTCAAGCACACAAGCTGGTGTCCTTATCCGGGGTTAATCCTAACCAGTTCTGAGAATGGTATCCAGGTGGCTTACGAGTTGATTGGTCCTACCAACTCAAAGGAATAAGTCGTCCTTGAAGGGGCTTCTCTTTCGAGATTAACTTGGCGATTCAGACCTGCAACAGGGCTTCACCGGGCAAACCAAAGGTCCAGTAGTTGCAGCAGCCGTCCTCTTCCAGCTCATCTTCGGTTCTTTCCTTCCAGTGGTCGACTCTGCTTTCCAAGCCAATAGACTCGCCTTTTAAACAGTTTTCACCCTTTCGTACCAGCCAAGCTGCCACTCACCCAGCAGGATGGCTGTCCTTGCCGGACATAAGCCAGCCAATCACGCCAGAGTGCATTTGGGTCTCCTAGGAGACTAAGCACAGGGAGTTTCGGGCACCTGCCTCACTTCCTGTCCACTCCAGACACAAAGACGCCAGAGGTTGTCTTCAGTCCTGAAGTCCGCCAAAGGCAAGGTACCAAACCTAGTTTAGCGCGCAGAGACAAACTGTAGATAGTGTGTGTTGAGTCTAGGAATTTAAAAAGACCAGTAAAGTCAATTCTCTGGGAAACAGTAGTTTATCCCAGGGAAGGTGTTTAAACCTTGGGAGAGCCTAGAAAGACTTCCCTGTGTTACTGCACTGAGGGTGCTGTGTAACACACATGAAAAGATGATGCCTATGAAGTTATCTTAAAACACCATAATCGAAGAACACAAGAGCAAAACACACATCAAAATACATGAGAGAGTGGGAAAAAGGCTCACACTCTCTCCAGGTAAAAAAATCAAGTCCTCAAAATCCAGCAAAGTTGCTGGGGGTTTCTAAGGTGAAGGGGAATTAGCACATTTTAGAGAATTCTCCCTAACAGGAGTCAATGTTCTCACCTTAGCGTAGAGGATAGTTTGACACGCTTCCACGCTAACTTTGTTAGTAGGATTAATGCCCAAAAAGGTAACAAAGTACCTGTTCTACCTTTTCAGGACCCAACACCCAATGCCTAAGTTTCAGTTTTGTGCCCTTTGAGAAAACTATCACCATGGATTTGGATGCATTAGGGGAGAGGTTGTTAACTAGTGCATATCCCAAAAAAAAGTTAAACTTGCATTGGAAGCCCCTAGATGTTCTGTCAAAGAGTATGAAGTAGTCGACAAAGTCTAAACAGTCTACCTTGATGCAGCACAGCTGTGATGGTGAGATAGAGGGCCCCTGCCACAGACCTTCCATAACACTTAAATACAGGTTGAAGAGTATCGGGGCCAGTACATCCCTGTGTAAGGCCTACATATGATTTTACAACCTTTCACATGGACCCCTTTTTGGTCAGGCGTATTCGCAGTGTAGTATCTATGTGAAGAAGAGGAAGTAGTTGTACCAGATTTCTAGGCACATTCATGCACAGACATTTAGACCACAATCTGGATCTAATCACACAATTTAAAGCGCTAGACATATCCAGAGACGCCAAGTATTCTTCGCTTACTTGTGCATGGTGGTTGTTATGCCTTAGGTGGGCCATAATGGTGGCATTTCGTAAGGGAGGTTTCCAAATCCTGCCTGAACCCTACCTGGAATGTGCACAGGAGTTTAAATCGTTTGGCAAACTGGTTGAGGTCCCTCAAAAGCAGTATGGCAAAGACTTGACTGGTTGCATCGTTAAGAGCGATTGGCCTATAGTTGTTGGTATCCTGTGTGTCACTTTTTTTTAAAAATAGGGATAATAGATTGAGCGCCAGGAGATGGAATAACATGGATCAGGTAGATTTGATCGAACATAGGTTTTAGAAGCCCCGATCAGATCTGAGGAGCGTCTTTCAAAACGAACAGAGGGATACCATCGAGGCCCGAAGCATGTGATGGCTTAAGTCTACCAATGGCCCAGATTATGTCATCTATATCCCATGGGCAAGTACCAGCACTAACAGGACCCAGGTCAAGGTCGTGGTTTCCTCTATAGCGTACTCCGTACCCTTACGACTCAGTCCGATTAACAGTGTCCCAGAATTTTTCTCTTCCATTGCAAAGCTGGTGAAGCGTAGACTGATGGATACGTAAATAAGATTCGATCCTGCGGGATTTATCCAGATTTGTATGCGTTTGATAGATTTTATTCCTAACAACTGTATAATCGGCTGTACATAAGCACTTCTTTTGTAGTGCAGCCAATTCTTTACGTTTAAGGCTTTTAGAACATAGGCCATAATAGTTTGATCGGGTAGATTAGAACAGTCTGAGTTGTGTTAAATTTTAACTAAGAGTCTGTCAGAAACTGACTCAATTTCTCCAAAGTCTTTCTACTCTAATTAAGGCTGTGCCCCCCTTGGCCTCTGGTAGACCAGCAAGATCAGGTCTAAGATCAAAAATAGGGAAAGAAAGAGTCAAACAAAATGACAGGAGTAAATGGTCACCCAAGTCAGGATTGATATGAGTTAGGTAGGCACGTTCAGGAACTTAGATCGTTTGAAATCTAGAAATATTCAATCCTAGACATTCTACCTCATCTATGCCAAGTATACAGGGGGAGCAGTTAGAAGAGGTGCAGCAGTCCAGAAAGGACATATCCCACTTCCAGAGAAAGCGGTCCCAACACATTCCCCGAACTACGTTATAGTACAGAGAAGAGTGAGTAGGTTTAGCAGCATTCCAAAGTGAACCCTACGCACAATAGGAATGGAAATCGCCCCCTAAGATTATTCTGTTCTCATTGCCCTCATCGAACCATGCTTGGAAGATGGCCATCAGTAGATCCTGTATTGCCCCAAACGAGACTCTAAATGGATTCCAGTACATTTTAACTACAAGTATAGGCGGTTGAGCCAAGCCCAAAATGAGCTTGATCGACACAAGCCATCCAATCTGAAGGATCAGTTCCCATGTGGTCCCAAGATTTCGATCTATTGCGAATGGCAGGCCTCCTGTAGGTTGGCCCTGCACCCCTTTTTTTCTGCTGGGCTAGTGATAGTGTGAAATCCCTTGAGTTCAAAAGGAGTTGCAAGCATGGTTTCCTCGAACATGTAGATGCGTAGCAGTCCCTCGTTGGTAGGTTTCTCAATACATTTGAATAGGTTAGTGCCACCACACACATTCCAGGAAATAGGCTCAACCTTAGTATTGTCAGGGATAACCCATGCTTTGTCTGGTGGTTTTAAGTGCAGGTTGCACCCATGACCAATCCTGCCCATTACCCAAAAAGGTTGCAATTAGGGATGTGGCATGCCCAGGTCCCCTTAGATCATTGTCATCAGAAGCCCTAATCTCTTTTTTTTCGGGAGTTCTATTATTTTGTAGCACAGAAATTGTTTACCGTTGTCTATACTTTTCAATCCCATAATTTCATAGCCCAGAAATAGGATATTCTCCCTCTGTTCCCAAGCCATATTTGCCACTATTTCCGGATGAAAATAGCTAACCATGCGTTGGTTATCCACAATAGGCGAAGAAATCCCATTGATATCGTCGGTAGCAATAGATCTCAATTGGGGGATATTCTGGAATATTGCCAGTACTCTAGATCTGTTTAACCTCATTAGCTTCTTAGATGGGTTCTTCACAACCCAACCTAAGATTTTTGAGGCACAACGATTGGGCTCACCCTTCGCTGATTCAAATACAGGTTGCAGAGGTTGTACAGAATCTGCCTCCTGCACCGGTATAGCTATTTGCGACACCTGTTTTACCGACATCTCATCAAGGTTTGAATTGATATTGTCACTTAGTGACATGTTAGGCGAAGGTACTTAGACCCTGATTCACGGCTGCCCCAGAACCACAGCCGTGGACTGTTGACTGCTCAGAGATCTGTAAACCCGCCATTACATGAGCTGTACTCATGATCTTGCCAAAAGAGGTGATCTTAGTTTGCTTTGTTTGCAAACGATCAGGAAAGCCTGCATTGTGATCCTTTATAGATCGACCCTATGCAGCCTTCTGTAAGACTTCTTTCCCCATGACAAAACCAGAAGCCGATGGTAGTTGTTTATCGGGGACATTAGTTGATTTGTTCCGGTTGGCCATACCTGACAGCAAACATGTGGCAAATGTTTTCTCAGTCATGTCCAGTACCCTTGCAGGAGTCCTGGATACAGTCTCTGCCTCTTGACACTCCTGCAAATCTAGGTCAATCAGTTTTTCTGTCCCTGATAATTGCTATAAGCCATGTAGGTTGGAATTGCGCCTTTTCAGCCTAGCGGGCGATGTATGTATGGTAGTGGCTGTGCAGTTATGGTTAAGTTGCTAATCCCATAGGAAGAGCACTTTTTGGGCGGTTTATAACTTCGCTCCCTGGACGAATCCTCACCAAAAAATTCAGAGTGGGCCATATAGGGGGGGTCCCAAAATTTCTTTTTTTTCCCATAGACTGAATGGGGAAAAAACTTCACGCCTACAGCCCAAACCGCTGGACTGATGTTCACCAAATTTGCGGCAGGAGCAGCGGCTTGGTCCCGAAAGCGTTTTTGGAAATTTGGTGAAAATCCATCCAGTATTTTTTTAAAAAATGACCAAAAGTAGGTCGCAAAAAATTAGCGGACAGTGTCCTGATTGGCTAATCAGCGTGCGTCATGTCCTCGGACATGCAACGTGTTTGCTGATTGGATGTTGAAGAGCGTGGAGTGAGTCAGATTGTTTCGATGCGCCTGCCATCTTGGATCCGCGGACAGCGCAGTGAATAATGGGGAAGAAAGACAATTTTGGTAAGTGTGTTGGCGTGAAAGACTGTTTGGGGAGGGTGGGGGAGTAAGAGATGGGTCAAATGTTATATTTATTTAGGTGGCAAGCACCCTTGTGTTCGTTGTGTCTGCGGACAGCCGCGTTGTCCTTGATGTCCGTATCGATCTGTTAGGCAGAAACCTGTGCAGTTCCCTTAGGGACCACTGCAAAAGGCTTAAGACTACAGGTGTTGGCAGTAAACCCAATTGGTAGCAGTCTGTACCACCCAGATTTACCTGGTAGCTGTGGCTGAGCAGCCAGACTTCTCTCAAGAAGAGTTAGACAGTATATAGAGTATACAAGATAGGTACCAAAATACAATAGCACAAGCAAACACTGACCAGAGCTTTATTAACAAAGTATATAATTATTTATATAAAAGACACACTTAGAAACACTCCAGCACTATTATTGTAAGCAAGTTCAAAACACAGTCACTATTAATATATATATATATATATACATCCCTTATTCCTTATTAGACAAGTCTTAGTTAACACCACTTATTTTCAGACAGAGGTGAGCGCTTAACTAAAGATGGCACTCCAATAAGTTAAGAAAAAGGGAGGGAAAAGGCAGAAATTAGAAAAGCACACAACACAATACTTTAGAAGCACCCAGCAAGGCAGGAAAGTCAAAGTCTACTTGTGAGCAAAAAGTTCAGAGGCCAGGCTCCCTCTTAGAGAGAACAGAGCACCAATGCGCCCAAGATCACACAGTTTAAGAGGCTTAAAAGTCTTGCAGGGAGTTCAGAAAAGAATTGGTTCAGCTCAGAAAAGTTCAGTTAGCCAGCCTAGGGCCAACCCAAGTGGTAAGTTGAGGATTTAAGAGACACCCCACACAGACGTTGCTAGGGAGGCCAGGCGGACACAGTACCTTGAAAGTGGAGAGAATCCTCCAGCGGGGGCAGTTGTTCCTGGCAGCGGGTGCAAGTCGTGGCGCCTTCCAGAGGAAGAGAAGATCTCGACGTGGAAGAAAGCTGAAGGTCGTTGCACTGCCAGGGAAGAAACCAGCCGCTGAGTTCTCCGGTTAAAAGGTACTACCCTTTTATTCGTGGTAGTGGTAAAACGTGGTATCCCGGTTTCCGGGGTGCTTGGCACAGGCAAGGCGGCCATGAGATGATCCGGGAAGGCGAAAAGGCAGGCAAACTGGTTATCCCCACCAGTCAAAGGAAGAAGACTCTTCGGGATGAAGATCTCCTCTGTCGTTGGAAGAAGTGGTGAGTCGGTTCAGCAGGGCTCCACCGGTGGTGTCGTCGTTGCAGGTCGGCGCAGCTTCTCCCTCTTCGGATTCTTCTTCTGAACTTCTGAAGTTCCAGTCCCCAAAGCCCTGCTTTTATGCAGAAAACCCCATTCGTCAGTCCTAGCTGTCACTCAAACATGCTAAGTGGTGAGCCGGACAGCTCACTACTGGGCCAATCACACAAGAGTGCGACTTGAGTTGCCGAGGCAACTCAGTCCAGGGTGCCTAAACCCCCCTCCCACACATCCTTAGACCCCGACAGAGTGGCACCACTTTTGGAGGCTTCTGTGGAGAAGCCCGCCAAAAAGTGGAACAAAGGGCTCGACTTGGGTTGGAGTTACAGAGGCAAACACAAATGCCATTTTAAAACTGAGTCCTGGCAAAAAGACCCAACCGGGCAATAAATATTAAATAAATAACCCAGCGGTATCTTTAACATTGCACCAAAAAGTGGTGCGTTTAAAATGAATGGGAATATCCCATAGTAAATATTGTTAAGGAATATTTTGCGTGGTAACCACTGCCACCAGCCAGAAACTCGACGAGGGGGGACTGCACAGTGCCCCCTCGAAAAACAGACCCTAGGGCAATCTAATTACCCCTACCAGTACTTCCACAATATGATGGTTTGTACTGGTTCTGTTCCCAATTTAAGACTAGTAAAGTCAATGGTGACTTTACATGCCCTGGGAGACAGTAGTCAGTCCCAGGGTATGGAGTCTATGTTTCGGGGTCACTATGACACCCCTGCGTTACACACTTACCAAAAACCACATGAAACCCTATGGAGTAAAATACCCCATAGCCCATAAAACACATTACAAAGTCAAAGGATATCTCAAAGCATGTCTAAGAGTGGGAGAAAAAGAGTCTCACTCTTAGCAGGAGAAAAAAATAAACCCCTAAAATCCAGCAACGCTGCTGGGGGGACTCATTAGGTTTGGGAACTTAGCCTTAACAGAGAATTCTCCCTAACACGATCAAAATAGGGGTGTCCTAAGGACAAGGTACCTGCCCTTGTTATCCGCAGGCAAGTTGAAACTGTTCTAAGAACACTTGCGGTGTCTGCGGTCATAAAAAATGCCCATATGGCATAGTTAAAATGTTTGATTCTATGGGTGTGATCTATGGGTGTGATATGCTGCGGTGGTTGTGGGCAGGGCCTAGGGTCTTGGGTGCATTTGGTGGTTGTGGTCAGGGCATAGAGTCTTGGGTGCCTGGCCAAAGGCCGTAAGCCATGCACTCAAGACTCTAGGACCTGGCCACAACCACCGCAGCATATCGCACCCATAGATCACACCCATAGAATCAAATATGTATGAAATATTTTCAAATGTACAGTTTATGCAGTGATTGATTTGTATAGTTTGTATGTGAAGTTTTGGCTACATAATGTCATTAAGATTTTAGAGTTTGGCAACAAGCACTGCAGTATAACATATCCATGGAAGTAAACATTTTGCATACCTGTCCGTGTTGTGCGCAGGCAAGTTGGAACTGTTCTAAGAACACGTGCAGTGTCTGGGATGTCCGTAATTAAACAAAAATGGGGGTGTCTTAAGGACACTATATCTGTCTGTACTGTCCGCAGGCAAGTTGAAACTGTTCTAAGGACACACATGGTGTCAGGGATGTCCGTAATTAGGCAAAATGGGGGTGTCCTAAGGACACAATAAATTTCCGTGCTGTTCGCAGGCAAGTTGAAACTGTTCTAAGAACACTTGCGGTGTCTGCGGACATAAAAAATGCCCATATGGCATAGTTAAAATGTTTGATTCTATGGGTGTGATCTATGGGTGTGATATGCTGCAGTGGTTGTGGCCAGGGCCTATAGTCTTGCACCCTAGACTGAAGTTATATGCACTATTTGCTTCAATGGTTGTGTTATGGCGCAGTATTTGAGTTGTACTTATGTAATATACTTACTGTTTGGTTTGGTAAGTGGAGTACATATATTCTTTGTCAATTTCTGTGATAAAAGAAAAGATCATGTTAGTATTGGTAGTTTGTAAGGGCTTATAACATTGAATAATAGACCTTCTTTATTCACTTCGACCCCGATATTTAGTAGATCACAAAGCATGTACTGTGTAATTTGCTCAGTTTCTGTGTTTGTTTTTCAAATCATTGGGTCTGTGGAAGAAAAGAAAATCCATGTCGGATTAAAAAAAAACTTTTTTTGTTATGCTACAGTGTATTTGTTTGTTTTCAGTGTTCACTTGTTGTTTCTGCCTAATGTTCTATCTGTTGGCTTGTTGCAGATTTTTGGAGCAGTTAGATACCTGTTGGCGTATTCTAACCGTCTATTTTTTGTTATAATTTAGTGGTATTGATTTATCTGTATGGTTGTTGCAAAATTCTTGGGGCAGTTAGATACCTGTTGGCGTATTCTAACTGTTTATTTCCTTTTATAATTTAGTGGTATTCATTTATCTGTTTGGTTGTTATAGAATCTTGGGGCAATTAGATACCTGTTGGCGTATTCTAACATTTTATACTTTTTTAATTGAAGTTTTGTTAATGTTTAAGTACAGATTAATTATTAAATTTTGGTTTTAAGAAGATTAAATATGTTACGCTCACCTGGCTCCCACAGAGGCGTCGATCGGAACTGGACAGCTGCGGTCTCCACCAATGTGACGCGTAGGGCCGAGATGACGGACTGGACTGGCCCACCTAGCTTCGTTTGCTTGGCCCGTAGGAATATTCTTCTGCAAATGGAGAAAGAGAATTAACCACCCGTGGAGTTGAGTGTAAATCCCCCCACCCCCGCTGTTCTCCCCACAGATCACCTTTGATGTCCCCTCTTATAGTCTCACCGGATGGTTTGAAAAGATGAGCTCTCCATCCTGCATTGAGCCCAGGGGTGCGTTGATAACCAGTTGCTTCACTGGCTCGAAGGAATTGGTGAGTTCCAGAACAATATTGACTCCGAGATTCCCGGGCAAGACGCCGTAAGTATAAAGTTCGTAAGAGTTCAAATGCCTGACTTTCACTCTTGTCCGATTCCTTGCAGGTTGCAGCTTGATCCTAATGAAGAGTTCCTCGTGGCAACCGGTAGTATTCTGGTAAGGATTTGTATTTTCCAACACAGTTCGATAAAATAATGTCAATATGTAACCTGTTGCTTTCTCCCTTATTCAGGCGCTGAAAGAAAGTATGAAGACTCGGGGAATAATACCTCCGGCGGTAAAATCAGGTAAGTCTATTGTGGTGAGGAGGGTTCCCCTTGTTAGTCCCTTTGTTTCACCTTGCTGTCCTTTTGTTTTTCCTTCAGGGCCGGGGTTCGGCAAAGATGCAGGGAAGCTGCGCTGACCCGTGAAGAGGAATAGTACCCCCGGTGGTAAAATCAGGTAAGTCTATGGGGCGGTAAGTAATATTCCTCTGTGTATTCCCTTGGCTCACCTTGCTGTTCTTGTCTTCACCTTAGGTGCTGGAGTGCGGCGGGAGCATGCAGGAGGATGCGGTCGAATGTGAAGATGCTGAGAAGGCCGGTGAGTTCAGCGCGGCGCTGCAGCAGGCGAGGCGACGCACATAAAATAACTTCTTTCTTCCAGCTCGAAGGCGCGATGGATCGGGAATTCAGGTAAGGATCAAAGGTATTGCTCTTGTTCTAACCTTTTCTCCTTCTTTCTCCCTTTTTCTAGGAGCTCCAAACTTGAGGCGGGAGTGGCAGAAGGCTGGATGCAGACTTGCAGGCACGGTGAGCGTTATGCTGCTGGATGCAGAATAACGCGAAGCGTGTGCTGCTTTTCGGGCATGGTTTAAATAGCCTCCAAAGTAGTCCCAGGTAAGTATTCCTCCCCAGCCCCGCCCAAGTAAAAAAAATAGTCCCTAAGTAAAGTAGTCCCTTCCAAGCCTCTTTTGGCTTGGAGCTCTTGCAGCATGGTCTGCATCAGGTAAGTTTGCAGCATGGTCTGCATCAGGTAAGTTTTAATCTATGAGCCTGGCGCCATAGGCGCCAGGACTGGACCCAAATAGCCCCTAGCAGGGGTTGTTGGGCTTGCTTGGGATGACTTGATGCCTGCTTCCAGGGTTGCTGGACTTGGTCTGGGTCCCCGGGAGTAGGCATTGTGACAAAATAAGTGTTTTTAAGATTTGCTGATAATCTCTGCTTTGGAGTAATGGTACTATCATTAATTTCGAACCCTCCACATTTCTTTTTAATATATGCAGTGTAGTGACCTGCATTGGTTGTGGCTCCTGCGTGGTAGATTATACCTATTGTTGTGAAGTTTTTCTTACCAAGTGATACTTGACCATGTGTGAATCCAGTCAGCTTGCAGTTGTTTTTGGTACCATCTGCATTGTAACGTAGAAGCATTAGTATTATGTATTTACTATGTGTTTGTATTAGTAAGGTGGAGCGATTATCTGAATTGCAGATAGTACATAATCTACCATGATTTGCATTTTGTACAAGTTGCTGAAATGGAATTGATTCACAATTAGGTATTGATACATACGCGAAGCGCTCATTAGGGATTTGTTCCTGTGTCACATTGTTGCAAAGAGTGCATTTATGTTTCTACATGTATAAAATCTGGAAGATTTCATTTATAGGTATGTTTTTGTTTTCCAATACTTGTAGTAAGTACATTATAAATTCTTGTGGATCTTCTTGTGAGTTTATAGTGAATTTCACCATTCCAGCACAGTAGTCCAATTCTTGTCTTATTCCATGAACACTATATTTGTTGTCAGGATTGTTTGTTCCGTTTCTATGAAGTACTAACATTTGCAAACACAATTGGTCTGTACTGTGTAAGTAAATGTTGTCAACAATTGATGGTAATAGAAATAGAATATTCATTGCTAGATTTGCATAGCAATTTACACCAGTTATATTTGAAAATTTGAATGGACCAGATAGGTCTGTGTCCAAGTCATTTTTTCGGAGTGTGTCTTGCTTCTTTAAAGAAGTACCTGAGTTACTTTGAGTAATAGGTTCTTCTTTGGTTGTGGTAATTGATGAAGTAGTAGCTTCTTTTCCTCTCTTTGGAGGATTTGCATTGAGATCCTGTTGCATTTCTGTTTGAACTAGTTTTCTTTTACAACGTTTTCCTTTTTGTGGAACAGTATATTTTTAGATGGGGGGGTGTATAGTGAACGTAGTCTATTGTATTCTAAAATGCAAGGAATAGCAGTGTTTACTTTACTTGCATCAAAGTTGATTAGAAATAGACCATCAAGTGTACGTAAGCGTGATAGTGCTACGTAGCTCATGCCTTCTTTAAAGACTGTTACCACAATGCCAATGCTTTGCTAGGGTAAGACCTTGTGATTTATGAATGGTGACTGCATATGCTAGAGTTAGAGAACATTGTTCTCTGCTTACATACATGTCTTTGAAGAGAAGGAATCGAGCTGTTGAGCGCCCTATCCTTTTTACTTCTGAAAGTTTGTCAAAGAGAATATTGGCAAACTGAATGTTGTTGTCACGTGGGTATGTTTGAAAGCCAACAACTGTACCTAGTGCTCCATTAACTAGTCCATGCCTAGGTCAAGGTTACATTTAAGCATTACTCTACAGTTTAAGGATAATTTTAATATTTTCTCCAAACCAGCTGTGTTGGAGTTAGAATTTTCTAAGGTATTTAGTCATGTTGTGGCCTGTTAACACATGGGTAGTGTCATACCATGTACGTCCGATTTGTCTGTGCAGCAAATTTCAATTATTGGTTGCATTTCTTTTTTCAACATTGTTTCATTGAATTTGGAACAGCTTGCAAGAGTTGGCATTAAGGACATACAATTGACATTTTTATGCGCTAATTGTTCCATAACATCAATAGCACATGAGTTATGGCCATAAAGTGCATGGATGTGCCGGGTTTTTAATATTGCTTGTGCTTCTTGAGATA
Source organism: Ambystoma mexicanum (assembly GCF_040938575.1). NCBI lineage: Eukaryota > Metazoa > Chordata > Amphibia > Caudata > Ambystomatidae > Ambystoma > Ambystoma mexicanum. The sequence continues at coordinate 767,468,112 of NC_090935.1, forward strand.
GCACACCAACTCTAATACTTTTTAAAATGTTGGCGTAGGTGAGCTCTGCAGACTGTCGCTTGTTTTCTGTTAATTCTCTGTATTGGAAATGTTGCCAAAGTTTGACATTTCCTATGCTGCCAACAGTTTTACGGCAGAGTTTGTGTCCTAAGGTTTTAAAAATAGGTTCACCTTTCACTGGTGTCAATTCAAGAAGATCTCCGTAAACAATAATGTGTTTTCCTCCAAAGAGCTCTTCGTAGTTTGTTTTAAGTACTTCTTGTAATCTGAGGTGAATCAAAACCAACATTAGGTTGGAGACCATGCTCACTTCATTTATTAGTAGCATTTTCATTTGTTTTAATATTCTGCGTAGTTCCATTGCAGCTTCTGTAGAAAGTTTGTAATAATCTAATTTCTTTTGGTGTTCTACTGGCAGGAGTAGTAATCTGTGTAAAGTGACACCGCTTATGTTGTAGACAGCTAAACCTGTGGGGGCAGTTACAATTGCTGACAGTTTGTTGTTTGTCAATTGTTGAAGGAACTTGCTGATGATTTTGATTAAGGATGTTTGGCCTGAGCCAGCATCACCACTGAGGTATAGTAGTATAGGTTTTTAATTTTGGCAGGTACATTCTTTATTTTCATGGTGTACACTATGTGAAATTTCTTTTGTTACTTCTTGAAAAATTCTACGCTGCTCATTGTTTAGTTTTGATAGTAGTATAGTTAAGTCTTCTGTATCTTCATACTGACACATGGTGTTTTCTACTTCTGTCATAGCTAATTCTGCCTCATTTGCTAGAAGTGGTTGTCCCAGTGGTTCTTGGCTTCCAGTTATAGACGGTTGACTACTGTCAGGAGTGTCCTTATCTAGTTGGGCCTGGAGTTCTTCTTCGTGTTGCTGTTCATTGTGCAACATTGTTTTGTACTGTGTAAAGTTTACATCGGTGGAAGTGCTTTCATTTGCTTTGAAAGCATCTTCATATGAGTCCTAGTTATCTAGTATTTCTTCTTCTTTTCTCCATGGTTTAAAGAGTTGTAGCAGGGACATGTAATATAGTTCTTTATGTTGAGGAGTTTTTTTTTAAATTTTTTTTTACCAACTTTAATTTCTTCTCATGGACTTAAGTACTTAAGTTACAAAGTTACAAACATGCGTGTGGGAGGAACATACAGACATTTTGCATTGTACTTTTATCCCCCCCCCGGTCCTCTTTTCAAGTCTGTAGGAGGTCCATGAGTTTTAACTTTATAACTCCCCCCCTCCCCCTATTAGTCTGTAGTAACGTAAATAACATGTATCCCCTTTCGTTCCTCCCTCCCCCCCAACTGGGCTGGTTCCGCTTTCTTATGAGGAGTTTTTAATGACAATTTGATATGATTAATTAAACTTGGTTTGGTAAGTTTTACTAAGCTGCCTTTACAATTTGTCACTCTGTTTCTACCTTTTTTTTCATCGGGTTTTATATTATTTTTGTATGTGGTTTTGGGCTATGTGGTATAAACACATGGTTTCCAGAGTGGTACTTCTGTTTGGGTAGTATGTGTCCAGTAAATTGTTTTTCAAAATGTCTTGGCTGTTGGGATCATTTTTGGCTATTGTTTCTATGTCGTCATATGATTTGAGAACTCTTTTTCTAGATTTAGCAGGACCAAGACTTAACCATACTATATTTTCAGATTTTCCATACAAAGCTAAACGATCTGCAGCTTCATAGCAGCCGCATTCTCTATGGGAGAGCATTTTTATGCCCAAGCTGTACAATTTCTGAGACAGTGTTTTGTCTGATGACCGGTCATTCCAGAGATCTTGAAGCGCTGTTTTTTCTGCTTTGGTTAAGTAGGCTGTAACATATCGTGCAACTGCAGTGGAATTATGTGCAATGTACTGCACATCTATGTTTGCATTCCACAATAGGGCAATGATTGCATTGTAATCATTGATATATTTTGCTTCTTCTGTTCTTTTTATGTAATATGTATTTGTAGGTGATTTACCTTTAACACTATGTCTAACTGAAGACATGAAATTGTTCACTTCACCTGTTTCTGTAACTGGTCTAGGGAAACCAAAGCGGCATTTGGTGTAGTATTTCCCTTTGTTTTTGTATTTGCGACAACAATATTTGCCACATTTGTGACTTTGAAATTGTAGAATTTGTGCATGAAGATCACGATTTGTTGCTTTTGATGGAATTTCAGAAGTGATATATTTTTCGATAAACTGTAACACAGTGGCATCCCTGTCTTGACCAAATTTAGGAGCACATTTAATTCATAAAAGCATGTGGATATGTGGTGCTCCTCTGGCTTGGTATTCTTTTCTCCAAAAGAAGTGTTGCACTTCGACGACGGGAGGAACAGTTTTATTACAAATAAAGTGTAGCATAGCAATGAAGCGAAGATGGAAATATCTTGAAACATTAACAGGATCTAGAGAGCAAAGTTATCCAGGTGTTAGTATGTCTATGTTTGTTTTGTTTTTGTTTGATATACGTAGGAAATCATGTAGATCTTCCCACGCATATTCCGCACAACTTAATGTAACAATCCAAGTGGATGGGCCAAGGTTTCTTATAATACAATGTTCATCTCCTTGACGTCGGAACCAGCTCTTTAGCACCACACATGTTTGCTAACAGGTTTGTAATGCTTGATTGTAAAACCTCATCTTTTTCTTGCACTTTTTGTAGTAATTGCGTAGCTGACATTTTTTGAAAGTGGGTTCCTGATTTTAATGTGTGTGCAACTCTGTAACATAGAGCTGCTTGTTCACTTTCAAAGAGTAGGAAATCTGGGATCTTCAGAATACATTCGTAACGAGCAGTATTCTGATGCTTTTATCTGAATAGGTCTATCATCGTACCTTCCTCCTTTGCCAGTAGGAAAGAGTAGAGGAAAAGCACATGCTTCTATACTTTTTGCCCATATACTGATTGGTGATCCTTTGGTTTGTCGCATTTGGTATGTTTCTAGTGCATCATCTATGGTGTCATTAGAGTGTAATGGATAAATTGTATAATGGTATAAAATATTGGATACTGTAGCAGGATCTAGAAGTTCAAATTGAGCAGTTTCTGGTGACTCTTGAATTATTTCAGTTGTTTCCCTTACGTTTTCTTCAATATTTATTTCTTTGTAGTATTCATTATTGTCTTTTAGATATTGTAAGGCTTGTTTAACTTTATGTAAGTCTACCAGTTGTTGCCAAATTATTTTGTCTTTTGTAGGTACACCATTTACTAAGACAATTAAAGATTGCTCTATTGGACGTTGCACTCCCAGAGTGTGCACATTTTCTTTTAGATCTAATGGTAAATAAACTACTTTGCCACAAATGCCTTTCACCAATTCAGAGGGAGGTAATTTTGCTGTTTTTGGTTGAAGGCGTATTATTGCTTCAAATGGGTGCACTGTTTGAATTATGATGCTCTCATATGAATTGAGTTGTTGCAGGGCTTTTGGTATTGGGAATAATTCCAAGTTATTTGTGATAGCACGTGAAGGAGTTTGATTGTTGTCAAGTTTTGTAGTGCAGTAACTGCAAAGTGTTAAGGGGTCAGTTATTTCGTATTTGTTTTCTGCTATAAGATAGAGAGCTAATTGAAACCATTTGGAATCTTCATTGTCTTCTATTTTGTATGCTATGTCTATAGTTTTTGTGTTACTTTTATAAAAAGTTCTGCGGCAAGACATACACACACACATGGTTTAGTACTTCAGCGGAGGTACTTTTGAATTTTATTATTTCTTTTTTGTATGTGTGTAGTAGAAGGTTGCCACGTGCAGAATTGTTGCTAGTCTGTTGTAAAGCTATTGCATTTTGTAAGTGGTTTTCACTTCCAAAATATTTCCTCTGGATATGGTTGATTTCTTCAAGTAGGTTTTTGGCTGTACCATGTAGAAGATTGTTATTTAAATTGGCTAGTGCTAGAGCAGGACTTTTAGCATAGTACAGTTTATAGACTAGATTTCTTATAGTTGAACGATGTGTTGATATCGTTTTGATATGATGGAAGCTGCTTTTGCAAATAGGTGCTGAAATGAAGGCCAATGAATGTCCGTGCAGTCCTGTGTATTTGCACACTGGACAGGTATCCATATTTTGCAGCAGTTTTATTTTGATTGTCTTTGCCTTTCACATATTGATTGAGGAACTGGCGTAAAGATTTGAAAGATTTTTTGGCAATGTTACACTTTGACGTGCATGGCCAGTTGTATACTGGACGTTCTGGTTCAGTCGAATGGAGAATTGAGACTGAGTTTTCTGGGGATATTTTTGTAAGCAGTATTTCTTGTTCCATTATGGTATTATTACGTTTTTCATAACCTCGTCCACTGCTATGGATGGCAATTGTGTTTGTTTGATTTTGTTTGTATGCTTCTTCATTGAAATATGGTTCTGTGCTTGTGGTGTGACTCCATTTACCTCTACAGATATTTAAGAAGTTATTTTTGTTAACATTCCGTTTATTGAGAAGCCTTTTTTGTAATTTAGTACTTAGATTTGTTAGTGGTTTTGTTAGTGGTTTCATTCTGTTTAACACTAAAATAAATAACTTTCTTTTGAGAAGGATTGCACTGTCCATCAAAGCTTCTAAGATTAATTTTCTACGGTATTTTTTAAGGGTTGTGCATGATTTGTCTGCTGTTTTTATAAGATTCTGAAGGACTATTTGGCGGAACATTTTTGCTAATATACTTTTTTTGGTATGGTTACTTCCTACTATATCAAGATTTATAGGATCAGTTTTAGCAGTAGTAGTAGCTGCATTTCTGTTAATCATTTTCTATTTTCTTTTACATTTTGATAGAGGAGGCAAAGTTTCTGTACTGGAAGATTTTTTTTGTTTTGCTAAATGACTGTAGTAGCTGTTTTGTTTGAACTTTTTCTGCAAACTCTGCTAGAGGTGGATGCTTATTTTGGACATTTTTATTTTCATTTGCTCTAATTCTCTTCTGCTTTCTACAGACTTGCTTTCTGGTAGACATTATGTGGGGTCTGTTGAAACAAAAAAATAGAAGGTATGGGTTGGACTGTTGTGCAATGTATGTGTGCTGTATGCATGAGTGTTTGAGTATGATGGTAAAGATGTATCTGGTGGTGTGTGATTGTGCATTGGGCAGCTACAATTAGTTGAGAAGGCTATTCTTCTATTTGTGTGTTACTATACTGCGGTTCAGATGACAGTAGAAAGTGAGCTAGTGGTGAGGATAAGTACTAATAGTAAATCAAATGGTATAAAATTAAAACAATTCTTTGTTTTGTAATACTAATATTCTAGGGGCTGAGTTATGTTATTTGTGCTCTGAAAAACAGGGATTTGTGTGCCATTCTGTGTGCTAATCCCTGTTTAATAAATGGTGATTTGTGGGCAGAATGGTGCACAAATCGTTTTTTGGTGCACAAATTACATGAATTACCCGCACAGTGTGTTTGAGTAACCAAGAAAAACAGTAAGTAGAGCAATTAAACTGAAGGGGAGAAGGAGAGTAGTGCGGAGAGTAGTGCTGTAGAAGTGAAAGAGAGGGAGGGGTGGGGGGAAAAGGAGGAGGGGGGAAACAGATGGGGTTAAGGGTGAGAATGGGGGAGTGGGAAGGCGAGGGAGATGATTAAGGAGATAAGGCTAGGGGGTTGGGGGGCAAGAAGGTGGGAGGGGTTTCATGGTGGGGAATGGAGAAGGAGAGATTTGAGGTAAGTGCCGAATGAGAAAAAGGTAGAAATAGAGCAGAGTGAGAGAGGTAAGGAGTTCCAGTGCAGGGGGGCTAGGAGAGGGAAGGATCGGAAACTGGATGTGGCACAAGGGGAAGGAGGAACAGTGAGAAGAAAGTGGTTAGGCGAGTCAAGGGAATGGGAGTGAGTGTAGAAAGAGAGGAGAGATAAGGGGGAGCAAGATTGTGGAGAGATTTGAAGACTAGGCAGAGAAACTAAGGTAGTATTATACTTACTCTTTTTTGTGGAATGAGCAGGTTTCTTTGTAGTTGGTGTTTGTAGTTCAGATTTCGCTGTTTTCCAGGAGAGTGGTCTTCACTGCAATTGTAAAAGAAAGAAGTTAGAAATTGTGTGTGTTTATAGCAGTGATGTTAATTGAGAGATTCATTTTTATGTCTTTGTAGTAGTATTCGTGTTTGATTTCTGAACATAGTGTATGCATGCAGTTTCATTTGACCATGTGCAGCCTTTATATTTTATTTATATTATGTTAGTTCAACATGCTTTGTAAATGAGTAGAATATTAAGTGTATGAAATTCACTTGGGTTGTTAAAGCTGTGTTATAGAATGATAGGAGAAAGAAGAAATAATGTTATATTTATTTTGCAATTTTTATTAGGTAAATGGCAGAAACCGTATAGAAAAGAATGGAATATATGTATTTGTGAAGCTGTGGGTAATAAAGTAGAAGGATGTGATTTACAGGTAGCAGTGTTATTTCAGCTGGGAGCATTTCAATCAAAGTGTCTATGTGTGTGAGTGTATGAAGATGCATGACATTTTACTGGCTGTGTAATTTTATGATACACTACTAAGTGTTTTTCCACAATTATATTGTTATTTCTTCCATCTTCTAATATTATAATTTTTTAGATATGTGTGTGTGTGTAAAAAAAAATAATAATAATTAGACAGGTTTGGAAGTGACAGTTGATTATAGCAGATGGAAAAAATGACATTAAGTTCATTTTATAGGCTGTACAGGTTAAGTGGCAGTTACTCTGTTTATATGCATTTATAAGAGTTGTACATGTAATGTGCAGAAAATATGCACACCTGTAGTTTGTATTCATGCATGTGGATATGCATGCAGCTGCAAGTAGAAATCTTGGAGACTTCTAAAGTAGTTTTTGTAGTAGGTGCTTTCTAATGACATAAGACTTGTACTCAGTGATCAACAGTACATTTGAAGTGCTGAACTCTGATGATGGAGTTAGATGTAGAGGTCTTGGATGTGATTGGTGGATGGTTGTGTAACTGGTTAGCTGTATCCAATGAGGGAATGGCACAGAGAGTGAAGTGGAAATGGTAGAAGGGCTGTCCAAGATACGGTATGTCCGCAGACATGGCAGTAGTCTGCAGACATCACGTATTACATACAGGGATTTTGGGGTGTAGAGGCATGATAATGAGCAGAGCAACTGATTGGTCAGTAAAGTCTAGTGGGTGTGTTGTGTAAGGAGCGAGTTTGTCAAAGTTTTTTTTCCTGAGAGAAGAACAGTTAGCTATGGCTGTGTGTTTCAGAAAACAGATTGTCTGGAATTTGGGAGACTCATGGATACATTGGTTGGAGGTGCATGCAGAACGCTGTGGAGTAGCTGCAGATCTTGGATTCCCTCATGTGGAGTGCACTGGCATGGAGCGCGTGGAATGAAGTGGCTGGACTTAGTACCTCTCTGTGCTAGTTTGGAGAGCTTCATCCAGACATAATTATAATTCATTGTGGAGTCAACAGTTTAGGACATGAGTCAGGAATGTCTTTGCAATTTGCGATGAAAGAAGGACTTGGGAAGGTCATGGACATGTTTCCAAATTCCCAAGTAATATTTTCTTGTATTGCGCAGAGACAAATGTGGCTGCGTTGTTCTTCATTTGGTCCACAAATGGAGAAGGCAAGGCGGAATGTTAATAAGGCTGTTTGTGCCTTTCTAAGAGATGTTGGCATGCCCTCTTTCCACAATGAAAATATTATGTTTCGTAGTACGTATATTTTTTCGCATAGATGGAGTTCATCTTACTTATGCTGGTAATCAGATTTTTCTGAGAAATGTACAAAATGCATTGCGACCTTTTGTGGAATTACAGCCATCCATTTTGCAGTAAGTGTTGACTATTTCAAGTTTTTGAAACACAAAAAAACACCACCAAAAGGCTCTTTTCAGAGCCACCATTTCCTCCCAGAGAAAGGGCAGCACCCCAAAATTTTAGATGTCCGCGGATTTCTAAAAGAAATGCACAGGGCCCTGCTACATTTATTTACCACTTCTATTTTTAGACTGTGAAAGGCGGCTCTGAAAACAGGCTTTTTTTTGGGATTTTTGTTTTATATTTCTTTGGTTTTTTACACTCGACATACTAGGAGAGGAGGGGAAAGGAGGGTAAAGGGGGGACACCAACCACGGGGATGAGAAAGGGAAAGTGGAGAGAGGAAGATGTAGGGTGGGCCTTATTTAGGTAGTGGGCAGGTCTTCTCGTGCTCCGAGACCACAGTCTCGAAAGCACTTCGAAGTCTCTCCCCCCTGCAGAGTACTGAGTCGCAGTACATAAACAAAACTGTGACCCTCGAAAGGTAAGGGTCATCGGCATTGTGAATGGCCTGTGAGGCAACTGGAGGGATGCACTCTCCCACAGGAGTGTCTCTTGTGGTGAGAGGAGCGGAAACGGAGGATGTAGTAGAGGAACTCAACCTACTACGGCCCCACTGTGGAACGACCTTAGGTGTCGCTTCATAGTTGTCGTACCAAAGCCACACCCAAGACTCACGGTGAGTGCTGGTAGTAGGGACTTCCACTACCTCATCCTTGTCATCCTCTTCATCCTCCTCCTCTATATCCTCATGCCTGTTCCCCTCTTCAGGCCCTTGGGGAGGTGGTGTTGTTGGTGGAGGGGGTGGGGGTAGTGCTGAGACAGATGTAGCACCAGCTGGAGCAGCAAGCATTGATGCCATCAGGTCTGATGGAAAGCAGCAGCAAGAGCAGCAAAATACCAACATTATAATAACAATCCCTTGTACACACTTTTTATGAAAAATAAATGCACATATGATGTCATCAATGACATTTGTGATGTCATCTTTGATGTCCTGGGTGTTAGTCTTAGCAGTACGCGATGGTGGCGTGAGTTATGGTTGCTTAGCTTACCATAACTAGCGAATTTCAGTTTTTTTTGGTTTTATTTGGAACCATAACGTCCATTTAACAAAGTTTTTTTACTGAATGTCATAGGTTTTTAGTAGCGCAACTTAACCATAACGTCCCTTTAACAAAGTTTTTTTTACTGAATATATATATATATATTTTTTTTTTTAGGGGTTCTGTTTGCTGTTACATTATTTTTTTACCCTTGCAGTCAGATGTCTGCTATCTAAGTTTTTGGGATTTTCATGGGTAATAGTTATAGCAGGGGTGCCCCGGGATGATCCTGGAGGATGATACAGTCCCTGTGATTTTTCCAAGCAAGCTGCTGCCTCCACAAGGGTCGAAGGGCTATCAGGTGCATCAGAGAGCTGAAAATCGTTCGGAGCTTCAGTGCTAGATACCTCAACCAGTGAGGTGCAAGTTGCAGCATCACTAACCGTCGTCCCTTCACTTTGCCCCTTGGATGTAGCCAGCTGGATATTCTCAAGCATAGACATTTTATTGAGAATTAGTGTCACCTTTGCGTCTAGGTTTGTAAGTCTTTGAGTATTCTCCAGTAAAGAATCCTTAGCTAGTCCCATTTGTTCACTTTGAGGAACCATCCCCCTAACAAAACCTCCCAGAAACGCTGTGCGATTCATATCTTGCGTTTCTGTCCAAGTCTTTAATGCAAGATTGAGGCTAATGTGCAGATTTGATATTAGGGAGCATACCAAATCTTGAAAAGGAAGCCTTGTAAGGCCCCTGGATATAGTGAAGTATTGTTTTAAAGGCGATTTGGATCCCTCCCTTGGTGTTTAGGCCACAGTCCCATAGGAGCCATTTGTATCCCTATACCTATTAATGGCCTCCCCCTGAACCTGAGGCGATGATTAAAAAAAAAAGCCCCCACTCTCCCTATTTGGGCTATGTACATCGACAGTCAATGTACGCTTCACCATGCTTTCCTCCATTTTTTGGGATATTTTGGTACTGTTCCTGGTCATATGTAGGGAATCAAAGCGTGGCCGCATCCTATTACCTTCATAAGGTGTTTTGCCCAATATATCTAGTCTTATTCCATTTATAGAAGTCTTAGCCTCACTTGTCATCCCTCCCAAGGAATTCCTTTTATCAAATGCTAGATAAGTGGCTCCCGGCAATAGTTTATGGCCTCTAGTTGTCCCTGAGTCCTCCAGAATGGAGGGCATGTCCAGGTCTGTAATATCTCTCAAAAGCTCCCTAGTTGCTGTTTTGCTCTTGCGGCTAAATGGAAAGAGTCCTCATGATGGAGCAATCCTGTCCCAGACCATGGGTCTCGGCCTCCTCTGCCTCTTCAGGGAGTGGGAGAGCCGGAGGCCCCTCAGCATCTATGTATGTTTTTTTTTTTTAATATAATTTTATTAATTTTTCAACACAACCAAAAATACGCACCAAACACGCAGTGCAATTCACAACCCTTACATTAGCATCAATTAGTCTTCGCCCACTGCCCGCCCAATCCCACCCCCCTTCACGAGCCTGTTTATCCTTCACATTCAGTATCTGCTATACGTGGCAGGGGTGTCACCTTCCTCGGATGCCTCTGGATCCGATATTGTTCCAAATAGTCCAGCTATTCATGATTTCCATGCCATCAGGGTACCCACTTCTTCTTCCCCACTCATGCTACTTGCTTCCTGCCATACCACTGTTTCAGCCTCTGCCCATTTCTGTAACTCCCTCCACCACACCTCCACCCCTGGCTGTGACACTTTTTCCATCCCATAGCAATCCTCCGCTTTGCAAGCACATATGCTAAGTCTTTCAGTTTCCCAACATGCTTCAATTTTCGTGGTCTGGGAAACCCTCCCAGCAGGCAGGCCTAGGCCGTGTCTATGATGAGCGTGACCCCTTTCTCTGCTAGTTTTTGTTCCACTTCTTTCCAGAAACACTCAATTACTGTGCATGACCAAAACATGTGTGTCATATCAGCGTTCTCTTCATTGCACTTAGGGCACGCCTGTCGCCCAGCATTTCTAAACTTAGATATCATCAGAGGCGTCATATACGCTCTATGCGTTACATACAGCTGTATTTGCTTTAATCTGGCATTCCTAGATACCTTCTTGTGGTATCCCAGGGCACGCTCCCACATCCCATCCTCCATCTGGGCTCCCATCTCTGCTTCCCAATCCAGTCTCAAATGTGTCAATTCTTTCCCAACCTTAATCATTACCATCTCATACAATCGAGAGATCTCATGCCCCCCCTCAGCTATGTCATATATCATCCACATGATGGCGTCTGGTTCCTCCGCCAACACTGTCTCAGGCCACGTTTTCCGAATTTTCCGCACCAACCTGTGATACGTAACATACTGGCCCCCGTGCAATCCCGCCTCTTGCCCCAATCCTTCGAAATCTCTGATGGTACCCTCCTGCCAAATGTCCCCCAACGTCATCTGCCCGACCGACTCCCAGTAGGTTCTGATAATCACCCTCAGCTGCTTATCTCCTTCTGCCAAAGCAACCAGCGGCACCTGCGGGGAACACGGGAGCGGGTCCCCCATCATCCTACATGCCCGGCGCCACATTTTGCAACCCTGCACCATCATCCCCGGGCGCTCCTTCATTTCTGACTCAGGCAACCAGACAATTTCCTTCAGGTAAAACGGTGTACAGTCCCACCCAAACAATCTAAATTCAGGGGTCACTTCATTGGAGAGCCATTTGGCCACATATTGCAGTTGTCCCGCTACATAATACACCTCAAAATTAGGTCGTTTAATACCCCCTTTCTCATGAAAATTCTGCAACTTCCATAGCGCCACTCTATTCTGGGTACCATGCCACAGGAAGTCTCTACACATACCATTCAGTTGAACATAAAACCTCTTGGGAATCATGTGTGGAATATTACTAAAATAATGTAGGAGCCTAGGCAGGACCACCATCTTAAGCATCGCCCCTCGTCCCATCATTGTCAAGGACAATTTCTCCCAAAACCACATACATTTACGGATTTTTCCAATGGCCATCTCGGTATTATGCCTATGTTCCTCTTCCGCTGTATGATACACATTTATGCCAAGGTATCGGAAGGAACCAACAGTCCATGGCACTGGCAACACCGGCAACCTTTCTACAGGGGTTCCCTTATAACTACCCAACGGGAAGATGCTGGACTTTTGGGGATTCACAGCTATGCCGGACAGCCACGCATACCTCTCCATCACCTCCAGAATATACTGAAGATTTTCTTCTGGGTATCTCAAATACAATAACAAATCGTCCGCATATAGGGATATCAGGTGTCTTTCCCCTCCTACTTCAATACCTATCGTGTCATATTGTTGCCTGAGGTATATTGCCAGGGGCTCCAGAGCCAGAATGTACAACATCGGGGACCAGGGGCACCCCTGTCTAGTGCCCCTGCTAAGTTGCCATCCCTCAGATATCACCGCTCCTGTCCGAACCCTGGCTAACGGCTCACTTTACAGCATCTTTGCCCATCTGATGTACCCTGGCCCCATCCCATACTCTTCCAGGGCCGCTAGCAGCCACGGCCATCTAACCAAGTCGAAAGCTTTTACTGCGTCTAAAGACACAACTGCTATTTCTCTTTCACTATCACTACCCCACTCGACCACCCGCTGGAGTCGCCTGTGATTGCGAGTTATGTTCTGTTCTGGACATAGCCCGTTTGGTCTGGATGTATTAATTTGCTAATTACTTTCCGCAATCTATTCGCCAGGACCGCCGTCAATATCTTGCCGTCCTGGTTCAGCATCGACAAAGGCCTGTAGGAGCCACAGCTATACCCTGGTTTATTAGGTTTGGGGAGCGGTATTATGATCGCTTCTCTGAGCGACGCCGGCAACCGTCCCACTTTAACGCTTCATTAAGCATTTCTAGCATTGGGGGGAGTACTTCTTCCCTATATGCTTTATAAAATTCACTAGGGAACCCATCTGCTCCTGGGGTCTTACTGGTAGGCAGCTGCCTAACAACCTCCTCCAACTCCTCCAAAGTAATTGGTGCGTCAGGTTCTTCTCTTTCTTCTGCACTGATCTTGGGCAATCCAATATCCTCCAAAGTTTCAAATATCTCATCCTGGCTGCCCCCCCCTCTGTCCGCGTATAATTCCCTGAAATAATCCGCAAATTCCCTATTGACTCCCTCTTTGGTGTCCGCTACCTCACCATCTTCTCTAGTTATTGTTCTAATCGGGGGCCTAGGGGTTTCACTCTTGTATAGCCACACCAAGAGGCGGCCCGTTTTATCCCCACCCGCATGTTGTCGCTCAATGTACTTTTTGTAATTAAGGTTGCAGAGCCTTTCCCAGTGTTCCGCACACTTCTGCTGTAGTTTAAGTACTAGCTCTGTGTCTACACTTCCATGTTTTAGTTCTCTTTCTAAATCATCTTCCGTTCTCTGTAAGTCAGCCAGGACCCCGCCCTGAGGCCTTTCGATTTAGCAATGGCTACACACCGCATCACCACCTTGAAGGCCTCCCATATTGTACCTGCCGAGTCAACACTGCCTGTGTTTACCTGGAAATAGTTGATGATCTCATCTCTGATATCGTCTCTAAAAAACGGATCTTTGAGCTCCTCTGCACGGAGGCGCCATGTCGGAATCCGCGCCCTAGGGTGGCAATATTGCCATCCCAGGACCAGGGGCGAGTGATCCGACAGGACCCTCGCTTTATATTCTATGTGGACGATCTCTATCATTACATCTGGTGTGGCAAAAACACAATCAAGCCTTGTGTGCAGCTGCTGCGAGGCAGAGTAATGCGAATATTGCCTCTCGTTAGGATGCTTTGTCCTCCACACATCTACCAATCCGAAATCATCTAGCAACGTCTGCAATGCCCTGGCTGCTGGGGCGGGCCGGTCTATCTTGTTATCCGACCTGTCTGAACTTTGGGGTTCAGTACACAATTTAAATCCCCCCCAGATCACCCTGCTACCCACGCATAAACCTAGGTTGGTGCACATAGTCCTGAAGTATGCCGCTGTGTTTTGGTTAGGGGTGTACGTGTTCACAATGCACACCTCTTTATTCTCCACCAACCCTCTCACGATGACCAAACGCCCCTCAGTTTCCACTATTTCTTGTATTAGCTGGAACGGGACGTGTGGCGCCATCCAGACCAGTACTCCCCTGGCATATGCCGAGTACGAGGACCCTACTACAATACCTTTCCACTTTTTCCCAACCAGCTCCAGCTTTTCCCGTGTCAGATGCGTCTCTTGTAACAATGCAATATCTATCTTTTGCCTTTTCAAATACAGCATGACCTTGTTCCTCTTTAAATAACTGTTAAGTCCCCTGACATTCCACGTCACTATCTTAAGGTCTCCCATAGCTCGTTAATACCCATCTCACCTCCTCCCAACCACTCCCACCCGCCCACGCAATACTGACACCATTCTTGGGCTATTCCATGTAGGCTCATGTTTGAACTCAAACTCCCCAAAACTATATACATATCAAACTCCCCACCTCCCTCCTCCCCCCGTCCCTTCCCCAACAACACCCTCCCCAACTGTTGCCCAGCTCCATCCCTGGATCTCAGGCACCCCCACATCTAGCCCCGTCTAGCACAAACTTATGCTCAGGGCTCAGTGGGTGAAGTCGCCCTAATGGCCACTTAACTATTGATCCTAAATGGGGTGTTAAGGCTAGCTCTGCAAGGCTCCCAACTAAAGCAATAATACAGTGCTCACAGTACATTATCTATTCTAATTTGGTCTCCTCTACCGGCAGGCCACACCAATGACTATAGTGAAGTCCCATAGCTTAAATCGCGCCTTCTTCCAGTGCCCCCGTTAATCATTACTTATCTCTTCCATCTCCTTCTCTCTTCTGGATGTCGGACTCCTGGGGGCAACCCTGCGTATCAAGCCATCTCATGGCATCCTCCGGAGTTTCAAAAAACAAGGTCCTGTTTCTATGAAAAACTTTCAATTTCGCCGGGTAAAGTAGCATGTATTTATGACCTTCTTCCCGCAGTCTCCTCTTAACAACACCGAAGTTCATTCGACTCCGCTGCACCATCAGGGTATAGTCCGGATAGACCGTTATGTTTGCCTCCCCTCGTTTAATTGTTCCTCCTTTGCGGAATTGTTCCAGTATCTTCTCCCGATCCCGGTAGTTAAGGATCTTGGCGATAACTGGCCTAGGTGGGTTGCATGGCGGCGGCTTCCTCGTTAGAGCCCTATGTGCCCGTTCCACCGCAAATCCCTGAGACAGAACTCCTCCAGTTATCTCCTGCAGCAACATGGTTTCGACAAACTCCGTGGGGTTGTGGCCTTCTGTCCCCTTCAGCAAGCCCACGATACGGATGTTGTTTCTTCGGGCACGTCCTTCCGCTTCTTCAGCCCTATTCTCCAGATTGCCCACTTTCTGCACCAGGGCATGCAGTTCCGACTTGTGTGAGGCACAGTCCGCTGTGTTTGAGCTCACTTCTTTCTCGATGTTCTCAGTGCGCTCCGCCAGGGACCTTACGTCCTGTCGGAGTAAATTCACCTCTTCCTGCACTTCGCCGGCCTTATGGTCCAACGCTGTTTTCAGTTCAGACACAGCTATTTCAAGCTTGGCCTCGCAGGCCGCTTTCAAGTCTGCTTTCAAGTCTGCAATCGCAGCCAGGACCTCCTGGTTTGTACCCGTGGCGGCCATGCCCCCGGCGGGGGGCTTGTCCTTGCTCCTGACGCTTTCCGGGCCCGGCGGCGTCCTGGCAAATTCGTCCAGCGTAGGCTGTTTTCCTTTTAGTCTTGGGGGCTTGTTGGACATGTTGCTGCAGCCGTATGTTGTGGGTCAGCCCACCTCTTATGCGCCACAATTCCAGCCGGGGCCACTCTTCGTGGTTTCACACGTTCCAGGGGGCCGCCTCAGGAGTATACCAAGCCTAGATCACTCTCGCCGCAATGGGTTATGTCTTCCCACGTAGCCGCTACAATCTCCCTCTCACCCCAACCGCAGGGTGGGGGGGGGGGCACATACTCAGTCCCAATATCCTCAGCCCTGCCCATGCATGGGGGCATCAGTACAGCAGAGGCTCATCCAACCGTCCCCTCGACATGTTTTAGTCAGTCTGCAGTGACCGACAAGTACCCAGCTCATTTTCAGGCTACCCTCGGCCTCCTCCTCTCCTGCCCTCATCTCTGACTGTCTGTCTGCTATCCAGGAATGGTGTGCTGCCAACGACCTCCACCTTAATGCTAGTAAGACTGAGATTCTACTCATCGGCACACCCACTCCCTCCTTCCCTGCAGCTCTCTGGCCAGCCTCTCTTGGGCCTCTTCCTGCTCCTACCTGCAAGGCAAAAAACCTCGGGGTCATCTTTGACTCCACACTCTCCTTCTCTCCTCATATATCTGACGTCTCTAAGAAGTCACACTACCAGCTGCACCTCCTTAGAGGTATTCTTCCCTTCCTCTCCTTCCCCCAGAAGCTCACTGTCTCCCGAGCCCTGGTTCTCTCGAAGCTGGACTACTGTAACAGTCTCTATCTTAATCTGCCTGCCTCCACTCTCCGTCCTCTGCAATTCATCCAGAACAGAACTGCAAGACTTGTCCTTGGCCTCAAGCCCAGGGACCGTATCTCTCCAGGACTGAAATCTCTACACTGGCTCCCAGTGGCTGCGAGGATTAAGTTCAAAACCCTCTGCATTGTCCACAAGGCCTTCTGGGGCCTGGGGCCTAAATACCTGCAACTCTCTCTTCCTAAATATCTTCCTTCCCGAGCCCTTCGCTCATCCATCTCCAACTCCCTCAGGGTCAGCCGCTTCTCGAAGCAACGAGCTGGGGGTAGATCTCTCTCCGCGGCAGGAGCCTCCCTCTGGAACAGCCTTCCTGCCTCCCTGAAACTTGAGGAGAACCATCTCCGGTTCCGGAAGCACCTCAAAACCTTCCTCTTTGCTTCTGCTTTCTCTCTCCCTCTCCCCTGCTAATTCTTCACAAAATTCTGCACTGAATCTGAAACTTGCCACTCTCACCGACCTCGGTCCTGGGCCCAGCCACTCTCCACTTGCACTGCCTCCCTGGCAACCCCTGCACGGCGGGACTGTTCTCTGTATCCCTACAGCCCCCCCTTCCCAGCACTTGTCTGCACTTACCTTGCACTTGCCACCAGCTGGCCCTATTTATTTATCTATCTATTTATTTCTATTCTACTTACCTTGTACTGCACTTTTCCCTTCCCCCTACCCCTGCACTTGCGCGGTCTGAATGACACCTGGCCTAGTAGGATCGTTGTCTGTCCTCCTCCTGTTCCCCCCTCCCTGCCTCGTCGCGCCTTGAAACACTTGTGTATAGGCGCATTACAAATGCCATATCATATCATATCATATCAAGTCCACTTTCACCCTTCTTCTCCGCTGTTTGGGCAGCGCTGGGACACCCGTCTTGTCGCCTGGAGGTGCTACGCCGTGATGCAGAATGTCATCAAGTTTCAATGCAAAGCACCGGATGACCGCTTTCCAGTGCGTTTAGTTTATCACGCTCAAGGGGGCCACCTCAGGATGTTCGGAGCTAACCCCTGTCCTATGAATGGACTGTGCTCTCCCACGTATTAGCATTGATTCCCACTTCCGCTTCACCTCGGGGTGGGGGGCACCCACCTAGTTGCAGTGTCACCCACACCACCCATGCACCAGGGAACCAGCACCTCGAGGGCTCCTCCAGCCTCCCCTCTGCCTGTCCCGGGCAGCCTGCCAATTCACTTCTGCCCTCCTACTTTGCTGTTCGGGCAGCACCAGGATGTTAATGGTGGTTATACACCAGGTCAGAGCGTGTGCACCTTTGGGTGTGCCCACGTTTATGCCAGGGAGTATTGCGGCGCGGTGTAGATCATCATTCAGTTCCCAAGCAGAGCGTCCCTACTATGGTGTCCACCACCGCCGCACTGTACATCTGACCAGATGGCCTGCACCGGGTGCTCCCCTCTTTCCCACAGCGTCCGATTGCTGCCCTTCTTCCGCTCACCTCCAATATCCCCGTCGCGCGACCTCCAAGAACGCTCGGGTCGCAGCCGCCTCACACGCGATCCTGCCAGTAAACACAGCCAAATGCAGGATCCCGCTACCGCGTCCCCAAGAACACAGTATTCAATGCCTTTTTAGTTCAATGGCCATTCGGGCAGCCTCGCCTCTTCCAGACGCCCCCCAAGCACTGGGGTTATCATACCGCTCACCGTCAACCTCCGGTTCATGCAAACTGGTGCGATCGCCTTCTCCCGCAGTTGTCTCGGTGGCCCGTGCCCTCCAAGGAAGCTTCCGTCTCCAAGCCGGTTCCCTTCACAGCAATAACCATCACAGGTCGGGCGTGCAGATAAGTCCAACAAAAAAAAGCAACACTGTGCCATGAGCGGCCGATCCAGTTTCCATTCCACTGCGGCCGTCTCCCCGACTCGCGGCTGGCAAAGCCCTTTGTCCGGACCCTCAGTCGGCCATCTTGCTTTCACTTTCTTCCCCGCACTCGCAAACTTGTTTGGTGACAAACTCGGTCACTGGTCATCTGTTGAGTCTGCAAAGTTCAGCGGGCACGGGTGCCACATTCATAATCCTGCATGAGGAATTATAGCCGACAAAAGCATCAGTTATCACACTGCATGACAGGATCGTTGTAGGATTACCGGAGCCCCGACAGAACACGTCCTTCTACATGGCCCTCTTGGCCATGCTCCTCTATGTATGGTTGAGGCCTAGCCTAGGTGTAGACGAAATCCCCCCACCCCTCACATGGGTTTCCTAATACAAACACCTTAGGAGAGCAGGGGGACGGAATAGGAGGGCAAGAAGGTTGATCTAGCAAGGTTTAACAATCCTTTCCTAATAACATATGCAGTTGATTATTTAGTGCAGATCTGTTATACTTGTTGACCTTCCCAGTGCTGGGGGGGTAGATGCATGGAATCTTACCACCTTCCTAGAAACCATAATAGGTGGTGCAGATAAACATTCATGCAGACACTCTGCATCTGTCAGTCCCAGCCCAACCCTGTTGTCTTCTATAACCTCCCGTATAGTTTCAGTATTTTTAAGCAAAAATAGTGGTTCCTGCAGGGCCTCCTTCCCAAGGAGGGAATTGGATTCACATTGCCCTTCCATTCTCTTAACACTCTGCCATTACTGAAACCACTTCTCAGGTTTGGCATGATCCTGATTTAGACCAGAGTTGAAAGACCAATAGGGCAAGACAATAGAGATCCTATACCCTGCCCCTCTATGGAGGAGTCAAACAGGTTAGGCTGGAGCTACACCAAAAAAATAACCAATCACAGTATACAAGAAAGGTTTCACAGCAGAGCCCGCCGGTTATGGGGTAATGCGATTTGGATTCCCCACCGCCCCAAAAAAAGAAGAGACCACAATTTCAAATCATAAATACTTCAGCTCGAGGCCCCAGTACCCACAAGCATCCGCCAGAACCAAAAATAGAAAATGTGAAATAATTACAAAAGTGTAGCAGATAATCACTGTTAGGGGCTGCTGGGTATATTAAAAACCACAAATATTCACAATCACCTCCCAAAATGTGGTGACCCCAGGTAGCACGCTAGAGGTATAGCAGTTGCGTGTGTGCAGTGGGATTCCACGTGTAATTTAAACCTCGGGTTGGCTCAAAAGCAAAGTGCCCACAGTCACCCTCCAGAGTATATTAGCAGAGTTATAGCTGGAAATATAGATTGTATAAGACGAACCCCTTTGTTCTAAAGCTGAGTCGGCTCAAAGGAAGAAAATGCCCAGTCGCTGGCCCCAGTAGAATATCAAAGGCACAAAGGTATAATAGAGATTGTACCAAACATATCTTCTTAGTCTCAAAAGACGGGACAGCTCAACGGCAGATGTGCCCGCAGTCACTCTCCATATAGAAAAAGAGATTGATCACAACAGAAAAGAACACAGTAAAGGAAGTCCTTCCTATGCTCCACCATGATTGCACCGACTATGTCATGTCTCGAGGCCATGCCTACTAGCCTAGCTACCAGCCACCTTACTGCTACCCATTGCTCGTCCTCTTGTACTAGCCTGCCTCTCTGCATATTATGGCACTAGCATACTGAGTTACTAGACTACCCATGCACACGTAAAATAGTAATCTATCTATGCTCAGCTCCACCCATGCCCGCGCTAGCAACCCACTTGTAAATGGCTGTTGGCTACCAGCCAATGCCTAGCTACTCCTACCTGCTGCCTATCTACCTGCTCTGAGATTGCGTACTCAGGCCGCCTACTATGGTTACTATAAATATCAGCCCACCCATTCCGCCTGTATGCGCCAGTAAACCCGCACTTAGACTGCCCACCTGCCTATGTAAACTTGCATTTAGACTGCCTGCCATAGCAAACGCGCACTTAGACTGCCTGTCGCAGCAAATTTGCATTTAGACTGCCTGTCCTAGTAAACTTGCATTCAGACTGCCAGTCCTAGCAAATTTGCTTTTCGATTGCCTGTCTTAGTAAACTTGCATTTAGACTGCCAGTCCTAGAAAATGTGCTTTTAGATTGCCTGTCCTAGTAAACTTGCCCTTAGACTGCCTGTCCTAGCAAATTTTCATTTAGACTGCCTGTCCTAGCAAATTTGCACTTAGACTGCCTGCCTTTAGTAAAACTGCATTTAGACTGCCTGCCCTAGTGAATCTGCATTCAAAATGCCTGTCCTAGTAAATTTGCATTTAGACTGCCTGTCCTAGCAAATTTGCATTTAGATTGCCTGTCCTAGGAAACTTGCATTTAGACTGCCTGTCCTAGCAAATTTTCATTTAGATTGCCTGTCCTAGTAAATGTGCATTTAGACTGCCTGTCCTAGTAAATTTGCATTTAGATTGCATGTCCTAGCAAATTTGCATTTAGACTGCCTGCCTTAGTAAAACTGCATTTAGACTGCCTGCTCTAGCAAACCTGTACCTAGACTGCCCGCATTAGCAAACTTGCTTCTAGGTCACTTGCTCTAATATCTAGATTGCCTGTCCATCAGCTCCCAGCCCACCTATCCCAACCTGTCGCAATTATCTCGCATTAGATTGCACATATAGGACCATCAGTTATCAGACAGCGCCCACTCATCTCTACGCATACTATTAAAGTGGCCACTACTCCAAGTCAACTCCCCTAGCTTACTATGTATCTACCACTATTCTACACAGTTCTACTTAGAACCATCCTCCACATAGCCCGACCTCAGACCCCAATACCACACGAAAGGGTTCCCCAGGAGCACTCCATCATGGCTACTAACCCCTGCAGCCATCAACAACGCAACCTAAGACTCTGTGCCAGACTCCCAAGGATTTATGACCCACCATTTAGGGCCCAACATGCTTCCAACCACAATAGGCACGCCATACATACCACTAACACTCCACCACAGATAGACAACACTGGCCAACACCGATTACAACTCAATATTCGAATCTTTAGAGAATCTACCTCCCCCCCAAAATGCCAACACAAAATCCATCCGCCCACAGCCCCACTGACCCTACCTGGAATAAAAGGTGCCCTAATAACGCCCGCTCTATGGTAGCCCATGCCACTGAAATAGCGGACATAATCCAAAATGAAAACCTAGATCTCTTGGCTATTACGGAATCCTGGCTCCATCCCGCAGCTGGACCAGTCATCATGCTTGCCACCCCATATAATTATACTCTTATACGTATGTATCGCACCTCATCCAGAGGGGGTGGCCTCACTATAATTGTCAAAAATCACCTTGCCTTAAGACTATCCTCACCCTATAATACCAATTCCTGTGAATCCCTCACAGCTAAACTCGCCATAGCCAACAACCAAACCATCACCATCCACCTGATTTATCGACCACCAGGCCCCTTCGGCTCCTTTGAGGAAGACCTCATGAACCTATTATCCGACAATCTAAAAAATTCCACTCAATGTCTCATCCTCGGCGATTTCAACCTTGGATTCAACGACCCTCAAGACCCCAACGCCCTACAAATTAACAGCACCCTTGAGGAACTAGGATTCACCCAAAAGGAAGGACCCTCGATTGGATTGCTGAACGCAATTGCCCAACCACAATCACCTCCATAATGCCCCAGCTTTGGTCCGACCACCACATGGTATCCTTCACCCTAGAAGCCACAACACCCACGAACAACAGTACCCTAGCTCCCTCAGTACCTACCAGAAATAAAAAAAATATTACCCCCGAAAGCCTTATCCCCCTCATTCTCCCTACACTAAACTCCCTCTCAGATCAGTCTGACCCAGCCTTCATGGTAGAAAAATACAACGAAGTGATGCTTGCCTCCCTGCACGCCATCGCACCACTGAAAACTAGGAAAAGCAAACCCCGTCAACACCTAAATACCTGGTTCACACCCTTACTGAAAGATATGAGACAAAAGAAACGACTAAGTGAAAAAACCTGGAGATTAGACCCCTCGGACCTCAACAAAAATAACCTGAAGAATCTAGCTACCCTATACAAAAAAGAAATTATCCTGGCTAAACAAACATCCTACAATACCCGTATCACTCAAGCAAAATCCAACACTAAAGAATTGTTCGCCATCTTAAAGGAAGTAGAATCCCCTATCCAAGTTTCCGATTCTTGCATCAAGGACAAAGATTGGTGCACAGGCATACAACATGCCCTTGCCAATAAGATAACAATGCTTCAGGCGAAGATCCACATTAAAACAGCCTCCTTAGCTACTCCCAACAATGTCGACACATGCACCCCTTCCAAGGCCATCTCGAAGTATATACCCACTCTGAAACCCACTTCCTCTCCACCTTTACCTGACACCCCTCCTTTCTATTTTCGCAAAGTCTCTACTAAAGAAGTCGAGAAAGTCATCCTTACCCTCAAACCATCCAATTGCCAAGGAGACGCATGTCCAGCCCAAATCATAAGACGCTGCCCGCAAACTCTCACCATTCATCACCAAACTTATAAACGCCTCCTTCACATCAGGCACCATACCCAGCAACCTAAAAAATTCCTGAGTCCTCCCACGCCTCAAAAAGCAAACACTGGACCCCTCCATCCCAACCAACTACCGCCCTATTACCACTGTGCTGTTCCTACTGAAATTCCTCGACAAAGTAGCTTACCTACAAATTCAGCACCACCTGGAACTCAACCACCTCCTTGGAGTTCAATAGGCCGGCTTCAGACCACATCATGGTACTGAGACTGCACTCCTAGACCTGAAGGCACAAATAGACATACTAAAAGACAAAGGCACGACTTCACTCCTACTACTCCTCGACCTTTCCGCCGCATTCGATCTGGTAGACCATGCAATACTTTGCAAATACCTGGTCACGGCAGCCTGCTTCTCCCATGAAGCAGTCGCATGGATCCAGTCCTTCTTAGATAACAGGACAATGCGAGTTTTCTCCCCTCTAGCAGCTGCAGACCCCGCACCTATATCATGCGGCATTCCCCAAGGATCATGTGTATCTCCCACCCTTTATAATATTTTTACAAATCCCCTTTTTGATGATCTAGACGGTCTTGGTATCACCTACGCTAACTATGCAGATGATGCACAGATCCTCATCCCGTTGAAGGGTGATTATGACAAGGATTTGGCCTTTGTGAACAAAATCTACCTCATCATCCAGGCACGGATGGCCTCTCACAGTCTATGCCTGAATGATGACAAAACCGAACTCCTCATTCTAGGCACCTCCTCTAATATCAAAAAACTAGGCCCCAAATGCGACTCCTTCATAATTGACAATAACATCATTACCGTGGCCAAAACAGTTAAAACACTTGGCTTCTACATAGACTCCACGCTTACCTTTGGTAAACAAGTGAACGCCATGGCATCAGCCACCTCCTACACCTGCAAGTTAATTAGAGCAGCCAAACCATTCCTCTCAACTAATAACAGCGTCATTCTGGCAAGGGCACTAATCCTGTCGAAACTTTGATTACTGCAACGTCCTATATATAGGCAGTAAAGACACTTCAAAACAACGCCCTGAGAGCCGCCCTAAATATCCCCAAAAATGCCCACATATCAGACCTCAGGAGATCTACCAATTGGCTCACCATTAATGACAAAATCCTCCTCAAAACAGCTTCCCTTACACACAAATGTCTCAACCACGCAGCCCCGCAATACCTCATAGATAGATTCACCAGACATACAGCCTCCCGTCCACTAAGAAAAGTCAATTCCAACCTCCTGTTAGTTCCCAGATTCAAACTAACTAAATCTGGAGGGAGCAGTTTCGCTGTTAAAGCGGCACAATCAGGAAAATCTATGGCTCCTTCCTTTGAAAAAAAACTTACTTTATGGGCCCTCAAGACAGGAATACATGATGTTCGACAAACGGGTTTCACCGAGGGGGCCGGAGTTGACGTAAACCTACTCTTGTTGAACATCTTAAAACTTGAGGCTCTGCGCTCAAAGAGAAAAATCTTCTTTGCATTTATAGACCTAAGGCAAGCTTTCGATACGATAAACCGCGAGAAACTTTGGTCCAAGCTAAAAAAGTGGGGATGTCCATCAACAATCCTGGAACCACTGAAAGCTCTCCATTCCAACACCTCGATACAGATCAGGTTAAACCAACAGGATGAGTTGAGCCAACCGGTAATAACTCATAAAGGTGTCAAGCAAGGTTGCCCGTTGGCAGCTGAACTATTCAAGATCTTCATAGCTGACCTACCGGCATGGTTAAACTCAGTATCATGTTTTTCGCCTAGGATCAAGGACACCCAAATCAAATACATCATCTATGCAGACGATCTAGTACTAACTGATTATACACAGATTGGCCTACAGCGCCATCTGACACGACTGAACGAGTACATGAAATCAAATGAGCTACTGATAAATACAGACAAAACAAAAATCATGAGTATCAGTCACACTCACAAGAAGGCAGGAAAAAAATTCATATGGCGAATCGCCAGTGATAAACTCAATATTGTAACATCCATAAGATATTTGGGTGTGATGTTCAACAATTCCATCTTCGAAACAACATGCGTCAATGACCTGACCAGTAGAACTCTCAAACTCGGCCTACAAGGAGCAAAAATCAACCATGACTACGGGAAATTCACTATTGCACCAATATTGACTTTCTATCTACAGAAGGTCATTCCGACCATTGTATTTGGCGCGGAAGCCGGTTGGAACTTGGACTTTCGCTTATGGCAAAGACTAGAAGGTACCTTCTGGAAACGTGCCTTGAGGCTTCCCAACTATATCTCGATATTGGAATTGAGATACGAACTTGCACTCAACTCGTTGTACATGACAGTAATTTGGAAATCCCTCTCCACCATTAGGAAAATGTATTGTAGCAAAAAAATACCAGCATATGAAATCTTCAAGATCAGAAACAACGACACCCAATCCATATTAATCCAAATTTGGAAACAAAAACTTGAAGCCATCATGGACGCCGCAAATATAAGCCGACTCGAGCTAATCAATCGACCGCACCACGCGAAAAAAAAAACTAGAAGAATGGGACTGGATGCAAAATATTGAAACTAAAACTAAAAACAGGCCTTCCATTAGGACTAGGAGAAATCAAATTACACAAGCCACCGAAATACCTACTAGACTGTCCTTCAAGAAATCACAGGAACATGTTTCTAAAATTCAGGCTAAATGCCCTAAACAATCGAGAAATGCTCTGGATAAGAAAAAACAAAGATACCACAGACAATAAATGTCGATTCTGTGAATCGGGTTAAATAGAGTCCCTTAAGCATTTGGTACTTGAATGCATAGGCACAATTACCCAGCGGACCTTGCATTTGAATAGCTTCAAACCTCGGAACCATGACATGAATGATTGGTGGTCATATGTAAGTGCCGGCCATAACATCAAACTATCATGCATGCTAATTGACTACCTAGCCATGATTCTCCGCGATACAACTTGTGATAGGAAAAATCAAAAGTCTAACCAATAGTGACCTAAACGTATCACCACCATAAAGAATAGACTGTGATCAAAGACTTGGGGGGATCGACGTGATGTGGAAGAGGTTTGATTGTAACAAAAGTTTGATATTGATTTATTGAACTTTAGTTTTCTCTTACAATGAATAAATAAAAAAAAGCGGCACAATACTGGAACTCCCTTCCCCCTGCTCTAAGGGAAGATCTCCCCTACCGACTATTTAGACTAAATTTGATTTATTGGCTTAAAGACCACAATGCCTAAACCCCATCTGACATCTAGGCTCGCATGTATATTCGGTACACCTGTTCTGCATTATTTATGTCACATTTGAACTTCTGTTAACTTACTGTTATATGTTTAACCTGTAACCTGCACATCTGAACTCTTGTAACTCACTGTATATACTTCTCAGATTCTTTGATAATGCATACCCACAGCATTGTAACCACAGCTGTACCCTATGTTTAACCTGTAACCTGCAATTTAAGTTTAACAACCCTCTTTTGCCTTCGCGCCCGAATACCCCTGGGTCTGGTGCGCTATATAAATTAAACAAACAAACAAGCAAACAAACAGCCCAGGTCAGCTCAAAGGCGATAATGCTCGCAGTCGGCGCCCAAGGGAAAAATCAAAGTTCTGTAAATGCTGATTACAAGCACAAGAAGTTAATGCTGCCTTTCAAGTTCGCAACTCAATGCTCCAATTAGTGTGTTGACAGCCTTGACCACCAAGGAAAGACAGCAATAATAGAAGCCCCCAGCAAGGTTTGTTTCATGCAGCAAGTATAAGTGTTCTAGATGCCCCATAGGCTTCCAGTCAGTATCTCGGCTGCATATAATAGTATTACTGTGTGCAAGCAAGTCATCCGATGACAGGAGAAGAGATCACACTTAATTGGCACTCATCACTTCCCAAGTCTTGGGTGCAGATATTTCACTTTCACGACCATAAGTGTTGTCTCTTGGGCGTCGGGCGTGCAGTGTGCACAGACTGCTTTTGCTTGACTACTCACCCAACTCTGCTCCGCTTACTCATAAGTTGTCTTGCAAGCAAGCGGTCTGCCTTGTTTGCCCCCACATAGTACTGCTGTTTTGCGTGTAGTAGAGTTTTCTTTCCTTGTTTGGTGCAGAGTAATTCTAGCTGTGGTTATTTCTAAGTGCCCTTTGCAAGGTTCTGGTCGGGCATGTTGCAGTGCTCTGTAGGATCTCAGCTAATTGATTTTCTAGTTCCCTTTCCATCTGCCCCATCTGCTTTTCTCTAATGGCTATCATTGCTATCAGCTCTCCCCTCAACACTGCTTTAAACGCATCCCACACTAACTCTGTCATGATTCCTGCCCCTCATGTCCCCAGCCCTCCAAGATGTCAGGCTGGAGCCAGGCCACAATCACCTACATGGCCCTCAAGGGCCTCTCCATTCCTCCAAAGACCCACTTGGAGTCAGACTTGACGCTTGTGGCACCAGACTCACTCACTCCCATAGGATAACATTGGGGATTGGACTTGTAGTGCATTGATGGGGACAAGATGGATGGCCCCACATATTTCGGTTCCCAGAACTGCATGTGCAGTCTAGTCTTTTGGGTGTGATCCAGCCCAGAGACTCATGGGATACCCTAGAGACTATTTAAGCCACGCCCAGGCTGAGAAACATGCTTTGTGTTTTCTGCACCTGCAGCGTGACACTCACCTTGTTCGGACCGGTCTCCAGAAGGCCTGCATCTTTCTTCTGCGCTCAGCTCCTGCAAGAACAAGAACACCGTTAGGAACAGCCTTACCTTGCGCGCTTCTGCCCATCATTCATCGCTCCTTCTGTTCTGCGGGCATCTTCGGCGGTGTCATTCCCATCCCGGCACGCCGCTTCCTAAGGAAAAGGGAAAAGAACAGAAAAAAGGCATTAGTAAGCATTCAGCAAATCTTCGCTTATTTTTAAAGACTGTACGAGCTTCAAACGCTTACCTGAATCCCAGCCGCTCTGTGGAAACTCTGTCTCCGGAACTTCTCATCCATCTGCAAGAGGGAAAAGACACTCCAGGTTAGCGTGGAAACATCTAGAGGCGCCACATGCCGCACTTACTCACCGCATTTCTTCTTCATAACCGGCATCCACGCTGAAAACGTTGCGGCACCTAAAAGACACATAAAAAGAACTCACTTAAATACAAATACGAAAGGGTTGCATCACGCATCGTGCTCTCACTCACCTTCAGCGCTACTCATCTCAACAGCATGTTGCCATTCCTGGACGCTGGCCATCATCTAAGGAAGGAAAGGAACAAAGTTAGAGAACTGTTCAAAAGACCCATTATACTTACCTGTCGGACTCTTGCCAGTGAAGTAACTAGGTAGCAACGAGCCTGCATCAATCAACGCGCCCCTGCGCTGAAAGCAGGACAGAGAGCACACTTTCCAAGAAAACAAGGTGAGCTGTGGATCAAAGGGAAGGGTTGGACCCCGGGGAAGAAGGGGTTCAAGCACACAGAGACAATAGGGAGTTAAACTCTACCAATCCTGTGTTTCAGGCCCAGTCTCCAGTCGAGCAGACTCCAGGGAAGGGTCCTAGGTCGCAAGAGGTCAAAACAGGCTGAGTGACGTCCCCGTGGATACCAGGTGAGTGTTACACTCTGGTGCCATCCCGAGGTTCACGTTTTGTGCAAAATGTGTCAATCTTATCCCCAATCGACTCTACGAGAACATGGTCTTGTAGAGGATCCAACGGGAATCCCCATCTTCAGAGGCCTCCAGGCTTACTTGCTATGTCTACCTTCACTGTTATTGGGTCATGATCTGACAGGAAAATAGCACCTACCTCCATGTCTTTCACCCTCCCCATTAATCTAGTGGAGGGCCCATACATAGTCTATTCTTGAAAGAGAGGCGTGGACATGGGAGTAACAGGTGAACCCCTTTGGTTTCCTTCTAGCCACCCTCCATACATCATATATTGTCTGGTTGCCTCTATCCTCTGCTTCAAGGCTTTCGACGGGGCCTGTATGCTCTGAGATGACCCCCTCCCCCCACACTCCTGTCTTCCTGTGATACCCAGGCCATATTGAAATCTCGCGCCGGGATTATCTCCCCTGTGTACGTGAACCCTTCTAATTTTGTCAATACCCCATATTGGGAGCGTAAACATTCGGCAGAGTTTAAGACTGGCAATCTATGGCTGGCGTGGCTAAGCAACCATGCAGTAGGGACGTTCTCCATATAGCTCCTGCCCGATACGACAAAATCCTTGCTGAAGAAGTGGATTCGGTGAGCCTTAGGATATATCAGTGAAGCGACCCGGTGGACAACACCTATTGAACATACATTGAACAACACCCAAGAGCGTGTATGCCAGCCCGAAATGGTTGCGGACGCTGATGCTGTAACTTGTACCAACCCAGCCGTGGTGCAGAACTGCAGAGGACTGGAAACGGCATCATTGCATGGATCATGAGGCGAGCCACGGTCTACTAACTGGGCAAGTGCGTGAGCACTACACTGAGGCTGTGTGGATCCCTACGCTGTGCTGCGGGAAGGGCCAGGCAGCTGAGGCGGCTATTGGAGAACAAGCGACACAGCCAAACGACTTACCGAAGCGGTGGAACGAACGGTAAGAAGAGGGAACGCGAGCATGCCGAGCGGAAACGACTGAGGGAATATAGCCGCAGGACCCATGCACCGAATCAGTAGCTGCAGTCTCACATCCCCCTACACACTGGAAGGCACACTCTGCCATGGTAGGAAGCACTTGCTTGTCCCTGGCAAGGAACAAACGAGAGAGAAGATTATAATCATAAGGCACACGTGCAGAGAATCAACACGCATACCGGAGGAACGCGGGGGTAGATACCCCCGCGACCCAGAATGTGATTACCATAATACCATATCATACTTAGCATAAAGCCAGCAAGATAGCTCAGCGGAGTGAGCGCTCGCTGCTGCGATCTGAGCATGATCTGCAGGTCGCAGGTTCGAATCCTGGCAAGGTCAACTCAGCCTTTCATGCTTCCGAGGTCGATAAATGAGTACCAATTTCGGTTGGGTGTTTTTGTATGTAAATATGTGCTCTGTAAAGTTCTTTGGATAAAGGCACTTTTTATAAAGAACACATCATTATCATAATAACCAGGGCAGACTGCTACATACCAGACAAAGCCTAGCGTGGTAGGGAGAAACAAACAGCACTCAACTGAACTAAATCCAGATCACACTGCGCAGCCAGGGCTCAACATTGAGAAACAGAGCACGGACAAACAGCAAGATTGGTTGGGAACACACCTAGCAATGACAAAAGTGCCCAAGAACAGCACACAACAGTCACAAGAGTGGCACATATGTTGTATAAAACACCTAAAAATAGGTCCAAACAACCCACGTTGGACAAGTTTACGACCGCAGCAACCACACGTGAAACTACTATGCCAACCGACACAGCACAACAAGGAGAGCTGGAACAAATGCGGGGTGATCAACAAGTCGTGGCGGCCATCGCAGCCTTGAAAATCGCACTGGAAACTAAAATGGACACCATTGGCCTTGACGTGAACCTCCTGAGACAGGATGTTAGGGCACTGGCCAAACGAAAAGGTACTCTTGAAAAACAAGTCGCAGAGAATACAGTAGGCCTATTGCAACAACAAGTGAGAAGCCTGGAAGGGAGGGTCAAATATGCGAAAGGGCGTGCCAGAAGGAATAATGTCAGAATTGTTGGCCTCCCTGAAGGCGAAGAAGGAGCGAACTCTACGAACTATGTTGACAACATGCTTTTGCAAGAAATCAGCCCTGGCACCCTCCCTCAAGGCTTAACAGTTGAATGGGTACACAGATCGCTAGCTAGAAAACCGCCACTGGGGGGTCCCACCGCAGCCAACCATAGCCCGGATATTGAACTATAAAGATGGATAAAAGATACTAGAACACTTCAGGAAAGGCGGCACGATACAAAGGGCATCTGCAAAAATCACAGCATACCCAGACTACACGTTGCAGGTACAGAAACTAAGGATGCACTTCACTTGGGTGAAGAAAAGTCAATCTCAGACAATCTCAAGTATATGCTATTGTACCCAGCGTGGCTGAAGATTATACATAATGGCCAAGCTGTTTTCTTTGAGACCCCATAGGAAGCACAATAGTGGATGGACACAAAAAATCTCCCGGGGGAGCCAGAAGACAAGTGGAAGACACTGCAGATACATGAACGGAACACCCCACAAGCGCTGGTAGAAACACAGACTAACTGCGATCGAACCCCATGACGCAACAAACTCACATGAAAGATAATCTTTAGCGCCAACTTCTCTCTGCGGACAAGATTTTAGGAAGTCAGTAGCCGGCTGTAAGGAAGCGTCCTTTACCCAAGATTGTTTTGTTGTTTGGTACTAGCTGTTACGTATCTGCCTGCTGCACTCCAGACACCAGTGGACAAGACATCTGGGGCTGGAGAGAGAAGCAGGAATGCCTGAGCATGAGGTACGGATCTGGGCGTTTGGGGTTTAGAGGGTAGGAGAGTTGAGGGGGGGTGGACAGTTGAGAATCAGCCTATATAGCCATACAGAACATGCATGTTGGGAATATTAGACTAGCGGGACACTCAGAGGACTTACCTATGATGGGGGAACTTAAGATAGCCTCCTGGAATGTCAGGGGGGCTTAATAGTTACATTAAACGAAACAAGATATTGACATACCTGCACCGCCAAAGGGTAGATATAGCGCTCCTGCAAGATACGCACCTTACTGAGAAGCTACCTGCTCTTACAAAAAGATGGAATGGTGCCACTCTGGGCTCTCCATATTCAACATACGCCAGAGGAGTGTTGATATGAATTGCACCGACAGTGCCCTTCTGGGTTCTCAAAACAATCAGAAATAAGGAAGGTAGAATGGTTATAGTACAAGTCTTTCTAGGAAAAAAATGAAGTAATTTTAGTTAAAACGTATGCACCAAAGTATGACAGCGCTGCCTACTTTCGCTCCTTATACCCTCAAATCTGCCCGTATAGAAACTGCATATTAGTATGGGGAGGAGACTACAATTACACACTAAATCCTAGGCTAGACAAATCAGATAATAAACATATGCAGCCAGCCCCTGTAGCTAAAGCCTTGAACACCCTGTTGCAAACGTTCAATTTGACGGACATCTGGAGGGATCTTCACCCGCAGGTCTGTGGATATTTGCAGTATACAACCCCGAAAGATCTTCTCACTGGGCTAGACTGTCTTCACAGGAGTGGAAACCTTAAACGAGTTCAAGACTGCAGAATACAAAGCGTGCGTACTGTCGGACCATGCACCGCTAATAGTCATATGGCGTGTTTTCCCTCCCAAAGCTTGTATCACCTGGAAGCTTAGGTGCGAATCCCTGAGAGACGAGGCGTTTTCGTGAACACCTTAGAGAGGGTATTGAAGACTATATTTTGAATACAACACAGGCAGCGTAGAGTTGTCTGGCACATTATGGGAATCCTTTAAGGTAGTAACTAGAGGAAAAGCAATTGCCAAAGCGGGTGGTATACAGGCCACAAGAGAGAGAGACTTATCTAAGGCAGAAGCTGCATTAAAAGAAATAGGCGACATAGAGGGTATAACCACAGACCAAGCCCAAGAGGCTAACAGATTGAAACATGAGTGCTTGAAACACTGGGACAGATTGGGGGCACTGAATTAGACAGCATGCAGAAGGCGATAAGCCAGGACGCCTGTTGGCCTGGTTCTATAAAAGCGAAGCTAGGCGCTATATGATAAGGTCAGTTAGGATTAGGGAAGGGGCAGAGTGCATGACGCATAAAGAAGGTATAAATAATTGCTTCCTCGAATACTATAAGGACTTATATGCTGAGGCATCCAGGGTACAGCCCTCTGAGATAGACAAGACCCTAGCACAGATAGCTCTCACAAGGTTAGATCACGAGACTGCCGAACGGCTGGAGTTTCCTATAACTTTAGAAGAACTTGAAATCACTATTAGAGGGCTACCAACTGGCAAGATGCCAGGAACAGACTGGTCGCCCATTGAGTTTTACAAAGAATACATCGCGGATATCACGCCCCCTCTGCTGGCAATGCTGAACAAAGCATTTGACACTGAAGTCCTCCCGGTGTCGCTGAGAGAATCTCTTATCATACCACTGATCAAACCAAATAAACCTGACACAGACTATGGGTCATATAGACTATTGTCACTGCTAAACCAAGACGGGAAAATACTCACAACCCTGCTAGCTAATAGGCTTAAAATAGTAATAGACAGGCTCATACACCCAGACCAAACGGGATATGTGCCGAATAGAAACATTACATGGAACCTGCTGTCATGGTCATCGGGCCAAGGACACAGACCTTACAGGGTCACACACATTAAGGAATAATAAACAAGACATACATTTGGGTCAAAAATACCTTTATTATGGACATAGCACTTCATTTTGGGTGCACTGTGTATTTAACATTGGAACTTGCCTCTTTAAAGCAGCCCCATGTGCACACTTGCGTGGGACTACTTGCTGTTCGGTTGCCTGACACGTGCTGACTCACTAGGAGTGGCAGGCAAGCCAAGAATAGTGGGCGTGCCCACGAGCACAGCTATGTAAACTGCTCTGATCCCTGAGGCAGACGCTTCACGTTATTCTGCATTTACACGCAGCGTAACGCTCACTGCCACCTGGGATTCCACTTACCTTTTAGAAGTCCAGTCATCTGCCTCCATACTTGCCACCTGGGGGATCATGCTCTCACCTGTGCGTGTCTTCGTGGTCATCTCTACACATCTTCTTGGCACTGCGGCTCACCTTCATCTTCCGGAGTGCAGGCATCGTCATTTGGGCATCACGGCTCACCTTCGAACATCTCCTGGAGCGCAGGTCTCATCATCTGGCACCGCGGCTCATCTTCCATTCTTCAGGGACGCTGGAATCTTCATCCCGATACCGCAGCATGACGCGACCCACCCGCGACCGCAGCACCTGCAAATAAAACAAAAGGCAAGGTTAGACACTTAACAGACATTAAGTTTAAGGTTGCGCTACCATCAAACCTTGCACTTTCCCTTAAACCATCACTTACCAGTTGTTGGACGTTGCGGTTTAAACCATCTTCATCTCGGCCACATTCCGCGTCTCCACAGCTGCTTTTGGGCCGCAATTCCACCTATCTGGAAGAAAGCAGAAAAGAAAACGTTATTCAGGAATTAACAACATTGAGAGCAACAATACCAAGACAGAAAATGGAAAGAGGAAAAGACAAGCGACATTAAGAGACACTTACCACCAACTAGGAGGAGCATAGTCACAGCTGGACTAGACTATACCCATCGGGGATCAGTGAAGCAACTAGATCCCATCCACAAGCACCCCTGCCAGAGGTAGAAGTAGCAGGACGGAGAGCTCATTCTCCATACTTACCAGGTGAGGCTTATGGGCCGGCACATGCCCACAGAAATCGCACCTTGGGTCGAAGGGTTTGGGAGGTACAGCAGTCACCAATCAGCGCACTCATGTTTTCTCATATCCACGTAGGAGCAGTGCCCCCAATTGTCGCCGCCCGCAGCTTGTATGCAGGGGGAGAAACCTGAAGGGGGTGATCTAACCCCTGGGAGGGCTGCAACCGTGCCCCAACGCCTCCGCAAAGACCAGGTGAGCGTAACGCCTACATAGGTTGCACCACACTACACTGAGTAGCACCAATCTATATGCAATAGCCTCATTGGACACGGTCAAGGCATTTAACTCGGTTAGATGGCCATGGCTGCTAGCCACACTAAAAGGATTCGACATGGGACTCACATATATTAAATGGGCACGGCTGTTGTATAGGCAATCAGATTTCAGAACAGTGGGTGCTCAAGAAAGGCACAAGGCAAGGATGCCCATGGTCTCCCATGCTGTTTATAATGGCCCTAGAACTCTTGGCGGTGTACCTTCATAAGAAGTACCAAGAGGCGGGTATAGACACACATGGTAGATGGAGTTTGATGTCCCTAAATGCTGATGACATGCTCTTATACCTACAATACCCAGAGACCAACCGCCAATATATATTGGAAGTATTCTAGCATTACGCTGATCTTTCAGGCATCACGGTCAGCAAACAGAAATCGTGCTTTTTCCCCTTGGCGGGGTATAGAGGGAAACCAGTGAACTCACTGTCTGTGCTACCAGTGAGGTGGAAGGTGGAAACATTTAAATATCTGGGGATTGACCTCTACCATGACTCCAAGTTAGAACACACACAAAACACATAGAAAGCGGCTGACTGGGTGAAGAGGTCCATGGACTTCTGGGCTAAGTTACCTCTCACTGATGGCAGAGTAGCTCTACTGAAGATGGTGGTCCTTCATAGGTTACTTCACTAATGTCCCGTACGACATCCCCAGGAGCTTTTTTAAGAAGCTAGACACTACATGTCGGTGGTTCCTTTGGAGTAACTCCAGATGAAGAATAGCACTTACGAAATTATAAAAACCATATGACCAAGGAGGTATGAAGGTGCCCAGTTTTGAAGCATACTTTGTGGCCTGCCAACTACAGTTTGTCACAGGACGGTTGTCAGATGAGCAGACTCGGAATACTCCCCTGTTGCGACCTGCATGCACCTCTTTCTTCTTGAAAGAGATAATATGGATACAGGCAACACAATTCACGAAGCCTCCGCTCTTGTTGACACTTGGGAAAACAAGATGGCATAGGGCTTGTCGTCTACTAGGAAATGAGACACCCTATTCGCCTCAGATCCTGCTGGTGGCCCTGAGAGCAGAGGATTCATAAACCAGGTTAAAAGAGAAAGTATTGGGAACCCCAGGGGGGTGTCAACTGTTGGGGACCTGCTATGGGAGGGTAAACCAGCAGACTTCAGTACACTCATCACAGAAACAGGATTACACGGAGGGCAACGCTTACTCCAGGTCTCTTTTCTAACAATACTGAAGCAGAAATGGCCGGGGAGGGACGGGGAGTTAAAGCAGGATGATGCGATACAAACACTCTGATATATCAGAAGGCAGTCAGGCAGTATTGAGATTATACGAACTAATTATGACCCAGCAAGGAAATTAGTTAGCGCTGACCTGCCAATACTGGGAAAAGGAACTACAAGAACCAATAACCGACAGGGAATGGGACAGAGTGATAACATATCACAAAATGGTGTCCTGAAACGTGAGACTTGAGCTAATACAGTTGTACGTGACTCACAGGGCGTATCTAATCCTCCGGAAAATCACAAGATTTAACAAGGCAGCAGAACAACGTTGCCCTAAATGTGGTCTGGTTAACGCAGATATGATGCACATGTTCTGGGCCTGCGGAAAGATTCATTAGCACTTGGAAGACATAGCAAAAATGTTAGCGAAAACAGATATAACACTTGACATAAGGTCTCCCACAGCTTGCCTGCTTGGGATATTTCCACGTCCAAAACAGGCGAAGGACCTGGCGTATATCCTTGCATGATCGCGATGAACTGGAAGACGCACAAAAGCCCAGAGGCACAGCGATGGTGGGGGGTTCTCCAGAAATGGTCATATGCTGAGACCTCGGTTTGGCAGGAAGTAGCACAAGGACACGCAGAGCAAAACATATACTTAGACTCTTGGAAAACATTGCTTCAAGAACTGTTGGCCTCTGCACACACCACGATTCAGGGGTGGAGGAACCAAACGTGTCACCCTTATTAGAGGAGTAATTATAGACATGAATACTCTGTATGGACCAGATTGTGTCAAAATATTAACTAAACCACTGTGAGAAACCTGAAGGTGTCTCCCTGTCTAGTCCACGGGGATCTGTCATCCAGATAGCCAGGACACGGCCTTCCCTTTTGGATCCAGTTCCTGGGGGTGGACCAGTGTGGGAGGATCACCTGAATGGGGTGTCGTTGGGGAGTTTAAGTGGGACAATGACGGGTGAGACGCGGTATCCCCTCCATTAACACCTTTTCCCCATCCTACCATGTAGGATATTCCAAAACACTGCCCACCACCGCCCTCCTTTTCTAACATGAACACCATCGCACAGCACAAAAGACAACGGACTAACACCAGAGCCGTTTACCTGACATGTCCCAATGCAAGGGTCAGGCAAAGCCAGGCAATTGACTAGAATCACACACACCTGACGGCCTTTTCCCTTCCCTACAGGGATAAAAGGTGGAGTACAAGAGCACAAGACGAGCAAGGCAAACAGCACAACGAGATAGCTATCCAGACCCAGCAGTTCAAACTGAGGAGAAAGGCAGCAAATATCAAGAGGCTGACAAGGAGAGACGTGACCTTGGCCTTTTCGACTCAGATCCACAAAACCTCAGCCGAAGGAATTGTAAGGCTGTGGAGAATAGCCCAAGTGTGTCGCAGCTGCTGTCAACGGTACACAGAGCGTGCCTACACCAATGGGCCGGAGCGAAGGAGACTCCTGCTACCGTGGTACGGGCCTTGACTCCAGAAACAAGGAACGGCAAGCGGTTCATCACAGCCGGTGAGTTGAGCGGAGAGCTGATAAACCGAGCTTTGTGGAATGAAAATCGCAAAGGTGCCCTTTGAAGAAAGTTAAGGAACTTCAAAAGTATTAAGGAGAAAACCAGCTGTAGAAGAGACCGACACCAAGTGGGTGCTGGCTCGAGAAACCCTGGTTTATCCTGTGTTGATTGAAACTAGAGATACCAGAAGGCCAAAGGAGAGCCGTCAAGACAGGTCAAAGTGGTCATACAGCAGGTCTAGCCAAATCCCGGTACAGTCAAAAGGCTTTGACTAAAGAACTGTAGAGAAAGCTAAGGGAACTGAATCCCACATGGTGAAATGAGCGCATGAGCATGTGTTGAAAAAGGTTAACAAGGAAAACCTTGGAGATTGGGGATCCGAGGCCGGCCGAGGGAGATCCCAAGGTGAAAGGCCACCGCCCATAGTTCATTGAGAATGGAACTGTTTGAATAGTCTAGAACTGTGAGAGGTCTGCGCCCGGAAGAGGTGGACCCAGGGGAGAAGTCGTCACCAAAAGCCATACAGGAAATAGAACTCTGTTTGTTGAGAGTATCAGGTCTTGAAGGCAAGTGACTTTTATTGAAAGAGACTTAACCCTTGGAGAACCTGATAGCTGGAGCGGAACTGTCGACTTGTGCTGGGGGAAAGCTCAAGTGTGTGCTGTGCTTAGTAAACCCACCTTTTCCCGTGCTGAAAACGTGGGTCAGGGAGATCCCTGGCATTCACATCCTGACTTATTATTTGAGAACACAGTCTTCTTTATTGAAACTCCTATCCCACACTCTTTCTGTATTTAGCGTAAGGATTGGCAATGTGTTTTTCTTAGTGTAGACCCTTTTATTTTTTACACAACGCCACTTGGACTGCCTTATTTTCTTTTTGATGGTCGACACATGATCCCATCTTAGATTTAGATTTAGTTAGGCTTTTTTTCAGCCTGCAAATGTTTTAAATAAACACCCTTGAATCGTGATCACTTGTGTCTGTCTTTACTG
Source organism: Ambystoma mexicanum (assembly GCF_040938575.1). Taxonomy (NCBI): domain Eukaryota; kingdom Metazoa; phylum Chordata; class Amphibia; order Caudata; family Ambystomatidae; genus Ambystoma; species Ambystoma mexicanum. The sequence goes on from NC_090935.1 coordinate 767,506,287, forward strand.
TTGCCACCATTAGTTCCTTACACCACCCACAGAGATTCTTCATACTAAACCATCGCTCTTTGTTGACCCTTTGCTGGAGCGGGGCCAAGTTTGTTATTCTCACCACCTAAACCGCTGATAAAGCAGACAATATATGTCCGATTGAACTCTGGATTCCGGAATCATTGGGAGAACACAGACTCTGAAATGCAACATCTTCAGTCATGTAATCTATCATGCATCTCTCGCAGGTTCTGCTCCTTTTTGTGCAATCCTTCAGATCTTTATATAATATCTACTAACAATATCTGTCCTTTACAGGAGATTTGGTCATTTACTGTTTTTTATTGTATTGTACCTGTCATTTATATAGCACCTTTTACCAATATTGTAGTCTCAATACGCTGTTAGTGAGAACACCCTCAGAGGACCGAAGACTAGAGTGTTGGAGGTCATGGAGTAAAATTAGGATGCATGTGTGCATTTGGCCAGATTTGGCTTAGCAGGGCTGGCAACGCTCTGGCAGAGAGCAACCCATGTGCTCAGGCATGCGAGTGGTGCTAAGAGGAGTCAGAGAATGGAATGAGTGTTATAGACTCGTTTTAACATTATACATCAGACGGCAGTCGTGCATGAAAGGGGAAGGCTGTGGTGCTTCGTGGTGCTGTTACTAAGGTACATTTAAACCAGAGTAATTTATATATGGAGGCTCCTCACCCTATGTTTTGGGTGTAATATGGTTTGTTTAATTTCATGCTCTGTGTGGGTAGCCGCCCCATTACTCTTTTATTGCAGCAGTATAATTGGAATGTGGTTGACGTTGTTCAGACCTCATTGCACTCGGGTCCGGTAATTCCCTGCCAGAAGGCCTCCATTCTGGGCCTTAATGATAACATTGCAGAAAAGAAGATTTTTCGGAGAGGGATCCGATTAATACATAAATCTCATTGGTTAACGGTCAACGGCAAGATCAGAGCCATAGACGCTCTCCAAACACAGTACAGAAACTAGTGTAGAAACTACAAACATAGTATGAATAATGCCAATTGGAACTTTCTCTTTGCTTTGCTGAAATTAAATGACAGCAGAACATTTTGGCACAATTATTGGAGATTTATGGCAGCCGGTATGCCCAACTAACTTAACCCCATACTAGGTACTAGACACTAGATATTTCTGACCTAGTGTCTATGGTTTCTAGGAAACTGAAGTGTGGTCAGTGATTAGTAAAATCAAGAGCTTGCGGGCTCCCGGGCCTGATGTCCTTGTTAATATCATGATTAAGAGCAATCCTAAATACTGGGCCCACCTTATTATGTTAGTCTTTGCCAGGATTCTTTTTTTTTTATAAATCTTTTATTATTTGTTTATTAAACAGAGAACAAAAGAAAAAAGGAAAAAGGAGAAGGTAGCACATTCAACGTGAGTACGCAAAAGACATTAGGAGACCCAACATCAAGGTCGCAGTAGATAGCAGTGCATAACATAACTCTTGACATCTGTGTGGTGCGGCGGGGAGGGGGGGTGGGGGTCGAGAATCCGCACCGCCCGCCCGGCAGCTGCGCAGGGCGTCGCCACTGTCCCTTGTTTTGGCCTTAACATTTTATAGTTCCCACTTTCCCCATATTTTCTGAAACTTGCGGGGGGAACCCCTCGCATTATAAATTCGCCTCTCCAGGGAGGCGCATCTGTCCATTTCATTGGACCATCTGCCAATGGTTATCCTGTCCCCCGAGCCCCATGTGGCTGCCGTGAGTCTCTTTCCCGCACCAAGTGCTACTCCTAGAAATATTCTTTCGTGTTTATTAAGGTCAGTTTCGCCTCCTATACCCAGCAGGATAAGTTTAGGGTCTCTCGGAATGTGGTACCAAGTATTCTGGAGAGGTGGAGTAAACACGCAGTCCAAAACTCCTGCAGCACCCCGCATTCCCACAACATGTGGTAGAAGGTACCCTCTGCCCTTTTGCATCGGGTGCATTCTGCGTTGCCACCCCTCCACCCCCCAAGTGGCCATTTGCGTTCTGGAGTAGTAGGACCTGTGTAGGATTCAGAGCTGAATCAGCCGGAGTTTAGCATCGATCCCAATTTCCCGCGGGGACATCAGGGCTTCCACCCACTCTTCTGCCTCCAGTTGCCCTAGGTCCTGTTCCCATTTATCCCTAAGGTTGACGAGCTCCCCGGATCCAAAGGAGTTAATTGCCTGATAGAGGGTGGAGGTTACCTTGTGAGGGATACTTTGTGGGAGTATGTTTGTTTCCAAGGGAGAGCAGGCGGGTATATCGGCCAGGTTCGGGAATTGGGTATTAATGGCGTGCGTGAGTTGGAGGTATCTAAAGCGGTCCATGGGTGACAGCCCGTGCCTCGTCTGTAGGGTTTCAAAGTCTATCAGTCGTCCCTCCTGGACAATGTCTGCCAGTGTGGAAAACCCTTTCCTCTCCCAGGTTTCAAAGTGACCCATTTTTTGTATTTCGGGGAGATGTGCATTACGCCAGAGGGGTTGGATCAGGGTTGGTCTGTCTTCCCAGCCTAAGTATCTATGTATCTCCCTCCAAACTCGCTTTATGTGACGGGACCCGGTCAGTGCCGCTCTTAGGTTCCTTGGGCTATCGTATAGTATATGCAGGGGGGAGGGGGGCCAGTGTCCCCTGTCTCCACTCGGATATGTGGTAGCAGCGGGTCTCCGTGTAGCCATTCATTCGCCACCCCGCTTGTGCCGCCCAGTAGTATGTGCGGATGTTAGGCAGTCCTATACCCCCTTCCCACAGAGAGCGGTAGAGCGTTTTAAGGGCAATGCGTGGCTGTTTCCCTCCCCAGAGAAGTGTGCGGAGGGTCCGGTTGATATCTGCGAATGTTGTGGCCGGGATGGGGAGCGGGGCATTTTGGAGGATGTACAGAAATCTCGGGAGTGCCAGCATCTTAAAAAGTGCTGCCCTCCCGAGTAATGAAAGTGGGAGGGAGTGCCAGTGGGCGACATCGTTCTCCAGTTTTTCCATTATCGGGTGCAGGTTCAGTTTGGGGAAGTCCTCATGTGTCCTATTAATTCTTATGCCTAGGTAGGTGAAGCCCAGAATTGAAACGTAGTACGGACAGGAATCTGGGATTGCTTCCTCTCCTCCCTGTACCGGGAAGTAGATTGTTTTCTGTGTGTTGACCCGGAGTCCCATGAAGTGTATTCCTCCAGGGTTCTGGTCGCTATCGGGCAGGAGATTATTGGGTTGCTCAAATATATCAAAAGGTCATCCGCATATAGCGAGACCCGTTCCTCCCCGCCCCGTGGCCAGGCGAACCCTGTCCATTGTGTATCAGTTCTCAACCGGATTGCCAAAGGCTCGATGGCGAGGATAAACAGCAGGGGAGAGAAGGGGCATCCCTGCCTGGTCCCCCTACTCAGCGGGAATGTGGCGGATGATTTCCCATTGACTCTTACAGAGGCCTCGGGGAGGGAGTAAAGGAGCTTAACCCAGGACAATAAAGTATTGTCCGAAGCCCATGCGTTCCATTATGGCCCACAGGGCATCCCATCCCACTGTACCGAAAGCCTTCTCAAAGTCCACCGCCAGGAGGGCCAGGGGGGACGGAATCCCGTCAGCCCGATCAAGAGCAATCTGGACCCTGCAGAGATTCATTTGTGTGGATTTACCGGGCATAAATCCACACTGATCCGGTGGATTAGAGATCCCATCACCCCCAGTAGTGTATTGGCGAGGACTCTGGCTAGTATTTTGGCCTCCCCATTTATTAAAGAAATAGGCCTGTAGGAGGCGCAGTGCTCCGGGGGTTTCCCTGCTTTGGGGATCACCACTATTGTCGTTTTTCGGAGGTCTGGGGGGAGGGTGCCCTGTTCTCTGCTACGGAGGAAAATGGTGTGCATATGTTTCGTTGTGGTTACACTCAGTTTTTTCCACAGTTCCACCGGGAACCCGTTGGGGCCAGGGGTCTTCCCGGTCTGTAGTTGAGAGAGGGCTTCCCCTACCTCGTCTTCGGTGATGGCTGTGTCTAACTGTTCTATCTGGGGTTCAGAAAGGCGGGGGATCGTGATCGCGTCCAGAAAGTTTGGGATGTTTGTTGGGGGTTCTCGTATTTGCGGGGAGTATAGTTCTCTGTAGTAGTTTGCAAATTCCCCGGCGATCTCCGCATCCCCCGTTAGTAAATCCCCGTCCGGGGTTTGGATGGCCAGTACTTGTCCTTTACTCTGCTCTCTACGCTCCAGCCAGGCTAATGTTCTGGTGGCTTTGTCTCCCCTCTCGTATATCTGGCTCTGGACCAGCCAGTGGGCGGTTCGGGCATTGTCTAAGGCCCTGTCTTTCAGGATTGTTTGGGCTGTTACCAAGGCCTCATGTGCCTCCTGGGTTCCCTCTTCGAGGAATTTCTCCTCTCGCCTAGTTACCTGGGCCTCCGCATCGGAGATTGTCTCGGTGTGCTGTTTGCGGTGAGCTGCCACCAAGGAAATTGCTTCCCCCCTTATGACGGTCTTGTATGCTTCCCACCTTATTATTGGGCAGTCCACAGCCTCCTCATTTAAATCGAAGTATTCCGATGTTTTATTTGCAAGCCCCTCCAGTATTTCGGTTATCCCTAAATAGTAGGTGTTCAGGCGCCAGGTGGGTTCCTGTTTTGCTGTCAAACCCTTGAGTTTCACCAACAGGGGGGAATGGTCAGAGATCCCTCTCGCCAGGAGTTCTGCAGATAATAGTCGGTGGGCCATGTTCATAGGGGTGAGGATATAATCGCGTCTGGATAGGGACCGGTGTGCGTTGGAATAGAACAAGTAGCCCCGATCCATGGGGTGGGCTGCCCTCCATGTGTCAGATAGCCCCATAGCTTCTGCAAAGGTGCGGAGTTTGGTCGGGGTGTCTGCTGCTCTGCTGCCCACGTGTGTTCTGTCCCAGGCTATCTCTATGACCTCATTGAAATCTCCCCCTATTGCCCATGAGTCCGCCTGCTCTTCTAGTATCATATCTTGGAGCTCAACAAGGAGTTCCGCTGTAAGCGTGGGAGGTGCATACACTGCCACGAGGCCCCAAGTCTCCCCCCGCAGTTCCCCCAATACCATCACAAACCTGACCCGAGGGTCTGCTTTGACTTTCCTTGTGATAAACGGGAATCTTTTATGTAGGAGGATCATGACTCCCCTAGAGCCTCTGGAGAACCCAGCGAGGTATGTGTGTGGGTAATTTGTTTTCCTAAAGAGCCCACTGTTGGTACCGATCAGGTGGGTTTCTGTTATGAATGCAATGTCTGGGGAATGGCGGTTAAGGTATTGGAGTACCAGTTTACGCTTTATGCCCGACCCCAAGCCTTTTACATTCCAGGTCAACAGAGATATTTGTCTCTTTTGTGTTATATCGGCGTGAGTCTTGGTTCGGGGTTATATGGAAGGATGCGGTGTGTTACATGTGCTTCTATTTTGTCGGCCGTTTTGAGGCGTAACTGACATCTGGGCACTTCTGCCGTTTTTATTTGATCAATTTTGTGTACTACATGTGCAAACTCTAGAACCCTAACCTGTGAACCATAGGCCATGTCCGTGCAGATGGGTATATGCTGGTCAGTGGGGGGGACGTTCCGGTCCCTCTCATATCTCATGCAAGGATTTCTCTGAGCTTCTGTTTTGCTGACCATTACTGCTGGTATTTGTGACATGAGGCCTTTCCCTTCCTTCCCCAAGAAAACCCCCAAACTCCCCCCACCCTGCACTTCCCCCCCCAACCAGAAGTACCTGTTCCCCTAACCATTAAAACTACTAAAGGGGCAAAGGCCCCAACTCGGTGGCGGGGGGAGGGGTCAGAAGGACCCTACCCCGCAACTCGTGTGGTTCAAGGTAACCACTGAACGTAAAGTAGAACTAACAGTGAAGAGTCCCCCTCAGGGGGCGCAGAGGTGTTAGTTGTCCACTTCCCCCACAGGCCCTCCAGGGCCGCCGGCTGTAAGGATCTCATACCGTTTCCTTAGACCTGTCGGTCAGTAGTTGCACAATTTCAAGTGTGTCCCATGTTGATCGGAGATCCGAGTTTTCCGGCTTCTTCACGTGGTGGGGTGACCTGTCCAGCGGGGTGGTCGTTGTCTCCACCGTGCCTGCTGGGTGTGCTTCCACCCGGTCTATTCGGGCATGGATTAGAGAGGACCTGTGTTTCTAACCACTCCCAGGCCTCGCGGGGGTTGTAGAACACATGAACCTTACCGTTGTGGTATACTTTGAATGTTGCCGGAAAGAAGAGTGCGTATTTAATTCCCAGGGGTGACAGTTTCTTTTTAATGGAGTCGTAGGATTGTCGTGACTTCTGGACCTCTCTCGTATAGTCGGGGAAGAACCCGATTCGGTTACCATTGTAAGTGTTGGGGCCAGTCGCGCTCGCCATGTGCAGCAGTGTGTCTCGGTCCCTGTAGTTCATGAGTTTTGCGATTACCGTTCGTGGGGGGGCACCCGGGACTGGTCTGCCGGTCGGAACTCTGTGTGCTCTTTCTATTGAGAAGAATTTGGAGAGTTGCTTGGGAGCCATCAAGTCTGCTAGCCAGTCTTCCAGAAAGAGCTCCATGGAGGGCCCCTCCTCTTTCTCGGGAAGGCCGAGTATGCAGAGATTATTCTGGCGAGACCTACCCTCACTGTCTTCAGCTCTATTTTCGAGCGTGGTGATTTTCCGTTCCATTTGTTCAAGGCTGCCTCCCAGGTTTTTAACTGTGTCTTCGGTGTCGGATATTCGTTGTTCTGCTTCCCCAACCCTGGTAGTTAGGTTCCTTAAGTCTTGCCTCACAAAGGACACCTCAGAGGCCAAGCAGTCTATTTTGGTCTCTACCGAGGTTCTGGAGTTGTTGATTGCTGCCATGATGTCGGTGAGAGACAGCATTTGGGCCGCATCCCCCTTCGTTGACTCGTTGTCCGCCCTACTAATTGGGTCCGGGAGAGCCGCCGGGGTGCTCATCGTGTATTTGTCTATTTTGTTTTGGGTCGTTCCCCTGCGGGGCTGATCCTTTCCCACCCTGACCCTATGGGGGTGGCACTGGGTGCGGGTGTGTTCCGTTGGATCGGAGGTTCCTTCCTGAGGGGTCCTTAGGCCTTCGATCCGTTTCTGTGGCCTCCGGTGGATTGCCGATTGGTGGCCTTATCCCTGGTTCCCAGCGTGTTGCTTTGCCCCCTGTCGGGCCTTGGCCTGCGCAGTCTGGCCTTTTGTCCAATGTGACCCAGCCCTGGGCATGTTCTATTGTGTAGTTCGGGGGGGGGGATGATTATGCAGGCGGTGAAGGTGGCGCCAGTCTGGTGTGTCGGCGTGCTTGCTCCGGCCGAGGTGGCAAGTCTGGGTCCAGGCGTCTGGGGGCGAGTCCTTGGCCTCTATCCCAGTGCGTGGCGGGTGAGCACCTTCACTATTCCGGTTGGGCTGCGCTTCTTTTTTAACAGGCAACCTCAAATTGCAGCACCTGGGGCCAGGAGCAATCCCCCAACAGGTCCGCTCCGACCCGCTGGTGTTCGTCCTCGTTGCCGGCCGCCCCCGAGATTTCCCCTCCCCCTCCTCCAGCCGCCGTGTGTGCCTCCCCCACACTCGATGTTTCTTTCCCACGGGCAGCCCTCAACCCAGGCGGCCCGCACTCAGCGGGGGCCGGGGAGGGAGAGCCCGCGCGAGTGTTGTGCAGGGGGTGGGGGGACGAAGGAGGAGGCAGTCCCAGGTCCAATTGGGCACCCCTCCGGGTTCGGGACCAGTCGATGGCTGCAGCAGCTGGAGCGGAGGCCCAGGGGGGGGAGGGCAAGTCCTCACCTCTCAGTTTGCCGGGCGACAACACCAGTACCGCAGCAGCTGTCCCGGGAGCCTCGGGGATCGAACGACGTAGTTTCGCCGGGGCTCTGATGGGCACTGCCGATGACGGCGCTTCCTTCCCGCCGACTCTGTCACCGGCAGGGCTTTCACACGGTGCAGGAGGCCCAAGCAGGTCCGATTTTCGCCAGGATTTTTCGGGGGGGATGCTGGTGCATTCCCCTGCAGCGGTGTTTAGTGCAGGTCGGCAAGAGACCCGAAGAAACGGCAGGATTTTGAAGGGTTTGGGCAGCCCTGGCGGAGCAACGCGGAGCTAGGTCTTCATCCGGCGCCCCCTGGTGGCCCTCTCCCTCTTTGCCAGGATTCTTGACACAGGAATTATTCCAGCCAGTTTGGCAGGAGTCCATTCTTATTCCAGTGTTTAAAAAGGGAAATAGATCAGACCCCTTCTAATTATAGACTCCTCGCTATGTTTGATGCTAGTGGTAAAACCTTTGCTGCTTTTTTGCTGCGAAAGTTGAATCAGTGGTTGGAGCAGCGTGGTCTCTTGAGTAAATTCCAAATTAGTTTAAGAAGTAGACATAATACCTCGCAAATCCTGATGGGTTTCCCCCTGATCAGCCTATTGTGTTGTGAAACCTAGGCTTTCTCCCACTATACAGGAATCTCAAATCTAGGTATGGTCCCTATTGTGTGCCACCTTGAAACCCAGAACCTACCCATTGTCCAGGTTCAACCATCTAACCGCTGACAGCAATTACCTACAGCTAGGTCACTGCCTCAGTTAAATACAAACCAGTCATGTAATTCAGAAAACCTAGTCATACCAACTGCGCTAGCCTCCCCCCAACGCTTAGTACCCCGACACCACCCTGTTCAGACCCTCCACCCATGGAAGGAAGACACAAAACCGTAACCCACTACTTGGCCAACCGCCCTGAATCATGAGCGAACTACCCGCACCCTAGAACAACCCAAACCCGGAACCCCCTCCAAAATCTGCAGCTCATTCTTACGCAGACACCCCAGCCAACCTACATCAGCAGCCTTAATATCACCACCGCCTCCGGATCATAACCAACGTATAAAGACACAAACGCACACAGCGCAGGAGGATTAGACTTGACACCATCCAAAGCACATAAACTACAGCCCCTGTGACCCAAACTCCGAACCTTCCTACCACCAAGGACCCCAAGATGCCCTGACACAGAGCTGGATGCCGCCAAAGAGAAACAGAACAAAGAACAATCCGAAAGGATACACACCTTCTACCAGCAGAAACTGCCACAAATACAGAACACACCCCTAAAAACACCCCAGCCCATAGAACAAACATCACTAGAAGAGAAAAATACCTATATCGAACACTGTACCTTGCAACTGCCTCACCACCACCGACATGTCCAGGCACGCCAAGAACTCACTAGAACCCCGCAAAAAAAGAATACCTGAGAAGAGAAAGGAATGAAACCAACACCTCACCCCTTGTATAACAAAAACACAAGGGCAGCGGCAGCAACCGCATCAAAACATAGACGATGAAGAAGCAGAAGAATTCATCAACCCAACAATCAATCTAACAGATTGTTTCAGTAAGGAAGTTAACTACATGTACGACCAATACTCAAGTTGAAATGTGTTTATTGTTGAAAACTGCCAATAAAAAGCTATGGTTAAGAAAAATGTAATGTTCTTCCTTCTACATGCATTAAAAAGCATCCTACCTAAGGGGGGGGTGGCCGGCAAACACCCCATGAGCACTTCATCCGCTCCATAGCCCCTCAGGATCACCTCAGCGGCCTTCAGCCCATGCAAACGGCAGGGAGCTGCCCAATTTCAACAAGCGGAGGATAGGCAGCCGCACAGCGATCCAAGTGGCTTCTGCCCAACAAGACACAAAGTCCACCAGGGAGGTACAACCAGCACACAAATAAGTTCTTCAGCTGTGGGGGTCTTGCATAGGAAATCTAGCACAAGCATAGGAGAACTAGCCCAAGCAATATGCTAACCAATCAAAAGGATTACAGCACGGGTCACACAGCCAGCAGAGCCACCCCAGATCAGTGGAAGGCAGCTGCACCCAGCTTGCAGAGTCACACAACAGCAGCCAAGAAAGCGCCAGTGCCTACTCGGAGGGTACCACACCAGAGCTCCGGCTAGAGTGGGGAGTGGGGGGGCACGTGAGCCCCTTGACCTCACCATCATACTCCTCAACAAGACGCTTGTTCTCCTCCCCCGCCCGTCTATTTGGAAAGAAGCCCCTAACTGGGCATGAGTAAAGGCACCAAAGGAACACCAGGGCATGAGTAAAACCACCAATCATCACCAGGGGACCCGGAGTAGAGAGGTGCACCCAAGAGAGGGAAAGCACGAAGCACACCATAAGAAGAGGCCACGTGATCCCCGCTAGTGGGAATTGAGACCTCACCTGCCACTAGACTACCACTGAGCATCCCCTGGTAGCAGTGAACATAGCACACAAAGGGGACGGATATCTGCGCCCCCCAGAATGGATAGACGGACACCCCCCTCATCTGGCGCCCCCAACCAGCTCCAAGAGGACAGAAACAACAAAGGGTAAGAGGGAGAACCCCCCCCCCCATAAAAGACATAATGGGTCAACCGCAGTTTCATGAAGATGTCGCGCAACAAACCCAAAGAGAGCAAAGAAGGCACTCTAGGACCCAAACATTCAAAAAATCAGGAAGGGACATTCCAAAAGCTTTGGAGAAAAGTGGGTTAAACCCCGGAAGAGGAAGACAGGGCAGGGACAGAGAAACAGGACAAGAAGTCACAAGCGAGGTGCTGCAGCAGTGCTTCAAAGAATTCAGTGACCAGATGACCACCACCTTACAGACACAAGCCTAATACGCACAGAAATAGCCCAATCCCTGCAAGAACTCAAACGTGACATCGCGGAATTGAGCGATAGGGTTGACACAAATGACACCGCCATCCAGGAGCTCACAGAGGACACCCTAAAGATTGATGCACTGGCGCAGCAGCTAGCTGTTGCAACTCATAATCTAGAGTTCCAAGCAGAGGATTTGGAGAATCGCTCAAGGCGGGTTAACATCAGGGTGAAGAGGCCGCCCGAGAGTGTGAGCGACTCCGATCTCAGGGAAACAATGCAGCATGTGTTTAAAGAATTGCTGGACATTGAGACCGGTGGAGAAATCCCTATTGACAGAATCCACTGCGTAGGCCCCCTCCGAGAAGAACCTCGGGCTAGGCCAAGAGAGGTGGTGATGGCCCTACAGAGATACGACCAAAAGCAACAGATACTTCAGGCGTCAAGGAAGGCTACCCCCATAAAGGCGAACAGCGCTGCTATAGAACTGTTCCAGGACTTGGCCAAAATTACACTTGCAAAGAGGAGGCAAATGGGTCCAGTGACCAAGGCTCTTACGGAAGCCCAGACAAGATACAGGTGGACATTCCCCTTCGGTTGGTATTCAGGTGGGAAGGGCGCCACCACTGCATCACCATCCTGGAGGAGGGCCTCTAAATCTTGAATATTGAAGTTGATGGGTATCTGGCCGGAGGACAAGACAAGCGAAAGGATCACAAAGGCCACTGAGAGAAGCCATGGGAGGAAAGTTGAGGAACCTAAGGCAAGGCGCAAGTATCTGTGCGGCCCAGGGGGACAAAGATCCAAGTCCCCTGGCTAAACAGGCAGTCCTATTAAAAGGTCCAGTTGGGACCACCAGGCACTAGGCCTGTCCCCGAGGAGACTCAAAGGGGACACCAGCCCAGGGGCCCGTCCCCGGAGACGGGAGAGATGGAGACGAGCATTGGAAGTGGGGGAGGGCAAGGGGATGGCTCTCCCTGCAAGGTTAACCTCCGGGAATGGAATGATGTTGCGCCCTGGGGAAGTTATGCCGAGTTTAGCGGAGGGGGTATAGGTGGAGGGTGGTGGGTGTTATGGGGAGTGGGAGGTGGATCGCAGCAACTCAATAACACTCAGGGTACAGTGAGATATGGGTAGTAGCAAAGGTATCCAAATTCTCACACTCAACATCAGAGGGCTAAACACACTGGCTAAGAGGCAGAAATTGGAGAACCTACTCCAGAACCTTAAACCAGTAATTGTGACTCTCCAAGAGACTCACATCTGCTCGCAAGACAAGCATAGACTGAAGTTGTGAGGGTACCCCCCAGGTCTTACAGGCCAATGGCAAGAGCAAGGTTAGAGGGGTGCTGATGGCGTTCAGACACCTTCCAAATGTCCAAATAAATGGTACAAGAGCCGACAAGGAGGGCAGGTTCCTCTTTGTTAATTTACAATGGGGAGGATCGCTGCTCACAATGCTTCCACGTACACAGAACGTTCTCAAGAATAGACTATATCTGGGTCTCGGTAGCACTGCTAGGACAAGTGCGGAACATAGACGTGGGTCCTAACACCCTGTCAGACCACACCCCACTGCAACTAGAAATTAAATGGGGGGGGAAAGGGGGCGTTGGGGCTTTGGAAATTGCAGTTTCCCCGCCACTTATTAAGCGTCAAAAGTAATCTGTAGAGATCTACGTGAAACCATCCGCGACTCCTATGTGGAAAATAAATCTCCAGAGGTTCATGAAGTGGTAGTATGGGACGCCTTTAAGGCAACCATGCGGGGGGTACTCATAGCAAAACAGGCAGCACGGGCCAAACAGGAAAGGGCCCTCCAGACAGACTTAGAAGGGCGCTTAAAGGGGGTAATGGAGCTAATGGAAACAAAGGGGCAGCGATCAGGAAAGAATACAGGCACCTTAAACGGCAAATCGGCGTCTTACTGACGAAGCAGGTAGAAAAGTTACTACTATGTCTGTCTCAGGCAGAAATACTATCGCCAGGCAAACAAAACTGGCAGGCTGCTGGCCAGGCAGGTCAAAAAAAGGGAAGCAGTGGCCGTGATACGTCGCATCCAAATGGCGGGGGGACAGGAAACCACATAGAGGAGATCCTGCAGGCATTCACAGTTTTACACCACACTGTACACCACCGAAAGGCCTGGAAGTGACCCCCAGAAGGCCTTCCTAGGATCCTGCCACCTAAAAAGACTAAGCCAGAGCCAGCGAGAAGCCCTAGAATGGGCGATCACAGAAGATGAAGTACGGGCAGCGACCAGATCACTACCGCCAAATAAAGCCCCCAGCCCGGACGGGTACCCTGCCATGTTCTACAAGGCATTCCAGATGACATTAGTACCGCTTCTGACCTCCATGTTCAATTCCTTCTCGGACACGGGCTGCTTCTCGGACACAGGCCACATCTCCCAGTCCATCGAAGAAGACAAGGTAGTCCTCTTCCCTAAGCCTAATAAGAATGTCACCCTCTGCAGCCCCTACCGCCCTAATAAACCTCAACGCCAAAATCTTTACAAAATTCTTAACATCTGGAATGGACAAAGTAAAACCGGACCTGATACACCCTGACCAAGCGGGCTTTTCAAGGGGACACAGACGGTGATGGATAGGATGTGATCTCTGCTTCTTTAACCACAGCGTCCCAGCGTTGGACAACATTAATCTAATATCCCATCTAATAGAGAAATCAAACCGGGTGGGCTTGAGGGATGGGGTCTTGGCACTAGACGCCGAGAAGGCCTTCGACTGCGTCGAATGGTCATTCTTGTTTGCTACCATGTAAACAATGGGGTTCAGGTCAGCCTTCCTTCGTCTTGTCGAAGCCAACTACAGATCCCTGCTGATCAGGTTGCCCATCAATGGGTACCTCTCACAACAACCAATGGGGATCTCAAGGGGAACTAACCAGGGTTGCTCCATGTCACCAGTCCTGTATGCGATTTTTCTAGAGCCATTTCTTGCCAGAATCAGAAAGGAGAGGGGAATTAAGGTTATCGTCTTCGGAGGGGAGCACCACAAGGTTATGGCGTTTGCCGACGACTTGCTGGTCGTACTCACGGACATGGGCGCCTCTCTCCCGAAGTTAACGGAACTCCTAGCAGAATTTGGCAGAGTAGCAGGCAAAAATCAGAAATAATGGAATTACAGTGGGACAAATCCCAAGAACCCCTAGATACAGGACAGTTATCACGAGCAGAAGGATCCCTCTGCTTCTTGGGAGTGAAACTGACTCTTTCTCTAGAGGATATGTACCAAGCCAACTATCCTCAGCTACTGAAAACATTTAAAGCGTGGCTGGGCGAAAGGAGGCTCCTTGGCATATCTTGGATGGGCTGCATCAGCGTCATCAAAATGATGATCCTTCCCAGAGCATTCTGTTATTTCCAGGCTCTCCCATTAGCAGTACCTAGTAACTTCTTCAAAGTTTGAACAAACTAGTGAGGAACTACATTTGGCAGGGGAAAAAAGCAAGTGTGGCATGGAAAGTCATGACTGCCCCCACGGGGGATGGGGGAGATGGGCGTCCCGAACTTCAAAATGTACTACCGGGCAGCCCAACTAACGGTAATACATGAATGGTTTACTGGGAACCTAAATAGCATCTGGCTAAGAATAGACAGGGCAGTTGTGGGCAGGCCCCTTGAAGAGGTCCTGTGGTGCCCTAGGGTAGATAGGCCCCCCAATATGGGCAACAGCATAATAAAGGACCTGGTGGGGAATACATGGGACGCTGTGGTTAAAGAAGCAGAGATCACATCCTATCCATCACCGTTCACTCCCCTATTTCGGAACCCACAGTTCACCCCTGGCCTGGAGAAAGGAGCGTTTGCTAGGTGGGAAGAAGCTGGATGCACCCGTGCAAGGGACATGATGGAGGGACAAGAGGTTAAATCATTTCAATTATGTAAGCAAACCATGGGGCTGAGCGAAGAAGACTGGTACCATTACGCCCAGCTGAGGCATTGGTTCTCCTCACAACACCTGAGAAAATTCACTACCAGAGACTTTACCTATTAGAAAAGTACTTACTAACGGACAATGGTGACAGGCAAGTAATTAGCAAACTCTTCAGGTTATTCAGCGAGATTTGTTTTAGTTTCCACTCATTCTGCGCGTGTGCTGTTTAGTATACTAAGGTTTACTCCTTTGTTTTTAGTTTTAGGTGCATGAAGAATGCAGGTCCACAAAACGTCTGGTTTTTAATTTTTTCCAAGGTTTATTCTCGTGAATGGTGACACGTGTTTCGACCTAACAGGTCTTTTTCTAGGCTGGTAGGTGATTAGGAGGGTCTGTCTTCATATTTGCTTAGTGCAAGCATGTCAGGTTGGCCCAGTTGGTCCTGGGTGGTTGGGTTTGGGAGGGCTGTAGTCCGCCCTGTTCTTTGGTATTCAGAGGTCAGTGCCTGTGGTGCATGGTTTGATTCCGCCTTCGGATCCAGCTACATGGTATTCACCACACCAACAACGCAGCCTCAATGGCCCTATATGAGGCAATGGGCAGACACACTATCGCTCCTGATTACTGAAGAACAATGGTGGAAAGTGTGGCAGCGAACCCCTAAACTAATGAGGGGGATGCAGATCAGGGAAATGTGGACCAGGATCCTGATACAGTGGTATTTGACCCCAAGAAGCTACACAAAATATATCCCTCAGTTGCTCAAACCTGTTGACGGGGGTTTAAAGAAGTGGGCACATGGTTCCACATTTGGTGGTCTTTCCCAGTTCTGAAGCCATTCTGGGAAGTAGTCAATAAAGAGATGAAAGACGTCTTTGGCCCCCAAGTTCAGAGAGAGTATGGAGAAGCTATGTTGGGCCTGATCGATGTACTGGATACTCTACTGACCAAGCCGCAAAGGCAAGCGTACATGATCCTGAGCGTGGTGGCCATCTCTCTAATTGCGCAAAATTGGAAGCAAACCACTATCCCCAACTAACAGGAATGGATAGCTAAAATATGGCACTACACCTCACTGGAATGGGTTACATACTCCATTCAAGGAGACTATGCGAAATTCAAAACAGGCTGGGACTTGGCCCTAAATTTCCTACATAAAGACTACCGTAAACAATGGTGCCCCCAGAGACTAAGGTTGTTGGACATATTATAAGCTACGAAGCGCTATACCCAGAACACTACCCTCAGAAGATATGTTACACAGCGATTCAGGGTTGGGAAGGGGGGGTCTGGGAGGGGGGAGGACGGACGTTGCTAGGGAAGGGGACAGTTATTGTTATTGTTTAAATTTCAAAATGCCAATAAAAACAAAAAAAGGATCCTACCATTCCTCTCTTTCACCCAAAAAACACTCACCATCGTTGCACTCCTCATGTCCAGAGTAGACTACGCCAACAGCCTATACCTAGGAATGCCAGAACGAATATTAAAAAAACTTCAGCACATCCAAAATGCTGCGTCCAGGCTCCTGCTCAAAATACTGCAAAAAGAACACATTACCCCAGCGGTGAAACTGCTACACTGGCTACCAATAAAACAGTTAATAAAGTTCAAAACGATGCGCATAGCGCACAGAGCAATCCACGGCCAAGGAGAAAATAACCATTTACCACCCGACAAGGTCTCTCAGATAAAGCAATGACATTCGCTTAGAACCAAAACCATACAATAAAAGAACATTAGGAGCATCATCCTTCTTTCACCTGGCAGCAATAACCTTGATTCTGATGCTTGTTAATCTGCTTAGAATCACATGCTGTGCATAAAGTCCGACATCCAGAGTTCACTGCAGAGTATTACATCTTGCCTTTCGAGAATAGAAAGGGGATGTGGACATGGGCGTGTCTGTAACACTGTCCCTAATGTGACGTGTAGTGTAACCAAAATGCCTCATGCGTCGAGGTCCCTGAGATTGCATTTTTTCACCCAGCATACTGGTCGCCTTATGCGGAGCTCGTCCAGAGACATTGCTAATTGTTCCATCGACCTTTGGTCGAATATAATATATTGTTATTCAAGATCACCCTGACCGTCCTCATCGACGGCTGTTCCTGATATCCGCTGAAACCTCCACGGACCTTCGACGGACGGTGATCCAATCAGCGTTGCGGACCACGTGGCAGGGCCTTCCAGCCGGCCTACACAGTAGGGAGAGTGGGGTCAGAGTGGACATTTCTGTAAAATCTGAGAATGCCTTTCCCTTTCCTCCCTCTTTCCTCTCTGTTCATCGTCACTTTCCCTATCCTCAGCTATGGAGAGGTCTCCCTCTAGGTTTTGCCCCATTTGCAAGGGCAAATTTCCTTGGAGAGATAAGCATCTATGGTGTAACTGTTGCTTGCCCCTCGATCACGACGAAAAAGGTTGTGTGGCTTGCAAGCTCCTCGTCCAAAGACATTGAAGTAGCGCCGTGTCAAGCGGTGGGCGGCCTATGGGATGTCCAAGGTTCAGTTGTCCCGCTGCCGCAACCGCCAGTTGCGACGAGGGCATCAGTAACGAGCAGGCCTCTGACTCGGAGGTCGTTGACCTTACAGCTGAGCGCACCCACTCCGTGTCGTCTGTTCCCGGCCCCACCAGGCACACAACCCCCAGCCAGTCTACGACAAAGTCGAAGAGGACCACAGCGCCAACCGGCACACCAGATGTTTTGGCCATGCCCGCCGGCCGTGAGGATCGGCAGCCCTCCCCACAGCCGTAGATGCGCCTAGCGACCAGGCACTCTAAATTGAAGGGCGCTACACTCAATATTCCAAGAACCGTCGAGACATGTCGTAAGAAGGCATCCACCGACAAGGCCCCGGTTCCGCCAAAAACTATACAACCGCAGGCCCAGGCTACGCATCTCCCTACTGCGAGGGACGTTACCGAAAACATTGTGAGAATTGTTTCGGCGGACGCTCAGAAGCGTCAGTAAAGGGATTTGCCGACGCCCACAGGAAAGCCCAAGGATTCGTCGAAATCCAATGATAGGCTAAAGGAAATACCGGACCGCTCAGCCAAGCCTAAGGAGAAGCACAGGGGCACGCAATCTGTCGGTCCCCCAAAGGTATTTCTTCAGTGTTGAAACTAAAATCTCGAGGTTTGGCATCAGAGGATCGTATACAAGACCCCTTTCCACCACTAGACCCCTCTGGGTCTTCTGTTTGGACTAGGGAAAAATGTGAGGGTTGTATGGAGAGGCTTGGCAGGTTTGTAACCCTCTCAGAGCAATCCACCCCCAAAAGATCACGGGAAGAGGGCCTTTTGCCCCTGTGGCTAAAATTCAAAGACTCTTTGATCCCTCTCAGGAGGAGGATGTGGCCACTTACGACCTCACTGAGGAGGGGGTTCCTGCAGACCCATACACTCAAGATGATGATCCCTTCATTGACCCTGAGGATATGCATGACCCCATACAGGGGTGAGCGAAAACCCTGATATGGGTGACCCTGAGGCTTGGTAGTCCCCTAATCCTTCACCAGACCCTGATGCCCTGTGTTTAGATTCCCCCAGACCACTCCCACTAGATAGACATCTCTCCAGTGGACGATCAAATGACGTTCAACGCCATGTTGCACAAAGCAGCAGAACATTTCAAAATCGCCACCGATGAAGCTGTTCCTGAGGCTGACTTTGTAGAGGACATTCCTAAAGAGAAACCGCCGGCCAGCCAGGCTACTCCTCTACTAAACTCAATTAAAAAGCGACTGGCTCCCTCATTATTAACACCTGCCCTCACAAGAGCAGTTAATCCAAGGATAGAAAAGCTTTTTCTGCCTTTCCCCTCGGATCCCCTTTACTTCAGAGGTCCCTCCACCCCAGACTCACTGGTGGTGAGCACTACCAGGAAAAGGGCAGGGGTTTCCCTGTCAACCGGGGAGACACCCCCTGACAAGGAGTGTAAAAATCTCTGCGCCGTAGTGCATCACTAACAATACTACTTTGTTAGCCAGCTACGCGGACGCTCAATGGGCCATGTTACAGGAAGGCCAGCAGGAGGTTCCTGAACCGTAACAGACTCGTCTTCTGTCCACGGTAACCGAGGGCAGACAAGTAAAACAAAGTATACTCAAGAACACTTTGGATTCCGCTGAGACAGCGGGTCGATCTTTGGCTCAGGGCACCCTCCTAAAGAGACACGAGTGGCTAAGAAACTCTGGGTTCAAGCCAGAAACTCAAGCGTCACTTATTAATAAACAGTTGGAAGAATCAACCTATTTGGGAGAGCAGTTGATGAAGCTCTCAAGACTGCGAAGAAGGAGCACGACACCCTTAAGACGCTAGATCATATCACACAAAAGCCCTCCATAAGGGGAGGAACTGGGTCCAGATGCCTTTTTCGTGGCCAAAGCTTCCCTCAAAACCAGTACACCTCGTGAAATAATTGGTCCTCTCCACAAGGAACCAGTGGATACAACACCCTGTATCCCCAAAGGGGTCAGCATTGTGGGAAAGGAAGGGGCCGGAACTCTACCCCCAAAGGCTCCCCGGCCTCAGGTTCAAAATGACCCGAAGATTCAGGTCCCCTCCCATGCTGCCCTGGTCAGGGGCCGGCTAACATTGTTCCTTCAGGGATGGAGGGGATAACTACAGACCAGTGGGTACTGAAGACCTTGGCCCACGGGTACTGTATAGAGTTCTGCCGGTCCTCAAAGTTCAGACCTCCATGCGCAGGACGACTGACGCCAGACCATCTGCGTATCCTTCTTCAGGAAGTCGAAACACTACAAGTAAAGGGAGCCATAGAGGTCATACCACTTTCACGGGTAAACAAAGGTATTTATTCAGTGTACTTCCTTGTACCTATAAAGGATCTCACCATGAGCCCTGTATTAGATCTGTGCCCAGCGTACAAATTTGTAAAGCCACAAAAGTTCTGCATGGTCGCTCTGCAGGAAGTAATTCCCCTGCTCTTGCAAGGAGATTACATGGCAACACTGGACATGAAAGATGTATACTTTCATATTTCAATGTTGCCTGTGCACAGAAAATACATCAAATTCATGATACAAAACAAACATTATCAATTCAAGGTACTATCCTTCGGTATAGCCTCTACACCAAGGGTATTTACAAAGGTACTAGCAGTGGCAGCAGCACACCTGTGCAGGCAATCCATCCCGGTTTATCCTTACCTCGACGACTGGCTCATAACAGGGGACTCCTATGAAACATGTCTGTCAAATACCCATGACACTACAGACCTTTTATTCAGCCTGGGACTCTCCATCAACCAGAGGAAATCCAGCTTAGACCCCAGTCAGGTCAAACAATTCCTAGCGGCTCTAATTCGAACAAGAGACTGCCTCATCTTCCCCTCCAACGAGAGGGTTAAAAACATGTTGTTTCAAATCCCTCAATATGTAGCCAGTCGAGAGGTGACAGTATGTAAAGCTATGCGACTGTTAGGAATGGTGGTGTCATGCATTTATTCGGTTCCTCACGCGCGCTTGCACATGTGTCCAATGCAAGAGTGGCTCAACAGCCAGTAGTGTCAGGCCAGTTGACAATGGGAAGATTTGGTGGTTGCCTCGCCGGCCCTCATTCTCTCGATACAGTGGTGGTCATTTGAAAACCTCCTAAAAGGGAAATCCTTCACCACCACTGCAGTGGCAGCCACTCTGACTACAAATGCGTCTCTCACGGGGTAGAGAGCTCACCTGCTTCAACAGACAGCGCGTAGAGTTTGGTCATCAGACGTAGCATCCAACCACATAAACCTGTTGGAGCTGTTGGCAGTTTTCAAAGCGCTAAAGACCTTTCAGACACAATTGCAAGGAAAGATTGTCCTGATACTCACAGCCAGTACCACAGCCATGTATTACCTGAACAAACAGGGAGGCACTCACTCTCTCGGGCTGTCCACAGTGTCCCAGAACATTTGGAAGTGGGCTCTCAAACACAACATGTTCCTGCTGTCACAACATGTTCCAGGGGAACTCAATCTTCTGGCAGACGTACTCAGCAGAGATTTCCCACTACTCACGGAGTACAAATGGCGATTACACAAAGACATCATCTCCAGCTCGGAGACCTCTGGGCTTTCCAGAGATCGACTTGTTCGCAACTCTGGAGAATGCCCAATGCCAAGATTACGCCTCCAGGTACCCCCAAAACCGTTCCATGGGGAACGGACTCTGGATCACATGGTCAGGGAAATTTGTTTACACTTTTCCTCTGACTCCCCTACTCAACAAGATAGTGCACAAGATGCACCAGGAACCAGTCCCAATGATATTGGTGGCCCCATGTCGGCCCGCCAACCCTGGTCCCTGGTTCGCTCATCTGATGGAGAGAACCCTTTCTCCTTCATTGAAACTGCCTTGCCCGTACAACATGTTGTCACAAGACAAAGGCGAAACACTTAACCTATTCCCACAAACATTGAAGTTAGCGGCCTGGCTCCTGAGGACATGGAGTTCGGGCACCTACAACTCCCTGAAAGGTGTATGGGCATGCTCAGGGAGGCAAGAAAACATAACACACGATATTGCTATTCTAGCAGGTGGAAAAGTTTTGTTATCTGGTGCAACTCTAAGAGTATCAATCCCATTGACTGGTCCCCCACTCGTATCGTTTTGTACCTGACTCATTTACTTGACTCAGGCCTAGTCTTTTAACCCGCTTAAAGTTCACTTAGCTGCTCTTTCAGCCTACACTACATCACAACAAAAGGGGTTGTGGTGGAAAATACCAGTTATTAAGGCTTTCATGGAGGGAGTACAGCAAATTCACCCTCCAATTTATAACTCGGCTCCCGGATGGGACCTAAACATGGTGTTAACAAGACTTATGGGGTCTCCTTTCGAACCCATGCATGAATCAAGTCTTAAAGATCTCACTTACAAAACTGCCTTTTTAATAGCCATTACTTCTATTTGAAGAGTCAGTGAACTACAAGCGCTCTGTCCTAGGCCCCTTTGTAACAGTTTGTAAAGAGAATGTAGTTCTACGCACTCACCCTAGGTTTGCGCCTAAATTCATTTCAAAGTTCCACGTGAACCAATCGATAGAACTACCAACATTCTTTCAGAACCCCTCAAACATGGGAGAAAGAAGCCTGCACACACTGGATGTACGCAGGTCAGTCATGTTTTACATGGAAAGAACTAGACCACTAAAAAAGACAAAAAACAGTTTTTCGTTTCAGTGGCAGCAGGTAGAGAAGGAGACGCTGTCTCCAAATCTACTCTCTAAATGGATTGTCAAATGTATCACACTCTGTTACACTCTTGCTAAGAGAGAACTGCCCTTCAAGCCTAGAGCACATTCTACTCGAGGCACTGGGGCTTCCATAGCATTCATTGCAAATGTTCCCTCTAGAGTTCATTTGCAAAGCGGCATCCTGGAGTTCTGTACACACCTTTCCAAAACACTATTGCCTAGACACTCATTCTAGGTCTGATTCTCATGTGGGAAAAGCAGTACTAAGACATCTTTTCTCTACTGTTCTTCTCACATCCCACCTCCAACTCTGAGTACTTGTCGCTAGTCTATGAACTGCATGTGATTCTAAGCAGATTAACAAGCATCAGAAGACATGCATTCCTTACCGTAAAAGCATTTCTGATGATTGTATCTGCTTAGATTCACATGCGCCCACTCTTCCTCTCCGCTCGGATGGAAGGAACATAGACTTCTTACTACTTTCTCTCTTTTCTGTACTCTTAGTCATAGGCTCCCTCACGGCAGAAATAATACAATAGGCGGGACCTCAATGCGTGAGGGATTTTGGTTACACTACACGTCACGTTAGGGATAGTGTTACAGACACGCCCATGCCGACGTCCCCTTTCGATTCTCGATTGACCAGATGCAATGCTCTGCTTTTACGGTAAGTAATGCATGTCCTCACCTAACGAAAAACATACGCAACACAATGGATAATCTGGAATTCCGAAAACTAATCAAAACTTGGCTCTTTGCTCCAGAAACAGGAGGAAACGACTCAGAAGCATAGACCCAATGGGAAACGAGAATCCTATTGCGGAAACCATGACACCTAAGTTAATCTAACCAGGAGGCGGGGGGACCCCCCCCGAACACACATGTCCACATACCGCTAATCCACAGAGGAAACCTAGGTAGGTAAGATCCACACACAGGATGGGCAGGGATGGACCAGAATCCTCCTAACCTAAAACTCTCCAACCCCAGGGTGGGGGAATACGTCAGCATAAGCCAGGTACACATAACACTAGAGTAACACAGAGGAAAACTGCCACTCCTCAACAGGTTTACCAACTAGAAGGACAAACTACAATACCAAACACACAGGATAATCGTAGATGTTGAGCACAGAAACACAAAGACAAAAAGGTAAGGAAACCTCTGTAACCAACTCTCAACTTTCCGCATACACTTCTCATACAGAAACTCACACAACCACCTCTCGGCACAGCAATCCACACACACTTCATCGCATTGCAATAGCAGACTAACAACATATAACCCGGCACAACAGCACAGACCCGAGAACTGCTCTTAAGCTCAGCAAATGGTGCAAACTGAACTGAAGCTGCCAACAAGATATTACAACTCTCACTTTCCTATCATCACTACACCCTAACTAACCACCCCACTCCCCCCTTTCTTCACACTCTCCTTTCTTCACACTCTCCTTTTCAGATCCGTCTGGGAACCACTCCAGTGGTGATGGTGTGCAGTACAAATACCTTTAACATTAACATAACATTTGGTCTCTGCACAACATAGTGGCAGACATTCTTCTATGCCCTGGCAGGAGGCTTTACCTCTGTTATGTTGATTACTCCTGTGCACATTGAATTGTGTTTCTTTTGCCATTTTATGGGGGAAACTTGCACGCTGGGGCATAAACCCCATCCAACCGAGGTTTGAAGCAAGGGTGCGTCTTGGATCCCCTGATTTTCAGCCTCTATGTGGCCAACATGGACGCTGCTATAAGATCATGTCATAATTTCCCCCCTCACATGGGGGATATGACCGTGCCTTGGATGGCGTATGAGGATGAGTGTTATTAGAACTCGCCCCAATTGGATTGCCACGTTGTATTGGCACCTTGTCCACCTTTTCTCCTAAGAACAACATGAAAATGAGCACTACAAAGACCAGGATTCTGATCATGGGTAAGGAGTCTGGTAGTTAAAAGAGCTTATCCTGGCGATTGGAGTTGGCAGCATTAGATGTAGTATTCCCATTAAATTTCGCCCTACCTCCCAATTCCTTAGCAATTATGTCATCCATAAGGTGATCAAGAAATGGCTGATTATTAGAAGATTCATAGCCAGCAAAGGGGGTTGCAATATCACAGTTTTTTTGGAAATCTACAAGGTCTGAATAATCCCCAGCATTCTGTATGGTTTGGAGTGTTTACCGTCGAACTTTGTCATTGGTTAGACCAACTTGAGGGAAAACTCCTTCGCTCATTATTGGATGTGTTTAATTCTGTACCTGTGAAAGCCTTGAGGTGTGGCCTTGACTTGCCCTCTTTGTTGGCCCTTTGGATGATCCAACTGTGATGAATCTGATGGGGTCATCGCGCTTTTCCCACCGGTGACCTCTTCCCATGTGGCCAAGGGACGGCAGCCGCTACCTGATCCTGACCCTGGGAGCAGCTATATGAGGCAGGACCACATGGGGGGGAGACAACCTCCAGGGGGATTAGAAGGCACCATCGGAGAAGGAATGGTATTCCCCCTTTTCTCTTGAGGATACCCCATCCATACCCAATGCCTTATGGCATGTTGTTACACCTCCCTGAATCCCCTAGAAAAGAAACTGAAGGCCTTCTAACAAGATCTGGCTCATCCTTCACAACTCATGACAATAGCTCCTCCGACTCTGCTTACAAGTTATTCAGAACTAAATTTCACTTAAAGGACTTTCCCTGTAAATCATTAGGAATGGACTTCCACACCTATAACTGCATGAATACTGGGACAAGGAAGATGAGCCGAGTGATGCAGAGCGGAAAAGTACAAGAACGCAAGTTGTACTCTAGTGTTGGGAGCACGTACCAATAGCCGGTAGATTTAAATCACAGCAGTAGCTGACTGCAGAGAGCTGCTGGAGAGAGAATGCTGCTTCTCTCGCAGAGGACCAGGGGACCGCGGGGCCACAAGGAGTTCTGTGAAGCTGTCTGGCTCAGAGAGGGAGAAGAGGAAAGCTGTCTGTAAGAGAATGTACGCTGCAAGAGTGCCAGAAGCCAGCACAGAGCCCCTGGACATCCGCAGGTGTGCATTGGCAGCGTTTGCCTACCTAGAGCCTAACACAAAGGAATCGCAGAACACGGAGAAGCCGAGGAACAGAGATGGCAAGGTGAGGAGAGATGCTGAACAACCGTCACTGGCTTATTGCAAGGGGAACAAAGCACACCAGCAAGAATCGGTGAGTCCCCAGAAGGGAAGAGGGGACAATTGAAAGAGAAGGAACCTGTGAACATTTTATTCAACGGTAAACCAAACAAAAAGTAAGACCCTTTCATGAATGTCGAAGTATATAATACACATTTAAGAAAAGCCCTGGCAGAGTAGTGTACCAGGCAGATACAGAGTTAGATAAAGCAGACCCAAGAAGATATGTTGTAAAGTGGGTGCAGAACGCGCATGAAGAACATCTCTGGCAGGAGAGTATACCAGGCAGTTACAAGTGTGTATAAGAAAGCCCTGGTAGGTGTTAGGACAGTTTTTCTGAAGTCTAACTAAGGGCTTAGCAAAACCATTCAACTGAGACAGTACAAGACTCCACTCTAGTATACGGCTGTACCACCTGAGTATATGGTAACGTAGACAGAGCAGCCAGGCTCATCTTAGGAGGGGGCTTATTTTAGGAGGGAGAGAGGGCTCTGGGAAGGTAAACAGAAACACTGACCACCAGAAGCATTAGAAAAAATTAAGTTTTATTATAAATACAAGTTAGGCTAGATCAATCTTGGGGGGGGGGGGTAAGTACCTGGTCATAGAATCCTAAACACGGTATAAAAACACAACACAGTGCTTTAAAGTACACAGACCAAAGCATAAACCTTGTTCAGAAAACTAACAGTATGTCTAGGCAAGTCAGACTTTATCAAACACATTTAGTATAGGAAACACCTATTCATGGGGAGAAAAACCATAAGTTATTTTCTGATTGCTTTCAGTAATACAAGGGTGGTAGACCCTAGCAGTTGTGCAGTGACACTCAGTTAAGGAATCACGTAGTGAACCAACCTGCAAGTATACTTTCCTGAATAGTAGAACACTCGTTTAAGGGACAGTAGAAACCTATAGCCACATTCAGGATATTATATGATAGTTTATTTATATAGCTCCTATACACAATGTGTTTCAAAGCGCTTCAAGGCAAGGGAGGGAACAAGGGAAAATACAATGAACAGTAAGGATGTGAAATTAACTATCATACTTGGCCTGACGACATTTCAGATAGTGCAAGAGCTAAGACATAGACAAGGAAGGGAGAGGGAAAGTGGGAAGGACATGGAAAATGGAAACAGACAGGCGACTACTGTACTAGGCCTGACAACATTTCTGGTAGAGCCAGAGAAAAACAAAAGGTGAGGCAGAGGGGTGCAGAAAGGGAGGGGAGGAACAAAACAAGCGACTATCGTACTAGGCCTGATGACATTTCAGATAGTGCTGGGGGGGACAAGTAAGAGGAGGGGTGAGGAGACAGACGAGGTTGCTGTCATACTATGGAGCAGGGTGAAAAGAATCAAGCAAAACACAGTTCTACTTGGTGATTAAGACCTTTGGGTGTAATATACAATTACAGTTGATTTTCAGCTCAGTGGAACACAGACTAAGGTAAGCAATAACTTTCTAATTTATTTTAGAAAGGCACCAGGCAGACCAAGATCAGCTACACCTACAGAACACTTTTTAAGAATGGCACACAGCTATTCTAGGCAGGTAAAACGTAATGTTGTAATATACTATTACAGTTGTTTTTCAGGTCAGTGGAACACAGACTAAGGTAAGCAATAACGTTCTAACTTCTTTTAGGATGGCCTAAGTCAGACGAAGGTAAGTAAAACCCATTTACTTTTTAAAGGAGCTACCAGCAACGTAAAGGTAGGTATACACCTAAGACCATTTTAGCATCTGTAAAAAACAGAACAAGGAAAGCAAAACCCAATGTTACACATTAAGAATGCCTCAATGTTATTCCTCATAGTTAAAACCCAAGGCAGACTTAGTGTAGACAGGCTATACAGCAGGTCGGGGAAGCAAGACCCAGTTGGTGAACCTACACACTAACATCTGAAAGAAATAGTTAAGTGAAGCCAACAGCATTACTTTTGGGAAGGGACACAACCAACTCACAAGTGAGTAAAATAACCTTACATATACTTTTCAGAATGGCACAACACACATTTGAGGTAAGTAAAACTTGTGTAACTGCTCGCTCTGAGTTAGTTACCAACTAACTCTTTCACAAGTAAGTACACTTTTAAACACGTTATATTTTTCAAGGCAGATACCTTTTTTTATCCAGTCCTTCCCTATTCTATTGCATGAGTTCTCTCAGGGGCAGAAGGACTGTATTGGTCTGGGTGCCAGCTGTAGGCAGGGTGATATAGGGTTCAGTTGCAGAAAAAGTGAGAGTTCCTGTGGAAGACTGTTCAACCAAGTAAGTAGTTGGGGGCGCTGTCGGATGCCAACAAAAATGGCCGCCTAACAGAGGGGCTGCGCCGTATGAAACATATCCTGCTGTAAATCCTGTGTATCCAGAGAATGTTCATCTAAGTGTTACGGTGGGAGAGAAAGCTGAGGTGTTGGGGTATCGGGGGACTCCCCTGGGGCAAAGCACTACCCAGTAAACACTCAGTAAACCCGTGGTGGAGAGCCAGCTAGCTATCCAAGCGAAAAGTGTCCACGGGGCCTGCTGCCCCTCCCCCACCCGTGGCTAGTCCGCTGCCATCCGGAACTGCAGAACGGCACGTAAGACCTGGAGAGGAGCCACGGGTGTGGAGGTACAGTGCAGTGGAACTACACCAGAAGCACCCGAGCACGGAGACAGGCGGTAAGGAGTACACAAGGGTACCCGGAGTGGGCCACGGGCACTGATTGTGCAGAGGCCCCAAGTCTCGGTGGGTGGCGCTGGGGGCAGGCTTCCCCTCCCTGGCGGCTGCCGTGCGCGCTGTGTGCGAGCGGCTGGACGGCCGCTCTCTGGGTACTGCCCAGAAGGTATGTGAGTGCGCAGAAGATACTTGGGCACACAGGAGAAGTTGGGTGGAAGCCCTTACAAACAACCCAAGGCGGACACATTAAGCGGGAGTTTGGGCGGAGTGAACTGCGGTGGGAGAGGGGATGGTACTGTGAGCTCGCAAATCATCCCGCGATGCATAGTCAACCCCCCTCCTTTGACATTCTACTGGTCAGGGGCCCTGAGCGCGAAGAGAGGTGGAGGAAGCCCCACGACACACCATACGGGAGACAATCCCACTGGGACAATAAGACTGTGAGCAAATATATGAGTGAAAGGCACCACGAGACACTAAAGCGATCTACAGCACCATAAACAGACACTCATTAGTACCACTGTGTGATAAACGTGAGGCCAAATATTGCCCCCAACACAGGGTGGAAACATCACGCCGGAGTCCAGCTCGGAGGTGGAGGCTACATAAACACGTAGCCCACGCTCAGCATGCCGAGGCAATAAAGCTAACAAAAAGGGACCCATGGACACGTTTACCAACGTCGCCATGGGGCACCAAAATGCCGGAGCGTCACTGGTTGCCACATCAGAGCCGCACAGCCCTAGAGGAGAATCACCAGATCCCTATATGGCGGCACTACAGGCAGGATTTGCTGCAGTTAACACCAAACTGGACAAAATAGGAAGCACTATCTCGTCCATTAAAGCAGACCTCCATCAGGTGAACACACGTGTACTGGAAACAGAGAACCGGATAAGCACCGTAGAGGACACTGTGATAAACCACAGCAAGGATATGGAGACAATCAAAAAGAGCCTGAAAATAGTCCAAATGAAGGGCGAGGATTTGGAATACAGGTACTGCCGTAATAATATCAGGGTGGTCGGGCTGGCAGAAAAACAAATTAATGTCCCAATGGAGGTATATATGGAAGAAGTAATTCGGGCAGTCCTCCCGGACGCACAATTCTTGCAGCAATTCCTTATTGAGAGAGCCCACTGAGCCCTGTCGCCCCCCCCCCCTCCCAAAACTGGGGGCACTGCCACGCACGGTCATTGCCCACCTCCCCAATTACCGCGACAGGGACACGATCCTACGCCTGTCTCTAGAAAAAGGTACTCTAACAAACGACTCCACCAGGATACATATATACCCAGATTTTTCAAATGGGGTGCAAGCCGCTCTGCACAACTTCAATCAAGTTAAGAGAGTACTCGGGGCACGATCTATCCCTTATGCAATGATGTTCCCTTCCAAGCTACGTCTGCAATATGCTGGGAAGACACATTTTTTTGAGTCATCGGACGAGGCCATGGGGTACATAGAGCGGAATATTCCGCCACCAGCAACAGATAAGAACCAAGTACCTGGACCCAGCAAATGAAAGCATACTGAGAAATCAAGAATACACAATGAGTTAACACCCATGGATACACAAAGTTATAGGTGCGACGACCCTGAAGGCGGTCTGGTTGTCCCACGGAAAAGGGCAGAATAACCATGCAGAGCCGCCCATTTTTTTCAAAGGTTGAAGTTTTGCGAGGGGTCTACACTGTAAAGTTGGGGGGGATGGTGAGGGTGGGGGGGGTGGTGATGGTGAGGGTGGGGGGCGTGATGGGAGTTGGGCCAATTGCCCATGGGGTGTAGAGGATGAATCATTCTACAATATATGGACCGGGAACACGCAGGCTGATATGGGAAATGGAAGTAAACAGGAATGGGAACGGAAAGGTATATACAAAAATACTGATTGTGGCTCATGCAACAGGGCATTTCAAGAGTTGAGTGGGAAAATGCGACATACCCATGGCATCATTATTAAGACTACCGGAAATGCAAGAGATTAGATTGCTTACTTGGAACATACGGGGTCTGGCACACCCAATAAAAGCAAGAAAGATACTTGCGTACGCAACTCGACATAAGATGGATGTACTATTGCTGCAAGAAACGCATGCCACGAGGAAAGTCACAAATGTATTTGCACGAAGTTGGGGCCCCACAAAGCTGGACACGAACTACTCCACAATGGCGAGAGGTGTTCCTACGCTTATACACAAGAGGGTTAATTTCCAGATGTCCAAAACACTCATAGACGAAGATGGTCGCTACATGATAGTATGGGGGTGACTATGCAACAGAGAGGTCATACTGGTCAACACGTACGGCCCTAATGTGGATAGCCCAGAGTTCTATCTACAGATAGTGGAACTAATGTCGCCTCTGGGAACAGTAGCCGTGATATGGGGAGGGGACATCAATTTAATTCTAGACTCCGAGCTGGACCGATCGACCGGGAATCGCAGGTCATACACTAAAATAGCACTGACAATGCAACAAGCTATGGCTACATTACCTCTGGCAGACATATGGAGAGAGTTACACCGCCTTGAAAAGGACTACACATTCTACTTGGGTGTACACGGATCTAGCTCACGCATTGACTATTGGTTATGCTCCCCCGAGCTGATATCAGAGGTGGAACAGAGCTCAATCCTCCCGCGTATGCTATCAGACCATTCCCCGGTGCTCCTAAAACTGGCACCAAAAGATACTGTACGCACCACTCGCATGTGGCGCATGCCCCCTGGGCTACTGAAGGATGAGTCCGTGATCAAACCACTTAGAACTGAAATAGAGGCCTTTTCGAGCGCAATTCAGGCACAGTGCAGACCCAGAGTCTGGTTTGGGAAACATTGAAAGTGTGGCTGAGAGGCCAACTGATGGGGACAGTGAAAGTGAGCGTCCCCCAAAAAGGCATTTAAACTCTACAATGGGAGTCAATAATGGACACACCTCAGCAGGGAATGAGACCAAGACCAAGTGCGGGTGAAGTATAAAGGCTTTATCTAAATCAATATAGGGCATGCAGAGGACTCTGCATACTCTGAGAACGCTCTGCCAGATAATAGAAAGACATTCATATTTATTACAAAAAACACATCATTGGTGAGGTAAGCTATAGGCGGCACATAATCGTGGGAATTGGGTGGTGAAGACTAGCTACTATGTACGATGTAGGTGCGGCGCTCCATGATTGGCAGAGATCCACGTAGTGGCAGCGCGGGTTGCTCGGGTCTGCTGGGCTCATCTGGTGGAGTATCGGGTCTCGAGCTGTTCGAGTTGATACATCGCAGCTGCACTAACATTTTGCCCTTGTGGCCACACGTACTCATTCATTAATAACTTCTACTTCAATCTGTCATATGAATCCTACAAGTTGTTAATCTAACATCACAAAAGAAATAGCATGTAACTCTGGGTCTTCTCAATACATCATCATAAAGTCATTAACAGAGAGGGGCAGGTTCATGAGCCCAGGTGTCTTATCAGGGGGCATGAGTCGGGGTACCTTTATCATTCTACTTTGTTAGATGTAGTAAGAGACATTTTTATAGTGTGTTAGTACAAGAGTGAATAGCTGCCACCATGGGCAGTCGAGGTTGGGGGGGAACTAAAATACCATTGGGTCAGGGGGGGCACGTAGCTGGTACATCAAAAGGTGGCGGCATGTGGGGCTTTGGTACTCATAATTCTTCTAACCAGAGCGTGGAGGTACACAGTGATTTTATAGTGGCGTCGGCTGTCAGGGGGCATGGGGGAGGGTAAATACCTTGTGCGGGTTCAGCAGGGAAGAAAGCAAGGAGGTGTAGCTGTGTTATTCTAACATCAATAAACCAGAGAGCTTGAATCCCCAGCCGGGCCTTGGAGGAAGGAGGATGGGGACTGAGTATGCGACTTTCCAGGGAATGGGGAGATGGCCTTGTAACTTCTCGCGCGTCTACGTTACAGGGTTGCATGCACATCATTATAAAATGAAAAACTGAGGTAGGCCAGTACAGTTGCATGTGTATATATATATATATATATATGTATCAACGATCATGTGAGTTTATGAACACTGTTTGTATTACACTTTTTCGTATTTCATAGGTACTGTGTTTGCAGAATCAATGAAAGGTTTTGTTAACATCACATCATTCATAGTTTTGCATTTGGGTGCGGGGACACATGGGGAAAACTAGCATAGAACGTGAGGTAGAACCAGGTTGGCGTATACATCAGCATCAGTGAAAGTTTACAACATTCTACTTATGATCAGACTTGTGTACATGCTCAAGGGTTAAACAATTACTTCAAACGACATTTCATTGATAAAAAGGCGGTGCTTATTACTTTAAAAGACTCATATATGTTGCAACACTTAATTATCTACTTGTAAACTTGTTTTATGGGAAATCATATTGTGCATAGGGATATTACACATTGCTTTTTAAATATTGCACAGCAACAATGACCCTTGGTTAGTAATGACAAATTCGAATATACATATGTTTGATAACTTTACATGTGGGTGTTCTGGTATGGGCAAAGTTCGTCCCATTTTAATATGAACAATCAACCTTATGGACTTGCTATTTCAACCTTCTTGCAAATGGTTTAGCAGATAAAACTGGGTGGCACACAGGCTTAACATTTATGTCTGATACTTTAAACGGGTAACAGCAGAGCCGCCATGGGGAGGAGGGTGAGGGGAGTGCTGGCTTGCTGTGCGCGATCGGGTGGGGGAGAGCTGCAGGCCGCTTGTGCCACTAATGCCTAGATTGTTGTACTCAAAATGGAGTCTACGTGTATCACAAAATGGAATCTGTATCATGCTACAGGGTGAGACGTGCAGACTCATGCGTCAGCCCGCAGCCATCCCATATCCCAGGCCCAGGTGCAAAGATGGCTGTCGGCGAGTCATAAGCCCCACGTAGGTGAGAAAAGTAGCGGGAAGGGGGTCCTAAAGACCTTTCGTCCCATACAACAGCATATGGAGCCCTAAGAGAAATTAGGAAGGACTTATGCCAGACTGAACGAGAACTAAGGGCTCTGGAGATCCAGCAACCAGTGACCGCAGGGAAAGAGCGCTTACAAAAGATACAAGAACAATTGGAAAAATGTAAGACACTGGCAGAAAAAGAGCTGTACTACATAATGCAACCTGTGAAGGCAAGGAAGTATGAAGAGGGAAATAAGTCGAGTAAGACAATGGCAACCCTCATCAGAACAGAACAGGGGTCGAGATATATAACCAGCATTCGTGACTCAGCAGGGATAGTTCAGACAGCCCCAAATATAATTAATGAAGAGTTCTAATTATTTTATGCCAAACTGTATGCAAATGCGGATACGGTGACCCCAGGAGAACTCCAAACCTACATGTATTCATTCCCAGTGCCCAAATTGGGGGAAACAGAGAGGTCACTGTTAGAACTCCCATTGACGGCCGAGGAAATTGAACAAGCCATCTTGGATCTGCACGCCGGCAAAGCGTCTGGATCGGACGGTATCCCGCTTGACCTATACAAGGTATTCAAGTCAGAGATGGTCCTGAGACTGCTAGAGATCTAGGAAGAGGCACTTGAGAAGGGAGAATTACCGAGTACCATGAGAGAGGCGATAATAACAGTCCTCTTAAACCCCCAAAAACCTCCTCAAGACCCAGCATCCTATCGCCCGTTATCACTGATTAACTCGGACGCAAAAATCTATGCTAAGGCGATAGCAAATTGTTTGATCCCGTACGTGAACAAAGTAATCCATACGGACCAGACATGATTCATCCCGACCTGATCAATGGCACTGAATTTGAAGAGATTTTTCGCAATCACTTCACAACTAGACCTGAATGCTAAGGCAGCGGCAATTACTCTAGTCACCGAAAAAGCGTTTGACTCTGTGTCATGGAACTATATGTTTGCAATGCTGGGTAAGTTGGAGTTTGGACCAATGTTCATATGCTACATCCGTCTGCTATATAAGAACCCGGCAGCAATGGTGAGGGCTAACAACACTCTATCATCACCCTTTGGGTTGGGTAGAGGCACCCAGGAAGGTTGCCCCCTGTCCCCTCTTATATTTGCGCTTACAGTAGAGGGTATGGCCGCTAAGGTCAGACATGAACACAAATGGAGGGGTATACGTATTAGAGGGGTTCCCCAGCTACTGTCACTATACGCAGATGACACAATGGTGTATGTTAGGTGTCCAGAAACGCATCTACCCCTGATAATGCAGGAAATAAACACATGTTCCAAGTACTCTGGCTATAAATTTAACCAAACAAAGTCAGAGATAATTCCACTGACGCCGACCACAGGGCAGTCCCAAGCCACATCAGATTTTAGATGGTCCCCTACAACGGCACGGTACCTGGGAATAATAATGGCCACCGATAGACAGTCCCTATATACTAACAATTACGAAACCTACCTTCAACTCTTGGAACACAAACTAGCTGTCTGGGGGAAAACTGCCAATATCCATGTACGGACGAGTTGCCCTGCTAAAAATGGTGGTGGTGCCCAAGTTGTTGTACATGTTCTGCGGTATTCCAATATGGCCGGGCAGAGATTTTTTTCAGAGATTAGAGACTAGCGGTTAACTGTGTATGGAGTTGAAAATCAGTTAGACTAAAATGGCCTGAAATGTGCGAAAGGTATGAAATGGGCGGACTGGCAGCCCCAGACTTCATATTATACTTTCATGCAGCACAAGCGCACGTTGCAAAGTACTGGGGGGACACAGTGGAAAAACATGCACACGTGCGAGCCGAGAAATTTGACGTAGCCCCAGCTAACATTCAAGCAATGCCATTCACAAAAAAAGGGGTAATATTAGGGAAGTGGATCCTGTCAGCTCCACAGTATGCGCATAGCTAGCACTGTATGCAGGGGTGGGATGTACAAACCCATACTGGCCATTTACTCCCCAGTGGCACTACCCTGACTTAGAACCCACATTGAACACGGCCTTGCAACGTAAATGGAACCCGGACGAAGAAATGAGAATAGGTGATTTATATCCAGAGGGCAGATTTGCAACACTCGCAACTGTGCACAATAAAGTGTGTCAGGCCTAATTACTACGCTGCAAAACTATCGTATGAAAACAGCCTGCAGAAAGAAATGGCTGTTGTTTCCCGAGGCCCCTCCGATACATGAATTCCTGTCTGCGGTAATGTTGCAGGAAGGTTTCACGGGTACAGTATCCAATACTATACAAGGCAGTCCAAGAACACACCCCTTCAGGGAACACAATGAAGCAAAAATGGGAACGGGATCTTGGCATCGCCATAGAAGATACCCAATGGGCAAGATATTGTCAATATACTAAGGCCATTTCGATTAACTCTAACTTCAGGCTAATTCAATTTAAATTACTAAATCATCTACATATAACCCCGAAGATCTCCAAGATTGACCACACCATCCAAGTAGCGTGCCCCAAATGCGGTGCCCCCAATGCGAATTCATTGAATATGTACTGGGAATGTCCCCCCATAAAGGCCTTCTGGGAGGACGTAGCTAGAAACATAAGTGATGTTACGGTGCTACATATCCCGGCGATCCCACATGAATATCTCCTACGTGATATAGGGAAGGCTTCAGTTAAAATCCAGAGATTTGTTGCTGTTGCAGAGGCAGTGGCCAAGAGAAATATATTACAATTATGGAAATCCAAGGCAGCCCCATCTCAGAAGACATGGTGCGGGACTTATATGCTTTGAAGAACAATATGTTAACAGTGTTACACCCACAAATAGACCTAAAGACATATGGGCTCCGTTGCAAACCTACCTTAAGGACACCCAAGAAGACGGGTCTGAGGACTCTGAATAATCGTTTGAAAACGCTCTACCACGTATGAAGTATGTAATGTAAAGTCATTTGATATGTTGATATGTAACTATTATGTCCACTTCCAAAGTGCTATGTGAACCGAGCTACACCTGTCAGCAAAAAATAAAGGTTTAAAAAAGAAAACAAGTAAGTAGTTCACTTTAGTGTTAGTTAGGACCCAGACTTCTGAGAAGATGCCCCAGGAGGTTCCAGCTTTGGGCCTGGGTGAACTGGATGAAAGGACTCCCAATCACAAAATACATCCCAAAAGCTTTACAGAAATCACACAGGCTTAAGGTAAGTAAATAACCCAGCCAACCTAGTACCTCAACACAGAAGAAGAGTTGCATCAGGAAGACTTCAGCATCTGTAGCCAAAAACCTGGTCGATTGATTCTTTTGTCATGAAGATGGAAGACAGGACTTTGGAAGGGATTTTGCAGCAAGGATCAATGGAGAAGGCTCCAGGCAAGAGTTTCCTAAGGCTGGATGCGGCTCTGTGGTTTTGGCGCTCTTTTCAGGAGCCACAAGAAGAATGAATTTTGCAGGTCGGATTCTTGTCATTTACAAGGTCCAGCACTCTAATGGGACTTTTCAGACTCTAGTCACATCTCTGGAGGTCCTGCAGGATGCCACCAAAGTTTCATCTCGATTCGGATGATCGTGCACCGCACACTGGCTCGAGGTCTCAGGGTATTGGGGTATTGCAGCCCTGCAAGGTCACAGCTGCACGACTTGGCATGGCTCAAAATGCAGGTCTTCTTGGTCCCGAGGGCCATCGTTTTCGCAGTCCCGAGGATTGGAAGGAAGGGTAAAAGCAGGCTCTCTGGTTGCTGGAAATCGTGTCGGCCACGGTTTCTTAATCTTCCTCTCCGGATTCAGGTCCAGTGGTCGACTACCTCTTCAGCTTCCATGATCGGGCCTTTATGCAGGTACCCAGCCAATCAAACAGACGTGCAGCTTTAAAACCTGGGACACAGGGTTGGCAGTCCTTCCAGGACAGCCAGCCTCCCAGTTTGAACTGCAGTCTCGCAGGCAGGCTGGAGTGCAGAGTTTTTGATCTCTCCCTCGCTTCCTGCCCACATACACTCTGGAGCCTGGGCGGGCTTGACTGAAGTCTCCCGCCGTAGAGAAAAATCACATAAAGGAATATCCCACCCTGGAGGGCAGGGGAAAGACCAAGAAGGGACAAGAATCATGAAAATTGCAAAAAAAAGAATATGGGGCCATTTTGGTAAAATGGGCACCCATACGTGCCTTTACCGCAGCTGTGAAAACCGACTGCGGTAAAGGTGCACTGAATTTGTAAAAACGTTCACTGCCACCAGCCTTTTAAGGTTAGCTTCTCCCCATTACAGAATTGTTACAGTTCTAGTGAGAACGGATACATTGGATCTCCCCAGCACTCCACATAAGGTGGGGTGTGCTGGTTTCACCTAACAAAATGTAGAAGGGATAGAAATATCCTTTCTACTCCCGAGAACTGTAGTTCTCACAAGGTTATCTAGAGAAAGTAAAAGCCCCACAGGACAACCCTGTAAGAATAAAAAGGTATATCCCAAAAGTTATCAAAGAGGATTCTATTAAAAGGACACTGTGGCGAGTCTTAAAAAGGACACCCATAAAAAGAGTAAAAGGATCTGTGAGTGTGGAAAAAGGTTCCCACTTACTGAGGTATAGGAAAAATAATCTACCAGTCCAGAAAAAAGTTCTAGGGTTATCACAAGTGAGGTAGATTTAGCTCTAAAGTTTAAATCTTACTTATCAGTAGGGAAACACACCAGGCAAAGACAAATTGAACAGTGCATAAAAAAAATACATCGCTAGAAAGGGGTCCTGAGAAGGATATATCGGGACTAGCCAAAGGCTGTGTAAAACCAGAGAGAAGTAGAGTGAAAACCTGGCAGAGGAGCACAAAAGGTATCCTAAAGGGATAAAGATAAAGAAGCAAGTTGTTTTGAGTATCAGTTGTGTTATGAAGGAAGAGAAACTCAAGGAGCTGATATTTTTGAATATGCAACAGAGGAAAGAGAAATCCAGGGGAAGGGAATCGCCCTCTAGAACAAGGAACTGTCCTTCTGGGATTTTAGGGTTGAAGTTATGCATTTTTCCTTTGGAACATTTATCAATCACTCAAGGCTAAAGACATTACCCTTTTCACCTTAGAGTTTATTTTATTAGGGTGTGAGGGCTAGAATAGTGCTTTGGACACTGAACTTTTTTTTGGGCATTCTGACATCGACAAACTCTTAGTTTTGGTTTGTAGGTAGGGAAATACCTCTAGTTCACTGTCAGAGAGGCATTTCCCAACCACTTTTCTTTTAATAAAAATCTTTGCCCAAAACGATGAATTCCTTGTGTCCTAGTCTCATTCCTGGCTCCTCACACAACACACTACATTTTCTTTTATTAAATTCTGTTGGGCTGGCAAATAGAGTAATGCATTACTCAGCCTTATTGCACAGAATGAGTATAACAATTCCCTGAACCACATCTACTGTGATTTGAAGCAATCTTTCACCCTTCATCTTGACTCTATTAGCCTTACTTTTCCTGACAAAGTTTGTCCTTTTCCTTACTTTCAAGATTTGTAAACTAAAATCATGGTCGCGATTTTAGACACTTTATAGGTTATCTGCGCTTTAACTTAACATCTTGCACACAATTGAGTACACAGGTTTCTGGCGAGGCATTTGTCATGAGGAAAGGCGTTGCCAATTGTGCAAGTATGCCATTGAAATCAGTCAGCACATTCTGTCATGCCTGTGCCACTGGCGCACACATTGGCAACCATCATGGACTATTTTGAACTCATTTATCTTTATAATACTCTTTGAATTCACACTTTGGTCCTTAATTTCCATTTTCACGACTTTGGTACTTTCTAATTTAATTCAGCTAACTACATGTACCATAATGCACCTTGCTACAGTTATCAATTCCTGGCTATTCCCATTCATCAGTATTGGAATCACAATCCCCAGAAGCCCTAGCGATCTGTGCTGCTTCCACCTTCTTAGGACCATAGAGGGAGGAGGCAGATTACCCTCAGGTGTGCTGCTCCAGGTGCTGCCAATTAGCCTGCCTAAGCACAGGGCAGGGCTGTAATTAAGCAGCTGCCTCCAGGAGCTCAGTCTCTTGCATTAAGAGTTCTCCCAGCAACTTTTTGCCTTGAGCCACGAATCGTATGCTTTTCCTGTTGCCGTATTATCCTGCTTCTGATCCAGTGCCCTTTGCCGGCTCATCTGGGCTCCCTGCCTTACAGCCTGCTACACTCTTCTGTCTTCAGCCCTAGTACTCTGGGCTCCCTACCTTACAGCCTGCTACACTCTTCTGCCTTCAGCCCTGGTCCTCTGGGCTCCCTGCCTCGCTGCCCGGCTCCTCTGGGCTCCCTGCCTTGCAGCCTGCTTCACTCCGCTGCCTTCAGCCCTAGTACTCTGGGCTCCCTGCCTTGCAGCCTGCTACACTCCTCTGCCTTCAGCCCTAGTCCCCTGGGCTCCCTGCCTCGCTGCCCTGCTTCTCTGGGCTTGCTCCTTGCTGCCCTGCTCCTCTGGGCTCTCTGTCCGCAGCCTACTACAGCTCTCTGTCCTGATCCTCTGGACTCCCTGCCTTGCAGCCTACTACAGTCCTCTGCAGTCCTCAACAGTTTGCCTGCACCTTGTTTAATCCGTTACTCCAGCCCTGCTTCCTTGTTTGCAGCCCCCCTGTTTCCTGACTACTGCTCTCTTACTCTCTTCCTTGTTTGCAACCCCCTGTTCTTGATCCCTGTCCTTCTCTTCCTTGAGTCTTTTGTCCTCCCTTAGGTTATCCATTTCAGTTATACTGTTTCTGTACAGACACCCTCAGCTGGTGTTCCCAGCCATGAGCATACAGAGTGGGCCCCTGTAATAGTTTCCAAAGATCCGTGGAACACTCTTTCCCATTTCTGCATACACCCCAAGAGGGAATCCAGTTTGTTTGTACCTTTGTATTCCCTGCCCCTTTTTGTTCACAGCTACTGTTACCTATTCTTCTTTCTTGTTGAGCTTCCTGCTGTGTGTGCTTATCTGTCACCTTACATCAGCACAGCCACCCAAAACCTATCTGGGTGCCCGGTGCCACTCTTGACAGAGTGCCACCCCTGACACATTCTTACTGCATGTCCTGAGCTATGTGAGAAATATAATAAGGGTTATGGTAATATCATTAGCTCTGTTGCTGGTTGGGAGGCTGATCAATTTTGGAGCGCTGTTTATTTGGCTGAAAGCCTTGTAATAACCTAATTGGCCAAAAAAGTATAATGCAAAATGCACATGGGTGTCCCCCGCTCTCCATGTTCGTTATAATGGGATTCAGTGGTTGCAAGGTTGTCCCCGCTTCCTAAGGAAAGAGCGTAGCGCAGAACAATAAAGTATACAAAAAAAGGAAAAGGATCATGCAACGGCAGTCCTTACCCATTTTAAGGGTAGGAGACATACGTCGCAGTGGGAAGGGCGACCAAAGGATCAGACTGGAAAGAAGGTAAGTGCCACCAAGCAAGGTAAGTTGGGAGCGAGAGTCACAGCTAGGGGGAAACCAAGATTCGTTATTTTGGATATGCCTGGGGGTCATTTTGGAGGTCCTGTTCCCACCCTCCTGGCCATCTGTTGTTCTCCTGCACATGTGGAGTTTGTGCCTGGCTGCTGACCATTCCATTAGGTATGTGCACTTTCTGTGCATTACTGCACCTCCAGGGGAATTATTGAACCTGAAAAATCAAAATTGGAAAAAAAGAAGAAAAAGAAAAAAAAATGTGCATAGAATTGTTGGAAAGGACTGTTTTATTTGGCATTTTCATCGCGCAGCCATTTTTTGAGCTTTTTAATACCTGGAGCTGCCTTGCTATTTTGAAAGTACACATTTTTTCCTACTATTGCTGCTTATTTGACTGTTTTTGGCCCTTCCAAGATGGCCACCGTGGTTTTCTTTGTTGTGCAGGCAGGCTGTGCTGAACCACCTCTCCTTGTGCTGCACTCCCATTGGTTGCTGAGTGTTTTCTTCCAACCAATCAGGGACGGGCAGGCTTCAGTGGCCCTCTCAGCAAAGGCCCACTTCCAAGGCCCCTGTCTGCTCCCTGTCCACTTCCGGAATGCCAATTGGGGTCGTCCTTGCACTTTAACCACAATGATGCTGCCACCTCACTCCTCTAAGAAATCCGGACTGCCTTGACTTTGCCACCTCCGGAACTATGGGTTAGTTCCCTTCTTATGAACTCACTTCTACTGCCTTTGACTATCACTGTTCTTTCTGCTTGTTACTTCCATGTTGTCATCCTGCTGCGCAGTGGTTCCTAAAACCCTTTGCTGACATCCGATTCCAAGATTGAAAAAGTCAAATCTTGCTGTTTTTGCTTAGCTCTTAAAGGTCAAATCTTGCTGCCCATTGCGAAATTCTCTGTATTTTGCTTGTATTCTATTTCTTCTCTGTAACTTGCCAGCCCAGTGACCTCACCACTCTCTTTTGTCCCACACCTACCTGCCTTAGCCCCCCCAGCATCTCCAACCTCTCCTCACTTCCACCCCAATGGCGCTTTCTGTTTCTCCTATCTTCTCCAAATGCTTCTTCATTGACTATCCTTCCCTTCTCACTAAGTCTGGTAGGAAGAAGTTAAAAAGGATATCTTGGTCTTTAACCCTGGTCTTCCTATCGCCGACACCTACTCCAATGCTTCCGCCAGACAGACCCTTACCGACATCCTCTTTGTCGTTCCTTCACCAGATCTATGGACTCCTCATATGGTCTCTGTGCTCTGCCCTATCTCCTCCTCTCCCATTAATGGTGGCACTCGCTGGGAAGTTCTCATGGCTTTCTTCGACTCCTCTAAGGTCATCATTAATGTCTACCTAAATGGCACTGTCATGGTCCAGGGCCCTCAGGCCAATCTCCTCCTCTTTGATAGGCGCTTTCCTCGCCTCATCAATTTCCTCTCATCTCCTGCTGTCTCCTCATCTCCCCCCTTGGCTACCTTGCCCTTTCTCTCATCCTCCTCCTCTGCCCCTCCTAGGGCTCTTTCTCCTCCGCAGGGCGTACCTCTGATCTGTACCCCTCCCCGAAATCTCTTTAACGCTGGCAACCTTCTTCATATTGCCACTCTCAACTCTCGCTCTGCCGTCAAACACTCCTCTGACATCTGCCACCTCCTTGAAGAACTAGACCTTGATGTCCTTGGTCTTACTGAGACCTGGTTCACGGCCAGCTCTTTCACGAGCTTTGACACTCTCCTCCCTGATGGCTACAAGATCCTCTCAGCACCTAGATCCTCCCGGTCTGGTTGGGGGTAACCCTGATCTTTCCTGAGTGGATTCCTGCCTCTATCATTCCCACTCAGACCTACTCCTCTTTTGAATACCTTGTCTGTAGGCTTTCTCTCTCACCTACCCATTCTCTTACTGTCGTTACCATCTACTGGCCTCCTGGTCAAATCACCTCATTTCTCTCTGAGTGGGCAGACCTCTCCTCCTCCCTCCTGGCCTCTACCACTCAACTCCTCCTCCTCGGGGACCTAAAAATACATTTAGACTCTGATTGCTCCTCCCCTGTACTCTTCCGTGACCTCTGCGACTCCCTCTCCCTGTCCATCCTCCCCTCTGGCCTGACTCACTCTGCAGGGCACACACTCTATGTCTTGATCTCCTCTGACCTCCCCATCTCCATCCCTCTGACCACTCCTCTCTCCTGGAGCGATCACTACTTCCTCTCATCTCTCCCTCGCTTCCCCCAAGCCAAGCCTACGTCATCACTGCCACTTACCTTCTCGGACATCCGCCCCATAAAGCGTGTGTCAGTTGAGGCTTTTGCTGCCACTTTCTCCCCCCCCCCTCCACCTTTGGCTGTCTCACATCCTGACACAGCCCTGTCTCTGCTCTACTCTTCAATTTCTGATACGCTTGAAGCTCTTGCCCCTGTCATGAGGATCCGTTTGAAGTCCAAAGCCAAGTGCAATTCCTGGTATAACCCTGACCTAGCTACACTTAAACGTAAGTGTAGGGCAGCTGAGAGGAAATGGAGGACTTCTTGTTCATCCTCTGACAAACTGGCCTGTCGCCTGCTACAAAGGCAATACCGAGTCTCTGTCCTCACCAAGAAGAGAGTCCACATTCAAGCTGGTGTCTCTGCGGCATCTAACAACTCGGCCGAACTCTTTCAAATCTGCAAGGAGCTGGCCAACCCTGCTGCAGTCTCTACCCTTCCTGTTGCCTCCCAGGCTCTTTGCAATGCCCTTGCCTCTCACTTCATTTAAAAATTCAGGACATCCTGTCCACCCTCTCCACCCACACCCCTCCTCTTCCCTCTCCATCTGTGCTTGCTGACCCTCCTTTA
This sequence comes from Ambystoma mexicanum, assembly GCF_040938575.1. Lineage (NCBI taxonomy): Eukaryota > Metazoa > Chordata > Amphibia > Caudata > Ambystomatidae > Ambystoma > Ambystoma mexicanum. Next base: position 767,548,948 of record NC_090935.1, read on the forward strand.
GCCACCCTCCCACCATCCTTCTCGTCCTTTCCTCTTTTCACCCCTGACAAGGTCGCTAGACAAGTCCGATCTATGAAAGCCTCTTCAAAACAGGTTCATCCCTGTTCCTCTAAAACCATCAAGGACCACATTGACACCCTCGCTCCGGCCCTTGCTGATTTTTACAACCCCTCCTTTGCCTCTGAATCCTTCCCCTCCCCTCTGAAGCACTCCTTTGTGCATCCTCTTCTCAAGAAACGCACAGCTGATCCTTCTTGTCCAGCTAACTATCGCCCAATTTACATTACTCCCTTTCTTGGCAAACTCCTGGAAAAGTTGGCCATCTCTCAGCTTAACCTTCGTTCCAATTCTTTTGGCTGTCTCCATGACCACCAGTCTGGCTTCAGAGCTGCCAGAAGCACGGAAACTCCTTATTACGCTCACCTGGATCCCACAGAGGCGTCGATCTGAACTGGACAGCTGCGGTCTCCACCAATGTGATGCGTAGGGCCGAGATGACGGACTGGACTGGCCCACCTAGCTTCGTTTTCTTGGCCTGTAGGAATATTCTTCTGCAAATCGAGAAAGGGAATTAACCACCCGTGGAGTTGAGTGTAAATCCCCCCCCGCTGTCTCCCCACGGATCTCCTTTGATGTCCCCTTTTATAGTCTCACATGATGGTTTGAAAAGATGAGCTCTACATCCTGCATTGAGCGCAGGGGCGCGTTGATAACCAGTTGCTTCACTGGCTCGAAGGAATTGGTGAGTTCCAGAACAATATTGACTCCGAAAAGTATGCAGTTCGTAAGAGTTCAAATGCCTGACTTTCACTCTTGTCCGATTCCTTGGAGATTGCAGCTTGACCCTAGTGAAGAGTTCCTCGTGGTAACCGGTAATATTCTGGTAAGGATTTGTATTTCCAACACAGTTCGATAAATAATGTCAATATGTAACCTGTTGCTTTCTCCCTTATTCAGGCACTGAGAGAAAGTATGAAGTCTCGGGGAATAATACCTCCGGCGGTAAAATCAGGTAAGTCTAATGTGGTGAGGAGGGTTCCCCTTGATAGTCCCTTTGTTTCACCTTGCTGTCCTTTTGTTTCCCCTTAGGGCCGGGGTTTGGCGAAGATGCAGTGGAAGCTGCATCGACCGGTGAAGAGGAATAGTACCCCCGGTGGTAAAATCAGGTAAATCTATGGGGGGGTTACTAATATTCCTCTGTGAAATCTCTCTTTAGGCTGAATTTTCTAACCTAGTGAGTCCCCCAGCAGCTTTGCTAGATTTCTGGAGTTTGTTTTATTCTCCTGCCAAGAGTGCGACTCTTTTTCTCCCACTCTTGGACATGATTTATGATGTTCCTTTGACTGTTAATGTGTTTTATGGGCTATGGGGTCCTTTACTCCATAGGGTCTCATGTGTTTTACTATGTGTGTTACACAGCACCCTCCGTGCAGTGACACAGGGGTGTCATAGTGACACCCCACCATAGACTCCATACCCTGGGACTGACTACTGTCTCCCAGGGCATTTAAAGTCACCATTGGCTTTACTAGTCCCAAATTATTAACAGACACCAGTACAAACCATCATATTGTGGACGTACTGGTCGGGGCAATTCGATTGCCCTGGGGTCTGTTAGTCGAGGGGGCACGTCTCCGTCCCCCCGATCGAGTTTTGGCTGGTGGCAGTGGATACTACTTTTTATATTCGACCGCAAATATATCCCTATGGGATTTTCCCATTGTTTGAGGCTACCAACTTTAATTATTTAATTCTCATAGCCTCGAACATACCGCCGGTTTATTTATTTAATATAAATTCGCCGGTTGGTATTTTTTGCCAGGACTTGATTCTAAAATGGTGTTTGTGTTCTCTTCTGTGACTCCAACCCAAGTCGAGCCCTTTGTTCCACTTTTTGGCGGGCTTCTCCACAGAAGCCTCCAAAAGTGGTGCCACTCTGTCTAGGTACCACAGGGGGTGTGGGATGGGGTTTAGGCACCCTGGACTGAGTTACCTTGGTAACTCAAGTCGCACTCGTGTGTGATTGGCCCAAGTGATGAGCCGGCCGGCTCACCACTTAGCATGTTTGATTGACAGCTAGGCTGAGTGAATGGGGGTGTGCTGCATAAAAGCAGGGCTTTGGGGACTGGAACTTCAGAAGTCGCCACAGGACCTGAGAATCCGACGAGGGAGAAGCTGAGCCGACCTACCACGACGACACCACCGGTGGAGCCCTGCGGAACCGACTCACTACTTCCAGACGACAGAGAAGATCTCCCGGCTGGAGAGGCTTCTTCCCCTGACTGGTGGGCACAACCAGTTTACTTTATTCTCTTCGCACCCCAGACCGGCTTGTGGTCGAATTGCCCGTGCCAAGCACCCCGGCAACCGGATAGCCACTTACCACTGGACCGTGAATCAAAGGACCGCTCCTTTTACCTGAGAAACTCTGCTGCTGGTTTCTTCCCCCGCTGGAGTATTCTCACCACTTTAAGGTACCGTGTCCGCCAGGCCTCCCTTTCTAAAGATTGCTACAAGGTAATAAATACCCCTTAACCTTCTGGACTGGGCTGGCCGCCTTGACCTTCTAACTGGTCCCTTTCTTTGGTCCAACTCTTTTTGAACCTTTTCAAGACTTTTGTGCTCTGCAACCGTGTGACCTTGGACACATTTCGTCTGATCCCCTTAAAGTGGATCCAGCCTACTGAACTCTAACTTCACGGTTTTACTTTGCCTTCCTCTCTGGTTGTGTTCTTGTAAAAGCGTTGGGACCTGTTTCAATGTATTCTCTGCTTCTCTCTCCCTTTTAAAACAAATTATTAGAGTGCCATCTGCGTTAAGCGCTCACCGCTGTCTGAAAATAAGTGGGGCTTTACTTAAGACTTGTCTAATATTCTTCTAAGGGAGTGTATATCTTTTAGTGACCGTGTTTTTGAATTGCTTACTATTAGTGCCTGTGTGTTTTTCTAGATGTGGTTTTAAATAAATAATTATATCTCTTTTACACCAAGCCCTGGTCAGTGTTTACTTGTTCTACTGCGTTCTTTTGACCTATTGTGAATACTCTGTATACTGCCTAACTCTTCTTGAGGGAAGTCTGACTGCTCAGCCACAGCTACCAAGTGAATCTGTGTGGTACAGACTGCTACTAAGTGGGTTTACTGCCAAACACCTGTAGTCTTAAATCTTTTGCAGTGGTCCCAGAGGGAACTGCACAGGTTTCTGCCTAACATCTTGTCTACTCCTTAGGTGCCGGAATGCGGCGGGAACATGCAGGAAGATGCAGTGGAATGTGAAGATGCTGCGAAGGCCGGTGAGTTCAGCAGGGCGCTGCAGCAGGCGAGGCAACGCGCATAACATACATTTTCTTCCAGCTCGAAGGCGCGATGGATCGGGAATTCAGGTAAGGATTAAAGGTATTGCTCTTGTTCTAACCTTTTCTCCTTCTTTCTCCCTTTTTCTAGGAGCTCCAAACTCGAGGCGGGCGTGGCAGAAGGCTGGATGCAGACTTGCAGGCACAGTGAGCGTTACGCTGCTGGATGCAGAATAACACGAAGCATGTGCTGCTCTTTGGGCGTGGTTTAAATAGCCTCCAAAGTAGTCCCAGGTAAGTATTCCTCCCCAGCCCCGCCCGAGTAAAAAATAGTCCCTAGGTAAAATAGTCCCTTCTAAGCCTCATTTGGCTTGGAGCTCTTGCAGCATGGTCTGCATTAGGTAAGCTTGCAGCATGGTCTGCATCAGGTAAGTTCTACTCTATGAGCCTGGCGCCTATAGCGCCAGGATTGACTCTCCATATGAGCCTGGCGCCATAGGCGCCAGGACCGCACCCAAACAGCCCCTAGCAAGGGGTTTTTGGGCTTGCCCAAAATAACTTGATGCCTGCTTCCGGGGTTGCTGGACCTGGTCTGGATCCCCGGGGGTAGGCATCATGATACTGCTCTCCTGAACATCCGTGAAGATCTGCTCTCCAACCTTGACTCTAACATTCCCTCTGTCCTCATCCTCCTCGATCTCTCTTCTGCCTTCGACATGGTTAACCATACCATCCTGCTCAACCGTCTCCGAAAACCTGGGTATCACTGATCAGGCTCTGGCCTGGCTGACCTCTTTCCTCTCAGATCGACCCTCCCAGGTCCAACTGGGTCCTTCCTTTCATCTATCTTCCTCTCTACCTGTGGTGTTCCCCAGGGGTCTAACCTCTCGCCCTGGCTTTTAAACCAATACCTGGCATCTCCGCCCACTGCATTGCTGATTTCTGCTCAAATTTCCAGTGCTACGCTGATGACAACTCATTTTCAGGCTGCCCTCTGCCACCTCCTCTCCCTCTCTCATCTCTGATTGCCTAACTGCCATTCAAGATTGGTGTGCCGCCAATGAACTTTGTCTGAATGCCAGCAAGACGGAGATCCTCCTCATCGGCACACCTTCACCATCCTTTCCCCTCACTCTCTGCCTGGCCTCCCTTGGCCCTCCTCCTACCCCCACCTGCGAGGCTAAGAACCTCGGGGTCATCTTTGACTCCACCCTTTCCTTCTCCACCCACATCTCTGAGGTCTCTAAAAAGTCTAATTTCCGACTGCACCTCCTCAGTGGTACTCTGCCTTTCCTCTCCTTCCCCCAGAAGCTCATGGTATCCCAAGCTCTGGTTCTCTCTCGCTTGAACTATTGTAACAGCCTCTTTCTAAATCTTAGTGACTCTACTCGCCGCCCTCTGCAACTAATCCAGAACAGGACTGCGAGACTTGTCATTGGCCTCAAGCCCTGGGATCGTATCTCTCCAGCTCTGAAATCTCTCTACTGGCTCCCAGTGGATGCAAGGATTAAATTCAAAACCCTCTGCATTGTCCACAAGGCTTTCTGGGGCCTGGGTCCAAAATACCTTCAGCTGCCCTCCGCAAATACCTCCCCGCTCGAGCTCTTCGCTCCTCTACCTCCAACTCCCTCAGGGTCAGTCGTTTTTCAAAGAAACGAGCTGGGGGTAGATCTCTGTCTTCGGCTGGAACAGCCTCCCTGCCACTCTAAAACTTGCGGAGAACAATCTCTGGTTCTGGAAGCACCTCAAGACCTTCCTCTTTTCTTCTGCCTTCGCTCCCCGTCTCCCCTGCTGATCTGCTCTCTCTTTGGCACCGTGCACCTGGCCACCCTCTTTCCTTCGGGCCCAGGTATTTGCTCACCCTACCACCCTCCCGCACTACCTCCGGCCCACCCCTTGCACTGGGGTCTCTGTACCCATACAGCCCCCCCTCTTTTTCTTCCTGCACTTATCAGACCTACCCTGTCTGCTGCCTTAAACCTAGCACTTGCAAATTGCTGACTGCATTGCCACTGTTTGTTGCCTTTATTATTTAATTATTGTTATTTATCTGTTTCTCCTTTGCTTCGCACTTTCCACTTCTCCCCCCTTCCATGCACTTGTCAGTGCACTTGCGCGTTCTCAATGTCTCACTGGGCCTAGTAAGATCGCTGTTTTGTTCTCCCCTGTTCTCCTCCCTTGCCTTGTTGCGCTCTGAAACACTTGTGTACTAGCGCGATAGAAATAAAATATCAATATCAATATATGCCAAGTTTTCCACTTTGGAAAATTCCACTGTGGACTTTTCCCCTTCAATCATATTGTAACAGCAGCTGTGTTTCATATATGGAAGGAAGCTTAGTATTTTTAGTGAAACTCTGATGTAACACATTTCCCTGATCATCTGTTATATTAATTTATTTTTTACATGCATAATTTTCGAATCTTGTCATCATTTGTCAGATTTTGTTACACAGACAATATGCACTTAAATAAAAATAAATGTAAAAAAAAGGGATGAATCGGGACATGAATAGCCACCAAATACAATGAATAGATGACCAGCATTTGACGGCTATAAAGGACACCACAGTAGGAGTCGTTCTGGGAAAAAGGATACAAATGTACTTGACGACTCGACAGCAATACTGCCAAGGTCCAAAATGCTTTAATACAAGAAAAAGGGTAGTCTGCAAGCAGCTCAGGAGGGAGCCAGAGGTAGGATATCTAGTGAAGAAAGAACAAAACGGCAGGACAATCTGAGGTAAGGCAAGAGCCAAGGTTGGAGATCTGGGAAAAATCAAAGTACCATACCTGAATGACGATACAAAAATCATTTCAGGAGTTTAGGTCAACACTTCGGGAAGTCAAATAATCTACTATGATACAGAGCCACTGTTAACATACATTTCCAAAATCAACCCTTGGGATAGGTTTTGGGAGGCCAACTGAACAGGGAAGACACGAAAGTCTAGCCAAACCCAATGAAGTTAGGTTGACGAATCGCAGGAATTCATCCCTTCTCCCCAAGGGAAAGCCTCCCCACCCCCTGTGAGGCTAAGGAGGTGAGCCTGCTCTGTAATACCCTCCCTACGGTTAGATGCAAGTGGGACCTCACTGGCAGAGACTCACTATCTGTCTGGGGGGCCATTTCAACTGATCGGCCAGGTAGTATGGACTCTGGCCAAAGAGACAGGAGTGTGCTATGCAGAGGGTTCAATGCTGAATTCTCTTGGCAATGGGCAGCCAATGCAGTTCTCTCCTGGCAGATGACACATAATCCGTCTTGGATAATCCCATTACCGCCCTTACAGCATTGTTCTGCACCATTTGCAGACTGGTAAGTTCCCCCTTGCACAACCCCAACAGACTGCTAGCACAGTAGTTCAGTCGGATACCAATAATGGCCCTAGCTACTGTGGCACATCTGAATATGTCTAGGAAAGGCCTGATTTGAGTCAGGAGTTTGATGTAGTAGGAGGCATTGGAAACCAAGCAGTCAACGTGGTGTTTCATCGAGAGCTCTTGGTTGAAAGTTACTCCTAGGGTTTTTAGTTTTTCAAGGTGGGGAGGAGGCAGACTGCAATTTAGGCATGTGCAAAGGCCGGATCCAAGAGTTGCAATTTGGGGCCTCTGCCTAGAATCATGAGTTCAGTTTTTGAGTTATTCAGGGCTAATCCATTTACTACCATCCAGTGGTAAATAAGATTGTAGGTACCATTGATGACTCCAGTGTCTTTTATATAGTCCCCAGAGAGAGGAAACAGACACTGGGTATCATCCGCGTTGTTGGCCTAGCTGGTGCCATTGGCGTCCAAAAGATCAAACGGGGTAAGCATAAAAATGTTAAACCGAGTGGGGAGAAAGGCAAGAACCCTGTAATACCCCACATTGAAGAATGGAACCCTCTGATGCGGCTTCTCCATGGAAGACTGTGGCTGAACTTTCTGACAAGAAAGAGATACCCAATTAACTGCTTCTTTGGATAAAGAGGCCGTTCTAATAGCCTGTTGGCAAGAATGGAATGATCGACCAAGTCAAATGTGGCTGTTCGATCCTGCAGCATCAGAAGTGAGGTCTTACCCTTCTCCATTGTACGTAGGATGTTCGTATTCAGGTCCAACAGAGTGGACTCAGTACTGTGTACACTCTGAAAACCTGATTGTTTGTGACCTAGAATGCATTGCTCAGTTAAAAAAGCCGGAATCTGTTGCTGATTTACTTTTTCCAAAACGTGTAAAAAGAAAGGGGGAGTTGGTAGTACGGCGATATCTGCTCGCCAAAAGGAGATCTAGAGAAGGCTTCTAAAGGAGTGGAATGATCCACGCCTGCTTCACATCGGTAGGAACTGACATGTTCCGAAAGGAGCAGTTGACACATTTTGTGATACTTGGGGCAAGTAGATGGGCGCAGGCCTTCACAGTTTTAACTGGACAGGCATCGCTTTTACAGCTGGTGGGTTTCAACTTGAAAAGAAGGTTACGGATATCCCATTCGCTAACCTCTGAAAAGTTGAAGGATTTAGATGTGACAGACTGAGCATTGCCACTGAATGATGGGGGATGAGGGGATAAGTGAGTACGCCTTATTTTGAGGTCTTCCTTGATTGCGTTTATCTTTTTAGTCATGGCATTTTTGATTTTAGTGCGCCAAGCTGAGGCTTTAATGATCGTAGAGTTGCTAGAGTAAGGATCTTCAACTTCTTTGAGGATCTTAAATATTTTTTTGTCTCCGAGACTGCTTCACCTATACTAGTATAGTTTATAGAAGCTCTCTTTTGCTTCACATATTGCCTCTTTGGGTTCTTTGGCTGCAAGGCTATACTTAGCCTTATCGATGTCTGAAAGTGATCTTTGCCAATTCCAAAAGGTTTAACTTTTTTAAAGTTTTTGGTTTCGAATTTTAGAGGAATACCATCTTTGGACTGCGGTTTTGCCAGGCTTTAGCTTCAGTGGAACTAGAATCAACCTCTCCTGGAGAAACTGGCCATCTCCCAGCTTAATCTTCATGCTGAATATGTTGGTAGTCTTCATGACCATCAGTCTGGCTTCAGAACTGCCAGAAGTACGGAAACTGCTCTCCTGAACATCCGTGAAGACCTGCTCTCAAACCTTGACTCTAACACCATGTGTGTTCTCATCTTGCTGGATCTCTCTTCTGCCTTTGACACTGTTAACCACACCATCTTGCTCAACCGTCTCCGTGATAACCTGGGTATCACTGGTCAAGCTCTGGCGTGGCTGTCCTCCTTCCTCTCCAATCGACCCTCCGAGGTCCAACTGGGTTCCTTCCTCTCTGACATATTTTTCTCTACCTGTGGTGTCCCCCAGGGATCTAACCTCTCCTCCTGGTTGTTCAACCAGTATCTGGCACTTCTTGCTCGCCGCATCGGCGCTCTCTGTCCCAACTTTCAGTGCTATGCGGACGATACCCAGCTCATTTTCAGGCTACCCTCGGCCTCCTCTTCCACTTCCCTCATTTCTGACTGTCTTTCTGCTATCCAGGAATGGTGTGCCGCCAACGACCTCTGCCTTAATGCCAGTAAGACTGAGATTCTACTTATCAGCACACCCACTCCCTCCTTCCCTGCAGCTCTCTGGCCGGCCTCCCTTGGCCCTCTCCCTGCTCCTACCTGCACGGCAAAAAACCTCGGGGTCATCTTCGACTCCACACTCTCCTTCTCTCCTCACATCTCTGATGTCGCTAAGAAGTCACACTACCAGCTAAACCTCCTCAGAGGTATCCTTCCTTTCCTCTCCTTCCCCCAGAAGCCCACTGTCTCCAGAGCTCTGGTTCTCTCTAGGCTGGACTACTGTAACAGCCTCTATGTAAATCTTCCTGCCTCTACTCTCCGCCCTTTGCAACTCATCCAGAACAGGACTGCGAGACTTGTCCTTGGCCTCAAGCCCAGGGACCATATCTCTCCAGGACTGAAATCACTAAACTGGCTCCCAGTGGCTGCAAGGATTAAGTTCAAAACCCTCTGCATTGTCCACAAGGCCTTCTGGAGCCTTGGGCCAAAATACCTGCAACTCTCTCTTCCTAAATATCTTCCTTCTCGAGCCCTTCGCTCATCCACCTCCAACCACCTCAGGGTCAGCCGCTTCTCCAAGCAACGAGCTGGGGGTAGATCTCTCGCCGCAGCAGGGTCCTCCCTCTGGAACAGCCTACCTGCCTCCCTGAAACTTGAGGAGAACCATCTCCGGTTCCGGAACCACCTCAAAACCTTCCTCTTTGCCTCCGCTTTCTCTCCCTCTCTCCCCTGTTAAAATCACTGAACCTGCACTGAATCTGCAACTGGGCCACTCACCGATCTCGTGTCCTGGCCCAGCCACTCTTCCCTGCACTGCCTACCTGCATTACGGGACTGTCTCTGTATCCTACAGCCCCTTCTCCCGGACCTTACCTTGCACTTGCCACCAGCTGGCCCTACTATTTATCTCATATTCTATTAACCATGTACCGCACTTTCCTTGCACTTGCCACCAGTTGGCCCAATTATTTATCTTGTATTCTACTAAACATGTACTGCACTTCCCCTCTCCCCTTCCCCTGCACTTTTCCCAGTCCCCCTACCCTTGCACTTGCTCGATCTGAATGACACCTGGCCTAGTAGGATCGTTGTCTGTCTCCCCTTGTTCTCCCCCCTGCCTCGTCGCGCCTTGAAACACTTGTGTATAGGCGCGTTACAAATACCATATCATATCATATCTCTCTGCACCAGCCTATCTGTCACACCCTACCTCCTCCACAAGACCTACCAGGACACCCTATGCCAATATGCTTACCGTACCGAGGGTAAAAAGAGCTAGAGCAGGTGGCGCCAGCTCCCCCTACCTTGCCTCCCTACACTGGAACACCCTCCCCACTACCCTGCGAGCCGAACCGTCACTCACTGCCTTCCGTAAGGACATGAAAACTACCTTGTTCGCCTGATCAACCCTACTTGCTGACATGACTACCTTCCCCTTCCTCAGGGAAACTGCATATGTTTCACTACTGCAACTAGTCTTCTGTACTAATGACCTTCAATGCATATTATGTATAATATCCATGCTGTCTAATGTTTGAACTCCTACCTACTGTAACTAAGTTTCCTACAAGTAACAGCGCCACAATGCCCCTGAGCTGTCTGTGCGCTATACAAATGTAAAAAAAAAATAAATAGTGTCAACAGCTTCACCCATCATTTTGTTATAAGTTGCTGACAGGTCCAATGCAGACTTGTACTGCTCAAGATTATTCAAATAAGGGGAAAATAAAAGGTGCTGCAGTCTCAGGGGTAAGTTTACACAGATTGCGACAGAATACTTTCTCCCGTGGTTCGTTAGATTTCTTTATGGCTTTGCCGATGGGCAACTCAAAAACTTTATTAAATAATGATCTGACCAGGGGGCAAGGTCAGACTTTGATCTTGTTAGGTTGAATCACATGTGCCACTACCCAGTCGAAGATTCTACCCCCAGACTGTATGGGTTTCAAAATGTATTGTGAAAAGTCAAGGTTTTTCAGTGCATTCTTTGTTATTTTGGCCAGAGAGTCCGATTGTGAAAACCTTAGTTAAAATCCCCAACCACGAGTACTTGTGATTTGGGTTTAAAGGTGGCAGAGATAAGTTCACTCAGATTCATGGTGAAGTCTGGCATAGTGGAAGGGGGACGATACAAAATCGATACCTTCAGTGTGATATTGGGGTTCAGTTCAATTTTACTACTAAAATTTCACAGTTAGGCAGATCAACATTGTTTACTTGTCTGATAGCAAGATTATCCCTACAGATATGTGCCACTCCACCTCCTTTTCCATTCTGTTCATCTCCCCTGAGGATATTGAAGCCCTTAGGTACCTCTAAGAGTAGCGAGGGACCTGCTGCGGCATGCCGCCAAGTTTCTGTGAGGGCGCATAGATCTATATTTTCCTCAATTATGTAATCTGCGACCTCTGTTGCATGCCTCACTAGAGATTTACTATTAAGTAAGAGGCATTTCAGTGTCTGTGCACTTCTATTAGATGCCTGGGGTGTTTGGTGTCCCATGTTCTGGTTACTATCTACCAGGATAGAGGAAGAAGTCCCTCCACAATGGATGCCAGCTGTTTTTGCCAGCTTGGAATCTATGTAGGAGAGTAGGAAAGAGTTGTAGTTCCGTGGCTAGCCACTGACTCACTGTCTGTTCTGGTCTCGTAGGCGAAAGTAGAAAATAGGAGTCGGTATATCCCCAACGTAAGAAGGGGACACCAGTATTCAGTGAGACTCACCTACCACAGTAGAAGCATTTCCTGCATGTCTGAGCTTGGATGGGAACCAGCAAAAATCGGCCTTGGCAGACGCGCTGGCGACACGCCGTTGAGAAGTTAAGTAGCCGCTACGCCACCAGGGAAATGTAGTTTGCAGGGACTACTCTTCCTTCCTTAATGGACGGATCAAATCACACGGCAAACGCAAACTTTGAAAACATTTCAATGTAAACGCGAGAAAGGTAAACTTCATAGATGTTGTTTAGTAACAAATTGCAAAATCGAGTGAAATATCAGCAGTCACGCTTTCATTCAACAAAATATCAAGCAGCCCTAACAATTCAATCCCGGGCAGATTCTCTGCTAGTCCTCTGCTAGTCTCGGGCATCCCCACCAAATATGCATGCATATTCATTCACTGATACACCCTGTCCAGCACTTCCCCTCCTCCCTCCCCCTACTCACATGTTGCATTCTATCCTGAGTATGATATCCGCTGGCCAGAAATCTGAAGCCCCTCTCTGCATAATGGACACTATTAGCTTTCTTTAGGCTCTTCTAGGCTTTCCTCCATCCCTTAGTAGGAATCTCAACCCCCAGGTGGCTGCCTTCTTGTTGAGGGATCGCATTACGCAGTGCCTCAGCTGCCAGTACTGAAACCTGTCCTTCTCTTTTCCTCCAAAAGTGGCCTTGCATGACTCAAACAACCATACTTGCCAATGTATAAACATCTGTGCCAAAAATTAATATCCATCCTTTCTCCAATGTAACTTTTTTACTCTGCAAATTGAGAATTCTATCAACCAATCCAAAGAACTATTTAAAGTTGTTTGTTCCCTGTCCATTAATATTTCACTCACTAATGTCGTCCTTCCTTCCCTGAATATTTGCTGTTCCTTGGCAGAGTTTTTTTTTTTTTTTTTTTTATCCACAAGATTGCGGATATTCGTGATCATATCACACAATCTAGGCTCTGGACTAGTGGGCCTGTGGCTCCTCTGCCCCTTGGTATTTCAGCTCCTGTATGGGACTCCTTCTCACTCTTCTCTGCTACAGAGCTTTTGCTAGCTACAGAAAAAATGTAATCTTCATCAGTGGACACTATTCCGCTGCAAATTGCAAAAGAGATTCTTCCATCCATTGTGACTAATGTTATACCGGCCATCAACCTCTCCTGCTCTACAGGTGCCATTCCTTCTGATTTGAAAGATGCCCTGGTGATTCCGTTACTTAAGATACCTTCCCTTGATCCCCTAACACCAGCAAATGTTCACCCTATATCACTCCTTCCTTTTTTCATGAAGCTGCTGGAGTCGCTATCTACATCCCTGTTAGGGAGGTTTTGTGAAAAAACTGGTCTTTTTGATGCCTTCCAGTCAGGGTTCCAGCCAGGACAAAGCACAGAGACAGTATTGGTGTTAGTGTTGGATGATCTGACGCTTATCTCTGATCAGGGTGGAGTAGCAGCACTGATTCTTTTAGATCTGTCGGCTGCTTTTCACACCATGGACTACTCCATCCTCCTCAGTCAACTCTCAGCAGCTGGGATCTCAGGTATAGTCCTATCTTGGTTTGGTTCATTTATTTCTGATCGCTCCCAGTCTTTGTCTCTTTGTCCCTTCTGCTCTCCCTCTGTTCCTCCTGGCTTCTGGTGTTCCAGAATTTTGTTCAATAGTTATATCCAAGAGCTTGTTGCACTTATCCTCTCCCACTGCTTTAGATGTTGTTCATACGTGGATGATACGCAGATCATAGTTCATCTGCATCTGCTTCACCCCTCCCATGCTACTCAGTTGAAGGATTGTTTAAAGGCCGTGGGAAGATGGATGGGTAGCCACTGGCTAAAATTGTATGGCGGTAAATCTGAGGTCTTGGTGGTTGGTTCCATGTCTCCGTCTTCTTTGTGGACTCCCTCCTTTTGCCCATTTTCGATTGGCCCCTTTTCTCTCCCTGTTGCAGCTGTTAGTAACCTAGGCATCAAATTTTCACCATCCCCGTCTATGGCTAATCAGATTGGGGCAGACTGTCAGGCCGGCCATTTTCAGTTGAAAATTCTTAAAAAGGTGCTATAGTTCATTCCTCAGCCCTGTTGTGTCCCAGTTGTTGCATCTTTGGTCCTTAGTCAGATCGACTATTGTAATTCCTTGTATCTGGGACAACTCCTGTTTCTGTTTCAACGCCTGAAGATTCTGCAGAACGCTGCAGAACGCTGCGGCACGCTTGGCCACTAAAACCTTTAGGGATCTTATTTTTCCGGTTCTCTGTGCTCTTCATTGGCTTCCTGTGGCCAAACGGGTGCATTTTATATCCATGCGTTTACTTCATCGTGCTTTTCATGCTGTAGGGCCTAAATATCTGCAGCATAAGTTCTGTGCCTATGTACCCTGTCCCTCGCCGTTCTGAAGATGGATTTCTTATTTCGGTGCCCAGATTTCGTTACGTTACAATTGGTGGGCGCCCCTTTTCGGTGGCAGCTGCCAAACTGTGGACCGTTCTGCCTATTGCACTGCGGTCCACTGTGGTGCATTTGCAGTTTTGTCATCTGTTAAAAACCTTGCTTTTCTGAGAGCTGTTGTGACGCTATTGTAGCTGCTCTTAAGTCTTGTAGTGCCAAGTTGCCTTTTGGCGTTGGGTGTACTGTACCCTTGGGATATGAAACGGATAACATAACCGAACATCATAAAGCGCTCTGCAATGAATAAGGGTGAATTGTCCTTCTCTCGATCCTCACATGATCTAAATGCTGCGTGCTGGGCATCCAGAACGACTCAAACGACACCTGGGCTGCAAAGTAGTATAACTCTATATCCTGCACGCTAACCCTCCCTGATCGTAAGGTTTAGTTAATGTTTCTTATTCACTTCTAGATGTCTTGAGGTGCCATGCCAGTTTTAAAAAAAAAATGTATTGGCATTTCACTAGTTTACATAACATATTCCCTTGCCCTCTCATACCACCTGCCTTACCCCCATCCCACCCTACCTTCCCTACCCCCTTTCCCCTGATCAACAGTGTCACAGGTTTCCCCCCTTCTCACCTGTCTGTGTTGTTTGTTCGAGTTCTTCGATGAAGTCTTCTTTCGCACAGTTCGGGTCTTGTATAAACCTGTGCGTGGGTCCTTGGGTTCCAGCTTGCGGTTCGTGTCCCGTCTCCAGGGAGCGTTCAGATGTCTGGGAAAAAAGTCCAGGAAATGGCGAGGAGCACACTCGGAAGGCGAGTGCGAAGGAGATCCAGGAATGCAAGGTGAGGACAAAAAGGGGAGGATGAAGGAGGAGGAAAATTAGGGGACCGGGAACCAGGAATCAGTGGAAATCGCTGTACGAACTACGGCAGCACACGTCTGACTACTGCAAGCGGTAGCGTTGAGATGCGCAGGGCCACGGGGCCGTGTCTGCTTTATAGAATGCATAGCGTACAACGCGGAGACTGGCAAACAGCGTTTCACGTTCAGCAGCCATGTTGGCAGTACTGCTGAGTTCAGTCCCCTATGGGTCAGGGACCACGAAGTCCAGAAGGGAAGCGTCTATTGGTTCATGACAGCATGCCTCCTCCGAAACCCAGTTCCTCTGGGTTTGCCCCGGTGTATAAGGTGGTACCTTCGGAGTAGTCTGGGGGCATTTATGTTTGAGACTGGTTCCCAGGTGTGTTCACTGGAGGGTACCCTTTCCACTTGACCAGATACTGTAGCTGACCATGTGTGTACCTGGAGTCACATATTCTGGACACTTCGTATTCTAACTGATCATTGACAACCACAGGGGTAGATCTTGGAGCAGTCCGCGAGGACTGGACGTATGGTTTCAACAGAGAAGTGTGAAAAACTGGGTGGATCCTCTTCCGGGATTGTGGTAGTTTGAGTCGGAAGGCCACTGGGTTACTGATTTCCTTTATGGAAAAAGGGCCATAGTACCGGGGAGCCAATTTATTTGGTCGTAAGTGTTGAGGTAGTAGTTTCGAGGATAGCCAATAGCCATACCTTATCACCGACTGCGTATGAAGGCCCTGGTATTCTTTTGGCATAATGCTTGGTGCTTGTTCGGGCCTTTTCGAGGTGTTTTTTGGCTTCTCTGTGTACGTTAATGAGGGTTTTAATCCAGGAGTCAACTGTAGGAACTGGGATAGGATGTGGGAGTATGGATGGTAGAACCGAAGGGTGGAATCCTTGGCTACAGAAAAAGGGGCTGGTTTTCACAGCCGAGTGGTCCAAATTATTGTATGCAAATTCAGCCAAAGGTATTAGAGGTGACCAATCGCCCTGGACCTTGGTGGAAAAACAGCAAAGATATTGCTCCAGGGTTTGGTTCACGCGTTCAGTAGCTCCATTGGTCTGTGGATGATAACCTGAGGAGAGGGCACGTTGGATTCCTAGTATACGACATAAGTGTTTCCAGAACTGAGATATGTACTGAGGTCCTCTGTCAGATATGATCTTGGAGGGTAGTCCATGAAGTCAGAATATGTGTTCCAGGAAGATTCCAGCGGAGGATGGTAGTTTATATAAGGGTGTGAAATGAGCCATGTGAGTGAATAAATCAATGATAACCATGATAGTTGTGTATCCCCAGGAAGGTGGTAGTTCCTCAACAAAGTTTGTAGCGATGAATTCCCAAGGTCTTGTTGGCAGCGCTGGTTGGAGCAGGAGACCCGCCGGTTTCTTATCATGCTTATTTTGAGTGCAGACTGCACAGGTTTGGATGTAATGCTGAACGTCATCTTTCCTTTTCAGCCTCCAAAACTATCTTTGTATTAAACGGAGAGTGTTGGTGATGCCACGGTGTCCTGAATGAAGGGTGTCATGACATATGCTTGTGATCCTTTGTCGCAGTCTCTGCGTGGGGATGACCAGACCATTATCCTTGAACAAATATCTGTCCTTTGTTTTGAGATTCCATCGATTCTTCCCAGTAAACTCCTTCCAGATCCCAGAGACTGGGTTTGAATTTGAATGGCTTCCAGGTTACCGATTGCTTGGGCAACAAATATTGTGTGGGGAAACATCTTTGGGAAGGATCGGTCTTCAAGAAAATCGTAGTCGGGACGCCGGGATAAGGCGTCAGCAATTTTCTCCAGCATGGGGTCTGGCATGGATTCACATGCTCATGAATATTCCCCGTCATCAGGCCGGGAATCCTTGGTAAAGAAAAAATCAGTATCAGTTTCGTTTCTGATCTGTCTTTCTCAGTAGTAACCAATCACTGGTCTCTGGGTCATACTGCCCCCAGCCAATGAATGCCCTCTCCCTAAGCCCCGCCTCTGGCAGCCATCTTCAGATTTTTACCGTACGCTCAAGTGTTGGGAGTCCTCGTGTTTAGCTCTCGAGCTTTTGCTGCGTTTTTGCGCTTTTTCAAAAAGAATTTCTCATTTTTCGGTCAAATAAAGCCTCAAGCTCCACCGTCTCTACATCCGATTAGCGGGGATCCGTGTCGGATTTTTCTACGCCCCTCAAGGTGAAGATTTCGTCGAGTTACGCTTCTTGGAGGATTCCAGAAGTTTCTGCGGCCTACCTGAACATGGCCCAGGAGAAAGGAAGCTCAACGCCCAGAAAGCTGTTCAGGGTTTGCCCTGGATGCCAGCTGCAGAATGTGTTCAAGGAGGACGAGCACTCGAAATGTCTCTACTGCCTTCATGAGGACAAAACGCACGTGGAGAAGGACTGTACGTTTTGCAGGAACATGTCGGAATGGACCATCAGGGACCGACACCTTCGTCTCTCCAACTGGCTGGAAGGAAAGAGCCTGTCCGGTGAGAAGAAGAAGAAGTCCGAGCGGTCTTCTAAGTCCTGTGAGGGTGCAACAGAAGGCACCGGGAGCGCCGAACGGTCGGGCTCCTCGGCTGCCAAGCAGGGCATACCCTCTCCAGCGCCATCAGCCACGAGCCAACGCTCTGGTTCAGGGAAGAGGAAGGCTGAGAACCCGGCAAAGCTTCTGGAGAGGCCCCGGTCAAGCTCGAAGGATCCGGCCGAGGGGGAGCGAGGCGGTGACCCTCCCCCCAAGGTGAAGGCTACAGGCCCACAGAAGGTGGTAAAAGCCTTGATTCACCCGGCCAAGGCCTCTATCGAGGAAGTTGCGGCGGCTCTGGCGCAGCCTGTGGAGGCTACACCAGTGGAGGCGACGGGGAGGGAAGCCTCTTTCAGACCCATCGAAAAGACCCCATGAAGACCCCGGTGGAAAAAGAGGGGGGGGCTGGTGGCCATTGTGGACACAGCATCCGAGGGGGAGCTGGTAGAAGTCTGAGGGCCTCGACGAGGGCGTCAAAGAGGCCCGTCCCCACGGGAGGGATCCCGACGAAGGTGACGACAACAGTGACGGCGGCACCGGCGAGGGTCCTAGTCACCCGTCGCTTCCGGAGCCACAGGATAACTCGGCGGCCAGTTTGTTGGCGATACAATCCTTATGTTCGGAGATAAGGACGAGATTGCCACCGACGGAGGATCCGGAACCCGGCTCGACGGAGGAGCCAGAGCCAAGCCCGGCGGGAAGCCCCCCGAACAAGAAAAGACGGATTCATCCAGCCCCGCCGTTTCAGCCCTCGCGGCCTGCTCAGCCTTTACCCACGTCCCCCGTCCCTGGGGATGACACGGGAACGGATACGGCCACGATGGGTACCAACGACGGCGGCGGTGACGACTGGACGGAGCGCCCATCGCCCCCAGCCCGGGCCTCCCCGCCCGACGAGATTGGATCTTTCCATGCAATGATCGCCAAGGCATCAGAGCTTTTTCAGCTCTGCCCCGAAGAGAAGAAGGAAGGTTTCCTTTACCAACGGCGCGAGGCCAAGAGGAAGACAGTCATCGCCATGACTCTGCTGGATGACATCTGGGACGAGGGTCTCACCCTTCTCAAGAACCAGTCTACGACGCCTGCCAAGAGGAATCGGTACAAGAAGTAGTACCGGGACCCCTGACTCGGTCTTCTCAGCGGCGGCCAAGAAGAAAGCGGGGGGGGGCATCGGCCTCAACGTCAACTCCCCCGCCGGACGGCGAAGGAAAAAAGCTGGACGCAATGGGACAATGAGTTATCTCGTCGGCGGCAACAACGATTAAGGTGGCCAACGCCCTCGCGATCGTGGCCCGCTACGACAGGGAGTTATGGTACAAGATCGCCCCCCTGTTGGACTTCCTACCGGATGACAAGAAGGCCGAGGCCCTGGAGATCTTGCAAGAAGGCGAAGTGGCGTCGGACCACACCATTACGGTGGCAACGGACATTGCCGACACAGGCTTCCGCCAGCTAGGCAACAGCGTTTGCCTTACACGACGAGGGTGGCTTAAGGCGACGGATTTTCGCCAGGACGTACAAGCCAAGGTTTTGGACATGCCGTTCGACGGGAACAATCTGTTTGGGAAAACAGTGTATAAGTCCCTCCAAGCCATCAAGGCGGACACGGAGACAGCTAAGGCCGTAGGCGTTCTCCGGCAACAAAGGCCGTCCTTTCGGAGCACCGGAGGCAAGCAGGGTGCCTCCAAGGGATTCGGCAGTGGCTCCTCTACGTACCGCCAAGCGGCCCGCTCCTCGTCGCAGGAAGCCTATAGAGGACGAGGCAAGTCGGGTGGACCCCGCCGTCTTCGCCAGGGAGGCCAAGGCAGCAAGGCGTCCTCCAAGCAAGATTGAACCAACAGCGGTGTCGGGCCCCCACCGAAGCACCCCGGTGGGAGGCCAGTTGGGGTGAAGTTCGTCAGCGTGTGGGAGTCCATCTCCACTGACCGTTGGGTGCTGGATGCCCTGACCCAGGGGCACGCCCTCGAATTTCTAAAAAAGTGCCCCCGCATTCCACCCGTGGCCAGGAAGGAAAATCGCATCCCTCTACTGCTATTGGAGGTAAGGGCGATGCTCAAAAAAGGTGCCATCGAGCTCGTCTCGAAGAGGCTCTGGGGCTCCGGAGTATACTCAAGGTACTTTCTCGTGAAAAAGAAGACAGGAGGATGGCGCCCCATCCTGGACCTGCGACGACTGAACAAGTACATCAAGGCACAGAAGTTCCGGATTGTTACCCTCCAGCACGTGCTGGGACAGCTGGAGGAGGGTGATTTCCTGTCGTCGTTGGATTTGGAGGATGCGTACTTCCACATCCCCATTCTAAAAGGACACCGAATGTTCCTCAGGTTCGTGGTCCAAGGACGGCACTACCAGTTCAAAGCCCTCCCGTTCGGATTGAAGTCGGCACCCAGGGTGTTCACCAAGTGCCTCGCACCGGTGGCGGCGCGGCTGCGCCTGCAGGGGATCCACGTCTACCCCTACCTGGACGACTGGCTCATCTGAGCAAGGACAAGGGAGCTCGTCGTAGATCACACAGCGAAGACCGTCCAGCTGCTCACGGACCTGGGATTCTCCGTCAACTTTCCCAAATCCCACCTGGTCTCGTCGCAAGTCGCACTGTTTCTGGGAGCCAAGCTCGACACAGTGGCGCGTTTGGCCTCGCCGTCGGAGGAAAGGACGAAGGCCATCCTGGGCAAGGTGCAGTGTCTGCTGGCCACGGACGTGGCCTGGGTGAGGTCCATCAAGTCCCTCCTCGGGATGATGTCCTCCTGCATATATCTCGTGCGCCTGTGCAGGCTTTGGATGCGCCCTCTGCAAGAGTTCCTCGACGCCCGCTGGATCCAAGCGACGGGCAGCTTCGAGGACAGGATCCCGCTCAACGAGACCTTCCGACGAGCGATCCGGTGGTGGGGCACCCGCACTCATCTGACGGCGTGCACAGACTTTCAGACCCCATCCCACCAGATAACGGTGACGACAGATGCCTCCCTGGAAGGGTGGTGAGCGCACACCGGAGAGCTTCACGCGAGAGGCCTTTGGCTCCCGGAGGAGAAGACGCTCCAC
Source organism: Ambystoma mexicanum (assembly GCF_040938575.1). NCBI lineage: Eukaryota > Metazoa > Chordata > Amphibia > Caudata > Ambystomatidae > Ambystoma > Ambystoma mexicanum. Next base: position 767,569,273 of record NC_090935.1, read on the forward strand.
ATCAACATCCTGGAGCTCCGTGCAGTGTTCTGGGCCCTCAGGTCCTTTCTCCTGTCCCTCAAGGGCAAGGTGGTGAGAATCTTCACCGACAACACCACCACGATGTTCTACATCCGGAAGCAGGGAGGAACCAGATCCCCAGCCCTCTCCAAGGAAGCCCAGGATCTGTGTCATTGGGCCGTCGCCCAAGGGATGTTTCTGGTGCCCTTTCATCTGGCAGGGATAAAGAACACCATCGCCGACTCACTCAGCAGGGAGCTGCGCTCGTGCCACGAGTGGGAACTACGTCAGGATCAAGTGGATCGACTCTTCCGACAATGGGGAAAACCGCAAATCGACCTGTTCGCGACGGCGACGAACTCCAAGTGCCAGAGGTTCGCCAGCAGGTTTCACCAGCTGAGGAGCATGGGCGATGCTTTCTCGTTCCCCTGGGATGGCCTGTTCCTATATCCGTTCCCTCGGTTGCCGTTGCTGCTCCGACTTGTCAACCAGCTCAAGAGGTCCCGGTGCAGGATGATCCTCGTTGCACCGGTGTGGCCGAGGCAGATCTGGTTCCCGGACCTTCTGGACCTGTCAGTGTCCCCACCAGTCAAGCTGCCGACGGACGCAGATCTTCTCTCCAGAGAAGGAGGCGCCATACTTCATCACGACCCGGAGTCACTGAACTTGCAGGCCTGGCTACTGCAGCACTAGAGTTTGGAGGGTACGATATCCCGGCTGACTGCAGAGAGGTCCTTGCAAAGGCCAGGGCGTCCTCAACTCTCAAGTGCTACGGACATATGTGGAAGAGGTTCTCTGTCTGGTGCCGTTCACAGAAGATTAACCCTCTACGGATTACGGCCCCTCAAGTGCTGCCGTACCTACTGTCGCTGGCCAAGGCTGGACTGGCTCACGTCTCCATCAAGATACATCTGGCTGCGATCTCCCGATACAGCAGAACCACAGGACGGGCATCCTTGTGGTCCCATCGCCTGGTCAAGGAATTTATGAAGGGACTGTTCCGATGGTTCCCGCCGGTGAAGGCCCCTGCCCCGGCGTGGGAGCTCAACGTGGTGCTGACCAGGCTCATGGGGGCACCATTCGAGCCCCTGCATTCGGCACCCTTGAAGCTCCTGTCGTGGAAGACTGCGTTTCTTGTGGCCATCACCTCCACACAACGAGTGGGAGAGATCCAGGCCCTATACTGCAAGCCTCCATACTTGACTTTTCACGACACGAGGGTGGTGCTGAGGACGCACACCTCCTCTATGCCCAAGGTGCCGTCAGACTTCCACCTCAACGAGCCCTTGGTGTTACCTGTTTTCTTCCCGTCGCCTTCGTCACCGGCCGAGAGGACTTTGCACTCGCTTGATGTGGCTAGAGAGCTGAAGTTCTACGTGGACCGCACGAAGAGTTTTCGGAAGACATCACAGCTATTTGTGAACTTTGGACCTGTGAACCAAGGAAAGGCTCTCTCGATGGCTTCCATTTCCAGATGGCTATCCGGCTGCATCATGCACTGTCATCGGTTGGCAAACCGGCCGTTGCCTGGCCGTCCGAGAGCCCATTCGACCAGAGCTATCGCTGCTACCAAGGCGTTCTTGTCTGGTGTGCCCCTGCTGGACATCTGCAGGGCTGCTACGTGGAGGTTGACGCACACCTTCACGAGATTCTACTGCGTCGACCGGGATTCCAGGGAAGAGTCCAGGGTCTGCCAAGCGGTGCTGCGCAACCTGTTCGCCTAAGGTGAGCCTGGTGAGGAGGTAAGAATTGCTTAATGTTGAGTTTTTGTTGTAATGCTTAATGTTGAGCCTTTGCCACCTCCCGTTGGTTGTGCATGTGTGTACTGCTATGTATTCTTATATTCATGAGCATGTGAATCCATGCCAGACCCCATGCTGGAGAAGGAACAAGTTACTTACCTGTAACTGTTGTTCTCCAGCATGGGTCTGGCATGGATTGACATGCGAACCCTCCCTCCTACCCCTCTGCGGCTCTTCACTTGGTCATACTGCCACTTTGCGTGCTACCAAATCTGAAGATGGCTGCCAGAGGCGGGGCTTAGGGAGAGGGCAGTCATTGGCTGGGGGCAGTATGACCCAGAGACCAGTGATTGGTTACTACTGAGAAAGACAGATCAGAAACAAAACTGATACTGATTTTTTTCTTTACCGAGGATTCCCGGCCTGACGACGGGGAATATTCATGAGCATGTGAATCCATGCCAGACCCATGCTGGAGAACAACAATTACATCTAAGTAACTTGTTCCATATTGTGTGTTCCAGGAACATGATGGATTTGAAACTGGTACTGGGCAAAGAAGAAGGCCCAACGGGCTTGACGACTGCTACTACATTCCAGGGATTGCAGAACTTGAAGATTCCGATGGTCCGTGCGGACCTGAACAGGATGTTTCGCTCCCAGGAGTAGATGACACCAATCTGTGAAGGCTGGACGGATGGCTAATAGTTCCTTTTCCAGAACAGAATAGTGGGTTTCGCTAGGCGTCCGGGTGCGCGAAAGATAGGTGATGGGGTGTTCTAATTTGTCATCAAATTCCTGTTTTAGGACTGCCCCGATGGCGTAGTTAAAGGCATCCGTTTCCACGAGGAAGGGTCGATCAATGTCAGGTTGAGCCAAGATGGTGGCTTGTGTAAACTCCGACTTCAATTGTTGAAACGCCTCATGTTGGACTGCTGTCCAGTGAAAGGGAGTATCCTTTTTCAACAATGTAATGATCGGTTGTACTATCTCCGAAAAGGAAGGTATGAATTTTCGGTAGAAGTTGGCAAGCCCCAGGAAGGATTGAATCTGTTTCACAGTAGTTGGAACAGGCCAGGATAGAATGGAGTCTACTTTAGAGCGGTCCATTCCAATTCCTTCTGGGCTAAGGACAAATCCCAGATAGTGAACAGTAGACACATGGAAAAGGCATTTCTCGGGTTTAGCCAGGAGCTTATGTTCACGTAGACGCTGTAAGACTGCTTTAACATGTTCTTCATGCTTCAGATGGTCCTTGGAGTATATCAGTATGTCGTCCAGGCAAACTATGACGAAGAGGAACAGCATATCAGAGAACACCCGGTCCGTAAAACGTTGGAAGACCGCTGGGGCATTGGCGAGTCCGAAGGGCATAACCAAGTATTCAAAATGACCAAAGGGTGTTCTAAAGGCTGTTTTCCATTTGTCACCCTCCCTTATACGGATCAGATGGTAGGCCCCTCTGAGATCTAATTTTGTGAACACTACAGCTCCTCTCACCTCTTCCAGGATATCCGAGATCAAGGGCAATGGGTAGCGGTCCTTGAGGGTGCATTAAGACCACGATAATCAAGGCAAGGCCTAAACTCCATGGTATCTTTCTTGGGAACAAAAAACAACAAAGCTCCCGCCGGGGATTTGGATGGTCGTATAGTGCCATTTTCCAGGTTGGTATCCAAGTATTCTCGGAGGGCTCTTTTCTCTGGTTCTGATAGAATGAACATACTTCCAAAGGGAATCGCTGCTGAGGGTTCAGTATCAATAGCGCAGTCTTCAGGTCTGGGAGGGGGTAGGGCCTGAACTATGGCAGTCGAGAACACATGTGTAATCCTGATAGGCCCTGGGAACCTGGGTGATATTTGAGACCATGAATGGACCTTGCTGGTCTGTTCGCGTATCTTCAGAGGATCTTGACGAGGAATCCAGGGATAGACAGTGGGACATAGTGTTCTGAACCAAGAAACAAGGATCCTGCCGCCCAGTTGATGTAGGGGTTGTGCTTCTGTAACCAGGGCATACCCAGTACCATTGGATAATGGGCAGATCTTATGATGTCAAATTTGATCCTCTCTTGATGGTGGTTTATAGAAAGCAAGATCTGTTTGGTTTGCAGGGTTATGGGTCCTGAAGAAAGAGGTCTTCCATCGATAGGTCTAAAGGTTGCATGATATCTCGTGTTTCATATGGAATGTGGTGGGTAGTGACCCAATCATGATCTATGAATATCCCCATGGCCCCACAATCCACTAATGCCAGAATGGGATAAGCTTCTTTCTTGGAAGGCGATAGAAAGGCCTGCAGAATCACAAGATTGTTTTGTCCAGGAGAGTTCAAGGATGGAATAGATGTGGAGCAAACATCTCTCTCCCGAAGCTGTGCTCCATCTAGGATCGGGAGCTGGCGTTTCCCGAACGCTAAAGGACATTCTCTCACACGATGTTTATCAGAGGCACAGTACATGCACAGCCCGGTGTGAATCCGTCGCATCCTTTCTTGCCGAGTTATGGGTCCGCGGAAGGCTCCTAGTTGCATGGGTTCTGGGTCTATGGTCGGGGAAGGAACGGGTTCAGGTCTAGAGGAAGGTTCTGTAGAGGTCTTTTGGTAGGGCATTTTAGTCTTCTTCTTTTCCGCCTTCCTTTCCTGGATACGAAAGTCTGTTTGTAAAGAGAGGTCCATGAGGTCCATGAGAGCCTGGAAGGAACCTGGGCGAGCTACCCTGGCTAGCTCGTCTTTTAATCTCTTCATTCAGCCTCTTCGAAAGAGGGTAAAACAGGCCTCAGAGGAACAGTCTGCTTCCTTGGCCAGTTGCTTAAAGCGGGTTACATAGGTAAGCATATCCTGGGATCCTTGTTGGAAGTCCAATAAGCATTCTTAGGCACTGTAAAACTGTTCTGGGCGGTCAAACATGGTCTTTAGCGGCCGTACGAAACCATCATAGTCATCCAGGAGGGCATCACCCGAATTAACTAAGGGTGTTGCCCAAGTTAATGCATTCCCGGAAAAATGTGAAATCCTAAAGCCCACCTTTGCCCTGGGGGTGGAGAAGTAGTAGGGCTTAAAGGTAAAGTGCACTAAACACAAACGAAGGTTCTTTGATGCGCCATCAAATTTATCCACCATGCCGCCCAGCAACACACTTTGCTTGGTCGCGGAATCACGTGACAGGGCTAGTTGTTTCAATGCAGCATTCTCGGCCTTAAGATTCTTAACTTCTGTTGTTAACTCCTGCATGCCGCGCATGAGGTCTTGAACTGCAGCCTCCATGTCCGTAACTGTATCAGTTTGTTGGCGTCTCAATCTGTCACAGGTTTCCCCCCTTCTCACCTGTCTGTGTTGTTTGTTCGAGTTCTTCGATGAAGTCTTCTTTCGCACAGTTCGGGTCTTGTATAAACCTGTGCGTGGGTCCTTGGGTTTCAGCGTGCGGTTTGTGTCCCGTCTCCAGGGAGCGTTCAGATGTCCGGGAAAAAAGTCCAGGAAATGGCGAGGAGCACACTCGGAAGGCGAGTGCGAAGGAGATCCAGGAATGCAAGGTGAGGACAAAAAGGGGAGGATGAAGGAGGAGGAAAATTAGGGGACCGAGAACCAGGAATCAGTGGAAATCGCTGTACGAACTACGGCAGCACACGTCTGACTACTGCAATGGTAGCGTTGAGACGCGCAGGGCTGCGGGGCGTGTATGCTTTGTAGAACGCAGAGCATACAACGCGGAGACTGGCAAACAGCGTTTCACGTTCAGCGGCCATGTTGGGAGTACTGCTGGGTTCAGTCCCCTATGGGTCAGTGACCACAAAGTCCAGAAGGGACGCGTCCGGTGGTTCATGACAAACATGGTGGTTCCTTTAGTAATAAAAAAAACACTAATAGCGCGCCATCATAATTATCATACATTAAAGAGGCATTAGGCAATGTCTAGAACCTGAATGTTTTGTGGGCACAATTGAATTCGGTATTCATCCTTGAGATATTCCAACAGTGTACCCAAATCCGACCCAAATCTTCTTTCTTCATCCTGTAAATTATATGTAGTAAATTATATGTAACCCATGCCATGGCCAAAACGTGTCAGAGTTTATGTAACCACTCGTGATAGGTTGAGGCCGCCTCTGTCATCCAATTCCACGTGATCAGTTGGGCCATCAAAGTCAAAACCATATATGTCATTTTATGTGCCCTATCTCGTAGAGCCGCATCTTTTGTCCCAAGGCCCAGAGGACATTCCCCTACTCCCATAGATGTACTCACACCACCACCACCTTCTCTACTGGCTTACTGACATGGCCCCAAAATGAACTCAAAGCCAAACAAGACCACCAGATGTGGAGCCAATCCCCCTGCCCTTTGCACTTGTGACAACAGTCCAGCTCTGTCCCCTTAAACATTACTCAGTCTCTCTGGTGGCCATTGGGTGAGAATTTTGTACCACAATTCCCTTAATTGGATAGTGTGAGAAGCTCATGGTGGCAACAGTAAAGACAGACACAAGTGATCACAGTTCAAGGGTGTTTATTAAAATGTATGCAGGTTGTAAATACATCTAATCTACACCTAAATCTAAGATGGGTGCAAGCGTCGACCATCAAATGAAAATAAGGCAGTCCTAGTGGCGTTGTCAAAATAAAAAATGGCCTATACTAAGAAACCTATTGCCAAACCTTACAACTAATGAAAAAAGGGTGTGGGATGATTTTCAAGAAAAGAAAGAAGTGTTCGCAAATAATATGTGAGGATGAGGTAGCTTGGGACTCCCTTCCCCACGTTTTGAACACTGGGTAAAATGGGCGTTTGGAGCACAGCACACACTCAAGCTTTTCCAGCACGAGTCGATAGTTCCACATCCAGCTGTCAGGACCGTCAATGGCCAAGTCTTGTTTCTTTTGAAAGTCTCTTGCCTTCTTGGGCCTGATGTATTTTAATAACAAAACAGAAGTTATTTTAACAAAAATTAAAGTTTGTTTCACAGTTCACGTTGGTTGATGGCTTCACCCCTGTGTCCCCGTCTTCTGGGCGCTGACCCTTCAAACAGTTCCTATCGATATCCAGGCCTTTGGGTTTTTACGGGTTCCTGGTCCCAAGGGCCTAATAGGTTTACCAAGGAAACAACAAACAAACATAAAGTTCTCTTTTATGTATATTTTGGGTGTTAGCCTTCCACCCCTGGACTTCCCTCTGCTGGACTCGGATCTCAGATGACATGGGGTGTTTCCCTTCCCCTTGTAATGCAATATCTTTAGGTTCAGTGTCTTTTTAAACCGTTCCAGTGGACATCCCTCGGCCGGGTTCACCTTTGTCAACACACTGTTTCCTGGGACTTTAAACTTTACCCCCTTCTCGTCAGCATCCCTCGTCCGGGTTTACTATTGCCCACTTCACATTTTACTTTGTTTTCGATGATTGCAGGATTCACTTCCCTTGCTTATGGATGTGGCGTGAGTCCCTTCCCCTACTTCATCATGTTCTTAGGTCTAAGGCTTTCGACCGTACAGGGATTCTGCTTGACCTCCTGTATGACCACTTTGACCTAACTTGGTGGCTCCCCTACAGCCTTCTGGTATCTGTAGTTTCACTCAGATGGGGCTTGATTAGAGTTTCTCGGAGCAAGACCCACATGGTGATGGTTTCTTCTGAAGCTGCTCTCCCCTTAACACTTTTACAGTTCTTTAAACGTGGTTCAATTTGCCACTTTGCAACTTTCATTCACCACAGCCCGGCTCTTATCGGCTTTCCCCTCGACTCAACAGCTCTGATGAACTGCTTGGCTTTCCTTCTAACTGTTGTCAAGGCCGGTACCACAGTAGCAGGAGTTTCCCTCGCTCCCGCTTATCAGTGTCGTCACGCTCCGTGTACTGTTGACATCTGCTGTAGCACACTTGGGCTGTTGTCCTCGGTCTTAGGATCACCACTGCGTAGGTTTTGCGGGTCTATATCGAAAAGGGCAAGGTTGGATCTCTCCTTGTCAGCCTCTCGATATTCGCCGCCTTTCTGCTCCTCTTGAACTGACGGGCCTGGATAGCTGTCTCGTTGTGCAGTCTGCTTTGCTCATACTGTGCTCTCTTGCTCCACCTTTTAGCCCTCTGGGGAAGAGGAAGGGCCGTCAGGTGTGTGCGATTTAAGTCATTTGCCTGACTCTGTCTGACCCTTGTGTGGGGACATGTTAGCTAAACAGTTTTATTACAAGTCCGTCTTTCATCAGGTAATACTGTTTGTGTTGGAAAGGGGAGAGGTGATTTCAGAAGGGTAGGTTTTTGAGGGTTTGTGGGAACTGTAATTGTTTGTTACTTTCGACTGGGAGTTCTGAAAGTGACAATAAGAGGGATGTGATTGGTAGGGTTTGCGGGGCAAAACAGCTGGGATCGTTGTGAAATAAACAAGAGGGATTATGGGAATGTTGGTGGTTTATCTGAGCACATTGGAGTGTGGAAAATCATCAGAGGTACGTGGAGAAGAATGTCTGGGAGTGTTTGGGCAGAACATTAGGAAACAGATTATCGGATAGATCATTTTCGGGTGCAAATGTGTTGGAAATCTTGGAGGAATGGTTCTGTACACCGGGGTTATTGGATCTGGGTCGGAGAGATTTTGAGAGGAGGCGAGGCAGATGTTTTGTAGCCTATTAAGGCCTCAGTGATTTTGTCCTCTTCTTTCCCTCAGCATAGTACTGCATCTCACCTGGGGCATTTCCCTGACCATAACCCTGGGTTCCCTTATCCAGGTGATCCTCCTCAGTTTGTCTACCCCTGTGTTTGGACCTTAAGAGAGCTGGTTCTTTTTTGGCCACCTGAATAAGGGATTCCTGAGATCTACTTGGGGAAATACCCTCAGGTTTTCCACAATATATAGTGTTAATTTTGGGATATTATACCAACGTGTCTCCCATTCCTCTTCAGCTATTTGACGCCCCAAAGAACCCTCCCATTTGCCCATGTATGACCAATTTTACCGGGAACCCCCTTCAGAGAGCAAAGCATAGAATGTGGAGATAAAATGAGTGTCCCCTGTGTGCGACGTAATATATTTCTCAAATGCAGTTAGCTGTCTGACGGCTGAGATTTTATTGGATGGGGGTGCGTAACCCAATGCCTAAGCTGGTAGTAGCTGAGCAGATCCCTTTCCGCAAGTCCAAAGAATTGTTTACATTGCTCAAATCTTTTAATTTCTTGGCCCAACATTAAATCTTTAAGCCATACACAGCCCTCCTCCTGCCATTTCCCAAAGGCTCTTTCCTCCATCCCAGGAGTAAACTGGGGGTTCCAGAATATTGGTGTAAAGGGACCCAGAGAATTTGTGTGTTTCTGCTTCAACACTTCGTCCCACACTTCTCCCATGAGTGCAGTTATTTGTGATGCCTTCATACTCTGAAGGTCAGCCCTAGCCAACCACGAAACCTCATCCAAAGGGGCACCCACCACTGCTCTTTCCATAGTAACCCAATGCTTACTATTATCTCCTGCAAGCCATTGTTTCAGCACCCTCAACTGGCCCGCCCAATAGTAGGTTCTGAGATCAGGGGAGGCCATACCTCCCTTGTTGCACGGGGCCATTAAAGTCTGCAAAGCCACCCGCAGTCTTTTATCATGCTATATAAAGGTGGATAGGATGCGGTTGAGTGACTTGAAAAAAACTCCTGGGGATAGAAACCGGCAAAGCCTGAAAGTTTTAGGGAAAGCGTGGTAAAGTCAAAATTTTTATTGACGCCATACGCCCTAGCCATGACATATATAGAGGGTTCCACCTTTGCAGGTCCACCCTCAGGGCTTTCAGCAACTGAGGATAATTCGCCTCATACAAAGCTGCCACAGATATCCCTAAATATCTTATTTTTTTCTTCTGCCCATAAAAATGGAGTAAATTCCTGTATTTCCTCTATAGTGTCCTTTTGATAGTGTGAGATTAGGTATTTTCACATTTATGTGGGTCTACTTTTAATCCCGATACTTCCCCGAATAATGCCAGTTCCGAGGCGATTGCCTGCAAGGAATTTGCAGGATCCGATATAGCCAGCAACACGTCATCGGCGAATGCCATTATTTTGTGTTCCAACCCCCCAAAGTGGACCCCTTTCACACCTGGTGCTTCCCATATATGCTGCAGAAAAGGTTCCAGCTATATCACATAAAGCATGGGGGACATCCAGCATCCCTTTTTGGTTCCCCTCTCTAACCGAATCTGACCCGAAAACTGTTAATTAACGGACAGACGAAGGGTTGGGGTTTGGTAATTCGCTTGTACCCTATGACGAAAGCGCTCGCCAAACCCCATTTTCTTCATTGTTTGAAAAAGCAAGGGCCACTCTACCCGATCAATAATGCAAGGAGTACCGCTGGGATCCCACGTCGTTCAACTTTCTCGATTAGGTGACATATAATATGATATGATATAATATGGCATTTATAACGTGCCTATAAAGTGTTTCAAGGCGAGGCAAGCGAAGGGGAACAGGGGAAGACAGAGACAATGATCTTACTAGGCCAGGTGACATTGAGATTGTGCAAGTGCAGTGGAGGGGGGAAAAGGGAAAAGTGCGGGGGTAGAGGGTAGTGCAGTACATAAGATAACAGTAAAATAAATAAGACAATAAATAAAAAGTGCAGCCAGCTGGTGGCAAGTGCAAGGTTAAGTACAGACATCAGTTGTCAAGCACTGGTAGGGGGCTGTAGGGATACAGAGACAGTCCCCGAGTGCAGTGGTTGCCAGGGGGGCAGTGCAGGTGTGCAACTGGTGGGGAGGGGACCTGGGCCCGAGATCAGAGGGCAGCCAGGTGACAAGTGCAGTTTCAGCCAGGAGATCAGCAGGGGGGAGGAGGAGAGAAAGCAGAAGCAAAGAGGAAGGTCTTGAGGTGCTTCCGGAACCGGAGATAGTTCTCCTAAAGTTTTAGAGAGGCAGGAAGGCTGTTCCAAAGGGAGGCCCCAGCAGATGAAAGAGCTCTACCACCAACTCGTTGCTTGGAGAAGCGACTGACCCTGAGGTAGTTGGAGGCGGATAAGCGAAGAACTCGAGAAGGAAGATATTTAGGAAGAAAGAGTTGATGGTATTAAAGCCCCAGGCCCCAGAAGGGCTTGTGAACAATACAGAGGGTTTTATACACGCTCCGTAAATTAGCGAAGGTTAGAACTGTGTTTTATGATATGATCGGTTATTTATAATGCGCTTAATACCCAGAGGTTTCTGAATGCGGACCCGGAGATCGAACCTGTGTTGCTCTGTGTCTTTTTGCTTCCAAGGCGGGCACGTTACCCCTGAGCTATCCTCCCAATACCCTGCTTGATCGGGTGCCATTGACATATGAAGCCTGCCCTCCATTCATGAAGCCAATATCTTGGTGTGTAGTTTGGCATTGATGTTGATCAGCGCTATTGGGCGATATGACTCACACCCAGTTTCGAGAATACCACTAGCTTAGTCTCATCCATTGACATGATAAAGTGGCAAGTTTGTTCGAAGGAATTATACAGGCACATTAAGTGGGGGTCCAGAATTTGCCAGTATTTCTTATAAAACACAGCTGTAAAGAAATCAGGCCCCGGGGCCATTTTTGATGGCAGTTTGCTTGTGGCTGCGATAACTTCCTCCTCTGTAATGTTCTCCTTTAGCTCTTCCCTATCAAATCTTGGTAACTTTGGAAGAGATACTTCCGCTAGGTATGTATTCAGCGGGCCATCCTGCAGCCTATCTGAAGAATATAGCGTGCCAAAGAACTTTTCAAAACACCTTATAATTTCCTCTTGTGACTTAATTGTCGTGCTAGTAACCTACCCGCTCTATTCTCCTCTACATAATAATATTGTTTAGTTCCAAGTCGGGTCCTTTCTGCCTTTTTCGCCCTTAATATTTCTAGCTGTCCTCTAACTGCTGTATATGTTTTCATTATTGCCCTTGTACGGTAATTACTAATTTTTGGCATTATATTCTTAAATTGAGTTTCTACGTCTTGCTCAAGTTGCCGACTCATCTTTTCTCTCAGGGCTTTACATGCTATCAGTTCCCCCTGATTACCGCTTTGAAAGCATCCCACCAAATCCCAAGGGAGGTCTGCCATCGCATTTTCCCCGAAATCGGCCAGAATTCTTTCCTCTATCTCCCCTGAAAAAACAGTATCCGCCAGGATCCATTCCGGCAGAACCCAGTTCCACAGCCCCCTATTACTGGGTGTCATAGTCAATATTACCCCTAAAGGTGCACGATCATACTAAAATTCCTCAGTTCGTTCCACCATTCTGGCAGATATCCAAATATAATCTATTCACGACCAGTTTTATGAATGTGCGAATGCGACGTCAATCCCACTTCCCTTCCTCCTGTTAGCTCGCCACACATCAACTAAACCCAATTGTATACATTTGTCTTTAAGCTATTGTGATGGTGTGCCTTGTGACGTAAATCTTACTCGGCTAGTGTCAATTTCCTCGTCCCATATTATGTTGAAATCCCCTGTCAGTAAAACATGACCCTACCCTCAGGTATATTTTCAAGTGCCGCCAATGTTGCATTCAGAAAACCTTCCTGTCCCGTGTTTGGTGCGTACGCAGTCACAACCGTAAATACTTCCTTCTGAATGCAGAGTTTCACAAATAGGTATCTCCCCTGTTTATCACCCACCGAGTCTAGGTTCACTAAATCAGGATTATTTCTGAAAACTAGAAGTACCCCTGCTTTTTTCTAATTCATATTAGCCTGAAAGATCTGTGGGTAGCCTTGTAGTCTAATACGCTACTTATCTTTTTTACATGTGGGTTTCTTGAAGCACGAGAAAATCCGGTTTCTCGCGCCTCAGAAAAGATCCCAGCTTACATCGCTTTGCTGTCGAGTTTAGCCCTCGTATTATATGTGAGCACTTTAAAGACCATGGTGAATATCTAGACCAACCAGTCTCCTTCCCTTCCTCTGGACTTTAGCTCTAATCCCCATAGGGGTCACCCCAAATAGACATGGACCGTGTCTACTTTGAAATAAAATGCACATATTGCACATATTAGGACCTTTTAGTCACGTCTTTTCTCTCCCGCCTCCCCCTGCCATACCTTCACATTTATCCTGCGGATCCCCCACCCACCCGCCTCCATTGAGCCCATCCATTCCTTTCCCCAGACACCCCTCCCCAAAACCTTAACCCAGCCGGTACATGGGTCCTAGTGACAACCACGGGAAAAGCCGTCCACGAACCAGTAAACTACCTGGGAGCAACCAACTGCGGAGAGATACTAAGCCCTTCCAAAAGATCCCAATCCGGTCCCCTGCTGCAACCCCCAATCTCATCCTGACTTTGCACCACCAATTCTATTCTCTCAACCCTATTCACGTTTCAAAAGTCCCACCAGCGCTCTCCATTGTACCGGGTTTATCTGGTCCCCCCGCCTTCACCCCTTGTCCCAGCCTTTCGGAGCACGGGCGTTCCTATTGTCTCGCTTTGCCATGGACCACTCCCATTGTTGCCTCTGCTGGGTGGTCTCACCTCCCGCTTCCGATGTCCCAGTAGGATCTCTACTTTCCGGCGCTACCGCATCCAGACCTTCCTCACACGTTCTTACTCAGAACTGTCTACCCTTCCAAGAAAAAAGCAAGCCGGAAGGAAAGGTTCACCTGTAGTGAACCTTCTCCTTGTTGAGAATACTAGTAACCGGATTCATCTGTCTCCTTTTAAGAAGGGTGTAAAAAGCCAGATCTTGATAAAGCTGTACTTCTGAGCCATTGATGGTTAAGGACGTACCTGTACATGCTGCTTTCAGAGCTCCTTCTTTCTGGGCATATGATGTGAAAGCAGCAAGCAAGTCCCGGTCGAGCTGCCAGCTCTCTCCTAGGAGGGCCCACCCTATGAATTCTGTCTAGGAGAACATTGTCCACAGAAATCTCCAGAAGCAAATCCACACAAAGAGTTTGTATTGAGTGCTTAAGGTCTTTGTCTGTGATCTCCTCTGGGACATTCTTAATGCGAATGTTTGATCACCTTGACCTGTCCTTGAGTTCTTCGCACTGAATTTCTAAATGATGCATCATCCACGCAAGTTGTTCCAGGGTCTCGTCATGTTTCCGTGAATCTTCTGCCAATTCTTGTAGAGCTTGTTCGGCACTGTCCACACGCTCTCCTAATTTCTTTCAAGAATTCTGCTGTCATACTGTCTGAGCCAGGGGCCTTGGCCGAGCTCCTTAATAACCACCAAAAAGGCGGTAATTGGTGCATCAAGCAGTTCTCGGGCATCTTCATCTAACCTGGGCTTCATCTAACCTGGGCTAAGAGATAACATTTACAAACACATACAATATCTCCGAGTCAGGCGGTTCCCTAGCCGCATATGGCCTCTCATGGAACCATTGGAAGGTGGCCAGAATCAGGTTGAGCTCCGACACGAGAGACCCATCTTCCTTTCTAATCACTGTTATATCAATTGGGCCTCTCTCGAGCGTCAACAAATTCACCAAGTGATGACCCATTCTACTCTCCTCTCCATTGTCAATGTTCCTTTTTCATGAAGCGTTTGAAAACGTTGGCGTTTGGGCCGCTATTAACGTGCAGTCACGTTATCCATCATGCCGCAATGCCCGGTCTAGTCTTTTCCAAGATGGCATTCTTTCATTTGCGGCGTTGCAACCCAGTGCATTTCTGCTTTTCCAGGTAAGACGCTAGTGTCACACTTCATGTGCTATCCTTTTCTCCTGTTGTCATTCTTTCTGACTTGACCTTTGTTTGCCTCAATCTGCCTGTGATTATTTGTTTCACTCTCCCTTTTGGCCTTGCCTAAGCTTACTTTTGCATCCCCTGCTTGCCTTTCATTCCATTTCTGCTGCCTCACTACTATCTCCATCCCTCTCACTTAAGTTTTGGCGAGCCCCCTCTTACCTATTACTCGCCTTCTCAGCCACTCCTCAGAATCTTCAAGAGTTGTCCTGCAATTCTCCTTACAAGGAATCTTCGTTGCTAGGACCACATACACCATACTGTCCTGAAAGGCTTTGGACATTAACCTGCGTTGGGCTACTCTGAAGGTTTTTTTTTCTGCCAAACTGGGCTTTTTCCCTTTGACATTGGTTTATCTCAGCTAGAAGTCTCTTGCCTGAATTACATTCTAGCAGACATAGTGGCTTCATCTCGAGGTAGACCTTACCTCTGAGGACTGCAAGTCGTCCCGCAAGAAGGGAGCCTCACCACTGTTGAATCATCTATCCGAGGAACTCTCCAGTGAAGACTCAGGGTAGGAGAGTACTCCTAATTTGGACATCCATACTTGTGAGCTATTCGAGTGGCGGGCCGATATTAAACTTCCCTGTCCGCCTCTGCCCTGAAACGATGAAGTGCAGCCCTAATAGAAGCTAACGTGCACTTCTTCAGCGTCTGTCCAGCCACCTGCTGCAGATGCTGTAACTCATTTTTTAACTCTGCCAACTGCTGCCGTATACCTTTTTAAGGACCCCATTTTCTAGGCCAATACGGCATCCATGCAAGTAGACTTTGACAGTTTCCCACACCGTACCTACGGAGGACACAGACACACAGACAGAGATTCATCTTGAAAAACAAAATACATTTCCAATACATCTCCCCCGAACACTATAGCCTGCAGAGGCTTCTCCCTGAAGTGGCAGAATGGTCTAACAATGGACCCCCTCTCTAGTCCGAATTTCTACAGAACAGGGGAATGATCCGAAAGCATCCTCGGGAGGAGGGTATACTCCTTCGTGTAGCAACTCCGCCACTTCGAGAATGTAATCAATTCTCAACCGCATATCGTGGGCTGATGAATAAAATGTATACTCCCTATCTCCTTGTTGTAATGTTCTCCATACATCAGACAACCCTAGATCCTCCATGCCACTATGAATCTCCCTGACTGCCAAGCAGAATGCTGTCAGCCCAGAATTAGACCTATCTATATTGCTGTCCAAAATCATATTAAAATCTTCCGCCCACATAAAATGCTTATGGGAATAAGTGAGGCATTTTTCCAATCATGCGCTTATTGAAAGTAGGGTCATCCACATTAGGGCCGTACACATTCACAAATGTCAAAAGCTTTTGCGCCTGCGGGCTGTAGGGATTGTGAATTTAATGCAAGTATGGTCTGTCCATGGGTAGGCAGTGTTTGAGTTATTAGTGGATGCACAGTTGTGATCCATAATCTAATCTAGGGTACGACCTTTGGAGTGGGTAGGGGCGAGTACTCCTTGGGAGAAGCCTAGGTCAGATAATTCTTTGGCTAGAGCTGTGGCGGGTTCATCCCTCGGATCATTGAATCCTAAATTTAGATCTCCTAAGAGTAAGATTTTAGAGGATTTTTTGATCTTGTTGCTAAATCGGTGAGTGAGGTGTTCTTGAAGGTCTGCGGGAGGACCAGGTGGCCTGTATATAGTGTGGATGTAATGGTGTTGTTGGGTGAGAGGGTTAATTTAACGCATAGGATGTCCGCATTACCGCCCCAGGTGCTAGAAATGAGGCTGATAGAAAGGAAATCTTTGTAGATAAGGTCGATAAGGGCAACTCCACCTCCTATTTTGTCAGGTCTATGTCTAAGGATGGTGTAGCCTATGGGGAGGGCTAATGTGACTGGAGGCGTCATGAAGCCAGGTTTCAGTGATGCTTAGTAGGTCGAGATTATGGGTGGCTAGGAGATCATTTATTTCTAGTGCGCACGCAGGAAGTGAGCGTACATTGAGCAGTGCACATTTGAGGTGTTGATAGCGTGTGTTTTTATTTGCTTCTGGTTCTAAGGTGGCTGGCTTATCATTAGGCGAGATCAAGTATGGCTTGGCGTTTGAAGGTGCAGGAATGGTTTTGAGAGGTGTGGATAAGGGTGCGGATGCATTGCTATGAATTGCTGATGTAAGAGCTCTGTGTACTGTGCGGATACTTAATCTGTAATTCCTTAGAGAGGGGGATAGGGGCGAACAGGGTAAGTCTCTAGATAATGTATAAGTTCTCAGTTTATGAAGTCTGACATCTAGATTGGGTGGCTGAGACAGTGTGATGCCATGGTCTGATGGAGTAGGGGGGCGCTACTATATCCTCGGTTGAGAGTATTCTAGAGTGCAGTAGTGTACATTGAGTGCGATGTATTGGGATCTGGGAGGAAGATATAGGTGCCATCGCTGTGTGATATAATGCATATGCTGATTGGATAGTTGTGAGGAGCACAGCAACGAGAATGAAGATGTGTCGGCAGATGTTGTGTGCAGTATGTGGGACCTTGGGAAGCATGGTGGGGGTGAACTGTCGGTATAACTAAATGTATTTGTACTTGAGAGTATGGGAGGCTCGTACGTTACAGGCCTTGCTCAGTGAGGCAGGGAGGGAGCGAAAATGATGTGGAGGGTCTGCTATATTGTTGTAACGGTGGATTTTCATAAATACCATTCAGTAGTGGCAATTAGTCAGAATGTAGGCCTATACAATGGATTGAGACAGGTTTGCTAAGAGCGAGAGAAAAAATATAAAACTGTGGTGCCCAATACAATTCAAGTTATTCAGAGCAGAAGGAGGCATTAAGGGTAATAAGGCATTGTGAAAAGTCAATATATATAATTATACAGTTATAGTAAGAAAAAAAGAAGAAAACATTCTAGTTGGATCATAGCTTATTTCTTATATTAGCAAGATATTTTTTTGCAGAGCGCATAGTTAGGGCTCAGCATAAGTGAAATGCAGGTCGAGAGATACTGAGGTGTATTCAATGGTATCTTGATAGTGTCTGTTAAATGTCTTTGCCGACCGGTGTCAGTGGTTATAGGGGTGCCAGACTTAATGCGAGTCTGCTGGTAGGTAGTCTAAGGTGTGATCGCATGAGGGGATCTTACGCCTGTAAGTCAACGTTAGGTGGAAATGGGCAGCGTGGAGGGCCCAATGGCCTCGTACGGCCACAAAAGGCCAAGACAGTTGTGCTCCTTAGAATAGGTCCTTGGGAGTAAATAGTCTCCTCAAAATGATAGATAGAGGCCAGACAGCACACAGACATTATTATGGGTAAGAGCACTGGAGACAACATATGGAGGGCTCTTAATTTAGTGGACGTAGCGGTGTCAGAACCCCACAAGCTAGCTTTACCAAACTTAGATGCAACTAAAGCCTTTGACAGGGTAAACTGGGCATTAATGCGATTTGCCCTGGAAGCATTTCGTCTCTGCCCATTATTTCATAAAATGATTTTAGCAAATTATATCTCCCCAAAAACAATCCTCAGGGTGAATAAGACATTCTGGGCCCCCATAACGCTCTGTGGTACACGACAAGGCTGTCCGCTCTCTCCTTTTTCGCCCTCATCATGGAATCATGGAACCCCTTGCTCAAAGAATCCGTAAAAACACCTCCATCGCAGGATTGGCAGTAAAGGGTGACCGCTACAAAATATCCCTCTATGCAGACGATGTAATTCTCTCACTCACCAACTGCCATTCCTCCCTACCAGAGGCCCTGACAGTTTTGGAATGCTTTGGGAAAGCAGCAGGATGTCACTGTTAATTGTGCTAAGCCAGGGGCCATGGGGGTGGGACTGAATCCAGAAGAGATAAACTCTCTTCGTAAAGGCCTGTCCACTAGAATGGAGCTCCAAATCTATTAAATATTTGGGGGTCCACATAGTAGCAAACCCAAAAGATCTCTATACAGCCAATTTCCCCCGCCTCTTTAGTGACCTTGAAGCCTATCTGAAGTGATGGACAACTAAAGAGATCTCACTCATGGGGAGAATCACAGCATGCAAAATTAATCTGCTTCCCAGATACCTGTATCTCTTCTCGGCCACACCAGTAAAAATCCCCCTGAAACCACTCACCAAATTACAAAGACAGATCTCCCAATTTATCTAGAAGGCAAAGAAACCACGCATAGCAAAGAAGGTGATGATGGCTGATGCCAAATGGGGAGGGATGGGAGTCCCCAATCTTTGTAACTATTATGTTGCTGCAGAGGGCCATGGAGTAGGACGTGTCTTCCGAGCTGCTCCCGACGATCCAATATGATCCTGTGTGAAAATAAGCTAAAAAAGGCATGATCATGCTCAGAAATACACTATTGGACGTGTAAAGGCGTAGGGCAAGTTTGATGGAGAGCGGAGTCCTTGATGACTACAGGAAGATTGGCAAGATCAACTGAAAGTTTGTGGCCGCGGTGCGACACCCCAGACAAAATGGCCAGCGCGCTAGATCAAAGGATGCTGAGGTAGGCCCAGCAGACCCACAGCGGACGAAGGCTGGCAGGAAGAGCGCAGCGGGTGGAATGTGAAGCGGTAAGCAACTGCGGCTGAGAGAACTGCACTGGGAATATAGAGCCAGTGGGACACACCGTTACACTGCATGCCTGGCATCGAAGAGGCCCAGCCGCGAGACGAAGAAAGAAGGAGCCCGAATAGCCCCACGAACAGGGCGAATAGCTGAGGGGTTTGCTCGACCACTTGGCGTGGGGGACCTGTAGAGACTTGGAAGGAGAAGCGGACCACAACACAGTGCACGAGCTGCTCACGACGCGCGTGAGCTGCAACGGACTACCTTCGAGAGCGAGAGGTGTAACCCCCAGAAAGCGGACCGGGATAAAGCGCAAGAGACATGTAGGCCTGTCGGTGCCGCAGCGCGCCACAACCACGGAGTAGGAGGAACGGGGAAGCAGGACCCGCACGCTACAGAAAAGCTGGGCCCCGGTACATAGGCAGGACTGCACAATGTCGGTGAGAGGAGGCAAGACCAAGAGCAAACAGCCCACTATGGACATTTTTGCCAAGCCGCAACAGACTCCCACCACCCCGGTGCAGGGTGCGGCAGCCGTGCCTGCAGAAATATCCCCGACAAAAGAGGATCACTTGATCCTAACAGCTATTACGGAGTTGAAAGCCTCGTGGGGGACAGTGATGGCGGACCTGATAATCGCTTTGGAAACCAAAATGGATGCGGTTGGGCTAGAGGTCAACCTGCTGCGACAAGATGAGAGCGCTGGCTGAAAGAACAAGCGGCCTAGAGAGTGCGGTGAAAACCAACGCGGAAACCGCAAAGGAAGTCCACATACTGAAGCAACAGGTCGCCAACTTGGAGAACCGCGTGGAGGAGGCTGAAGGGAGACCGAGACAGAACAACCGGAGGGAGAGGAAGGACAGGACCCCACAGACTACGTGGAGAATTTGATCCTGCAAGAAATAGGAGCCGACAAACTTTCACAAGGATTTGCTGTTGAACGGGTGCACAGGGCCCTGATGAGGAAACCACGACCTGGAGCCCCCCCTCGGGCGATAATAGCAAAGATCTTGAACTATAAGGACAGAGAGAAGATCCTGGAGAACTTTCGCAAAGGTGTAACGATCGAAAGGGCATCTGCAACCATCACAGCATACCTTGACTACACCATGTTGGTGCAGAGACAGCGTTATAGCTATGTGGCGATTAAGAGGCGATTGCGTACGGCTGGAATCAAGTACATGCTTTTGTATTGCGCAAAGCTCAAGGTCCTGCACAAAAGTAGGGCGCACTTTTTTGACACCCTAGAGGACGCGACGGCATGGCTGGATATGCAGGGTTGTCCGGAACAAGGCGAGAAGCAAGATCACGAGGATCACGATAAGTGAGGGGGTCATTATGTAGGATGCAAGGATGGAGAAGGGGGGGGGCCCTGGGGAAAAATAAAAGTATTGTCGCATGCATAACAGGGGCGGGGCGAGGACAAATAACATTGAAAATTGCAATAAGAGACATTTGGACTTGTTGGACTAGAATATAAAATGTGAATGTATATTGGGTAGCACTAAGCGCGCTCACATAGAAACAAATGGGAGTGGCAAGATGGAAACGACCTACCCCCAGGAGTTAGAGTAGTAGGGCCGCCATTAGGGCGACTTCACCCTGCTGAGCCGTGAGTAAAGGCAATTGCCAGAAAAGGGCTAGATGCAGGGGTGCCTGAGATCCAGGGATGGAGCTGGGCAACAGTTGGATAGGGTGTTGGGGCGGGAGGAAATGGAGGGGAGTGAGTTGGGGCAGGGAAGGGAGGCAGGAGGGAGGGAGGTTGGGAAGTTTGAAGTGTTTGTTGTTTGGGGAAGTTTATGTTGGGAAACGAGCCCGCATAGAATGGAAATGTATGTGGTCATAGACTGCACTTGTGGTGGGAGGAGAGAAACCCTGATATGCCATGGGGGATCTTAAAATAATGACTTGGAACGTCAGAGGGCTCAATAGTTATCTAAAGAGAAATAAGGTCATGCTATACCTACGCAGACAGAAAGTAGACATAGCCCTGCTGCAGGAGACTCACCTTACGCAAGACAAGATAGAGATAATCCGGAAGAAATGGAGGGGTCTGTGGTGGGGGCATCATATTCGGCCTATGCCAGGGGAGTGATCATTTGGGTGGTAATCCTGAGGTTGCAATACCGACCCCCGAGGGCAAAGATCCCGACATGGCGCCTCAGAGCAGAGGCGCTGAAAGACACCATCTTCAGGGAGGACATGAGGGAGGAAATGATAAACTACTTTGAGATAAATACTGGCAGTGTGGAGACAGCGGGTATGCTTTGGTAGGCCTTTAAAGTGGTAATGAGGGGGGTAGCTATAGCTAAGTTCAGAGGGCTACAAGGAGGGATCCAGGCTGAACTGTAGGATACGGAGAGGGAACTAGAAAGGGCATTAAGGGAGGGAGGCAACACCAAGGAAGACAATGAAGTAATACTTGAGCTGCATCAGAAATGTGCCGGGCACTGGGAGAGGTTGTGCAGTCTTAACTATAAGAAGTATGGACCTGCTTCACAATGTGATTCTGGCAAAGGAGGAGGGAAGGCAAGTGTCCACAATATATAAATCACTGCTAACTGACACAACAATTACCACTATAAGAGCAAAACAACGATGGGAAGCAGCCCTTCAGTCCACAATATCAGAAGACGGCTGGACCTATATTCTTCACCAAACCCAGAAAGTCGCGATAAATACCCGCTTTAAACAGATCCACTTCAACTTCGTGCATTAGACCTATTTATACCACCAAGACAAAACGGCGTCACCACCCCGAAGCTTCGGATCAGTGCGAAAGATGCAGCGCCTCCGCCGCGGATTTTATTCACCTCGCCTGGCACTGCCCTGGGATAGCCCAGTTCTGGTCCTCGGCTCTACAGACCACGAGCGGCATAGTGGGGGAGGTGCTGACCCCCAATCCGAGCATCGCACTCCTAAGTATGACCAAATACCTACAAGCTCCGGTGAGGAGGCTGGCCGCCCTGCTCCTGGTGCTAGCGTGCAGGAGAGTAGGTCTAACATGGGACCAAGGTCCTCTCCCCACACTAACGGCATGGAAAAAAGACTTTATCTACTGCCAAGATATGGACACCGAATTCACAAGAACCCTTCCCCTCCACGTGCGCCCACCAGATATCTGGGGCCCATATATCGTCCACTTACTTTCCAATTCCGGCACTGTGGACTCCTAATCACAACCCTCCCAATCACAAAGGGCTAACAGAGACACACGTCCCTCACCTGATGCGACTAAGTGAGACATCACGAACAGTTACCAGATAGTGCCTTTACTGGATATCATAGCAAAGGAAATAGTAAGTGGGAAACTTTGTGAGTTATGAACGTGTTTTCGTTGTATGTATCTACTTGATACAGGTTGTTGTTTGTATATGAAAAAGATCAAAAATAAAGTTTAAAAAAAAAACTATAAGAAGTATATAGAGAGACAGCATGCGGGGGGGGGGGATAAACCAGGGAAGGTCTTGGCATGGCAGCAAGACTACAGGGACTGACGGACTCCCAAGTGAATTTTTATAAAACATATAAGGATGAGCTGCTTCCTCTGCTTTTAGAAATGCTGAACGAAGCGTATGAAGTGGGTAGGCTGCCAGAGTCCCTTAGAGAAGTGACAATTATACCGCTGCCCAAACCCAATAAGCCCGGTTATAACTGTGGATCATACAGACCCTTGTCAATGCTCAATCAAGACAGTAAAATATTGACAGCTGCTCTGGCAAATAGAATGAGGAGGGTTATTGCTAAACTAATACATCCCGACCAGACTGGCTATGTTCCAAACAGGAACATATCCAACAAAATTAGGCGACTCCATCGAGTTGTTGAGCATGCAAATGAGTACGAAGGCGAAATGGCAATTGTATCGCTAGACGCAATAAAGGCCTTTGATTCGATCAAATGACTGTGGCTGATGGCGGCCCTGGCTGGCTATGGGATAGGGCCTTGGTACTTACAGTGGGCCAAAATGCTACATAGCGCGCTGTTGGCTAGAGTTAAAACAGGAGTGATGATACCAGAGAGGTGGCAACTTCGTAGAGGTACTAGGCAAGGATGCCCGTGGTCTCCTATGTTGTATATTCTTGCCCTGGAACCCTTGGCCATATACCTGAGGCAACAGTATGACCCGATAGGCAGTACTGTAGGGGGGAACCACATCTAATTTCTTTGTATGCGGATGACATGTTGTATTTAAGGCACCCAGAAGAAAACCTCTAGTACATTCTGGAAGTGATGGAGAGATATGCAAGGCTGACTGGCATAGCTGTAAACCCCCAAAAATCTAGTATATTTCCACTGGGCAGGCACAAAGGGATCCCGTTAGAACAGCTACCGGTGCTACAGATAGCATGGGAGGTGCGCACGTTCCGATATCTTGAAATAGATATATACCACACGGTAGAAGAGGAACACCAGTATAACACAGAGGAGGCGATTAGGAAAATTGGAAATAGCATGAAGTTTTGGGTGAAGCTAGCCCTAGTGATGATGGGGCGAGGGGCAATGTTGAAAATGGTGGTCCTACCGAGACTCTTGCATTATTTTGGAAATATCCCACACCTTATAACAAGGCGGACCTTTGCTAAGATAGAAAGCATGTGCAGGGATTTCCTCTGGCATGGGACGAGGAATAGAGTAGCCCTTTGAAAGCTACAAAACTCATATGAAAAAGGGGGCATAAAACTGCCAAACTACAAAATTTACTACATAGCAAGCCAGCTGCAATATGTAGCTAAATGGCTCTCTGAAGAGTCAACTTCGGAGTCCAGGCTGTTCCGACAGGACTGTGCCCCATACTTCCTAAAGCAAATGATGTGGCTGCCTAAGGCAGATATAGAAGGGCGCCCAAGGATGATACTAGGGTGGAAGATATGGCGCAGGGCCTGCCAGCTGATGGTGAATTCATTCCCGTGCTCCCCGGAGGTACCACTAGTGGCGCTGGCGGGCGAAGACCAGCAATTAAGGATGATGATTAGGAAACACTTGGAACCGGTGGGGATAGAAACCATGGGTGACATATGGCAGGAGGGGAACATAAGGGACTTTGCGGTGCTAGAGGAAGAAACTGGGTTACATACGGGCCAGTATATTACATACCACAGGGTGGTGCGGAAAATCAAGGAGACATGGTCCGAACTAGTACTAGAAGAACCGGACATTACCGTAGACACACTATATGACATCGCAGAAGGGGGGGACACGAGATATCCAGGATATATGAGCTGCTGATGTCCAAGGTGGGGAAGGAGGTGGCACAACTGAGACAGGACTGGGAAGAGGAAGTGGGAGCCCCAATGAGTGATGGGATGTGGGAAACGAGCCCAATGGTACCACAAAAAAGTGTAGAGGAATGCAAGACTGCAACAGATACAACTGTATGTAACCCATAGGGCATATATGACGCCCCAGAGAATAGCCAAATTAGAAAATGTAGGATGACGAGCATGCCCCAAATGTGATGAGGAAAATGCCGGAATGGTGCATATGTTCTGGTCATGCCCATTCATTGAGCGTTTTTGGGGTGAGGTGGCGCACAGGTCGGCCGAAAAACGTAATCAAGATTGTGGTAGATACGGTGTGGACCTGTTTGATGGAAGGATTTCCGAGACCACGTAAACTCAAGCATGTTAGTAAATTAAAGGATCTAGCGTATGCACTTGCAAAGAGGAGAATTGCCATGGGGTGGAAGGCATGCCAGAGACCACGAATAGAAGTATGGTGGAAAGATCTACAGAAATGGGCCGAAACGGAAACTGCGGTATGGCAAGATACAAGTAATGTCGGGGGTGGGGGGAAGAGGCTGAGACCCTGATAGCCTGGAAACAATTATTAGAGGAGTTATTTGGGTTACTACGAGACCCAACGGAAAACATGGAGGAGGAATCCTTATCACAAGATGCAGAAACAGAACACGGAAGGGAATAGGCTTGTAAGGGGGGGAAGGGGAGAAGCAGTGGACATGATGAAGCGATGTATATTTAAAATTTTATTATATGCACTGCAAGTTTGGTTTGTATTGTTTTTTGGAATAAAATTAATAACATTATTTAAAAAAAAAAAACTATTATGTTGCAGCACAACTGGCAAACTTGCTTACCACATATTACACAGTTGCCGTGTAGGGGCTGGACAAATTGGTTATCCTACACTAAAGCCACTTTAAAAACCTGGCACTTGCAGTAAAATGAAAAAGGACCACAAAGGGAATAGCCCCCCTCTCCCCAGTTTTTCACAATCCAGACTTTTCCCCAGGCCTATAGTCCGCCAACTTTAGGAATTGGATATGGGGAGGGCTTCAGAAGGTCTCCCAACTCTATCAAAATGATACGGCCCTCACCTTTGATAGATGCAAAGATAGGATCTGCTTTCTGGAGTCGGACAGATTTCCTTACACACAAATCCACCACTGGATCACGCATCCATCTATCAAGCAAGGGGCCACACGTGAGCTTTGTGCCTTGCAACATAGACCACAGATGGGCCCTCAAGGAGGGGACATTTCGAGGTGGAACAAGCTCCTAGAAGAAGATATGCTATTCATTTGACCTAAATACTTGACCCTCTGGGAAGCCGATCGGGGTCACCCCATAGAAGACCAAACATGGTTGGACATTTGGACCAGGAATAAGAGCTCCGCCAGATGTATTACCAACAAAGAATGAACCCTAAAACTGATATACCAGTGGTATTTTCCCCCAATGCACTTGCACCACTTTGAGAAATCGCTGCACTCCGCTTGCTGGAGGAAATGTGGTTCCCCCGGCTCCTACTTTCACATGTGGTGGGCCTGCCCGGTGGCGCAATCCTTCTGGGGAGCAGTTTTCTAAAGCAATTGAGGCCATCACCCAGACAGCCCTAACTTGGAATCCAGAAGTGATAC
This sequence comes from Ambystoma mexicanum, assembly GCF_040938575.1. Classification (NCBI taxonomy): domain Eukaryota; kingdom Metazoa; phylum Chordata; class Amphibia; order Caudata; family Ambystomatidae; genus Ambystoma; species Ambystoma mexicanum. Next base: position 767,595,094 of record NC_090935.1, read on the forward strand.
TACTAGGCACCCCTCTCCCAGAGATTTACCCTACAACTGGAGCGACAGTAAAGCTAATGCCCCAACTCACTCCTAACGGCGAAAATCACTCTCGCCTGCAGATAGAAAACGCAAGACGCTCTGCTACTACAACTCTGGTGGGCTAACATTTTGGACATCCTGGTAGCAGAAAAGGTCACGGCAGCTAAAGACGGGGCACTTCACGTTTTCACCAACATATGGGCACCAGTCTTGGACTATGAACAGGACTATCCAGCCCAAACGCATCAACCACAGATGGCGAGACTCTTCCTAAAGATAACCCTGTATCAACATTTCCCACCCCTGCCAGAGGAGAGCCAAGCTCCTAATCACTAAATGGCTATTACTATGTTCCACCAATGTACTCCTGATGTATACCACAGCACATTAAATAGTTATTTTTTTAAATGCAATAAAAAGTAATAATCTACAGGTGGGCCCTCCCTAGCCTGCCCATGTATAAATGAACATGGCTATCATTGAGGAGTGCAGTCTGCAAATACCAATCCTGCTACAATGAGGGAATTCCAAGGGATGGCCCTACATCTAAAGGAAAACTGAATGTGTATGTAAAAAGTGTAAGGTGAAATGAATTCGTAGTTGTGGCCTTCCAAATGGGAATTAAGTCGATGTACCAATCGGGCCTCTTTGTTAAGTATTTGGTGTGCGCTGTACATTGGGGGTGTTCTTAACTGTATCGAGTACGCACCAGCTGAAATCCTCCACTGAGTGTTGGTACTCCAAGGAATGTGACAAAAGGGGAGCTGTGACGTTTTTACACTGAATACGGCAGCGATGCTCAGAAATTTGCACATGTACTGCTCGCTTTGCCCTACATACCTAAGGCCGCATGGGCATTCAATGCAGTAGATAGCCCCTGTAGTCTTAGTGAGTCTATGAAGTTCCCATTGTCTCGAGCCGATCATGAATGACTTCATCTTTCTGTCAAACTACTTGCATTAATGAGACGTTTCTTAGTCTTTTTGGCAAGGGTTGCCTTCTTGAAATCGTCAAATTGTTTGACTATATCTCTTAACTTGTCCTGGACTTCTTAAATGGCAGAATTGGACAGAATGTTTATTTTTCTGCATCTAGTTCCCTCTGTAGGCCGTGCTGATGCGTTGAGCCATCAAAATGGTGAGCAACATCAAGTCGCGGCTACACTTTGTTGCAATATAACTAAAATTTGTTTTGTACTCCTTCTCTAGGAAGAGGCAGGGATTGTTAGACTACCAATCCTGCAGGGATGCTGTTTGCCCTGAGGCTCACAAAGGAAATGCCCACGTAGCTGGGTTCTGAAAGATATTTTCTTCAGTTTTAACAGGTACTCACTATTGGCCAAATTAGGTATATTGTGGCTAGTTCCGTTTTGATTGAAAAAAAGAGGGACAACTCAGGGTCTCCGAAGTGGGTTCATCAGAGAAACTAAGGATAGCATTTTATGCCATATCAGTAAATGAAAGACAAAATCAGGACGTCGATGTCTGGATGAGAACTCAGCCTGGCTTAACCAAGTTGACTATGGAAGTGATCAGTTACAAACGGATAGAAAAACCAAAAGCCAAGCAGAGAATGAAAAATGTCCAAAAATAAAAATAAATTGTAGTACCCTAAAACAGCTGTGGCGGTGCAAAAGCTATTGCCCGAGAGTCCTGCCCTCTTCTCCGGTAGGGACTCTGGGATGTAGAAAAATGAACACAAGGGGGGTTACTGTAAGGAAGGCATTGTATCATCAGTAAGACAGACACACGTGACCACAGTTCAAGGGTGGTTATTGAACTTGCACAAGGTTGTGATAAGCGCCTATCTAAACCTAAATCCCCAGATGGGAGCAAGCTACGACCATCAAATAATGATAATGTAGTCCTAGTGGAGTCTTGTCAAAATAAGAGGGCCTATACTAAAAAACAAAAAATATTCCCAAACTTTATCACTAATTTACAAATAATATGGGGTAATGTACATGGAAAAGAAAGAAGCGTTCACAAAATATTATGTCAGTATGTTCGGGCCGGTGGCCTCCTTTCCCCACATTTTCAGCATGGGGCAAGGCGAGTCACTCGAGCAAAGCACACACTCTGGCTTCTGCGGCACGAGCATATAGTTCCATTTTCCCAGTTCAGGACCTTCTATGTCCAAGTTTCTTTACTCCTTCAAGTCTCTTGACACAGAGGGCCTGCTGTACCAAACACAACACGCAAATGTTCTTTTCTAGTTTTCAATTTGGGTGTTCACCCTGGATCCCCCTCTTGCGGGGTCAGATCCCTTTCAAAACAAGGTTCAGAGAATTATTTTTCAGGTGACTCTCTGTTTACCCCGGACCCCCCTCTGCCGGGCTCAGATCACTTTCTTTTGTTCAATTAGTCTCATTCAGCTGGGCTCGGACCAATTGTGACTTACGTTAAACTATCGAAGACTTTCGAATGCGCATGGGGTTTAGCTTGACCCATTGCATGACAACTTCGATCTCCGTATTTCTTTCTCTCACTCTCGGCATCAGTTGGATACCTAAGAGAGATATTCGAATGTGGCGCCGGACCACACTGTGTATGGTATCTTTTTTTTTGGTGGTGCAAAGTTAAATTATAAAGTTCAACTATTTCCTTTGGCTTCCAATTGTATTCGCGTCGCTCATTCCAAACGCTTCACACACTGTTCTCTTTATACAATGCTGCCGCTTACAGCCTTGGTTCAAAACACAACCTGGTTTGGTATCAGTCTCTCCAACGTACTGGCTGTGCTGTCTTTTCTGACACTGCTTTGTTGTAGGAGCCAAGGACAGTACTACGGCAGCAATCACTCCTGCCTGCCTTGGTTATTGACATGGGAGAGCCCCGGATGCCTCTGACACACTGTGCAGGTTTGATCAGCCTTAGTTCCTGTTCTTCAGTTCCTTACTTTCCAAGCCTTACCAAAAGTAATAGTCTTTACAGGTCAGGGGTACTTCCCTCCTTGTAACCCTCTCTGGTTTTGCCGTCTTTCTCCTTGTATTAAACTGCCATCTTGGAACTGCTGTTCCTTGTGTGTTTTCCCTTGCACAGAGTGTGCTTTCGTGCTCCTCCTTTTATCCGTGTGGGGAAGTGTGATGGAAGTCAGGTGTGTGTAATGATCCATATAATTGCCTGACCACAATGTTGGGACATGTCAGGTATACGGTTCTGGCGTTAGTCCGTTGTCGCTCACGGTGAACTGTCCGTGAGAAAGTGTTAGTGTCAGGAAAGGAGGTGGGTTGAGTTCCTAGGTATCCTACCTGGTAGGATGAGGGTAAAGGTGTTACAAGAAAGGGGATTCCGCGTCTCACCCTCCTGTGTCCCACTTCCACTCCCCAAAGATCCCTCACCCAGGTGATCATTCCACACTGGTCCACCCAGGGAACTGGATCCAAAAGCGATGTCTGTGTCCTGGCCATGTAGATGACAGATCCCGGAGACTAGCGGGTGAGACAACTTGAGGTTTCTCACAGTACCCACTGGAAATTGTTATATGCTCATCTCTAAATGAATGGATGACATTTTAATGCATCTCAAAGAAATGTAATCAAACACAAAGTTGCACAGAATAATAGTGAGGATTATCCTCCAAAGAAAGTATTTTTCAGCTGGAGTGCTAAAAAATACAAAATACATATTAAAAAACAACTACGCTTACAGTTGTAAGAATGAACAAAGCTAACAAAGATCATCTACTCTGAATAGAGGAAAAACGGCGGGCCCCTAGTGTGTGCCTGCTACTAAAGAACAAAGACCAACTATCTTGTTTATAGCAAGGTCACAAGTCCACATGCAGATGCCCTCGTGAACACCCAACACTAGAGATGGGTTAAGATTGGCATACACTGCACATTTCGGTGGAATCTGCAATGTGCCCGACCTTCTCGGGACCAAAGGACGACCCTATGGTGAAATCAAAAAATTATCTTAGTGATATCTAAAAACAACTGAAGGGGAAGTCAATAATAAAAACCATGCAAGGGTGCTGGTTTAAAGGGAGAAGAAAGAGAATGGGAAGTCAAGGAGGTATGCAGCCCTTTCACCATCAAGCTAAATAAAGAAATTAGTTTGAGGAAGTAGGGAAAGAGAGAGACGGACAGAGAAATACTGCAAGGCCATTTATACAGGCAACACTGGTCACTCGATGAGAACAAAAGGATGATTATATATGAAAACTATGTGCAATGAAGAAAAGCAATAAAAGGCTTGAAAGGGCATGCAGCCACCATCTGCCAAACAGACACAGAATACTCTTTGGCTATCGTGTAATAGCCTGTATCTTACCCTTGCCTGAACAGCTAAGGGGATATGGACCAAATTGTCTAGTTATCTGCGCCAGGAAACAAGGAAGGAATGCAATTCCTGTGAAATTAAAAAGACATAACAAGCCTGTGTTAGGGCTGAAAATTAGCCATTGTTTCCTCTGCTTGGTGTTCATGTAGCTTCACTGAACTGCAAAATTGTAGTCCCCTCTCTACCTGCGACATCCCTTGTCTCTCATACTGTAGTGAATATGGGGCAAGATTCTGATCTTGTCAACTTTTAACCCAGGGACCACTTGTCTTGAAAACGCTGTACAGTTTTTAGTTTTAGACTTGCCATCTGGGATTTCGGATTGTGATTGCCGCCTATGTTCTCCCGCATCCTAATCCCTTGCTTGAGAGGGCATATGGATAGACCGAATGATGAGCCTGGGAATGGGTGAAAGACCCTGAGAGATCGTCCATGTACATCATCTGATGTCTGCATTAGAGAGTGGGTGGCTTTCGCCTGCGACCAGGATCCCCCAGACTTCAAATATCAACACCACATGTGTGACTTCTTAATAAAATCAAGCCGAGAATGACACCATGAGTGCTCTTTTATCATATATGATGTGATTATTTTCGAAGAACCATTACCCTCGTTTCTCCAGCATGGGGTCTGGCATGGATTCACATGCTCATGAATATTCTCTGTGGTCAGGCTGGGAATCCTCGGTAAAAGAAAAAACAGTTTCACTTTCACTTACAAACTGTATTTCTCCTTTAAACCAATCACTGTCCTCTGGGTCATACAGCCCCCATCCAATGACAACCCTCTCCCTAAGCCCCTCCTCTGGCAGCCATCTTCAGATTTTTACCGCACCCTTCAGTGTTTGGGGTCCTCGAGTTTGCTCTGCGGGCTACTTCTACGTATTTTCATGTTTTTGACAGGAAAAGGTTCTATTTTTTTCCAAAAGGGCCTGTGTGCTCTCTTCTCGATCTGCCGACAGTGGGATCCTTTGTTAGTGAATTTCAAAGCCCCCCAAGGGAGAAGATTGTTGAAGATTCCAGAAGGTCATTTGGCCTACTTCTCGCCCTCCGACCATGATGGAGGAGGAGGGAAGGTCCCTCTTCAAGCCCTGCCCCAAGTGTGGCCTACGGAATGTGTTTGTTGAAGACCAGCACCTGCAGTGCCTCTCTGCCTGCACCCAGACCATAAGGAGGTGGAGTGCGAGATATGCCTCGTGTTCTCCAAGAAGAAGACGAGAGACAGGCACAGTACACTGGCGACGTGGCTGAATGCCAGGGCCTCTGCCCCGTGCTGCTAGCAGGGTCATGCCTCACCCAGGACCAGCCGGTCCGAGGAGTGGTCTTCTAAGTCCTTTGAGGGCGCCTCATCTGTGGGGTCCCAAGACAAGGCCAAGAACCGCAAGTCTGAGCCCACCGGGTTTCGCTGCGGAAGCGGGTCGCAAGGTGGCCAGGAGGGGATCGACATCACCCTCCGCCTCCATTGCCAGCTGGCAATCGGGCTCCTCCTCAAAAAAGAAATCTAACCCGGCGGGAGAAGTCTGAGAAGCCACGGACGGAGAAGAAAGCTGAACAGCCCAAGCAGGCCCAATTGGCACAGGATAAGACTTTGTTGACGATGGAGTTGGTGGCGGCTGCTATCACGATGGTTAAGGCAGCTGACCCTGTGAAGGTAGCCTCCACAGCTCAGATGGTATCCCTGCCCCCAAGGCGCAACGCTACCGCAGTGACTTTGACAAAGTCTGTTGGCACGCCGGAATGGAATAAACCGGCTCAGGCACCGGTTCAAGCCCTGCAGGGGGATAAATGGAGGGGGGGGTGAGGAGGCCCCAAAACAGCCCTACCTTCGTCGACAAGGCTAGATGAAGGCCAAAAATTTCCAGCAGGAGGTGCAGTTGAAGGTGTTGGACATGCCCTTCGACGGAGAGAACTTGTTTGGGAAGGTTGTCGATGACTCCCTCGAGGCCATCAAGGCGGATACGGGGACAGCCCATTCCCTGCCCGCACTCCAGCAGCATTGCTCTTCTTTTCACTACCCCAGGTTAAAGTCGAGCATGGTTACCAAAGGTTTCTCCTCTTCATACCATCAGCCCTCCAGATCTACGACTCAGGAAGTCTACAGAGGCCATTCCCAGGCCTTCGGTAGAGGACAGCATCGTCGTCGCCCGCAGGGCAGTATGCTGCCTCCGAAACAGGCCTGTACTGGCCGGGATGTCGGGCCCCCACCCATGCACCCAGGTGGGAGGCCGGCTGACGAAGTTTGTCAGCGAGTGGAACATCACCACCAACAGATGGGTGCTGGACGCTCTAGCCCAGTGGCACACCCTGGAGTTTCACTGTAGGTGTCCACAGATCCCTCAGACTACCAGTCAGGAAAAGCACATCCCTCAGCTACTGGAAGAGGTATGGGCCATGCTGCTAAAAGGGGCGATAGAGCTAGTTCCCGAACGGCTCCGTGGGTCCACTGTCTATTCCAGATACTTTATGATCTGAAAGAAGACAGGGGGCTGGAGGCCCTCCTTAGAGATGCGACGTCTCAACAAATACTTGAAGTCCCAAAAGTTCAGGATGGTTACGTTGCAACACATGCTCGGCCAACTGGAGGAAGGAGACTTCATGATCATGTTGGACCTAGAGGGTGCCGATTTCCACGTCCCCATTCACAAGAAACACCAGAAGTGTCTGTGTTTTGTGGTGCAGGGTTAGCAGTGGTCCCACATTCCGATTCAGGTGAACGTACTTGTTGTAAATTGTAAAAGTCCATTTTTTGGTTGTGTTTTTGTTGCCTTTTTGCCATAAATTGACTGCTTTCCAAGTGAAACATTAAATCCTTTTTATTCAATTTCTATGGAGAGCAGATTTTCTAAAACAAAGGTTCTTGGTAAGTGCCACAGCAGTTATACCTTAGACCGATGATGTGTTAGTGAACACAGTTGTAAAAGACGGTGAATGGACCGAGATAGCTCAGTGAATTCTCCTGTATACTGGGACAAAGAGCAGTTGGACTTTTCTAAATTCCAATCCAATCCAAGTATAATGAAATATCATGGTCCTCTCTCTTGATTTATGGGAGGATCAATCTGTAGTCTGGCATTGAATTTTTGGTTTTATAGTATATTTCTGCCAAGACACAGAGTAGAAAAAGCAGTGGTAATAGATCATTGGACCACTTTCATCAGGGCTACTACAACAAGCACTCGGTAGTGTGCGGTCTTCATGGATTTGTATTCAGCATGATCTAACTTGGCTGTTTTCAGGAGGCCCCATCTGGATGTAATGGAAAAAACGGGGCGGGGGAGATGTGAGAAGGAGACAAGAAGATCTATAGTTAGTTTTGGACTCGAAACCTTAGTGCATATTTATCTAAGTGCCCCTAGGGCAATGTTGTGGCTTACCCTCGTCATGGTATTTCCTTTCGTATGGCGGCCCTTTTTCATGGAAGGGTAATTTCAAGCTTCCAAGGAGGGCTGCTCAAAATAAGATGCAAACCCTGCAACCTAGAAAGAAAACCAAAGTGGGTCTTAATATCTGGGTTACAGGCTATATGGCAACAATGTCATTTTACTTGTTGAACTTAAAAAACATGTTTGAAAAACATGTTCTAGCTAGGTACACATGTGATGGGTCAGCTCATATTGAGTTCGACCCCACACACCTCAATAATGGATATATTGGTGCGTCTACGTACAGAGCAGCCTTGTAGGGGCAGCTGCAACACAATTGCATAAAAATACATGTCAGTGGATACAATAATTCCTGTCGGATAGAACAACGCAAGTCTTCTCCCCATGGCAGAAGCACAACCTTCACCGGTCACCTGCAGAGTACCTCAAGGTTCCTGCGTTTCGCCAACGCTATACAATATTTGTACCAAACCTCTTTTTGGCCGTCTGATGATTTGGGTGTCACCTATACTAACTATGCAGATGACACCCAAATCCTCATCCCCATCAAAGGCGACCATGACTCAGACTCAGCCACGCTCAACTCCATCTATCGGACCATCCAAGCCTGGATGGCCCATTATGGTCTATGCTTTAATGATGAAAACACAGAGTTGCTCCTGATAAACTCACAACAACGGCTCATTAAATTAAACAACGCTTTTAAAACTTTTAATATTGACGGTAACATTTAAAAAGTGTCCAAATAAGTGAAAACTCTTAGATGCTAAGAGTCTACATAGGATATTGTGGTCAACAAGATCAAATGCTGCAGATAGGTCAAGTAGGAGTAGTAAAGCTAGTTTGCCTTTGTCTTTTAGTTCATCTATTTGGATCTGTAAGTCCAAGAGAGCCGTTTCCTTCCCATGTCTAAGGCAGAAGCCAGATTGTCGTAGGCCAAGAAGGTTATTGGCTTCAAAATAATTTTTAGTATTTTAAATAGGAATGGCACTGTTGTGATGGGCCTGTAGTTGGTTGGTGTATTTGGGTCCAAAGAAGGTTTTTTTAGAGGGGGAGCACCGAAGTGTTTTTGAGGTTAGTGGGGACAGCATTGTTTTCAAATGATGCGTTAATTAGGCTTGTGATGAATGGGGTGAGTTCATGGGCGCAATCCTTAATGACCGTGCCCAAACACGGGTCTCCTTGGCAACTTGAAGGTTTAAGGCTGGTTATAATTTTGAAGACTTCAAGGTTCGTGACAGTTGAGAATTCAAATTGGGGCACTGAACTAGTACCTTGGTCCGGTATGAACACACGATGTGGATGAGCCGGTTGGATAGATTTTTTTTTTTTATTCAGTTTTAGATTGAAGTAGTGCTATTTTGTCAGATAGGGCATTCTGAATGTTTGAACGCCAATTTGTGTCCTTGTTACAGGATTCCTCTGGAGGAACGGGAAACTCAAGTTCTCTAAGGATGAGAAGAGCTCTGGTTTTTGAGTTGGCCTTAATTATTCTATCGTTTTACGATGTACTTTTGGCCAGGTCGACTGCTTGTTTGTATTCGAGTGCAACTGAAGTGAATTCAGCTTTATTAGTTTCATTAGGCTGTTTTTTCCAATTAGTCCCTGCTAATCTTTGTGTTTCATAGAGGTTTTAAGGCAGGTGTGAACCATACATTAAGGTGAGCCGCTGGCTTAGCTTTACTTATGGTGAGTGGTGCCAAATTATCAATAGCCGTAAGTACAGTTTCATTGTACAGTTTTACTAGAGTTGAAGGGTCATGTGTCCCTAGGAAAGATGTGGGAAGTGGAAGGGATGTTTATGTGAGAAGGGATGTTCATGTACGTGTTTCCTCCGTTGACGCTCCTGCCTCGTGTCATCAACACGCTCGGACAGTGCCAATGCAGGATAATACTCATTGCCCTGGCGTGGCCGTGGAAAATGTGGTATCAGGACCTTTTCAACTTGTCTTCTTCGCCTCTGGTCAAAACTCCAGTGGTTCTGCATCTTCTCACCAGAGAAGGAGGCACAATCGTTCATCACAACCCAGGATCGCTGAACCTGATGGCTTGGCTCCTGCAGCACTAGAGTTTGGAGGATATGAGTTGCCTTTGGGCTGCAGGGAGGTCCTCGCCAAGGCCAGGGCGTCGTCGACTTTGAAGTGCTACGGTCACAAGTGGAAGCGTTTCGCTACATGGTGCCGGTCTTCGATTTATTACCCCTCTGAAGGTCACAGCCCCAAAGATTCTTCCATATTTGTTATCCTTGGCCAAGGCCGGACTGGCGCACGCCTCTTTCAAGGTACTGGTGGCTGTCCTCTGGTACACCAGGTCTCTAGCAAGGTCTTCACACTGGTCTCATCAACTATTCAAGGAGTTCCTCAAAGGACTGTTTTGATGTTTCCCGCCGGTGAAGGCTCCTGCCCCGGCGTGGGGACTCGGCGTGGTGCTGACAAGGCTTATGGGGGACCCCTTCGAGCCTATGCATCAGGCCCCTCAAGTTTCTCTCATGGAAAACGGCTTTTCTTGTGGCCATCACCTCTTCCAAGAGGGTAGGTGAGATCCAGGCCCTATTCTGCAAGCAACCATACCCGACTTTCCACGAATCGAGGGCAGTGCTGCAGACGCACCCTTTCATTCATGTCATAGGTTCCGTCGGAATTCCACTTCAACAAGCCTTTGGTGTTCTTTTTTTTTCCCAAAAGCCTAAGTCTCCGGCAGTAAGGGGCTTGCACTCGCTGGAAGTTGCTTGTACCTTGAAGTTCTACGTAACGTGCACGAAGAGTTTTCGGAAGACTTCACAACTGTTTGTGAACTTTGTTCCTGTGAACAATGGGAAGGCCCTGTCCTAAGCTTCCATTTCAAGGTGGCTCGCCAGATGCATCGCGCACTGTCATCGGTTGTCGAACCGACTGCTGCCCGGCCAACTGAGAGCCCACTCCACCAGAGTGATCGCTGCGACAACAGTGTTCCTGTCTGGTGTGCCCCTGCAGGGCTGCTATGTGGAAGCCCACGCACACCTTCACAAAGTTCTACTGTGTTGACAGGGATTCCAGGGAGGAGTCCAGAGTCAGCCAAGCAGTGCTACGCAATCTGCTCACTTGAGGTGCGTCTGTTCCAGATGTAAAAGTAAATTGCTTCTGTTGAGCCTTGCCACCTCCTGTGGTTGTGTAATGTTGTACTGCTATGTATTTGTTATTCATGAGCATTTGAATCCATGCCAGATCCCATGCTGGAGAAGGAACAAGTTACCTACCTGTAACTATTGTTTTACAGCATGGATCTGGCATGGATGCACATGCATACCCTCTCTCCTACCCCTCTGTGGCTCTTCTTGGTCATACTGGCACTTTACATGCTTACCAAATCTGAAGGTGGCTGCCAGAGGAGGGGTTTAGGGAGAGTGCTCATTGGATGGGGGCAGTATGACCCAGAGGACAGTGATTGATTTAAAGAATAAATACAGTTTGTAAGTGAAAGTGAAACTGTTTTTTCTTTTACCGAGGATTCCCAGCCTGGCGACGGGGAATATTCATGAGCATGTGAATCCATGTCAGACCCATGCTGGAGAACAATTGTTACAGGTAAGTAACTGGTTTCTTCTTGGCTGAACTGATTTGTTTAAAAAAGCAAAATCATTTTTGGGCTGAGCACATGGAGGCTTTTAACTGTGAAAACAAAACCAGACTATTGGCTTTGTTGTACTTGTTTAATCGTTTTTTGTGCTACTTGTTCTGTCCCGTTTCATGTATTTGCTTTACAGTTAAATTGTTTGATAGCATTGTTCTGTAAGCGATACCAAAATATTCAATACTGTGAAAGATAACCTACAGTTCATAATAACTATGAAAAGGGAAACACGATTATTCGTTATTTATAGCTATGAAAGGGTTTTATTTGTCATCACTGTTTTAGGTCGTGTCTTGATCACGACGACTTCTGTCACCCAATGTCCCAGCAAGAAATGGACTTCACTGAACGGAGGGGTGTTCATGGGGCTCTGCTTAAATACATAGCTGATGTTCTGAAAGCTGAAACCCAAGCTTTGAGTAGAAGGTAAGAGTTTGACATTGTTCTGTTCAGGAAAAGGTTGAAACTTTTTAAATGGGTTACAACTGCAGCCAGAGTGATTGAATCTGATACTAAGGGCAAGTTCCACCCTTATGGCGCTATGCGTTATTAGGCACTAGGTGAGTGCAGGGAGAAATAAAACCTGAAAATGAAATGCACCCCTTGTGTGGCTATAACTTAGAGATGTTCAATAAGGCAACCTGCAAAAAAGGCAAAAGGCAATCCAGGGGATGGCTATACAACATTTATGAGAGTGTAGCTAAGATCAAGATTGGGCTGGGGTTTGTGCCTGGGCAGGTTTGTGAGCAGCACCTCAACAATCTGTAAACAATGTCAGGAACCAGCTCCCTGAAAATTATATGATTCGTAAAACCACACCAAATGTATATGAATCAAAATGACATGACATTTAAATAATACCCAACACACAAAATTCCCCATTTGCAACCTGTGTTTTTAACATTTATTTTTTTAAAGAGCAATCGCTGAGGATACCAATTTTGTCTCATGTTTAAACTTTTCCCAGAATGGAACAACCACAACTAATATGGGTTTAGACACCTTTCTACGTTCACCTCAATCAACATGGGCAAACATTGCACTTTTTATGTGCAGTGCCACTTTCCATAAGGCAGTAAGAGTTCATGGGTTTCCATTATGCATGTGAATAGCTTAGGTTCCCATTCCACATGTATAATGTTGAGGGGAAAAGCCCAACAAAACTTTGGCTAAACACCCACGAAAAGAAGACTAATGCACAGGCAGTTGCAGTATGGGGTGCAAGCAAATGTACATTGGCTCCCCAAGAATAAAATTGCCGGCCTACTTGAAAGTTCAACGTCCACCGGCTATGGTGGAAGAGAGGCAGGTGCCCCTTTGTCATTCCTCAGTGTTTGTTTGTTTTTTCATTTTAATGTCATTTGCACTCATGCACTGTAGGTGATATGAGGCAAACACCCTTCATGTTATTTATTCATAGAACCATGGACCTGCGTTTTAAGATGAGCTTAGGCAGTGTCAATGCTTTTCTTTTTTCTTTTTTTCTTTCTTATCCTGTCAGACTGGCCATGAGCTATCTGGCAAAGACGGCGCAGATCGTAGGTTGTCTTTTTTCCATTTGAAAAATAAATGTTTATTACCAGTATATGATCTGTACATTCTGAATTATCAGACCACAATATATGAGCCAAGAAGTCATACATTCACCTTTTGCATTGACAACAAAAGAACAGCCAACATATTTGTGTGTTAGAAAAAATATATATTTCTGAGGCTTGTTAATGTTAAAGGATATTTGTACTGTGCACTATCACCACCAGACTGGTCCCCTGACGCTCTGGTGGATCTGAAACAAAAAAGGGGGGTAGGTTAGGCGTGTTAGTAGGACAAAGTTTGGAGAAGAGCAAGGGAGCTGTGAAATACTGTTTGCAACTTCAGTTTGGTTAACACTGTTCGCCGAGCATATTGGTGTGGTATTCGGTTCTGAGTCAGTCGTGTGCTGTTGTGTGGGGGTATGTGTGGTGTGGTTGTTGTTGCGGTGTGGTGAAGTGCATGCGGGTTGCTGCGGCTTTAAGCACGTGGTTGTGTTTAGTTAGTGGGTGAGACGTGTGTGAGGAGTGATGAGGTTTTTAGTCGTTTTTGGGGTTGGTTAGCCTTGTTAGGAGAAATGCGCACTCCTATTGTCTCCCTCTTGATTTAGAGACGATAGTTTCCTTTCAGTGATTAAGTTTCAGCATGATAAGGCTGTCTCATCTCTCTATCATTATGCTAAGTCAGCTACTTTTATGTTTCCCATCTTTGTATTTGGCCAGCCCTTTTTATCCCAGTTGGTCTTTGCCGCAACCTAGTCCTTTTGGATTAATTTACTTTCGAACGACGTCCTTTCTAAGTGGGTAAGGTTATTGGTTGTGTTGGGCATTTATGCTATTTTCCTGTCCTCATGGGGTTATCGCTTGTGTTCTGTTCCACCTAGCATTGTCTCTCTTGCTTTTCTAGGAGTTTCCCTTAGTCAGTCCTGGGTGTTATCTGTGTCATCATATATTCTATCAGTCTGTTCTTTGTGTTTCCTGTTTGATTGTTTTTTTGTTGTTTCAATTTGGTTCCGAGGTTTGAAGAGCCAGGTTTTTAGAAGTTTTCTAAATTTTAGGTGGTCTTTGGTGTTTCTTTTTCCTTTCGGGAGGTTGTTCCAGGTTTTTGCGGCTAGGTGGGAGAAAGAGGAGCCCCCTAGTTATTTTCTGATGTATGGTTTTGGTTCCAGGCAGATTTCATTGCTTGATCTGAGGATTCTTGTTAGCTTGTAGATTATTTTCTTTTATAGGAATTCCGCTCCCTGTCCTCTGATTGCCCTGTCTGTTATGCACATTGTTTTGAATGCGATACAATGTTTTATTGGTAGCCAATGTAGTATTTTTAGGCTGGAGTGATGTGGTCTCTTCTGGATAGCTTGAAGAGGAGTCTAGCTGCTGCATTTCGGTTGCATTGTAATTTCTTCACAAGGTATTCTGTCATCCCGACGTAGAGGCTGTTTGCATAGTCGATTCTTGACATGAGGGTGACGATTGTCAGTGTTTTGTGGGTGTAGGAGAGGAAAGGTACGTTTCTTCTTGTTGTGTGAAGGAGGAAGAAGCATTTCTTAATTATTGCGTTTACTTGTTCTAAGGTTAGAGCGTTGTCCATTAGGACACCAGGTTTTTACTACCTTAGATGGTGTCGGCGCAGTTCCTAGTTTCATCAGCCAGGGAATGTAGGTGGTGTTCTCTTGGTTTTTGGATATAATCGTGACTTCTGTCTTTCCTGGGTTGATTTTAAAGTTGTTGGCATTGATCCAGTCAAAGATTTCTTTTAGACATTCTACTAGGGTTGAGTGATCGTCTTGTGTATCTTCAATTTTGTAGATGATCTGAGTGTCGTCTGCGTAATTGTAACATGTAATGTTGTATTTTTTTGAAGCTCCTGATTAGTGGAGTCTGGTAGATGTTGAAGTATAGTGGTGATAGCGAGGATCCTTGTGGTACTCCACAGTCATTAACTCGTGGAGTAGATTTGAAGGGTTTTATCCAAACAGTTTCTGTTCTGTCTGCTAGGAATGATTTAATCCAGAGTATTGCCAGGTACGTTATACATATATCTTCAAATCTTTTGATTATGGTGTCATGGCTTAGTGTGTCGAAAGCTGCAGAGAGGTCGAGCAGAATTGAAACCGAGGTTGTGTTGGAGTCCCAGATGGATAGTAATGCTGATTCTGTTCCTTTTGCAGGTCTGAAGCCGATTTGTGCTTGGTCTAGCAACTGGTGTCTTGCTACATGTTCTTGGGTTAATTTGTATACGTATGTTTCTAGGAGTTTTGCCAGGTAGGGATTATTTGAAATCGGTCTGTAGTTGGAGAGGTGTTCCACATCGCCACTTGTGTTTTTTAAAAGTGGCTTAATATATGCTGATTTGAAGGATCGTGGTACAGTCCCTGTTGTGAGCGACAGATTCAAGAGGTTTCTGTGATATTCTGATGGCGTTCATTTGTGTGAGGATTGGTTTGTTTAGATGTCAGGGGGCAGGGATCCATGGGTGATCCTACTTTCTTGCTGTGTTTTACCAGCTTGACGAATGTCTCTACTGATATTTCCGGGAAGTTTTGGAGTTTGTGCTGTGGCTTCTCGTCAGGTCTGGTTGGTTGAGTGTTAGGGTTGGTTGGTCTGTTTTGTTTGATATGTCAGATGTCGTTGATTTTGTTTTTGAAATGGTCTGCCAAGTTGTTGCTTAGTTTCTGTGAGGTTATTGGAGTGTTGTCACAACCTGGTGGGTTTCTCATTTCATTTATGATGTTGAACATTTCTTTTTGTGTGTTGGTGGCATTGGTGATTCTGTCATCATAATGCCTTTTTCTTTGCCTTTTGAATTTCCTTCTTATATGATTGGATTTGTTTCTGGAACTGTTTTTTTTTTCTTCTTGTCGTATTCTTTCCTCCATTCTCCAGCATGGGGTCTGGCATGGATTCACATGCTCATGAATATTCCCCGTCGTCAGGCTGGGAATCCTCGGTAAAGAAAAAAAAAACAGTATCAGTTTCGTTTCTGATCTGTCTTTCGTAGTAATAACCAATCACTGGTCTCTGCGTCATACTGACCACAGCCAATGACTGCCCTCTACCTAAGCACCGCCTCTGGCAGCCATCTTCAGATTTTTACCGCACGTTCATGTGTTGGGATCCTCGTGCTATTGCTCTCGAGCGTTAGTGCTATTTTTTCACGTTTTTTCTCAAAAACTTCGTTTTTTTCGGTCAAAAGAGCCTCAAGCTCCACCGACTCTCCATCCGATCAACGGGGACCCGTGTCGGATTCGTCTGCGCCCCTCAAGGGTGAAGATTTCGTCGAGCTACGCTTTTGGAGGACTCCAGAAGCTTCTCAGGCCCAGGCATGGCCCAGGAGAAGGGAAGCTCGACGCCCGGAAAGCTGTTCAGGGTCTGCCCTGGATGCCAGCTGCAGAACGTCTTTAAGGAGGACGAACACTCCTTTTGTCTCTACTGCTTACATGAGGACAAGATGCACGTGGAGAAGGACTGTGCGTTTTGCGGCAATATGTCGGAGCGGACCATGAAGGACCGCCATCAACGTCTCGCCAACTGGCTGGAAGGGAAGAGCCCGTCAGGCGAGAAGAAGAGGAAGAAATCTGAGCGGTCTTCTAAGACCTTTGAGGACGCCCCGGCGACGGGGGTCCAGCACAAGGCCAAGCACCGCGAGTCCGCTGGCACCGGGAGCGCCGAACGCTCGGGCTCTACGGGCGCCAGGCAGGGCGCACCCTCCCCGGCACCTTCAGCCACGAGCCAACGCTCTGGGTCGGGTAAGAGGAAGGGCAAGCACCCGGCGAAGCTCCTGGAGAGGCCCCGGTCGAGCTCGAAGGCCCCATCGGAGGGGGAGCGAGGCAGTGTCCCCCCCCTCAAGGATAAGGCGGTGAGCGCACCTAAGGTGGTGAAGGCCTTAATCCATCCGGCCAAGCCCTCTATCGAAACTGTTGCGGCGGCCCTGGCTCAGCCTGTGGAGGCTACACCAGTGGTGGTGACCTCGGGGCTCAGAGTCTCCCTGCCACCTCGGAGGGAGTCCTCTTTTGTGCCCATCGATAGGACCCCCGTGAAATCCCCGGCGGGGAAGAAAAAGGGGGGGCAGGGCGTCGTCGTAGATTCGGCTTCAACCTCGGAGGAAGAGCTGATCGAGGTCTTAAGCCACGGCCTTGGCGTGGAAGAAGACCGGCCCGTCGGGATGGATCCCGACGCAGGTGACGACGACATCGTCGAGGGTGCCGACGGGGCCCCTGATCGCCCGTCGGATTCCCCTCTGCCAGCGCCGCAAGACAACTCGGCGGCCATTTTGTTGGCTATACAGTCCTTATGCTCAGAGATAAGGACGAGACTACCGTTGCCGACGGAGGAACCTCTCCCGTCGGGGGATCCTGAACCGGGACCTTCTGGTGTTCCCCCGCCCAAGAAAAGAAGGATCCACCCTCCGCCTCCTTTTCAGCCGTCGCGCCCCGTCCAGCCCTCCTCCCCGTCCACCCGAGGGGATGATACGGGGACTGACACGGCAGCGACGGGTACGGACGACGAGCTATACGACGAGGATCTACCGTCGTCACCTCCCACCAGGGCTTCTCCGCCCGACGAGATTGGATCGTTCCACTCCATGATCGCCAGGGCATCCGAGCTTTTCCAACTCTGCCCTGAGGAGAAGAAAAAGGAAGGATTCCTTTATCAACGGCGCGAGGCCAAGAGGAAGACGGTCCTCGCGGTGCCTCTACTGGACGACATTTGGGATGAGGGCCTTGCCCTCCTCAAGAACCCTTCCACGACGCCAGCTAGAAGAGACCGGTACGAGAAGAAGTACCGGGTCCCGGACGCGGCCCCCCTGTGCCTCCGGGCGCAGCCTACCCCGGACTCAGTCGTCTCCGCGGCGGCCAGGAAGAAAGCGGGGGGGGGTGCGGCCTCCACATCGACTTCCCCACCGGACGGCGAGGGAAAGAAATTGGACGCTATGGGACGCAGGGTCATCTCGTCTGCAGCGACGACGATTAAAGCGGCCAGCGCCTTGGCTATCATGGCCCGCTACGACAGGGAGCTATGGTACAAACTGGCTCCCCTGCTGGACTTCCTACCGGACGACAAGAGGGCGGATGCCCTGGAGATCCTACAGGAAGGTGAGGTGGCGTCGGACCACGCCATCACTATTGCGACGGACATCGCCGACACTGGGTTTCGCCAGTTGGGCAACGGCGTGTGCCTTAGGCGGCGTGGATGGCTCAAGGCTACGGACTTCCGTCAAGACGTACAGACCAGAGTCCTGGACATGCCGTTCGATGGGAACAACCTGTTTGGGAAAACAGTGGACGATTCCCTTCAGGCCATTAAAGCGGACACTGAGACGGCCCGGGCCCTTGGGGTTCTGCAGCAACGACGGACGCCCTTTCGGAGCAGCGGAGGCAAGGGCGCCTCCAAAGGTTCCGGCGGCGGTTTCTCCACCTACCGTCAAGCGGCCAGCTCTTTGTCTCAGGAGGCCTACAGAGGACGAGGCAAGTCTGGCGGACCCCGCCGTCGTCGCCAAGGAGGTCAAGGCGGCAAAGCCTCGTCGAAACAGGATTGAACCGGCCGTGGGGTCGGGGCCCCACCGAAGCACCCCGGTGGGAGGCCGGCTGGCGAGCTTCGTCAGCGTGTGGGAGTCCATCTCCACCGACCGTTGGGTGCTGGACGCCTTAGCCCGGGGCCACGCGCTCGAGTTTCAAAGAAGGTGCCCGCGCGTCCCCCCCGTGGCCAGGAAAGAGCTTCACGTCCCTCAGCTTCTCCTGGAGGTAAAGGCGATGCTCAGGAAGGGCGCCATCGAACTCGTCCCAAAGAGGCTTCGGGGCTCCGGAGTTTACTCGAGATACTTCCTCGTATAGAAGAAGACAGGAGGATGGCGCCCCATCCTAGACCTGCGACGTCTGAACAAGTTCATCAAGGCGCAGAAGTTCCGGATGGTCACCCTCCAGCACGTCCTGGGTCAGCTGGAGGAAGGAGACTTCCTGTCGTCGTTGGATTTGGAGGATGCCTACTTCCATATTCCCATCCTAAAGGGGCACCGAAAATTCCTCAGGTTTGTGGTCCAAGGGCGTCACTACCAGTTCAAAGCCCTCCCCTTCGGACTACGGTCGGCACCCAGGGTATTCACCAAGTGCCTTGCACCGGTGGCGGCGCAGCTGCGCCGCGAGGGGATCCACGTCTACCCCTACCTGGACGACTGGCTCATCCGAGCCAAGACGAGGGAGCTCGCCGTGGAGCACACGGCAAGGACCGTCCAACTTCTCACGGACCTGGGATTCTCCGTGAACTACGCCAAGTCCCACCTGGTACCCGCGCAAAACGCACTGTTTCTGGGAGCGAAGCTCGACACAGTGTCCCTTCTGGCCTCCCCGTCGGAGGAAAGGACCAGGTCCATCCTGGGCAAGGTACAGCGGATGTTGGTTTCCGACGCGGCCAAGGTGAGGTCCATCAAGTCCCTCCTCGGAATGATGTCTTCTTGCATCTACCTCATTCCCATGTGCAGGCTCCGGATGCGCCCGTTGCAGGAGTTCCTGGATGCGCGCTGGATCCAAACGACGGGCGGCTTCGAGGAGAGGATCACACTCGACGAGAGTTTCCGCCGAGCGGTCCGGTGGTGGGGCACCCGCGCGCATCTGACGGCGGGCATGGACTTCCAGACCCCAGACCACCAGGAGACAGTGACCACGGATGCCTCCCTGGAAGGGTGGGGAGCGCACACCAAAAATCTGCACGCGAGAGGCCTTTGGCTCCCGACAGAGAAGTCCCTCCATATCAACGTCCTGGAGCTCCGTGCAGTGTTCTGGGCCCTCAGGTCCTTCCTTCCGTCCCTCAAGGGCAAGGTGGTGAGGATCTTCACCGACAACACCACCACCATGTTTTACATCAGGAAACAGGGCGGAACCAGGTCCCCAGCACTGTCCAAGGAGGCGCAGGACCTGTGGCATTGGGCCGTCGCCCAAAGGATGTTTCTGGTGCCGTTTCATCTGGCAGGGATAAAAAACACCATCGCCGACTCACTCAGCAGGGATCTGCGCTCGTGCCACGAGTGGGAACTACGGCAGGAACTACTGGATCGCCTCTTCCGACGGTGGGGCACACCCCAGATCGACCTGTTCGCGACGGCGACGAACTCCAAGTGCCAGAGGTTCGCCAGCAGGTTTCCCCAGGCGAGGAGCATGGGCGATGCTTTCTCGTTCCCCTGGGAGGGCCTGTTCCTCTACGCGTTCCCTCCTTTGCCACTGCTAATCCGGCTCGTCAACCAGCTCAAGAGGTCACGGTGCAGGATGATCCTCGTCGCACCTGCGTGGCCGAGGCAGATATGGTTCCCGGACCTTCTGGACTTGTCAGCGTCCCCGCCAATCAAGCTGCCGGTGGACGCGGATCTACTCTCCAGGGAAGGAGGCGCCATCCTCCACCACGAGCCGAAATCGCTGAACTTGCAGGCCTGGCTCCTGCAGCGCTAGAGTTTGGAGGATACGACATACCGGCCGACTGCAGAGAGGTTCTTGCAAAGGCCAGGGCGTCCTCGACTCTTAAATGCTACGGACACAAATGGAAGAGGTTCTCTGTCTGGTGCCACGCACAGATTAACCCTCTACGGATTACGGCTCCCCAGGTACTGCCGTACCTGCTGACGCTGGCCAAAGCTGGACTGGCACACGCGTCCATCAAGATTCATCTTGCTGCGATCTCCCGATACACCAGAACCACGGGGCGGACGTCCTTGTGGTCTCATCGTCTGGTGAAAGAGTTCATGAAGGGACTGTTCAGATCGTTCCCGCCGGTGAAGGCTCCGGCCCCGGCGTGGGAGCTCAACGTGGTGCTGACCAAGCGCATGGGACCTCCGTTCGAGCCTCTGCACTCGGCCCCGTTGAAGTTTCTGTCGTGGAAAACAGCGTTTCTTGTGGCCATCACCTCCGCACGTCGGGTGGGAGAGATCCAGGCCCTTTCCTGCAAGGCCCCGTACTTGACTTTTCACGACACGAGGGTAGTGCTCAGGACGCACCCCTCCTTCATGCCCAAGGTACCGTCGGACTTCCATCTCAACGAACCCTTGGTGTTGCCTGTGTTCTTCCCGTCGCCTTCGTCGCCGGCTGAGAGGACTTTGCACTCGCTGGATGTGGCTAGAGCGCTGAAGTTCTACGTGGACCGCACGAAGTGTTTTCGGAAGACGTCACAACTCTTTGTGAACTTTGGACCTGTCAATCAGGGGAAGGCTCTCTAAGGCTTCCATTTCCAGATGGCTCTCCGGCTGTATCATGTACTGTCATCGGTTGGCAAACCGACCGCTACCTGGCCGTCCGAGAGCCCATTCCACCAGAGCGATCGCAGCTACCACGGCGTTCCTTTCTGGTGTGCCCCTGCTGGACATATGTAGGGCTGCTACGTGGAGGTCGACGCACACCTTCACGAAATTCTACTGCGTCGATCGGGATTCCAGGGAGGAGTCCAGGGTCGGCCAAGCAGTGCTGCGCAACCTGTTCGCCTGAGGTGAGCCTGGTGAGGAGGTAAGATGCTTAATGTTGAGTTTGATGTAATGCTTAATGTTGAGCCTTTGCCACCTCCCGTGGTTGTGCATGTGTGTACTGCTATGTATTCTTTATTCATGAGCATGTGAATCCATGCCAGACCCCATGCTGGAGAAGGAACAAGTTACTTACCTGTAACTGTTGTTCTCCAGCATGGGTCTGGCATGGATTCACATGCGAACCCTCCCGCCTACCCCTCTGCGGCTCTTCACTTGGTCATACTGCCACTTCACGTGCTTCCAAATCTGAAGATGGCTGCCAGAGGCGGTGCTTAGGTAGAGGGCAGTCATTGGCTGTGGTCAGTATGACGCAGAGACCAGTGATTGGTTATTACTACGAAAGACAGATCAGAAACGAAACTGATACTGTTTTTTTTTTCTTTACCGAGGATTCCCAGCCTGACGACGGGGAATATTCATGAGCATGTGAATCCATGCCAGACCCATGCTGGAGAACAACAGTTACAGGTAAGTAACTTGTTCCTTCCAATTCCAGCTTCTTGTTCTTTTTCATGGTGCTCAGTAGTGGGGTGAACCATCTTGCCTTTGCTTTTTTTCTTGAGGGGGTAAATGGTTTTTTGGGGGGAGATGTTTTCAATTGTATCAGTAATCCATTCGTGAAGTAGCTCCACTTTCCCGTCTAGGTCTGCCTTCTCCATTTCTGATGTTGAAGATTTGGTCATCTCCAGTTCTATTAGGTTGCTTGCTTTGACGGTTTTCCAGTTTCTTTTTGTGGTAGTTGCTGACTTTGGTTGGTAGTGTGATCACGAATGGAATGATGGTCGCTCCAGAGTATTTGTATCGCTGGTGCTGTGGTGATAGGTTTTTTCTTGGTGAAGATTGTGTCAAAGGTGTGTCTTGCCGAGTGTGTTGCCCCTTTGACCAACTGTTGTAGTTTCATGGTTGTTAGCTGCCCAATTAGTGAGTTTTGAGAGTTGGCATTTTTTTTTCTTCGAACCAGATGTTGAAGTTCCCCCAGGATTATCAGATGCTTGTGTTGGATGGCGGTGTTGGTGATGGCTTCTATGAAGTTGTCGACGAAGGTTGCATCGTATGTCGGTGGTCTGTAAACCAGTATGAATGTAATGTTTGTTTTGGGATTTGCCGATAGGTGTAGGACCATGGATTCGCAGTTCATAATGTTAAGAGGTTTTTCTGTTTTTACATTCAGGTGATCTTTGAATGCTGTTGTGAGGCCTCCTCCTTTTTTATTTTTCCTGTTTAACTGAATGCATTTCAAGTTGGTGGGGAGGCAGCTTTGGATTGTGATTTTGGAGTTGTCGTCCAGCCAAGTTTCTGTGATGAATAGGATGTCGATACCGTTGTCGCAGGGAAGATTGGAGATCTCTGTTGAGTGTTTTGACATGGATCTTGCATTTATTAAGTTGCAGTGGATTTTTAAGGTATAGTTTGGTTTGTGCTTAATTGTCGATGTTGTCTTCTGACTGGTGTTTAGGTTTCCTTCCAAGTCGATCTCTAGTTGAGGTGTTGGTACAGTTGTGTGTGTGTAGTCGAAAAGCTCTTCTAAGTTCAGTCATGGGTTTGTGTTTTCATCGGGCTCCTCTTCTAAATTTTGTGGTTGTCAAGCGCAGGCTCCTCTTGTTTTGGGGATGTAAGGTGTTAGGGCGTTGATTATGTTCTTGTTATCTCTAGCTTTGTCTGTTCTTCTTCTGCGTGGTTGTGTTTGGTTGTTGGTCGTTCTTGATTTGTAAGTTGGGTCGGTTTGTTCCGGTGAGTGGTTGTTTGCGAAGTATGGTTTTAGGTATAGGAATTTTTCTCTTCTCTCGGCACCGGGTTTTGTTATCGTTCTTGTCTGTGGGAGTGTGTTCTGCAGTTGTGAGTCTTCAGTGGTGTTCAGTTGGATTTGTTCTTTCTGCACTTTGTCTTTCCTTTGGTCCAATTCGGTTTCACAGCATTTTGAGTTTTGAGCGTTTTTCTGGTTGGTTTTGTTTGGTTCGTTGTTGCACAGTCAGACTTTGTGCTTTTGGTCTGGCTGTCCTGTGGTGTTGGACTGGGAGTGGGGGACTGTCTGATACAAGCTTGGGCTCTCTCTGTTGGGGGTGGTCTAGTTGGGTGATATCACTAGGGTAATTCAGTCACTCTCTTGGGTTTTGGGTTTGTCCGGTTGGGGAGGTCTACTAGGATTATATTGCTAGGGTATTACAGTGGGTGTCCCTTATGTGGCTCTCCCTGGAAGAGACTTACAACAACAAACAAATCTCTGGGGTGCGACGCATGGTACCGTTTACAGCACCATCTCAGACTGATCACAGTATCATCTCTGAGCGGCAGGGCTAATACTTTCAGTGCTGTCCCAATGTGGCATCCTCTAGATGTGGTTTAAAGGCCTTCTTAACAATTCTCTAATGGTGTGATGCAGGCCAATATTCACAGAGCCATCCCAGTTTGGTTCAGGCTAATAGTCACAGTACTATCCCAGTGTGGGACAGGGTGATGATTACAGTGCTATCCTCGAGAGGCACAGGCTGATAATCCCAGCCTTGTTCTTATTGTGGTGTTTTCTAGATGTGATTCAAATTAATATTCACAAATCTGTACAGGTGTTGCGGAGGCCAGTAATTACAGTACTATCACAGAGAGGCACACGCTAATAATCCTGGTATTATCCTAGAAAGGCACAAGCTGGTAATCACAGTACTATCCTGGATGCAAAGTTAATAATCACAGTGCTATTTTAGAAAGGCACAGTTCAATAATCGCTGTATTATTCTATTGTGGTGCTTTCTAGATATGATTCATGTCAGTATGTGGTAAACTCCAAACGTGCAGCGCAGTCTGATAATCACAGTACTATCCTAGAAAGGCAGACGCCAATAGTCCCAGCACTATCATAGAAGGCAAAGCTAATAATCATAGTAGTATCCTAGAAGGTACAGGCTTATAATCACAGTATTATTTTAGAAGGCATAACTCAATAATCTCAGTACTATTCTGTTGCAGTGCTTTCTAGATGTGATTTAAGTCAGTATGTGGTGAACTCTAAGGGTGCGGCGCAGTCTAATAGTCAAAATACTATCCCAGAAGGCACAAGCTAATAATCACAGTACTATCCTAAAGGCACAAGCTAATAATCACAGTACTATTCTAAAGGACCAAGCTAATAATCCCAATACTTTCCCAGTGTATGTAGGTTTGTAATGTGGCAGGGCTATCAGAGTAGTGCGATTGCTCTACTCTCCATCCTGGCCATTCCTACCTTGTTTGTCGTTGCTGGATGACAGCTGGCTTCTGGCTTCCCCTGCTGACACCTGCAGGCACAACCTGGAGCCGCCCTTTGCCTTGGGGCCCTTAGCCACAGGGGCTGCCGGCCAGAGGGCTGCCCTGGGAGGATCACTTATGACCATCTAACACTCCAATCAGGATTAGAGGGACTTAGTACAGCACTGGGGAGTGGACAATCGTGGATGGTGGGCGGACTGGGAGGCAAGAGGGAAGCGTAAGTGAGGAAATGTATGTCAGGGATGGGGTGTGGTGTACAGAGGGCTGGAGGCTCAAGCAGGGAACAAATGACCAAAATGGAGGCCCAGGAGGGTCTCAGCAGAGATCAAAAATGCTCACCGGATTTTCAAAAAAGAAACTAACACAGTGTAGTGCGGGTCGCTACATCGAGTGCATTGCTGGGGAATGGCCAATCGGGGATGGTGGGCGGGCTGGGAGGCGGGAGGGAAGCGCAAGTGAGGAAATGGATGTCGGGGACAGGGTGCAGTGTACAGGGGGAGCATTCCGATGCTCGTCTGCCATTGGAGCACACGTTTCTTGGGGGGAAAACTTTTCAAATAAACGCTCCCCTGACCCCATGCAACCTCTGCATACGAAGTCCTCTGTGGGATAGCTCTCCGAAACAAAGATTGCCGCTGCGCAACCTCTTCATACAAGGTCTCTAAGGCCAAAGACCCTCACGAAGCCGGCATCCACTTCATACACAGTGGTGTCCCTGGCTTCTCTACCTTCCAGCAACTTCTTCTGCCACTGCAACGTGGAGTGTCGACCATTACTCCACCTTCTGCTTCTCCTGCTGCTACTTCTCATGGCCTGCACCTGAGGGGGCTTTTATACACACTATCCCACTCAGGTGTGGGCCATTACAATCACTAATGCAGTTTAGTGCCTCAAATTCCCTCCTGCTAGTCCCAGTACTTTGGGCATTGTGGGACTTTAAGTCCCCAATGTTACAATTAATATTTCCTTCAACGGTTTCAATTTTACAATAGGCCATTAATAGTAGATGTTTTATGGGAAAGTTGGTAATGGTATTATCCCATTCCGCCTGACCTGATCCACACCCCATGTGATCCTCCCGCAGAACACCACCCCCAGGGTCAAGATCAGGAAGCGTCTGCCTTTCCGTGGCCACATGGGAAAGGTGCCTGGCCAGGTTTTCTGTGGGAACCATCTGACTCATCACAAAGGATACCCCTTTTTTGATTGTAATTACTTATTTAAACACAGCTGCACTATGGCCATGTCATGGAGGGGCGGTGCCGTATCAGGACCAAGACCCGCTAACTGGAGGCTACAAAGTAGAACGGGAAAAAAGCCCAGGTAAAACAGAATGTGAGAGATGTGAACCCTGCATATCAAGGGTGGCGAAGCTGCAAAGAGAGTGAGAGTCGAAAAGAGTGGAACGGCCATGCTAGTCAAGTGAATATAAAAAAGAACCCCACTGTATATGAAGGCCGTGGAAGCCATGCACAATATAAGAATCTAAGAGAACTGTATGGACACACGTCCTGTGAACCAGGGAGTGGAAGGAATACATGTGCTTTGGGGAGTCCCAGTGCCATTAATGGTGGGATACAGAAAGTAAATGCAAAGTGATACTGGAGGGATTTAACCACTGGTATAATATAGGAAGAATAATTGGTCTTTTCCAAACGTAGGGGAAGAGAAAACCATCTAGAAGCTATTTTGTTCATTTTAACCGACAGACCACATATGAAGACTGTGCACTGTGCAAAGACATTCTTTTAAAAAATAAAATAAAAAAAGTCAAGCCATCGCTTTATTAAAACATTTTTTGTAATAACACCAAAACAATAGAACAGAGATACAGTGCATCAACAATGTCGTGGTTCCCAAAAGTTCCAGTCCCCCCAACCCCCATGTTTTTTTTTTTACCGGTATATTTAACTTCGATCAACACGAAATTCATTGCATGATACACAACAGTAATAAAGCATTAACTGCCTCTGTAAATCATTCGAAATTTCATTTTAACTTAATTACAGTACATTTAATATTCATTCATTCATCATCACGCTCGAGCAAGTCTGATCAACCGGTTAACACAGTGTACTGCTTCAAAAGGAGGAGACCGAACTACGGAAAAAAAAAAGGACACACACCAGTCACAATTAACATCATTAAGATCTAAGAAGGCATATTCTGCGTTGTTCCAAACCGTCCATGGTCGGGTCGCTTATATCCAAGCCTTGTCACGGGTTAAGGAGGAATTTAACCAGTCTTGGCTGAAAAAACATATGTTCTTTTTCAGGTACATATTCCAAGAATGGCCCCCAGATGCCGGCGAACTTGGATGTCTTCCCCTCAATTGTAGCCGTTAGCTTTTCCATTCCAAGCAGTTCCCAAACCTTCACCCACCAGTAGGCTATGTGAGGGCCATCTACCTCTTTCCAGAAGCAGGCTCGTGTGAGGCGAGCTGCCATAAGTAGTTCAGTAATCAATTCAGCTCTTGGGCCCGACAGCGGATAGGACACGTCTTCTGGTGTATCGCCCAGCAGCATTATTTGTGGATCCATGGGTAATAGGGCCCCACATATCTCTTTGATCCTTGAACTAATTTCCAGCCAAAAAGATTGTATGATAGGGCAATGCCACCACATATGGCTCAGGTCCCCCCTATCCCCACAGCTATGCCAACATGTGTCTGGGTTCATTGCGTGTAGCTTTTGCGGGGAGAAGTACCAACGAAAACAGAGTTTAAGATCTCCTTCCCATATGATATGATATGATATGGCATTTATAAAGCGCTTATACACAAGTGTTTCAAGGCGCGACGAGGCAAGGGGGGGATCAAAATGTGGACAGACAACGATCCTACTAGGCCAGGTGTCATTCAGATCGCGCAAGTGCATGGGAAGGGGGGAAAGGAAAAGTGCGAGGGGGAAGGGAGAGGGAAAAGTGCAGTACATGGGAAAGTGGAATAAATAGATAAATAACGGCCAGCTGGTGGCAAGTGCAAGGAAGTGCAAGCGTAAGTGCTGGTAGGGGACTGAAGGAAAACCGTTACCAGGTGCAGGGGTTGCCAGGGGGCAGTCCAGGTGGGCAATTGATGGGGCCTGGGTGAGAGATCAGAAAGGATGGCCAGGTAACCAGTGCAGTTTCAGTAGGGAGTTCAGCAGGGGAGAGGTGGAGAGAAAGCAGAAGCAAAGAGGAAGGTTTTGAGGTCCTTCCGGAACCTGAGATGGTTCTCCTCGAGTTTCAGGGAGGCAGGAAGGCTGTTCCAGAGAGAGGCCCCTGCCGAAGAGAGTGATCTGCCACCAACTCGTTGCTTGGAGAAGCGACTGACCCTGAGGGAGTTGGAGGCGGATGAGCGAAGAGCTCGAGAAGGAAGATATTTAGGAAGAGAGAGGTGAAGGTATTGCGGTCCCAGACCACAGAAGGCCTTGTGTACAATGCAGAGGGTTTTGAACTTAATCCTCGCAGCCACTGGGAGCCAGTGCAGAGATTTCAGTCCTGGAGAGATATGGCCCCTGGTTTTGAGGCCAAGGACAAGTCTCGCAGTCCTGTTCTGGATAAGTTGCATAGGGCGGAGAGTAGAGGCAGGCAGATTTAGATAGAGGCTGTTACGGTATCAAGCTTAGAGAGGACCAGAGCTCTGGAGACAGTGAGCTTCTGGGGGAAGGAGAGGAAAGGAAGAATACCTTACTGCAGTACACCTTGACAATCTGCCAGGATTCTTGAGAAATAGTGATCCCCAGCTCCCTCTCTCATGCCAACATATAGGGGAGTTTCTCGTCCTCTGGAACATTCTCAAGGAGACGGTAGCAAGTCGCTATTCTGCGAGAGTGTTGGCCTTCCAAAACTGTTAGTTCTAGTCCCGTGGGAGATCTTGTGGCTACCGGTCTTGTATTCGGAATTAATTATCCAATGACAGAGCTGTATATACCTGAATCTTTCAGTTTCTGGGAGATTAGATTTCTCTTTGCATTGGTCAAAGGTCAGGGGCAGGTTATCAGCATCAAGATCTTGTAGTCTCGCTGGCATCTCAGTTGACCAGATGGCTGCTATTTAGGCTGCTCGAAAATACTGTGGAATGGAGGGAAGCCACAGGCCACCTAGCATCCTTTCGTGAGTTAGAAGCTTACGCTGAATTCTTGATGTTTTTCGCTGCCATATAAAGCGGCCTATCTCTTTTTGTAGCTCAAAAAATCTCGCTCTGGAATCAGTATAGGGAGGGCGTGGAACATATATAAAAGCCTAGGGAGCAGAACCATTTTAACTGCGCTAATGCGTCCGAGCCAGGTTATTTCTTGTGAGAGCCATCTCTGCAAGATTTCCTTGGAGTCTTTTAAGAGGTTGGGGATATTGGCCTTCAACAGTGCCATATAAATTGGGTTCAAGTGCACACCCCAGGTATGTGATGCCTGTGCACTTCCAGTGAAGAGGGTGTATATTCTGCAAGGTGGCCAAGGTGTCGGGGGATTCGGACAGGTTCAAGCCCATTGATTTAGCTGTATTTATTGTAAACCCTGAGACCATCGCAAATTATGCAAGTAGGTCCATAAGGGCAGGAAGGGTAGTTCTGGCTTCTCTCAGAAAACGAAGCACATTGTCCACGTATAACGCAACTTTGTGACTTTGCCCTCCGACTTCGAACCCCTGAATCTTCGGGCGAAGACTAATCTGATTGGCTATGGGTTCCATCGCTAACGCAAATACCAATGGAGATAGCGGGCAACCCTTTCTGGTTCCCTTACCCAAGGCTATCTGGGCCTACCATTGTGAGTTGGCTCGTATTCGGGCTGAAGGGATCTGAAAGTTTGACAGGATTAGTTTTGAAAATTCCGGGCCAAGGACATGCTATCAAACGCCCCATGTGTGTCTAGGGATAATAATGAGAGTGAGCCCGGGGTTGTGGGGGCCAGGGCTATCGGGTCTATTGCTCGGCGGATATTGTCGTGTGCAGACCGACCCTGGATAAACCCAGTCTGGTCCCGATCTATTATTACTGGCAGCACCTCCCCCAACCGCCGGGCTATGATTTTGATGTAGAGTTTTGCATCAGTGTTGAGCAAGGCTATAGGGCGGTAGGATGTGCACTCTGTTGGGTCTTTCCCAAGTTTCAGAATTCGGGTCGTAGCAGATTCAGTCATTGTCTGTGTAACAGTACCTGTTTCCCATAAAATAAATAGCTTTGTGAGGTGGGGTGTGAGTTCTGCACTGAAGGTCTTATAACATTTATTTGAAAACCTGTCTGGGCCCGGGGCTTTACCGGGGGGAAGAAATTTGATTGCCATTTCCACTTCCTGTGTGGTTATCGGGTCTTCCAGAGGATCCCCCAAGGCTTGTGTAACCTGTGGGAGGTTCACTTTTATGAAGTCTTTGGAGGTTTGTAAATCTCCTACATGCGGAGATCCCTGTTCCCCAAAGAATTTTTCAATCATTTGGAGTTTGCCATCCTCCGAGGAGACATATCTGCCTTCACCATCTCGTAGGGTGTCTATCCTGTTTCGCTTTGTCTGTTTTTTCAATTTAGCTGCCAGTAATTTGTTGGCTTTGTTCCCCTTCATATAAAAGTATTGCTTAGTTAGCATCATATGGTGAGCTGCCTTCCCCGTGTGGTGTGCCTCTAGCACCTTCCTAGCTATCAGCAGATCTTTAAGGAACGTCGCAAGCCCTTCTCTTTATGTATCTCTTCAAGCCTGTAAGCTTCTCCCTCTAATTGAACTTACAATAGCCTCCTGGCCCTCTCCCTTTGTGCCGCCTGTTCAATCAAGTGCCCCCTAATCACTGCCTTGCTAGCCTCCCATACCATGTTGCAGCTCATGTTGCCAGTATCGTTCTCATTAAATTATAGTTCCATAGCTTCCCTTATGAGTTCGAATTAATGGATCTTCCAATAGGAAATAATTTAGTCGCCAGGGGGGCTTCTGGGGTGGAGTTGCCTGAAGTGGGGATATTGTTAGTCTCACTGGGGCATTATCTGAAAGGGCTTCTGGAAGTATTTCTGCATCTATCACAGAAGGGATTAGTGAGTCTGAGGTTTAACAAAAACATATCTAGCCTGGAGAACCCCTTGTGAACCGCAGAGAAATAGGTATAGTTCCGCTCCTCCTGATGGCAATAACGCCACACCTCAATGAGTGAGTGTTCCTGCAGCAGTGTGATAAGTGTCTAAAGTTGCTTTTGTCATTGGCCGTTGGTGGCAATGTTTTATCCATTAAGGGGTTGATTACTGCATTAGTCGCCCCCTAAAACTATTTCCCCCTCTGCATGATCAGACAGAGCTTTAGATAATTTAGCAATAAATACATCTTGCTTAGCATTCGGTGCATATATGGAGACCAGTTTAATTCTGTGCCAATCTAACATAGCCACTACTAGTAGGAACCTCCCCTCTTCATCTCGGACCACTTCTAGTGTCCTGTGAGGGATGCCCTTGCGCACCAGAATGGCAACCCACCAACTCCTCCCACCCCCTCCAAGCCCCCCCGTTTCTTCAGGCCGCTGGAAGCGAAAAACTTTGTAAGGTAAATGCTGTTATTCTGTTAAGGCGAAATTCATCAGCGGGCTGAAGGTGGGTTTCTTGGAGAAATAAGACTGCTGCGTCTAGAGTCGCTAATCTATGAAAAAAGGCGTTACGTTTTAGGGGGCAGTTTAAGCCTTGCACATTAAGGGTGATGCATTTAACGTCCGGGGTTGCCATTCTGGATTCGCTTAGGCTTTTGTGATCTGTTTAGTGGCAGTGTTTCATACACCTGGGAGAACTCTCTAGTTCGTCGTCCATCTCCCAACCCTCCTGGTTGTGCCCTATAAATATCATGCCTTATATGATGACCAGCAGAGGAGTCAGGGAGGGAGGGGTCATGAAAGAGGCACCCCCGGAAACCCTGCGCTGTGATGCAGTTTACGAGTATTGTGCGGTGTGTCGGGCCGTAAACCAAGCCCATTGACATTGAGTTAGAAAAACAAAGGACATAAATAAAACATACAAAATAAGAAAAATGAAACACCGTAGTTGAAGCTCGTATCGACCTCAATTTCAGGTGGCCAAATCTGCTATTCTACGAGAACTTCTATCACCATCAGTCAAACTAGCATCTAGCATTCAGGAACCGTGATTCCCCGGGTTGCTCTCTAAACATGCAGGCCAGTCCAAAGTGAGGCCTTGCCATGGTCCACTAGTTAGGTGAGACTTAAGTAAGCAGTGTAAAGGGCCATGGGGAGAAAAGAGCTGGTGCATATCTCTGGATCCACCTGACCAGCAACCGCAAGTTCTGCCTGTCGGGTTGGCCTACTTCACTACATTCCCAGGAACCTCAGATCAGAGGAGATGCCATTAGCTGTGCATGAATAAGTGAGAAGCCTAAACTTCCCTCTTGCTGATTGTTGTCAGGCCAGGCGTTTCCTGGGTTCAGCTGGCACTAAAATTGTCTCCTTCCGACATCAAGGGGGCCTCAGGTTCACGTCGCTTATCCACCTCTTCTGTGGCTTCCGTTTCCTGGTGTGGGGGTGCCCCTAGTCGATGCCAGCCCCGGTGCTTTCTCCGCCTGTCCTTTGGCGTAGGGCTGAAGGTGGAGTCCGTCGAATCATGGGAGCGAGGCCTAGAGGCATCTTCGTTGTTTGACTCTGACATTAGCCCACTTCCCTCTTCCTCTGTAGAGATTATGTAGTGCTCTGATTGTGAAGGTCAAAAATTAACTTGCACGTGAACCCCCAGCGGTATCGGATCTTTTTAGCTTGTAGCCAGGCCGTCACCTTCTGTAGCCATCTTCGATTTGCAAAGGTGTATGGGGAAAGATCTTGGAAGAGCTGTAGCGTTGACCCCCGGAATTGTACCGAGTCCGACTTCCTGGCTGCCAACATGATCTCTTCCTTCTTGTGGAAGAAGTGCACACGAGTAAGGACATCCGGCAGTAGATTTCTTCTTAGCTGGGCCGAGGAATATACCTGATGGGTTCTGTCCAGCATCAGCTCTTCAGTGGGTGGAAGATCCAGGAGGGATTTAAATGGTGTTTCCACGTATTCAGGCAGATCTTGATCCGAGATTTGCCGAGGGATACCACGGAGGCGCGCGTTATTCCTCCTTGACCTGTTTTCAAGGTCCGCCTGTTTTGCCCACATGTCTTCCAGCTGTGCTTCAATGACCCTCACCCTTTCCGTCAGGACCTCGCTGTCATGCGTCTGCACACAGGTTACGTTTTCCAGCTCGTTGACTCTGGTCTCAAGGCCCCCAAGGTGCAACGTCAGGTCCGCAAGTGACTGGGCTAGGGAGTCTTTTGAGGTTTTAATTTCTGCTTTAATAATGTCTTGCTTGAAGGCCTTTAACATCTCAAAGTCACTTCAGGAGAGGGCCATGTTTGAATGTTGTGTCATAGAGGGGGCCGGGTGGATGTCAGCTGTGACTATGTATGAGGAAGGAGTTGCCGGCTGCGGTGTCAGGAAGGACTGTATGCCACGCGCTTTCCGTTTTCCTGCAGTTTTAGGCATTGCTCTAATGTAAGTTGCGTTAGTGCAGCGCAGGGGCTTATAATTGGTTAAAAGGTGCAGAAAGAAAATGGAAAATCCCTCCAGGAGCTCAGCAGGTATTGATCTTGTTCCCCTGGCTTGGATCATATGGGACAGTGGGGGGTGTCCTTTCCCCAAGGTTCCTGCGCCTGCCGTGGGAACGCTTCTATTACTGAGTCCATACCTCCAGCGACATTCAACTGGAGAACCCCAAAGGTTTTAGCGGGTGACCACGCATCTCCCCGCTGGCTAGCCTTCCCAATAGTCCCCCCAAGGGCGTGCGGGCACAACCTTCTTTCTGCAGCTCTTGTGTGCCAGTGTATTCCGGGCTATTTGTGGGCCGAGACAACCAGAGGCTTGGGCCCGCGCCTGCTGTCTCCGAAGGCCTCCAATGGCGCCCGGTTTCAGGCGGGCGATCCGGCGCGATATGATGAGGGCGCTCACTGAGCCTGACACGGGCCCAGCAGCAGGGAACCAATTCAGAATGAGGTGGGCACCAAGCGGCCGCAGATGGTGGGGCTGCGGCGTGGAGCGTATCATCCGCAAGCGCTCCAGTCCTCCAGGGCTCTGCTCACAGTGTGGATGGCTCAGCTCTGTACAGGGTCCTGCCTCCTCCAGCCCGCGAGGGAAATCAGTGAAGTCGGTGAAGACGAGCCGGTCCGGCGGGAAGTACAACTTCAGACGCGTGGGTCCAGGAGGAAAACACTGCTCCCGCCGGAGCCCCAAGCCCAGCTTGCTGGTCCACCGCTCGCCCCACCTGGGTCACCAGCAGGAAGCTCCATGTCGTGCGCCTCCACAATGCCGCGCCGGGGGGTGTCAGCTTTTTCCTCTCTGTTCGTCTCGGCTGGAGGACCAGCGCAGGGCTCCAGCTCGCCCGTGTTGGCGTGCGCTGCCATCTTCCCCCAGAAGCCGCGCCGTTCAACTTCAGGAAAAAGCCTCCGAATGTGGGGCAATCAGCTCCACATTCCTCGTTCAGCCGATGCAGCTCATCTCTGGAAGTAAATATCGGGTGAAAAGTCTCGATTCAGTGCTTCAGCATCTTATAATTTGGGCACCTTATCGTGGAGCTCACGGCAAACACGACCGCATGGCGTACCGCCTAACCACGCCCCCACCCCACATATTTCTTAAAACAACCTCAAGGTGGGTACAAGTCTGAAGGCTCACTCAACCAATCATTCACTACATGTCCAACAGTCCTGACATACGTTTCAGCCCTGACCCATTTTTTGACATCCACAAAGCTCGGTCCAGCTGTGGATTTCCAAGCCAACAGTAACCTTAATGCCCCAAGTTTGGTCACTGGAATACCTCTTTCTCCTTATCGGAATTCGACCCAACAGACAGTGCTCAATTGACAACTGAACCGTTATATCCATCAGCCTAGTCAATTTTTCCACCACCTTTTTCCAGAAATAAAATATTTTGCTGCAACCCCACCACTTTTGTATATCAGATCCTTCATCTACCCCGAGTCTCCAACGGAAACCTTCTTCATGTGCCTAAGCATGCTTGCCCATTCCTCATCAGTAAAGTGTGTATCTGCATCTATATCCCACGCTTGTCTAATTCTGGGCCATTTCCCATCATCCTTCCATGTAATCACCCTGTAAATCTCAGAGACCTTTCTCCCTCCCGCCACTAAACCCATCAATGTTTGATTCATCGGATGCATTTCCGGTCTCTTTGGGTACTTCGACCAGAGCCTCCTCAAAATCTGGGTTATTTTCCAACATTTTTTCAGGGGTTTCCACTGGCAAGGGTACCCTGGACTCGAAGGCTACTGGCTCCCAAGCCGAGGGACTCAGGAGTTCCACAGGGCGGTCCACGTAGGGGCGATCAAGTTTGTCACCCTAATCGGCCCCTCGGGGCAAATAATCGTCTACTTCTTAGCATGATCCAGCATGACTACCAGCTCAGTTGCTGAGGGCGCACAGCCTACCAGAGTCTCCTCTGAGGTCGTGAGTCGGGGCGATTCGACTACCGACCAGCAGGCCAAGGGCTTGGGGCCTACTGGAGCTACCTCTGATGTCGACGCTTCTGTTTCAGGTTCGATGGCCAAGACGTGTCCTCCCACGTCTGAGCCAGCACGTTGCACTTTGACTTTGCGCCCTGCCACCCAGGGCGTGATGCAATGCCCCAAGATGGCGGATAGCATGTGGCAGAGCCTGCTAGACCGGCAGCTTTCTTGGATACGGCTCGGTCCTACCCCGGTCTCAGGACCATTGAGTGAACCATGCAAGAAGGTTCTGGTCTTCTTCCCTCTGGAAGCGGAAGCAGACTTTATGGCACAGGCAGTAGGTCTCTGCAGGGATACATATACCCATTGCAGCCTTATAGCTACATGCCTCAGGTGCCTCAGCGCTTCGATCATGGATGGAGGCCCAGCGCTGCTGAGGCCCTCCCCGCTCCCTCACCCTCGAGATCCGGCAGCTTTTAAGGACCACTTCTTCTAATGCTTCCTCCTACTCAAGCATTCTCCACAGATGACTAGGCTCCTCAAGGATATAGTCAAGGAGGTGATCCCACAGGCCGTGCCTCCTAGGCCTCCACCTCTGGGCCCTGCGCCGCCAGTGCTGTTGTCTGTCCTTCCAGCGATCCAGGCCCTACCAGTTATCCAGACCCCCCCTCCTCCTGTACCACCAACGCCTCCCCAAAAACCACTGGATTCAGGTCCGGATCTGGGAACCCAGCTGGCTCCTGTGTCTCGGGCCCAGACTCCCCTCTGTGTGGGGAAAAAAAAGGGGGGGGCGATGATAACACCCAGGACAACAAACCCTCGGCATCTGTAAGGGCCTTTCATGACCGTCTTCAGGGCCTTAAAGAGTTCTGGGGGGAAGTGGGGCTCCTAGCCAGAGGAGTCCCCCGCAGGAATTTAGAGTGCTAGCAGAGGTTTTTGAGCAAGCGCCCCACAAGACTTTCCGGCATTCCGCTTCCGAAGGATGTCCTGCAGGCACGAGAAAAGTCTGGGAGAAGCCCAGGGCCAACTCCCAAATGAACAAGAAAATAGACAGCAGGTTAAGGCTGGTGGATGGGTAGCCAGTCCTCCCACCCCCAGCCTCACTCTCCAGTGGTGGCTGTGGCCTCACTGTATTCTAAATCATCTTCTTCTCCAGCATGGGGTCTGGCATGGATTCACATGCTCATGAATATTCCCCGTCGTCAGGCTGGGAATCCTCGGTAAAGAAAAAACCAGTATCAGTTTCGTTTCTGATCTGTCTTTCGTAGTAATATCCAGTCACTGGTCTCTGCGTCATACTGACCACAGCCAATGACTGCCCTCTACCTAAGCACCGCCTCTGGCAGCCATCTTCAGATTTTTACCGCACGTTCATGTGTTGGGATCCTCGTGCTATTGCTCTCGAGCGTTAGTGCTATTTTTTCACGTTTTTTCTCAAAAAACTTCGTTTTTTCGGTCAAAAGAGCCTCAAGCTCCACCGACTCTCCATCCGATCAACGGGGACCCGTGTCGGATTCGTCTGCGCCCCTCAAGGGTGAAGATTCGTCGAGCTACGCTTTTGGAGGACTCCAGAAGTTTCTCAGGCCTGGACATGGCCCAGGAGAAGGGATGCTCGACGCCCGGAAAGCTGTTCAGGGTCTGCCCTGGATGCCAGCTGCAGAACGTCTTTAAGGAGGACGAACACTCCTTTTGTCTCTACTGCTTACATGAGGACAAGACGCACGTGGAGAAGGACTGTGCGTTTTGCGGCAACATGTCGGAGCGGACCATGAAGGACCGCCATCAACGTCTCGCCAACTGGCTGGAAGGTAAGAGCCCGTCAGGCGAGAAGAAGAAGAAGAAATCCGAGCGGTCTTCTAAGACCTTTGAGGACGCCCCGGCGACGGGGGTCCAACACAAGGCAAAGCACCGCGAGTCCGCTGGCACCGGGAGCGCCGAACGGTCGGGCTCTACGGGCGCCAGGCAGGGCGCACCCTCCCCGGCACCATCAACCACGAGCCAACGCTCTGGGTCGGGTAAGAGGAAGGCCGAGCACCCGGCGAAGCTCCTGGAGAGGCCCCGGTCGAGCTCGAAGGCCCCATCGGAGGGGGAGCGAGGCAGTGTCCCCCCCCTCAAGGATAAGGCGGTGAGCGCACCTAAGGTGGTGAAGGCCTTAATCCATCCGGCCAAGCCCTCTATCGAAACTGTCGCGGCGGCCCTGGCTCAGCCTGTGGGGGCTACACCAGTGGTGGCGACCTCGGGGATCAGAGTCTCCCTGCCACCTCGGAGGGAGTCCTCTTTTGTGCCCATCGATAGGGCCCCCGTGAAATCCCCCGTGGGGAAGAAAAAGGGGGGGCAGGGCGTCGTCGTAGATTCGGCCTCAACCTCGGAGGAGGAGCTGGTCGAAGTCTTAAGCCACGGCCTCGGCGTGGAAGAAGACAGGCCCGTCGGGATGGATCCCGACGCAGGCGACGACGACATCATCGAGGGTACCGACGGGGCCCCTGATCGCCCGTCGGATTCCCCTCTGCCAGTGCCGCGAGACAGCTCTGCGGCCATTTTGTTGGCTATACAGTCCTTATGCTCAGAGATAAGGACGAGACTACCGTTGCCGACGGAACCTCTCCCGTCGGGGGACCCAGAACCGGGACCTTCTGGTGTTCCCCCTACCAAGAAAAGAAGGATCCACCCTCCGCCTCCTTTTTAGCCGTCGCGCCCCTTCCAGCCCTCCTCCCCGTCCACCCGAGGGGATGATACGGGGACTGACACGGCAGCGACGGGTACGGACGACGAGGTATACGACGAGGATGTACCGTCGTCGCCTCCCACCAGGGCTTCTCCGCCCGACGAGATTGGATCATTCCACTCCATGATCACCAGGGCATCCGAGCTTTTCCAACTCTGCCCTGAGGAGAAGAAGAAGGAAGGTTTCCTTTATCAGCGGCGCGAGGCCAAGAG
The DNA here is from genome assembly GCF_040938575.1 of Ambystoma mexicanum. NCBI lineage: Eukaryota > Metazoa > Chordata > Amphibia > Caudata > Ambystomatidae > Ambystoma > Ambystoma mexicanum. The sequence continues at coordinate 767,633,027 of NC_090935.1, forward strand.
GAAGACGGTCCTCTCAGTGCCTCTATTGGACGACATTTGGGATGAGGGCCTCACCCTCCTCAAGAACCCTTCCACGACGCCAGCTAGAAGGGATCGGTAGGAGAAGAAGTACCGGGTCCCGGACACGGCCCCCCTGTGCCTCCGGGCGCAGCCTACCCCGGACTCCGTCGTCTCCGCGGCGGCCAGGAAAAAAGCGGGGGGGGTGCGGCCTCCACATCGACTTCCCCACCGGACGGCGAGGGAAAGAAATTGGATGCTATGGGACGCAGAGTCATCTCGTCTGCGGCGACGACGATTAAAGCGGCCAACGCCTTGGCTATCGTGGCCCGCTACGACAGGGAGCTCTGGTACAAACTGGCTCCCCTACTGGACTTCTTGCCGGACGACAAGAGGGCAGAGGCCCTGGAGATCCTGCAGGAAGGTGAGGTGGCTTCGGACCACGCCATTACCGTTGCGACGGACATCGCCGACACCGGGTTCCGCCAGTTGGGCAACGGCGTTTGCCTTAGGCGGCGTGGATGGCTCAAGGCTACGGACTTCCGTCAAGACGTTCAGACCAGAGTCCTGGACATGCCCTTCGATGGGAACAACCTGTTTGGGAAAACAGTGGACGATTCCCTTCAGGCCATTAAAGCGGACACCGAGACGGCCTGGGCCCTTGGAGTTCTCCAACAACGACGGACGCCCTTTCGGAGCAGCGGAGGCAAGGGCGCCTCCAAAGGTTCAGGCGGCGGTTTCTCCACCTACCGTCAAGCGGCCCGCTCGTCGGCTCAGGAGGCCTACAGAGGACGAGGCAAGTCTGGCGGACCCCGCCGTCGTCGCCAAGGAGGTCAAGGCGGCAAAGCCTCGTCGAAGCAGGATTGAACCGACCGTGGGGTCGGGCCCCCACCGAAGCACCCCGGTGGGAGGCCGGCTGGCGAGATTCGTCAGCGTGTGGGAGTCCATCTCCACCGACCGTTGGGTGCTGGACGCCTTGGCCCGGGGCCACGCGCTCGAATTTCAAAGAAGATGTCCGCGCGTCCCCCCCGTGGCCAGGAAAGAACTTCACGTCCCTCAACTTCTCCTGGAGGTAAAGGCGATGCTGAGGAAGGGCGCCATCGAACTCGTCCCAAAGAGACTTCGGGGCTCCGGAGTTTACTCGAGATACTTCCTCGTGAAGAAGAAGACGGGGGGATGGCGCCCCATCCTGGGCCTGCGACGTCTCAACAAGTTCATCAAGGCGCAAAAGTTCCGGATGGTCACCCTCCAGCACGTCCTGGGTCAGCTGGAGGAAGGAGACTTCCTGTCGTCGTTGGATTTGGAGGATGCCTACGGCCCCCAGGGTATTCACCAAGTGCCTTGCACCGGTGGCGGCGCAGCTGCGCCGTGAGGGGATCCACGTCTACCCCTACCTGGACGACTGGCTCATCCGAGCCAAGTCGAGGGAGCTCACCCTGGATCACACGGCAAGGACCGTCCGACTTCTCACGGACTTGGGATTCTCCGTGAACTACGCCAAGTCTCACCTGGTACCCGCGCAAAACGCACTGTTTCTGGGAGCGAAGCTCGACACAGTGTCTCTTCTGGCCTCCCCGTCGGAGGAAAGGACCAGGTCCATCCTGGGCAAGGTACAGCGGATGTTGGTTTCCGACGTGGCCAAGGTGAGGTCCATCAAGTCCCTCCTCGGAATGATGTCTTCCTGCATCTACCTCATTCCCATGTGCAGGCTCCGGATGCGCCCGTTGCAGGAGTTCCTGGACGCGCGCTGGATCCAAACGACGGGCAGCTTCGAGGAGAGGATCACACTCGACGAGAGTTTCCGCCGAGCGGTCCGGTGGTGGGGCAACCGCACGCATCTGACGGCGGGCATGGACTTCCAGACCCCAGATCACCAGGAGACAGTGACCACCGATGCCTCCCTGGAAGGGTGGGGAGCGCACACCGAAAATCTGCACGCGAGAGGCCTTTGGCTCCCGACGGAGAAGTCCCTCCATATCAACGTCCTGGAGCTCCGTGCAGTGTTCTGGGCCCTCAGGTCCTTCCTTCCGTCCCTCAAGGGCAAGGTGGTGAGGATCTTCACCGACAACACCACCACCATGTTTTACATCAGGAAACAGGGCGGAACCAGGTCCCCAGCGCTGTCCAAGGAGGCGCAGGACCTGTGGCATTGGGCCATCGCCCAAAGGATGTTTCTGGTGCCGTTTCATCTGGCAGGGATAAAAAACACCATCGCCGACTCACTCAGCAGGGAGCTGCGCTCGTGCCACGAGTGGGAACTACGGCAGGATCTAGTGGATCGCCTCTTCCGACGGTGGGGCACACCCCAGATCGACCTGTTCGCGACGGCGACGAACTCCAAGTGCCGGAGGTTCGCCAGCAGGTTTCCCCAGGCGAGGAGCATGGGCGATGCCTTCTCGTTCCCCTGGGAGGGCCTGTTCCTCTACGCGTTCCCTCCTTTGCCACTGCTAATCCGGCTCGTCAACCAGCTCAAGAGGTCACGGTGCAGGATGATCCTCGTCGCACCTGCGTGGCCGAGGCAGATATGGTTCCCGGACCTTCTGGACTTGTCAGCGTCCCCGCCAATCAAGCTGCCGGTGGACGCGGATCTTCTCTCCAGGGAAGGAGGCGCCATCCTCCACCACGACCCGAAATCACTGAACTTGCAGGCCTGGCTCCTGCAGCGCTAGAGTTTGGAGGATACGACATACCGGCCGACTGCAGAGAGGTTCTTGCAAAGGCCAGGGCGTCCTCGACTCTTAAATGCTACGGACACAAATGGAAGAGGTTCTCTGTCTGGTGCCACGCACAGAAGATTAACCCTCTACGGATTACGGCTCCCCAGGTACTGCCGTACCTGCTGACGCTGGCCAAAGCTGGACTGGCTCACGCGTACTTCAAGATTCATCTTGCTGCGATCTCCCGATACACCAGAACCACGGGCCGGACGTCCTTGTGGTCTCATCGTCTGGTGAAGGAGTTCATGAAGGGACTGTTCAGATCGTTCCCGCCGGTGAAGGCTCCGGCCCCGGCGTGGGAGCTCAACGTGGTGCTGACCAAGCTCATGGCCCCGTTGAAGTTTCTGTCGTGGAAAACAGCGTTTCTTGTGGCCATCACCTCCGCACGACGGGTGGGAGAGATCCAGGCCCTTTCATGCAAGGCCCCGTACTTGACTTTTCACGACACGAGGGTAGTGCTCAGGACGCACCCCTCCTTCATGCCCAAGGTACCGTCGGACTTCCATCTCAACGAACCCTTGGTGTTACCTGTGTTCTTCCCGTCGCCTTCGTCGCCGGCTGAGAGGACTTTGCACTCGCTGGATGTGGCTAGAGCGCTGAAGTTCTACGTGGACCGCACGAAGTGTTTTCGGAAACGTCACAACTCTTTGTGAACTTTGGACCTGTCAATCAGGGGAAGGCTCTCTCGAAGGCTTCCATTTCCAGATGGCTCTCCGGCTGTATCATGTACTGTCATCGGTTGGCAAACTGACCGCTGCCTGGCCGTCCGAGAGCCCATTCCACCAGAGCGATCGCAGCTACCACGGCGTTCCTTTCTGGTGTGCCCCTGCTGGACATATGCAGGGCTGCTACGTGGAGGTCGACGCACACCTTCACGAAATTCTACTGCGTCGATCGGGATTCCAGGGAGGAGTCCAGGGTCGGCCAAGCAGTGCTGCGCAACCTGTTCGCCTGAGGTGAGCCTGGTGAGGAGGTAAGATGCTTAATGTTGAGTTGGATGTACTGCTTAATGTTGAGCCTTTGCCACCTCCCGTGGTTGTGCATGTGTGTACTGCTATGTATTCTTTATTCATGAGCATGTGAATCCATGCCAGACCCCATGCTGGAGAAGGAACAAGTTACTTACCTGTAACTGTTGTTCTCCAGCATGGGTCTGGCATGGATTCACATGCGAACCCTCCCGCCTACCCCTCTGCGGCTCTTCACTTGGTCATACTGCCACTTCACGTGCTTCCAAATCTGAAGATGGCTGCCACAGGCGGTGCTTAGGTAGAGGGCAGTCATTGGCTGTGGTCAGTATGACGCAGAGACCAGTGATTGGATATTACTACGAAAGACAGATCAGAAACGAAACTGATACTGGTTTTTTCTTTACCGAGGATTCCCAGCCTGACGACGGGGAATATTCATGAGCATGTGAATCCATGCCAGACCCATGCTGGAGAACAACAGTTACAGGTAAGTAACTTGTTCCTTCCTCCACGGGAGCCACCTCCCCTTGTCTGTCCAAAGGGTCCTTTATTTTGGAAAACGGTGATACTTCATCTCAGGGCAGCATAGTGAATGCTGATGCCCTATTAGCAGCGGTAAACCACAATTTGTGGCGAGAGCTTGGGGAGTATTTGCCTGATCTCCCTCTGGAGAGGCAGGCCTCCTTCAAGGCCGGCCTGGCAGACGCCCGGGCAATTGCACAGGACCTCATGGAGTCTTCGATCTCCCACATCGACACAGCTAGCAGAGGGCAGTACCTGGGTGAAGAGATGAGACGGACCGCATGGATGCATGCAACTAAGTTTTCGTCGGATGTGCTAGAGTGAATTCTGGATCTTCCCTTTGAGGGCTCGGACCTTTTTCATTCATCCACCGATAATGAGTTGACAAAGAAGACCTCCATACAAACTGCCAAGTCCATGCCCATCCTGACTAAGCCAGGGCACAAGTCCTTCCCTCAGTCTCAGGGCAAGACTGACTTCAAACCCTGCGCTTTCACCGGCTTCAAGGGATTTTGGGTGCATGGAGGCCTGACAGGTTGCCCAGTGAACACAGAAGGAAGCAGCAGAGGACTTCGCTTTTTTTTCCACTCACCCTCCTCTGCTTCCACCTCAGACGCCAAGAAGCAGTGACTTCCCCGGTCAGGGAACACAGCTCACCTGTTGGGTGCCTGCTGGCTCTCTTGCAGGACAGCTGGAATTGTTATTTTGAGAGTCCTTGGAGCCTTTCTATAGTCTCCACAGGCTTCAGTCTTCTACTTTCTATTCCTCTACCTTCCTCTCCTCCTCTTCATTAGATAGGCTCCCCGGCCCTTTTACAGGAGATCCTTTTTTCTTTCAGAGATGCAGGCGGTGGAGCGGGTTCCTCAGTCAGACAGGGGCTCAGGCTTCTACTCCAGGATTTTTGCGGTACCCAAGGACAACCAGGCTGACCTGAGGATGCTCCTGGACCTGTCATTTCTCAACCAGTCTTTACTGCTCTAATGCTTCAAGATGATTACCCCTTTGCACATAGCAGAGTCTCTGTGCATAGGGGACTGGATGTGTTCCCTAGACCTCAAGGATGCTTACCTTCGTCCCCATCTACCAGCCGCATCGGACATTTCTGCGGTTCACAATTATGTTTTACCACTTCCAGTACAATTCGGCTCCACGTGTGTTCACAAAGCTGATGAATGCAGTGGCCGGTCTCCACCGCTGGGAGGGCCATCACTTATACCCTTATCTGGACGACTGGCTGGTCAGGGCCAGCTCACCCGAGGGGCAGCGCACTCCTGCCAGTGGCTGGCAAATGTTCTTCACCAGCTGGGCTTTCCCCTCAACCGGCGGAAGCCGCAGCTGACTCCCACCCAGGATCTAGTGTTCCTTGGCATGCTCTGGGACACGGCTGTGCAGTGGGTGTTCGCCACGCCTGAGAAGCTCCTCTCCTTTCACAAGGCGATAGGGAACTTTATGGCCCACTCGACAGCATGGTGGTTCCAACACCTTTTGGGACTGGTGGCATCTTGCATGCTCGCGGTCCAGCACACCTGCCTCAAGGTGAGGTGCCTTCAGCTCCACCTGGCAGTCAATTGGGACCAGGAGAAAGTGTCTTGGTCGGACAGGATCCCAAACACCCTCACTCCCCGCTCCTCCTCCTGGATCATCATTGGTGGCTGATGGACTCCAATGTGGCAGTGGGAGTCCCCTTTACCAGACCGGAGCCTGCTCTGGTATTGACGACGGATTCCTTGCTGTCGGGCTGGGGGGCTCCTCTGGAGGGCTACTCCATTCATGGCGCATTCTGCATATTTTATTTTTGTAATTTTTTTATTGTAACATTAGTTTAGAAAAAGAAAACCAAACTTTTAGTTACATTTCAACTCTATAACTTGTAATGTTGCATTAAATCATTACCATCACCTAGAGTCAACAATTTTTTATTTTTTTTAAGAACTTTTTTTTTATATGCACGTCACAGTACACTTTGCTTGTCTCGCATCTACATAATACAGATTTGCATTACAAATTGACCACCCAAGTCCCCCTGCAGACTTTTACATCATGTGCATGTCCTTGTATATACCCATAGAAAGAAGTTACATATAGCTAGCCGTGTGGCATGGTACATCATTCATGCTATCATTGTCCGAATTTTCAGTGTCTGTGGAGGTTTCATCTAAGTGTGCCCTGAACGGGGCCCAAATGTCTTTTGGTTTACACGGAGCAGATATCATACTAACATAGTTTTCCTCACATTCATTCACATAAGTGAGGGTCGCAAGGAACTATTCTATTGTTGGAGCCTGGCCACTCTTCCATTTCTGAAGGATGCATTTCTTCGCTACTGCGCAGGCGACGTTGAACAGTCTCCTCGTTTTTTCCAGGACCATCCAATGTCTCCAAACAGATATTTAGGTGGATTGAGGTGTGCAGGGATTTGTGTTATTTGTTCAAGGATGTTGGCCACTGCAAGCCAGAAACCCGCTATCTGGGGGCAGGCCCAGTACATATGAAACAAATCCGCACCAGGGGCGTGGCATTTCGGGCAATTGTCGGGAGTGGTCTTGTAGAACTTTGCCATTTTGGCTGGAGTGTAATGTAGTTTGTTCAGAACCTTGAATTGTATTAGTCTCAGGCCTGCATTAAGTGAGATCTTCTTAGATAGGAGGCAATATCTGGACCACTTCCCTTCCTCGATTGTAGTGCCATTGTCTTTTTCCCACAATGCCTTGATGGTGTTCAATGATTTTGTGTGAGCCTGCACAATATTGTATAATTTGGACACCCCAGTGCTGCCTGAGAATACAATGACTGGTAGCATACATGTTTGGGGGGGGGGGGTTCGTCTGGGAAAGATGGCCACCTTTCTTTGTACGCGGCTTTCATACGATGGAACTGTAGGGTGGCTAGTTGACTGCTCCCCACTGAGTTTGCGAAGTCTTCAGGAGTTACAAATTTACCATTAGGGAACATGGTTTTCATTGTGAATTCATATTCGGGTAGCCAGTTTTTCTGGATGGCAATGTCGTATGTCGGCTTAATGCCCGGGAAGTTCCAGAGCGGGGCTTGGGAATCATAAGGGCAGTCTATGTGCAGACGTTTGCTTATTGCAGCCCATGCCGCAACTGTGCAGGAGGCAGGGTCAAACTTGCAGTCATCTTTATGTGACTTCGTAAATATGATGAATCTCAAATCGGTTGGGCGGACCAAATGACGCTCGATGGGTATATGTGGTGTGTTATCCGAGTGGTCCTGCCAGAACTTTTCATAGTGTGCCTGTGCCACATAATAGTACAATTCGAAATCAGGGGCGGCGAAGCCTGCCATATCATAGGGTTCGACCAATTTGTTCCATTTCATTCTATTCGCGCCACCGTTCCACACGAAGGTGGTGGCCATGGAATGCAGATTGTCGAAGAAGAGTTTGCCCGGCCATATAGGTACATTACAGAAGATGTACAGGAGTTTAGGGAGTACCGTCATCTTGAGGACCGCTATCCGGCCGGCCAGAGATATGGGGAGTCTAGACCAGATTTGAAGCTTAGGGTGTATGGTTTGTAGCGTGGATTCATAGTTATCTATATAAAGAGAGTTCTTGTCGTGAGAGACCAGGATTACCAGGTATCGAATGTGATCTGGTGCCCATGACAGGCCATGAGTGTTTGTGGGGCAAGTAGTGGCACGTGTCAACGGAAAGATATCAGATTTGGAAGTATTGATCTTGTAGCCTGAGTGTGTAGTGAATTTGGTGATCACCGCTAAAATGGGGGATAGGTTCTTTTCTGGTTCCCGAACATATAGTAGTGCATCGTCTGCATACAGTGAGATGGCTTGGTATACCCCGGCCATTTTTATACCCCTAAGGTCTTGTTCAGCTCTGACTGCAGCCGCCACTGGTTCGATGGTGAGGGCAAAAAGGATGGGTGAGAAGGGGCATCCCTGCCTCGTTCCCCTGCATAGAGTACATTGATTGGATAGGGTACGATTGGTTAGAACTCTGGCCTCGGGAGAAGAGTAGAGAAGTTTGACACAACCTATCAGATAATGGCCGAATCTGAATTTGTGAAGAACCTCAAACATGTAAAGCCACGATACCGAATTGAACGCCTTTTCGGCGTCAAGTGAAATGGCTGCTGCTTGTGCCTCTGGTTTGATCTGTGCTAGAACACTGAACAGACTGTGCAGGTTCAGGGCCGTGGATCTCGTAGGGATAAATCTGCATTGGTCGGGATGGATTAAGGTGGTCATTTTGGGGAGCAGTCTAGTGGCCAGCACCTGCGCGTAAATCTTGGCATCCGTGTTAATCAGGGACAAGGGACGGTAGGAGGAGCGTTCATGTGCCGGGCGTCTGGGTTTCAAGAGCACCGTAATGACTGCATCTGTCATGGACTCAGGGAGTGAACCAGCGTTCATAGTCTCTTCCCAAACAAGGGACAATATTGGGGCGAGTATCGGAGAGCATGCTTTATACAGGTCGGCGTTTAGGCTGTCCGGCCCTGGAGTTTTACCCGCTGCTAGTGCTTTGATCGCTTCAGCAATTTCCTCGGCCGTCATGGGTTGTTCGAGGGACCAGTTATCTTCTAAAGTTAGCCTAGGGAGGGAAATCTTACTTAAGTACGACTTTACGTCGTCTCGTGTGGATCTATCGTGGTTGGCTTAAAGATTAATGTAATAGTCCGTGAACTCAGAGTTTATTTCATCCTCCCCGTCACAGCCGTTCCCCCATCTGTTAGAATACTTGCAATAGGGGTGTGGGTGTGGTCATTGCGAAGTATACGGACCAGGTGGTGGCCCGCTCTGTTGCCCTCCCCGTATTTGCGTGCCCTTGACGGGATGGCCATGTATTGTTGTTCTTTGGTACCCAGATCGTTAAAGGTTTGGAGGTGTAGACTAATGTCCGCCAAAATACATTTGTCATGGGTCCTACTATAGGCAGATTCGAGCGATTGCAGGATTGATTCTGCGTTGCCCAAGTTGGTTCTAACGGTTCTGAGGAGACCAGATGTCTTGGACATAAGATTGCCTCATACCCACACCTTAAATGTTTCCCAGATGGAAGCCCAGCTACCCACAGAGCCCTTATTTAGCTGGAAGAACTCAGTCTCATTATATAGGGCCTCCACCACATTCAGGTCCTTCAATATATTGGGGGGGCATCCTCCATCGCTGTGCAGAGCGACGGATGTCGGAGAACAGTATATCTAGAGTGACGGGGGAATGGTCCGAGAGTGTGCGCAGAAGAATATCGCAGCATTCGACGGAGTTGATGAGGGGGGAGGAGATGAGCCAGTAGTCTATTCTGGATTCAGAATCATGGACCGAGGAATAGAAGGTGTATTTTCTATCTCTGGGGTGGGTCCCTCTGCACGCATCGGACAAAGCAAGTTCTTCCTGGGCTTGGTGTATAATGTTGGCTGTTTTAGTAAGGGCTCTAGGTTTATTTGAGGACCTATCTAACGTAGTGTCGAGGATAGTGTTAAGGTCTCCTCCCCACAATACCCAGGCTTCCGTTGTAGGGCCTATCTCTGCAAGGAGGTGTGTGTAGAATTCAGGCTCATCTAGGTTTGGAATGTATGTATTGACCAATATAAATTTCCTGCCCGCCACGGAGCCCCAGACCACAACGTATCTGCCCTGCGGATTGATTATACTTTTCTCGGTGGAGAACCCTAGTGAGGGGTGTATTAGCGTGATGACGCCTCTATTTTGGGAGGAGTATTCCGTGCAATATCTATTTTTCCCCCACTGTCGCAGGATACTTTCGTTGGTGGTTTTTAATGCATGGTTCTCTTGGAGCATAGTGATATGTGGGTGGTGTCTGTTAATGTAAGCGCCTACTTTGCTGGCTTTCGCCCTGTTGTTTAACCCCCGGATATTCCAGGTGAGCAGTTTTAGTTTAAGCCCCCCCCCCCCCCCCCCGAGTGTGTTTGTTTTTTGTGCCATTTCCGTGTGTCATACAAGAGCGTGGGAGAGTAGGTTTTCTCGTAGTGGAGGACAGCAAGTGAAACCGTGAGTGCAATTTTACCAATGGCTAAGCCAACTGAACATTGTGCCTGGTGCCCAACAGGGGCTGCCTGCAGCGTTAACGTAGTGTTCGAACAGTGAAACAGTCCCCTGTTGCCCGTACCCACCCCCTCCCACACCATCGTGCCCAACTTGTTGATGAACCCTTTTAACTAACTTGTGTATGTTCCCACAGAAGGGGACGAGTGCAGCAACTCCGCTTCGAGGTCGGGTGCATCTCATCCGGCATTGTTAAAGGATGGAGGGCAGGGGAGTTCTCCCTGCTGCATCCTGTTTCCAGCATTCACAGTGGCCAGCATAGACCAGTCCTGACTGCGGCTGGGACCAATGAGTAGGAAAACAGGTTATACAGGCTGTTGCAAGTCGTTCTGGTCAAGTTCCCGTCTCCCGGGCGGGAGGGGTATTGAGGCTTCCATGTAGGCCATAGCTGTGGCAGGAGATTCGAAAAAGTGTGCTCTTCCAGCATGTTGTATACAAAGTTTTGCCGGAAAGAGAAGGGCGTAGGGTACCTGTCTCAAACGTAGCTGGCGCTTGACAGCTTTGTAGGATCGTCTTTGAGTCTGGACCCCTGCGGAGAAGTCCGGGTATACATGGATGTTGTCGTTACCAAACCTCAGGGGTCCTTTCTCTCTTGCCAGTTTGAGGATGGCATCCTTGTCTCTGTAGTTCAACAGTTTGGCAATCAGTGTGCGGGGAGGAGCCCCTGGTCTGGGTGGCGGAGCGAGGGATCGATGTGCCCGCTCGACGAGGAACTGGGGTGAGAGTGCCTCCTCCCCGCGGAAAGATTTCAAAAGGTCTTCGATTCGGGACGCCAATGGGCCTTTGCAGAAGGTCTCCGAGAGGCCGACTATGCGGATGTTGTTCCGTCTGGATCGGGATTCCAAATCATCGCATTTATCGCAGAGTTTATTCATTTCCCCTTTAAGGAGTGCGATGTCCTGGGTGTTTTGCCGAGTAGGGTCCTCATTCATGCCAATTCTGCTTTCAGCTTGTGTGATTCTGGCACTTTACTTGTCTAGGCGAGTTTTTAGGGAGCCTATCGTGGAGACAATGTCATCAAGTTTGACATTAATGGCCAGGAATCCATTTTGAACTGTTGTCAGCAGGTGATCAAATTTCGTATCTTTTGCATTTAGGGGTGAGGCCGGAGATTGAGGATCCGGGCGTTCAGGAGATGATTGTGAGCTAGTAAAGGAGTCCCATCGGTCCCGTCTTCCTGGTTTTGCCCGCGTTTTTTCCAGGCATTGTGGAGTGGAGAAACGGCCTGGGCCTGGTGGGATGAGAGGGCTGCATGTTAAAGTGTGGTGGAGGACGGCTCAGGAGAGCACAAGGCCCAAAAGAGCGATTGTTCCAAGATGGCGTGCTGCGTGGCGTAAGCCGGGCAATGACCGCCAGAGATGACGGGCGTGAATTTTCACAGTGTAATTTGATGGTAGGAGCTCCGAGCCAGATGAAAGGGGAGCACAGGGTGACCCGGAGGGACACCGGCCGTGTCCGTCAGGGGCAGCCCCAGGATATGTTTGATTCGGGTCAGAGAGCCCCACACGTGCCAGCCCAGTCCCACGGAGCTCTCACCTCGGAACGAGGAACGGGATCGGGGACGTCCAATCCAGGCCGCCGGGCCGCCACCCGGGACGCGCCCCGGGGATGCCGTGCAGATCTGCCGCGTCCGGACGCACGGCGATCGAAGCGTAGGGCCCAGAAGCCGGTAGCCGGGCTCCGAGGAGGCCCGAGGTGCAGTAACGAGAGTCTGGGAGGCCCCGCTGCGAGCACCTTCCACAGTGGGAGGGACGGTGCAGGGGGCCCTATGCCGGGCAGAGCACAGTATGCCCAGAGAATGTGTGGTGCGAAGTATCGTGGCCGCAGTCTGCCGGTCTCGCTCCGCCCACTGTAAGGCCCGGCATAAGAGGGAGCCGCGGTGTCCTCGTAGATTCTTGTGAAGCTGCAAACCGGCTCGGGCCCGTGTCCTCAAGGTCCACCAGGGTTCCCAGGCTTGGGAAGTCCGATTTCGGTCGGGATTTCGCCTGCAAGGTCAGGATGTTCTCCGGGAACAGCGCGGGTACCTTACAGGGTTCAATGCAGTCTGGAAACAGGGGATAATTAAATAGAACCACCAATCCTCCATGCTGCCATTTTACGGGGCATATTTTTGCAGGTGTAACAAATGCTTTGGTATAATTACATCGCATTCAATCACTAGATGTTTTACAGTTTCTACAGCGTTCTTACAGTACCTGCATTGATTGATAAATGTTTTAAGGTCATGCTTCATCATCAAAATCTCTTTGGTTTTCTATAGATTTAGACGAAGTCTCATAAACTGATCACGATGGTAACGAGAATTCCATGAATAGCGGTACCAAAGTCTACTGTTGTAGCCACTTTTATGCGTTTTTCATTATTGAGTATCCAATTCCAACAGCAAATTTTTTTTTGTTGCAATTTGCGGTGTTTGCAATACTAAATCTACTGACACATCCGCCTCGTTTAATATATTTAGTATTTTCGTCTCCCATTGAGCCAGTAGGTCGGATGGCAGGTGAGTATGTTTGGCACTTAGGATCTTATATGGTCTCGTAGTGGGCACTAAACACATTTTGTGCAGAGCTGTAATGGCTTTCCAAAGGACTGTTCCATATAATGAGTCAAAGCATAGTTCATAACGAATGGTTGTTATAGACATGTTCTGTGGAATTTTAAGTACCTTTCGCCAAAATTGACCTTCGAGTCGACACCAGATTTTTGCAGTAATTTTCCAACCTGCTTCACTACCAAAAGTTAAAGCAGGTACTACTTTTTTGGAGGTAGAAAGAAAGCACCGGAATCGGCGTGAATTTACCATATGCAGCATGCAATTTAGACCCTTGTAGGGCAAACATTTGCATCCGAGAAATCAGGTCTTGCATCCAACTCCATTCTCGTATTGAGGTGTTGACTATCACTCCCAGGTAGCGAATGCTAGTTGTTTGTTCTAATGGTTCATTCCCTACTACCCAGGTGAAGTTCTTGTCTCGACGATTCGTTTTTGCTCCAAAAGTAATAATCTTAGATTTTCTTACATTTATCTTTAAGTCATTATTCTCAAGGTAGCCTTGTAGGATTTAAGTAGTCTTTGTAGCCCTATTTGGGTAGAGTCCAAGAACACAATATTGTCAGCATAGATGACCCAGCTAAGGTGCTGCCCATTTATTTTTGGTGGAAAGGTCCTTGGTTGTTTTAGGGCTGATGGTAAATCGGCGATAAAGAGTTTAAACAACAGAGCCGCCAATGGGCAACCCTGTTTTACCCCCTTCTTTGTTTGAATGTCTTCTGTTAAATCGCCTTGCATGTTTAAATTGAAGTGTTTGTGAATAGTGCCATTAAAGGCTGCAACAGCTCCTCTGGACAAGCCCAGGAATGCAGTTTATCCCACAAAGACTGCCGGTTTATGCTGTCAAAGGCCTTTTTCAGGTCAATGAAGGCGAGCAACAGTTTTTTTCCGCCTTTTAAAGCTTCCAATTTTGCCATATTGAACAAGATCAAGTTTAACTCCACCCCGACTCCCTTTGTGAAGCCTGTTTGGCGCTCATCCACCATTGAAGTACCTTCTGCCCATTTAGCTAGTTTTCTTGCAAGAATGTTGCAAATACCTTATCCATAGTGTCTAGAAGTCAGGATTCGACTGCCCGAGGAGGTACAGAGGAAACAGTGCGCAGGGCACCATTTTGAGGTAACATATTCACTCGTAGTTACTCTGCTTTTTCCTTGACTTGCTAATTGTAATTGTATATTTGGAATAGAAGCTGAGCCTCATAAAGACTGTAGCAACTTAATTCAATAATACTTTACTGTTTTAGCAAAACGGGAAGCAGCAAACCTAAGTTAACCACGGGAAGTTAAATGCACACCAGCATTTTAATTTGAAGTACAGACTGTAGTTGTTGCAACTGTATAAACTGTGCAGTTTATTATTGTTGTATTTGCACCCTAAGTCCTCGATTCTATCTCTGTACCTGTTGAGCATTCCGGCATCACTTACCGCCGCAGGCACACAAGCACGCACAGTCAGTACCTACAGTTCCCAGAGTGCTCTCACGGCAACTTAAAGAAACGTCAGGCGCTTCAGCGCCGGCGCTTCTGCAATGAAGCCGGTCTATGCCGGTCCCGGCAGACCCCTATTTGTACACCTTCTGTCTTGCCTTCATTCAGGATTCGACTGCCCCAGGAGGCACAGAAGAAACAGTGCGCAGAGCACCATTTTGAAGTAACATATTCACTCGTAGTTACTCTGCTTTTTCCTTGACTTGCTAATTGAAATTGTATATTTGGAATAGAAGCTCAGCCTCATAAAGACTGTAGCAACTTAATTCAATAATACTTTACTGTTTTAGCAAAACGGGAAGCAGCAAACCTAAGTTAACCACGGGAAGTTAAATGCACACCAGCATTTTAATTTGAAGTACAGACTGTAGTTGTTGAAACTATGTAGACTGTGCAGTTTATTATTGTTGTATTTGCACCCTAAATCCTTGATTCTATCTCTGTACCTGTTGAGCATTCCGGCATCACTTGCCGCCGCAGGCACACAAGCACGCACAGTCAGGAACTACAGTTCCCAGAGTGCTCTCACGGCAACTTAAAGAAACGTCAGGCGCTTCAGCGCCGGCGCTTCTGCAACGAAGCCGGTCCACGGCGTCCAACGGCTCACGGCCAGAAACGCTGGCGGTTTCCAAATTCAGGCTTCGCAGCTAAAACTCAGGTATGGGTTACCCAAATCTTAATGATCTACTGTCCCGAACTGCTATATTACAGCAGCAAGGGTTGGTCCAAGATTTTCCCCGACACAGACATGATCCACTCGATCAAAACGAGACACAGATTAGAAGCATTACACCTAAAGCTATCCCCCTCACGAAAACAGACCAGGAGACAGGAGCTGATAATGTACACCTTAAAATTGCACTACTAAACACCAGGTCAATGTCTAAACATGCTCAAGAAATCCACGATCACATTATAGATGAGAAACTGGACGTTTTATGCCTAACAGAAACATGGCTGCAAGAGCCAGTTGGACCTACTATTGATATTGCAGTACCTACAAACTACAACATATATCTAAAAAATAGAGAAACTGGAAAGGGCGGAGGAGTGGCGATTATCACAAAAAACTCACTTAAACTCTTTGCCACCCCTATTCAGTGCTCAGGATGTGAGGTCATTCACCTCAAACTGACTCCCACTCAAAACAACTGCATTAACATTATCACTATATATAGACCCCCATCTCTAACATCGAAGTTCAATGACGAGATTGTGTCCATATTAAATCAAATCAACCAACACAGAGACCATATTTTTGGGTGACATAAACAGATGGAGGGGAAACCAACATGACCAACAAGCCATAAGCCTAAAAGAGGACCTTGAGAATAGCGACTTCACCATTAACAAAGGCCCTACGGCAACCGCAGGGAACCAGCTGGACTGGATTGTCACAAATAGCCATAAAGTAACCATACTTGGAACTTATCCATGCATCTGGTCGGACCATTTTAAAATTGAAATCTCACTATTACTGAACTTTAAAAAGGAAAAACCAGCTAATGTACCGAAATCAGTCCTTGGCAGGAATCTCAAAAAAATCACGAGCGGTATGCTTCAGAGGAAATGCAGAAAATCATGGCCACCACAATGATGAAGACCCAAGTGAACATATAATATCAACATACAATCAAGGCATGACAAAACTGTTAGATCTCCATGCCCCCCTAAAAGAAAAGAAAGTCAGACCAAATCCAAATCACCAAAAATGGTTCACTGCTGAAGCAATTGAGCTAAAAAAAGACAAAAGGAACCTTGAGAGGAAATGGCTAAAAGAACCCACTGAAATAAATAAAACAAATTGGAAGATTGCAGACCACATATACAAATCTAAACTCATAGATCTGAAGAAAAACTACTATAATGACATCATTAGCACTGCAGCCAACTCCACCGGAAAGCTTTTCCAGATGCTCAAATCCATAGACAAACCCACAACACTTACCCCACCCTTCCAACCCACTGAAACAGATTGCGAGAAAGTCCAAATTGCATTCCAAAATAAAATTTCCAAAGCTAGAGAAACCATCATTAACTGCCTGACCACAAACACCTCATTTAAAACCCACTTCACAGAAAATAAATACGAGATAGAAACCTCAAAATTCCAATTCAGACCCATCACACTCGATGTAATGAAGAAAACACTCACCACCATGAGGTGTACCTCATGCTCGGAAAATGTTTTACCACCTTAATTCATTCTAGAAAACCCTGATATCTTTGCCCCTTTCTTCACAAGAATGGTAAACGCTTCTTTTAGGGACCAAACTGTACCCAACATTATCAAAACGGTCACAGTCACTCCTCTACCAAAAAAACCTGACCTCAACCAACAGGACCCAGCCAATCTCAGACCCATTACTAACTGCAATTTTCTGCTGAAAATTCTGGATAAAATAGCCACAGGACAACTCCAAAGCTATGTGGATGAAAACAACTTATTGCATCCACAGCAGTCCGGATTTAGATCCAGCCACAGTACCGAGTCTGCGCTGTTAGACCTCCAGACAGAAATGCTGTCTATTTTGGACAAAGGCAAATCAGGCCTGTTAATACTATTGGACCTCTCGGCAGCATTTGATTTGCTTGATCATGCAAAACTCAGAGAGGCCCTTGAATACTCGGGCAACTGCTCACCAGGAGCAATTGAATGGATAGCCTCATTCTTGCAAAACAGGCAATCCAGGATTGTCTGGGGAGACAAAACCTCTAACACCAAACCGGTCGATTGTGGTGTCCCTCGAGGGGCCAGCTTTTCTCCTTTGCTTTTCAATCTCTACATGCGCTGCCTTTGCACCATGCTAACCCTGATGGGTATATTTTTTACCAATTTTGCCGACGATACCCAACTAGTGTTTGAACTCAGTGGGGATTACAAAATGGATAGTAACAAACTCTCATCCCTATACAACACCATAGAGTGTTGGATGAAAGAAAACTGGATGTGCTTGAACAGCTCCAAGACCGATCTTATGATATTCGGCTCCACACAGGCCAGAAAGAATTTGAGCCCATCCTACTCTTCATTCTTTATCAAAAATACCCAAATTCCAACATCAGAAAAAGTGAAGACCTTAGGAGTGCATCTTCAAGCATCATTAGGCGCTGAAGCACACACAGCCTACCTAAAGAAAAACTGTCAGTACCACCAAATACTTTTGAGAAAAATCAGAACATTGCTAGATCAAAAAAATAGCACGATCATCGCTAGAGCCACTATACTGTCCAGATTGGATTATGGAAATTCCCTACTACTAGGAGCTAACAGCAAATGTGTGAAAAGATGCCAAGTAATCCAAAATAATGCCATCAGAACGATCACAGGAAAAACTTGGAGAGAACATATCACCGGAGAAAGGAAGGCTCTCCATTAGTTGGCTATGAAGGAGATAATTTCCTTCAAGTCTCTCACCATGGTTCATCGCTGCCTATATGGCAAAGCCCCGGTCTACCTCCAGAAACAATTCAAGTGGTACGAGCCACCTAGGTGGCTTAGATCCTCCAACACGGGTAAATTGCAAATCACTAAAACGAAAAAGCAGCACAGCCTTGGCAAGGCCTTCCCGACCTTAAGTATTGAAAAATGGAACGAACTTCCCACCTCATTGAAGCTTGAACCCAATTACATTCTCTTCAGGAAAAAATTGAAAACACTACTCTTCAATTGAATCCTGGAAGTAGCTCTTACCAAGTATGATGCAACACTGGTCACTCCACACCTTGTCCCGTCTTAATTTGCTGTTGTCCTGTCTCTTCGTAAGCGCTCTGATGCCCGCGGGCTTTAGCGCTATACAAATAAATAAATAAAAAATAGAAGGGCAATCGGGCGTTAGTTTGTTGGATCGTCCCGACTGCCTTTCTTAAGAACCGGAACAACTACTGCCATTTGCCAAGAATCTGGCAGTACCTGTGTCACAGCAATTCTTTTGAATAGGGCTTTGATAAACGTTGCCCACAAGGATGTATTCAGTTTGAGCATAACATTGGATATGCCGTCGGGGTCTGCCGCTCTTGAATTTTTTTATTTTTGGATCGCCCTTTCGATGTCCTCGTGGGATTCAACAACCTTCCATCTTGATTTTTTGATGTGTGAGTCAGCGTGCTCGTGCTTCCGTCTGCGTCGAAAACGGTAGAGAAATGCTTGATCCAATCAGCAGCATTTACTCCGTTTGACATTCTGCATATCAATCTGCTCGAACTCAGGGTGGTGTGCCTTGCGCTGAAGGCTTTTCTGCCTCTCACCAGGGACACTGCGGTTCTGGTCAGGACAGACAACTCCACTACAATGTTTCACCTGCACAAGCAGGGTGACACCCGTTCCCCCGACCCCCTCCTCTGTGCATGCAGGCAGTGGCGATCTGGGAATGGGCCCTTATGGAAGGGTTTTGGATTTCAGCGGTGCACCTCCCCCGGGGGGACAGCAACGCAGAATTGGAACAGCTCAGCCGCTTGGGGTTTAACACCTACAAGTGGGAGTTGCACATCAACTCCTTGTTGCCCTTGTTTCAGAGATGGGGGTTTCCGGATCTGGACTTGTTCGTATCTCATCTGAATTCCAAGTGCCCCTGGTTCGCCTAGCATGCGTTCCAGGTCCAGGTGCTATGCATTTCCTCCTCCGTTGCTCCAGCAGACCCTCCACAAGTTCTGGATATCGGTGGGCTGCAGCCTCATCCTGATCGCTCTGCACTGGCCTTCGAGGGCTTGGTTCTCGGATCTACTGCAGTTGTTCTATGCTTCCTGACACAGCAGGGCGGGGCGGTGGAGCACCTGGACCCGGCCAGGCTGGGCCTATCGACCTGGTTCCTGACCTGCTGCAACTCCACCATGCTCAGTTCTCTGAGGATAACTGGGACATCATTCAGGAGGCCCTGTGTGCGGGCCCACTACAGGAGCAAGTGGACGAGATTCTGCTACTGTGCTAGTGGCAAGGGGCTTGACCCCCTTACCTGTTCCCTGGACGATGTGCTGGCCTTTTCCACACATCTGGCTCATTCCGGCGTTAAGGTAGACACCTGCCGCACCCATCTGGCGGCCATTGGGGCCTACAAGAATTCCCTAGAGCATGTTTTCTCAGCAGCCAACCCGGCGGTTAAGGCCCACTTTAAGGGGTTGTCCAGGCTTTTTCCTCCCGATGCACAGACCTCATCTTGTCTGCGACCTCAGCATGGTTCCTGTAGCGCAGGCCATTTGAGCTGATGGCATCTGTGGACCTCAGGCTGGTGACACTAAAGACAGTGTTACTGGTGGTGCTCACTTCAGCGTGCAGGGTCAGCGAGCTGGAGGCTCTGTCTTCATGCGAGCCCTTCACTACGTTTCAGAGTAACAAGGTTATCTTGCGCACTCATGCTAAATTCTGAGTGACCACCTTGGGCAAGAATTTGATCAGAAATGCCATTTGAATCAGGAAATCTGTCTGTTGGTGTTCTTCCCGAACCCACAGTCTGATGCCGAAAGGGCTTTGCATTCCTTGTGCCTCATGAGGGTCCTCAAGTTCTACCTCTCTCGGACAAAATTGTTCAGGAACTCTGAGGCCTTGTTTGTCATGTTTCGGGGCACATCTCCCGGCACTCAGGCTTCCAATGCTTCTATCGCCCACTGGATGGTCCAGACCATTTTGGAGGCATATACAGCTATGGGCAAACCGGTTCCTGAGGGACTCGCGCCCATGCAGTCAGATACAGCTGTTGCATTTCAGAGACATGCTTCTTGGGATGTCATCAGCAGGGCGGGTACTTGGGCCCCTAGTCAGCCTTCCTTAAACACTATTCCCTGGATACCAGCTTCAGGTGAGATGCAGAGTTCGGTCAGGTGGTTCTGAAGAAACTTTTTGCTTAGTCCTAGATATGAGGCAGGTTGTCACAGCTACACCCTATGGCCTTGTTCGAGGAAATCGCCCACAAGGATGGAGGAACAGGGACGTTCCATATGAGTAAAGTTACTCACTGTAGTGACTAGTGTACTCCTATTCCTTGGTTTCCTTTCCTACATACGTTCCACCCACTTTCCCCCGCTTGTATGCCAGGTGCTTAAGTATTCAGTATAGCCAGGTATGAAAGCGTCCGATGTGTTAAAAAGGGGACAGAGTTGAGGTGACAGAGGGCAGGGCCTCGAGCAGAGTTCCCACGTGCAGGACGCGCACCCGTGCCCTGGACTAAATTTAAAGGGGAAGATACATTTTTCTCTGCCAATGGACGCCACACAAGAATGGAGGAAATGGGACTAAGGACTATGAGTACTCTAGTCACTACAGTGAGTAACTTTTATTTGTAGTAGCGCTTGTCACAGCCGTGCGTGTCATATGAGCTGTGAGGAACCTAAGGGCATCCTCACTTCTTTTTCCCCAATATCCTCTACTCTGGTGACCTTTGAAGGGCCATTGCTTTGGTATCCCGACCCTAAAGGTGGATATGAGAGGGAGAATCACCTGGGTGGAGGAGACTTGGGGAGTGGAGGGGGTGAGGAAGTCCTTAGGTGATATGCAGTATCCCCCAATTTCCGTTCCAGGATGAACCTTCAGTCCCAGCAGCCTTTATGGGATCTTGTCACCCTTTTCTCTTCTTCATTCCAGGATGACCCTGGGAAATGTCACCAAGGTAGGAGCAATAGGAAGAGGTTGGATAAGAGGATGTCTGCAGGCAAGACATGGTATCCCCCTTGTGATAGCCAACCTTGTCCTCCCCCAGCCTTTATAGGATGTTGCAAATCACTTCCGTTCATTTCCCCTCATTCATATCACTATAGTACTGGGACGAGGAAGGGGCGACTAGGAGTGGTACACACCAACATGTCATTTCACTACTATGGTACTGAGATGAGGTGGAGGTCTGAGGACAGTTGTGAGGTTCAGGCATGTCCCTGGAGCACCACTAATTACACAATGGCTCACACCTGCAACCTGTTGGGAAGACACAGGTGTTTAAAAGGTGGAGCCAACAGCATGATGGGGGAAGCCATCAGGAGAGACGCGGGCCGGGAGAAGCAAGCCTGCAACGAGCAAAGCTGTTGAGGATCGTGCCTGGAGGCCAGGACGCCAGCATGTGCTGTCCGGAAGCTTTGACAGCGGGGCCCGAGCGGGCCGGCAAAGGGTCAAGGCTGAGGGAATCCCCCATGCCAAAAGGGTCAAGGCTGAGGGAATCCCCCATGCCCAGTGCCCATAGCCGGAGTTGTGGGGCACGGAGGACTTGCAAGCTCTGCGGGCTACCGATAGCGCTTGAGAAAGAGAAGCAGATCCCACAAGGGGTTTCTGACTGCTTTGAACAGAAGCTTGAACATTAAAGGCAGGAATTTAAATACAAACTGAACTGAAATAAACTGAAGAACTGCTTCACAAGTATTATTGCATACCGAACTGGAGGAAAGCTTTGTAAAGCTTATGAATGGAAACAAAAGTTAAACCCAAGTAATAACATTTTTAAAGGCAAATAATGCAACATTATGAATAATGTGAAAAGCAAGTGATGAACAGTTCTAACGTGTATGGAAGCAAGTTGGTGGAAGAGAGTAAGCACCACGGAGTGAGGTGTGTGGAAGAACACATTGTGGCAAAGCCTCAAGACTAGCAAGAAGAATTCAGAGTGAATGCAGCTGAAGCACACGTGTGGTGAAGGAAAACCTGCGTGGGCAACAAACATAGGGTTTTCGGTTGCGTGGCCTATAATGGGTGGACCATGTGGTCTGACAACTGTGCCTAGACCGAGAAAACCCTGATGGCAAAGTCAAAGAAGGTCCAGATAAAGAATCTCTATTGGTGACCAAGATTGCTTAAGTAAAAGGGCAGATTATCAATCTGCAGTAACTGAGTCTGAAGGTTATTCAAGTTGACTTGGAACGGGTTGTGAGAATTCAGAGATTTGAAACTGATTTTACATTGGCAAGCTAAAGGTGTTGCAGCCTTGGTGAATGGAACTCTAATGCACCTTTTGGAACTGTGCTTCTTACTTGGGAAGAGGAACCCTGAGGCCTTTTTGAACATGGTGAAGGGGAGCTGGAAAGTAAGCTTCTAGCTGGAAGAAGCTCAGAGCATTATTTGTTACACTTTCATTTGTTACTGATATCCTTACACATTGTATACATTGGTTGTGAGAGCAAGCATAGGTTTTGGACACAGACCGACTTTTAAGTGAGTTTACTGACTCAGTCTTTCCTTAGCTTCGTTCAGGTAGGGAAATCCCACCTTAGTATAGGACAAGTTAGGCCTTACACCATCCTGATATTTGAGTTAAATACATTTGGTTTGAACTTTGAATCTGTTATCTGTGCCTTGCTTCTTGATGCCTTCACAGAGCACATGCATTAGGAGCTTATGTCGTAGGAGTGTGTCTCAGAAGATTGTTCTTTAAGTGTTGCGGCAGGTCAGAAGAAGTAAGTGGACACTGCCAAGACATTTCCAACAATGAGTTATTAGATAAATAGAAGGCCTATCTCTCGCTATAACTGTGGGGTTTTTCCTACCTCTAAAATGAAGTTACCCACTTGTCAGTTGTCCGGAAATTTCAAACTTAAAAGGGAGTCCACAGTCCAAAAAAAATTAACCCTATCTGACCCTAACACTATTCCAAACAAACTAGGCCCAAGAGAATGACCCGGTTCTCCTGGTGTAGCAGGGTTCTGCTTTGCTTAAGAGTTATTTTAACCCCTTAACTGCCGATGCCTTTCCCCTCCCAGTGTCGAGCCCTTTTTTGGCGATTTCGGTATGTCGCCATGTAACTTTCTTGTTACATGTGATATCTGGGCCAAATATGGCCCCTTTCCTTGCCACATGCCACCAAGGAATCTTAGTTTGCTGTATGGGGGTGCGAGAAAATAACAAAAAAGAGAGCAAATGTTGTTTTTTCAGAAAATGGCAATAAAATGATGTACAAAGAAGCCTGTGTTTTTTTTCTTTGTAAGAGCTAGGAACAAATGGTTTGCTTATTCGAATTCGCCATTCTCCAGGCTTTCAAGAACAGGTTGAGTGTAAACAAAAAACATTTTTATAAGATTACCATCAGTTTTGTGAGAGGTAGGCGATTTTTCCCTTTTTTTCCCAGTAGGACATGCATGGACGGAATGGAAGTTGAGGGTAGGAAAGGTGAATGGAAAGACAGAAAGACATACATTTCTGAAAAGTAGACACAATTCCAAGGTTAGGAAGGGGTCCTTTGCGCAGGTCAGGCAACAACTATGTAGGTAAAATTCCCATAGTTTGGGTAACAATTGAAGAAATGACAGAAAAAAAGGTATATGCTGGATATGGTTGGACCTATAAGGTAATGGCTTCTGTGAATATTGAGAAAATCAATGCACCGCTACATTTCCTCGATTCCTCTAGTTGGGAAATCACACATTTTTTGTAATGTTTCACAAAGCAAGCATTACCACAAGCCAAAAACAGAGCCATGGTACACAGGATTGTTATGCTGATGGCCTAAACAGACGTACTTAGCATGTGTAAATAAGGAAAACAAATGTTGTGAGGAATGGCAAGCATACAGTTTTTGAAAGGGCACAGGCAGACCTTTTGAAGGGTAGTTGACTTGTGCAGGTTACAAAAGCATACAGTGCCTAAAGCAGCGACTAAATGTAGGTTACATTTGGGAAATTAAAGTGTTGTGTAGCAAAGTGCAGAAGCAAATGTATGAAAATGTATCAAAACCAAGAGAAAACAACAAATGTCCACCTTCCCACATTCCCACAGGTGTTCCGACGAAAGCTGTACCTCGCAGGTGTGGTGCACCTACCTAGGTGCAAAGGGAGAAGGCCAAACCACTGGTACATGACATGCCCTGGGGAAGACTGGATTTGGCTTTGTGGACAACCCACCGATTTGGGCTTGGGGTGTCGTAGCCACCAAGGAAAACGGGGAACCCCATGCATTTCTAAAAAGAAGTCACCCGTGGGAATCCAAAGAGGTCTGACTTGCGCGAATTGTCCTAGAATATATTACCCACAAGCCCTGGCAAAGTCCAAAATGTAGGGTAAGAAACACAATTTTTAGACATTTGCCACCAGGAAACCACCGAAACACGCTGCCAACGACGCATGTCCTACCTTTGCGGGTTCCCACAGGTGTCCCGGCGGAAACGGTACAACATGTGTGGGTGCACCTACCGGGGCGCAAAGGGAAAAGGCTTAACCACTGGTATCTCAAAGAGTTTTGGGAGAGCACATTTTTAGGATTTTGCTCTTGTGGACAAACTACAGATTTGGGCCTGGGTGTCGCAGCCACCAAGGTAAACGGGGAACCCCATCCATTTCTGAAAAGAAGACACCCGTGGGAATCTACAGAGGTCTGACTTTTGTGAATCTCCCTAGAATTTATTATCTAAAAGCCCCAGCAAAGTCCAACATTTTGAAAAAAAACGAATTCAGACATTAGCTCCACAGCACCTGTATCTGTACACTTCAAGCAAGTGGAAATGTGCTCACATGGGAACCTCGTCGCCAGGCAGTATCTTTCACACCAACTTCATGTACTTGGTATCAACTGTGCCTGCATTCAAATGTCATGTGTTATCTGCACATTCACAGCAAGTGAACATCTGCTCATATGGCACCCTCGTCTCCAGGATATGTCTTGCCCACCATTTTCACGTACTTGCATATCAGCTCTGCTTGTATTCAACTGTAACTTGTCACCAACCGTATCTGCACACTCATAGCAAGTAGACATCCGCTCACTTGGCTACCTGGTCTCCAGGCGATGTCTTTCACAGCAACTTCAAGTACTCGCATATCAAGTATCCCAGCATTCAACAGTCATGTTACACCATCCATATCTGTCAACATGCACACACTAAATACACATCCACTAACATGCTAATCATTTCTCCACTGATGGCAAAGTGCATTCACAGAATTCACATCTGCATGAACATTGCAGCTTTACCTCACTCACACACCAATCATATCTTTTTATTAAAAAAAACTTTATTTAACTTGCTTGACATTGCAAAACAGAGAACGAGCATTATTTGGTATATGATAAGTCAACAGCTTGACCAAGCAGGGTCATAAACGGGCATCACATACGGCGAACAAGGGCTAAAGGCCAGGTGGCTATAAAGAGTTCAACACTGCAGACCAGGAGAGGCGGGAGGATCGGTACTGCTTTGGCCATCAGAGCCCAGGGAATGCAGTTAAATGCGGAAAGGGGGCCAGATGTTGATCGGCCTGCTGGACTGTGGCTGTAGCGCTGACCAGTGCTACTCTGTGTCGGAGGCCCAGCTCACCGAACGCAGCCATTGGTCTACAGTGGGGGCCGTTGGACGTAGCCAGAGTAGTAAAATACAGCGAGTCGCTAAAAGCATGCAAAGGCCCACCAACTTCCTATAGCCAGAGCAGAGGTGAGGAAACTCTTGGAACAAGCAGGACCTAGGGTCCAGTTCGATTGTACAGTTCAACATTAATGACAGTGCATCACAAACTCTCCTCCAAAAAGTTTCAACCACAGGGCAGGACCAGATCGTGTGAATGTATCCGGTGGCATCAAAGTTGCATCTAGGGCAACATGAGGAGCTCTCTTGTTTTGACCTAAATGTATGGCTTCCATCTCGTCTGAAGACATCAAATTGATGCCAATTGTAGGCACCAATTGTGCTGGGATCGTGTTAAGGCCTAAATACTTTCATTAGCCCCGAGGTGGAGGGTTCATAGGTTTCGAGCGGATTCTGTTTCACATCCTTTAAAAAGTACGAGCTTATGGTTATTGTTGTAATTAGAATATTTACTATTGTAAGAACTACATACTCGGAATATAATCCAATGATGTTATGAATATGTTTATATTGTAACTTTGTTATTCTTGTTCTTAAAAATGATAGTGTTTTTTTAAAAAAATTACGAGCTTTTTAGCTTTGTTGCCTTAAAATTCTTTCCTTTTTACACCCATCAGACTCATATTTGTCCACAACGAGAGGAGGGAGCGGTAGGTTTATTGCAAGCTGGAGCACTGCAGAAGCATCTAGCTCCTCTGATTGCGGGGTCAGAAGGGTTTTCATGCTGCTCCTCAGTTCCATGGGAAAAAGGCAGGGAGGAGGAGGCGGTGTGCAATAGAGACCCACTTCAATCTGATTTTGAAAGGCAGCAAGTCACTCTGAAGAGGTTCAAGGCTCACTAGCCATACAGTCACCCCTATTTGGCAAACACCACTGAAGTGGCAATGTTTATGGAAGAGGAATTTCTTTAGAGGTCAGAGGACTGATCAAAACACGACTCGTGAGACCTACTCCAGGAATCAGCTGCCCGCCGCATGCAGCAACACAGTAACACACTGCGCGCTCCGCACTGCGAAGATGTTTTAAACCGCAGGTCACGTTGTGGAATGAAAGGGTAGACCGACTCAGCTCCTTCCAATAGCACAGCAGAAAAAGGACCTGCAGCAGTAGCAACACAGTAACACACTGCGCATATCAAGCTTGGAAATGTGTGCAAAGTCCACATGAGAAAAGCCCTGCATGGAGAGTATGCCACACAAATTAAAGCTGCAAGTGTGTGCAACTAAGAAAGCCCCGACAGGAGAGTATACCAGACAGTTGCAAGTTTGTTCATGTGACAAAGCCCTGGTGTGGAAGCACACCAAGCATGGACAAGCTGAACAGTGTATATGCAATGCATCATCTAAAGGGGTTCTAAAAGGGATATATCGAGACTATCAAAAGGCTGTGTGAAACCAAAGACAAGAGGAGTACAAACCTGGCAGGAGAGTACAAAGGTATCCTAACAAGATAAAGACAAAGAGCCAAGTTGTTTTGTGTATATGGTGTATTGTGGAACAAGAGAAAAAGAGAAAATCAAGGAACTGATACCATTGAATAAACAACAGAAGGGAGAGAAATCCAGGGGAAGGAAGCTACCCTGTGCAGCAAGGAATGCTGTCCTTCTGGAGCTTTTGTGTTGGAGTTGCATATTTTCCTTTTTGAACATTTATAAACCTTTTAAGGGCAAAGACATTACCCCTTTTCACCTCAGAGTTTATTTTGTTAGAATGTGAAGGCCAAAATAGTACTTTGAACACGTGACGGTTTTGCTTTGGACATTCCGACATTGATAGATCATTAGTTTTATTTCTAGAAACATCTCTAATAAAATCCTTTGACCAAAACCATGAATCCCTTGTGCACGACTCTCATTCCTGGCTCCTCACAATACCCAGCAGTGGAGCACCCGGGAGATGATATCAACAAGGTCCTTGTCGAGTTTCTCCAGACACTACGGTACCACCTGCCAAAGACATGAATGTTTTCAGACCATCTCCTTGTTTTTCAAGCAGAAGTGGAGGCCCTGTGTCACGACCCTCGCCCAAAACCCCCTCTGGCAAACCCATTGGCCAGGTGGAGTCAGGACTTGTGCCTCTAGAGCCTGGCATCTTCTCCAATAGCCCTCATGGGGCCAGTCCTGGCGCCTATGGCGCCAGGCTCATCACCATGAACAACAATGTGCTTGGGAACTACTTTATTGTATTGTCAGCCAACATGGAGGCATCCACATAGCTTGGTTCCTAAGAACCAAGCTATGCGGTCTAGTGTTTTGGGTGTGGCAGGCCTGGAACTACATTCCCTGGTACTACTATACCTGGGCTATATAAACCACACCCTGACTGCAGAACATACTTCGTGTTACTTTGCAGCTTGCAACGTGACGCTCACCGTGTCCAGCTATTCTCTCGAACCTCGGAGAAGCAGAACCTGCAAGGAGACAAAAGGAACATCATTAGCAGCAGCATCTTACCTGAAGTCTTCATCTTTAAACATTCGCAGCTACTGAGAACAGCTTCCTCGAATCTGCACGCCTCCCGGACAGAATGACCTGAAATAGGAAGATAGAGGCAACATTAAAGAAAGCTGTAGAGACATTTACAAATTACGAACTGCTCAAAAGGTTTACCTGGCTGGTCGCCTCTCAGCTGGCACCACTCCGGACATTCCACTCGCACTGAAGAACACCGCGACCTACAAGGAAGGAAAACACAGGTTAGCAAAGGCAAGACTTTGCAGCGCTGAGCATAACGCTTACTTACCGCATCATGGCGCTCTTAATGCACCATCATTTACCAGTGGGGCTCAACTAAGCCAGTTTGCCGCGCTGAAGCTCTGCATACCTAAGGGAGAAAAAAGAGACATTTTAAACAAAGAAAGGCATGCAGGATAGCAACAAAACTAAAGAACAGCAATAAGACCTACCTGAACAATAGCAAACGGGCCAGCGTCAGTGAAGTAACTGGACCACACTCGCCCATGAAAGACAACGCGCCCCTGCAATGAAGGCAGGACGGAGAGCACGCCTAATTCTACCACAAGGCAGAACCTTCCCCGCAGACCACATCAGGGCAAAGCTGAGAAGCATACCAGCGAGTAACCCAGCTGGGTGTCGTCCCTTTGGATACCAGGTGAGCGTAACACCCTGCTGCAAAAGGGAGCGATAGGATTCGTCCCAGATCATCAGGTAAACTAGGGTATCTGTTCAATATGCTTCCTTGTACCCAAAAATGATCTAACCATGCACCCTTTTATAGATCTGCATCCTGCAAAGAAATATATCAAGCCCCAAAGGTTCAGGATGACAACTTTGCAGGAGATAATTCCTCTGTTGAAGCACAGGGTTTACATGGCCGCTTGGATATGAAAGGTGCATGATGGCATCCTTCATTTTTCTGGTACCACATGCCCTTCTGCGCATGCGTCCAATGCAAGAGTGGCTCTCGAGCCAATAGCGTCAAGCAAGCAGTCAGTGAGATGATCTAGTGGTTGTCTCCAAAGCCTTTGTTCTGTCACTGCACTGGTGGACATGGGAAAACCTTCTGAAAGGGAAATCGTTCACCAACCCTGCAGTAGAGTCCACTCTCACCACAGACACATCCCTGTCAGGGTGGGGAGCTCACCTTCGCCACCCAACAGCGCATGGCACATGGTCACAATCAGTAGGGAACAAACACATCATCCTGTTAGAAATGCTAGTAGTGTTCAAAGCCTTGACAGCATTTCTACAACATCTGCAAGGGAAGACCATTTCAGTCCTAGCAGACAGCACCATGGCCATGTTTTACATTATCAAGCAGGAAGGAACTCGCTCTCCAGGGCTGTCCAAGCTGGCACAAAGCATTTGGAAGTAGGCACTGAAACATAGCATATCCCTCTTGTCACAGAGGAACACAATCGTCTTGCAGACTTGCTCAGCAGAGACCTTCAGCTATCTGTAGAACACCAGTGGCATTTACACTAACACATCGTGCACAACGTCTTTGCAGAATGGGGGTATCCAAACATCCACCTATTTGCAACACTGCAGAACACACAATGCCCAGACCATCTCCCCAAAAGATGTCCAAGGGAAATGTCTCTGGATCAAATGGTCAGGGAAATGTGCTTATGCTTTCCCCCAACTCCCATCCTCAATAGTATAATTCACAAGATGCACCATCTCATGAGAATGTCACTTTGCCCTGCGGTGAAACTGCCTTGTCCCTACAACATGCTGTCCAAGGATCAGGGGACCTCACTGCACCCTCAAACTCTCCATTGAGCAATTTGGCTACTGAAGTCATAGTATTAATGCATCTCCAACTGTCTCAAAGATGTATGGTCATTCTTAAAGAGGCACGTAAACCAAATACAAGACACTGTTATTCCAGTAAATAGAGATGTGTTGTCATTTGTCTCGGGAGGATAGTTCAGGAGCAATGTGCTTGTCTTGGAAGCAAAACGACACGGAGCACCACAGTTTCGATCCCCGGTTCCGCGCTTAGAAGCCTCTGGGTATTAAGCGTGTTATAAATAACCTATCATATCATATCATTGGGTGTGCCAT
The DNA here is from genome assembly GCF_040938575.1 of Ambystoma mexicanum. Lineage (NCBI taxonomy): Eukaryota > Metazoa > Chordata > Amphibia > Caudata > Ambystomatidae > Ambystoma > Ambystoma mexicanum. The sequence goes on from NC_090935.1 coordinate 767,663,106, forward strand.
TCGTAACATCAACCCAATTGATTGTTCAACAAAACATAGTCCTTTACCCAACTCACCTCTTGGACGCAGGACTAATTTTTTACCTACTAAAGGACTTCCTTGCTGCCCTTTCTGCATACACCACCACTCAAAGCAAGGTTTCCTGGTAGAAAATTCCTGTAATCAAAGCTTTCATGGAAGGGTAAAAGACTTTGCCTATTTCTAATCCAACTCCCGGATGGGACTTTAATGCCGTCCTCACTAAAGTGATGTGCCCTCCTTTTGAGCCAATGCACAAAGCTAGTCTTAAGGCTCTCACCTATAAGACTGCTTTACTGTTGGCCATTTGTTAGCATTCATAAGGACAAAGTGGTTTTATGCACACATCCACGCTTTGCACCTAAATTCATCTCCAAGTTCCATGTAAACCAGTCCATAGAACTTCCATCTTTCTTTTAGAATCCTACTAATTCAGCTGAAAGATGCCTCTATACACTAGATGTTAGGGGAACAGTAATGTATTACCTCAATAAGACAGAACCACTTCAGAAGACAGAGTAATGATGTCCTACCCATTACAATCGAGACAAATAATTGATCTAAGTCTGCAATCTCCAAATGGATTGTTAAGTGTATCCAAATATGTTACTCGCTGTCAAAGAGAGCTTTACCTTTTACACTTAGAGCACATTCTACTCGAGGCACAGGAACTACTATAGCCTTCATAGCAAATATTCCTCTCGATGCTATTTGCAAGGCATCTACCTGGAGCTCTGTTCACACCTTTACACAACATTATTGCTTAAATACACATTCTAAGACTGATTCTCAGGTGGTTCAGACGATGTTAAGACGGCTCTTTGCCTGTGTTCTTTCAAACTTCCCACCACCATCTCCTGGGACTGCTCGCTAGTCTACGCACAACATGTGATTCCAAGCAGTTTCCCAAGCATCAGAAGACATACATTACTCACTGTAATTGTATTTCTGGTGCTTGTATCTGCTTAGATTCACATGCGTCCACCATTCCTCCCCTCTTGGAGTAGAAGGAACATAGACCTCTTACACCTTTCTATCCTTCTGTACTGTAAGGAACTTATGGGGGCAACAGTAAAGACAGACACAAGTGATCACATTTCAAGGGTATTTATTGAACTTTATAATGGGTGAGATAAACGCCTAATCTAAACCTAAATCTAAGATGGGAGAAACCACGACCATCAAATAATAATAAGGCAGTCCTAGTGGCGTCTGGTCAAATAAAAAGGGCCTATACTAAAAAAATCAATTGCCAATCCTTACCGCTAAGTTACAAAAAGAGTGTGGGATAATATTAACCAGAAAAGAAAGAAGTGTTCACAAATTGATATGTCAGGATGGTATGGCTGGGTCTCCCTTCCCCATGTTTTTCGTACGGGACAAAGCAGGACTTCTGAGCACAGGACACTCCTGGGCCACTCCAGCACGAGGCTCACAATTCCAGTTCAATGATGCCAGAACCTTCAGGGGCTAAGTCGCTTTCCTACAAAGTCTCTTGCCTCAGAAGGCCTGATGGATCAAAACAACAAAAGTTCCTTCGGTAATCTTGCACCTTGGGCGATAGCTCTTCACCCCTTGGATCTCCCTCTGCCGGGCTTGGATCTTTCTTGCAACTTTGGCCTCCCTCTTTCGGGTTCACTAAAGCCTTTCAAATGCAGCTTGGAATATTCAAGAGCCTTAATATCTTTTTAAACACCTTCTCACTGTGGACAACCTTCAGCCGGGTTCACTCTTGTCGACCTAATGCTCACGGGTGTATTACTCTTCACCCCAACTCGCAGGCATCCCTCAGCCGGGTACACGTTTGCCAAATACACAGTTAATTTTGCTTCATCACTATGCAGGATTCATTCTCGCTAGCTTTCCCCTTAGCATCCCTCTGTCGGGTTCACATAGCTATTCTTACACAGTTCATGATTTGCTCATCTTCATCAGACCGCCTGGGTTCCCTTCTCTTGGCTTTCTTTCAGCATCCCTCTGTGGTGTTCACACTTGACTTATTTCACAATATTCACAATCTTAACCCGAAAGCGGGGTTCCCTTCCCCCAGCTTTCTCTCTGCAACAGGGCAGAGACTTTCGAGTGTACAAGGGATTTGAAATGACCATTGTAGGACCACTCTTACACCTCATGCTGCCCTTTTCTAGGGCCTTCTGGTACTTGCAGTTTGAACACAAAAGGGGCCAGCGAGAGTCCTTCGAATGAGCACTCCTGCTGTGCCTGACCACTGTGCAGCTGGCCCTTCTCTGGGCTCTCAAGCACACACAAGTCCTTTATTCCTAAGTTCTTGCGTTCATCTAATGTTGATACATGCAACCTTGGGCTCAACACAGTTCGGTTTGCTATCAGCTTCCTCCGACTCACCGATTGTGCTGAGTCCGTTGGCTTGTCTTGCTTCTAGAGTCAAGGACGGTACCACGGTAGCCAGTGTGCCTCCCCGCCTGTGTTATCAATGCCGGAGGCCCCCATGCACCATTGACACTTAACACACCACACGCCAGCTGTACTCCCCGGTATAGTGATTCCCTTTTCAGAGGCTTCTCTGGTCTGAGTTGAAAAGGGCATGGGCAACTCCCCCTTCGTCGTCCCTCCAGGTCTCACCGCCTTTCTCCTCTGTTTAAACTGCAGTTCGGGCTAGATGTTTCCTCATGCCTTTGGCCTTGTTCGTAGTCTGCTCTCGTGCTCTGCCTTTTATCCCTGTGGGGAAGGTAAAGGGCCTTCAGGTGTGCGTGTTTACTGTCAATTGCCTGACTCTGCCTGACCCTTGTGTTGGGACATGTTAGGTAAACTGATTTAGTGTTAGTCCGCTGTCTGTTACGGGGTGAGAAAGTGTTAGTGTTGGAAAGGGGAGAAGTTACAGTATCTACGTATCCACGGTGGAGGAAGGAGAAATGGTGTTATTAGGAAGGGGGTGGTTGATTAGCTTAGAAAAGTAAGATTTGTAGGGTTGGTGAAATGAATAGGGGCGACTGTGGGAACGGTAGTGTTCTTTCAAGGCAGACTGGGAGTTCGGGAACTTATAATCAGCGGGATGGGGAGAATAATGACTGACTCGAGTACTAACTCGGAGTACTCGTGTAGGTAACCGGATAGTAGGGACTCTGGGAGACGTAGTCACCCACGGTAACGTTGTTCAGGTTCCTAATTGGTTTCACAGGCAAGGAGGGGTTTTTGGATTTTGATATGGGAGAATGACTGTGGGGAATGGGGTTTAATTTGGAATAGCTTATAAAAGGTCTCAAGGACTTCGTCGTCCTCCCTGGTATAATACTGAGTCTCACCTGGGGCATTTCCCCGATTATAACCCTGGGTTTCCCTACCCAGGTGATCCTCCCTCACTTGTCCACCCCCAGGGTTGGGATTTGAAAGCGCCACCCCTTCCCTGGCCACCTGAAAAAGGGATTCTCGAGGTCTGCTTGGAAGAATGCCCTCTGGTTTCTCACAGTACTCACTCGCACATTCCTAAGTCTCCCTCATTGCAGAACAAAAACAACCGGGGGGTCCTCGTCGCAAGAGTGATCATGGGTACACAACACGTCACAGTAGGGATAGTGATAGACACGCCCAGGTCAACGTCCCTTTTCGATGTTAAAAAACGAAAAAGATGCAATACTTCCGTCATTACTACTAGATGTTGGACTATATGCACAGCATGTGATTTTAAGCAGATACAAGCACCAGAAATATGATTACGGTGAGTAATGTATGTCATATTGTTACCCAATCTCTCATCAGATTTTATCCCTGTAGACCAGTGTATACATTTTTTCTGAGGTTTGTCAATCTGCTTAGGATCACATGCTGTACATAGTCCGACATCCAGTGGTAACCGCGGTTTATTGCATCTTGTCTTTCGAGAATCGAAAGGGGACATCGACATGGGCGTGCCTGTAACACTATCCCTATGTGACGTGCAGTGTACCCAAGATCCCTCACGCGTCAAGGTCCCTCAGATTGTTTTTTTCCACCCAGATAACTGGTCACACCTATGCAGAGTTCGTAAAGAACATTGATATTGTCCTATGACATTTGGTAGAGTATTCTACAAATACATTTAATATTACCCCTTCCGTCCCTTGTCTCGATGGCTGTTCCAGTTTCTGCTAAAGACCTGTGAATTTCAACGGAAGGTGATCCTGTTGGCGTTGCCGACCACGTGGCCTTCCGCCGGCCTATAAAGTAGGGAGAGTGGGGTTGGGTGGACATTTCTTTTCGAAATGCCTTTCCCTTTCTTCCCTTTTTCCCTGTCGGTCTTAGTCACTTTGTGTAACCTCAGCTATGGAGAGGACACCATTTAAATTTTGCCCTATTTGTAAGAGCAAGTTCCCATGGAAGTATAAGCACAGACAGTGTAACCGGTGCTTGCCGCTCAATCATAAAGAGGAAGGGTGTGCAGCCTGTAAACTCCTCCGCCCCAAGACCTTGAAAGAGCATAGAGTAAAATGGTGGGCGGCCTACGGTATGTCCAAGGCCGGTACTTCTCCCACTGCTGCTACCACCGAATGTGACAATGGCGAGAGTGACTATCCGGCCTCCGAACCGGAGGTTGTTGATCTTTTGACGGAACGCTCGCGTTTCGCGTCATCTGTCCCTGGCCCAGACAAGCACAGCGTAAGCTCTGCTATGGGAAAGTCACACCCCGGCGACAAAGACAGACATGTGCATGCCACTAAGCACACAACCCCTAGCCTGTCTTCGACTATGTCGAAAAAGACTTTGGCGCCAACGGGTGCAACGGTAACTCCAGTGACACCTGCCGATCGACGAGATCGACATCCCTCCCCGCAGCCGCATGCACGCCTGATGACTGGGCAATCCAAAACAAAGGGTGCTACCCCCAAAACACACAGTTCCGTCGACACACATCATAGGAAAGTGTACAGCGACGAGAAACAGGGGACTCAAGACAAGGCACTGCCGAAAGTTATGGCCCTGCCTGAAAAGATGGCCGATAGAGGCAAGGTCCCGATTCTGCCGAAACAGACTCCCGTACAATCATCAGATGTACCTACACGTCTCCCGAACGGTGAAGTCGTCAAAGTCAGTCTGGCAAGAATTGTGGCCGCCGATTCACATAGTCGGCAGGCTAGGGACTCTCTGAAAGTCTCTGAAAGGCCCAAAGATCCGCCGAGTTCTAAGAGAAGTGTTCAGAAGCGGAAAGAAGGGCACAAAGATACCCCTCCTTCATCGGTCCCGCCAGAGGACTTCTCTGAGGGAGAAGATGGACTTTCATCAACGCTAATGCTCAGAGCTCTACGTTTTTCAACAGAAGAGAGTGCTGGGGACACTTTTCCGACGGAAGACCACCTGAGAGACACTTTTCTACCCCTAGACCGTTCTAAATCATCAGTCTGGACTAGGGAAAAGTTCGAGGACTGCATGGAAAGGCTAAACAAATTTGTTTCACGTGCAGAACAACCTATACCAGGAAGGCCAAGGGAAGAAAGCCCTACTAACCCTAGAGCCAAATTCCCAAGGCTTTTTGACCCCTCTTTAGAAGAGGACATATATAATTATGACCTCACTGAGGAGGACAGGCCACCAGTTAAGGTACAGGATATTCCCTTTTATAACAAAGAGGAACATGAGCCCATTGAAGATGAGCCCATTGAAGGCTGGGGGGCGTACCCATGTGTGGGTGACCCTCGACCATCTCCAGAGCCTCAAGACCCAGACCCAGATATTCTGGCTTTGGACTCTCCTCAGAACACCCTTACAAGGAATCCCTCTCTTATTGATGATCAACTAACATTCAATGTAATGTTAAGTAAAGCAGCTGATCACTTTAAAATCGCCACGGAAGAGACGGCACCTGAAGCCGGCTTCGTTGAGGATATACTCAAAGAGAAGCCGCCAACCAGCCAAGCCATCCCTCTACTCAATTCGATTAAGAAACTTATTGCTCCATCTTTGTGTACACCTGCTCATACGAGAAGTGTAAACCCAAGAATTGAAAAACTCTTCCGCCTCTTCTACTGCTCATCCTTATTCTTTGGACTACCTACTTCTCATCTTGCCCCCCTCAAATCTATCTACTACTCTGCTGTTCGTACCCTCTGTCTCCTTACCTCCCGCGACTCTATCTCTACTTCCCTCTCTTCCCTTGGCTGGCTTCCATTTCACTCCCAACTTAAATTTCACCTCCGACGTATTCCATATCTATGACAGGTAATGTCCACAGCTGTGCTGCTTCGGGAAATCTTTGGCGTCTGCGTCCTGCGTCAATGACGTTGATGCGCCGTCCCCGAGGACCTCCTCCGACGGCCGACGTCACCCGATGTGATAAGTAGGACGCACGACGCCCATAACCTCAGTTCCGTTTTTTCTGTGAACGTGTTTGCTTCGTGAATCTCGGTACGCCTCGACTTGTTGGAGTTTGCTGTTTTCTATTCTCGGTTCGTTGAACCTGTTCGGTTTGTTGAGACCTGTTTGTGGCGATGTCTTTCTCGTCTTCAACCCCGCGTCCGGGCTTCAAGAACTGCGGGGACTGTGGGTCCAAGATGTCGGTCACGGACTCGCACAACGCCTGCCTCTGGTGCCTCTGGGAGGCCCACGATACGGACGACTGTGTCGACTGCCAGTTGCTCACTGCAAAGGCCTTGCGGGAACGCAAGAAGAAGCTGTCGGTAGGCTGGGTGTCTAAGCCCCGGAAGTCGAGGTCTACGGGGCTTTCGACGGATGACTCGAGGGGCGACTCTCCGCGTCATCGTCGGAAGTCCGGTGGGTCTCCTTCCAGGAGTCGGTCTCGCCACTCCTCTGCCTCTTCGAGGCATTCCAGGAAGCGCCGGCATAGGTCGCCTTCCCCGTCCTCTTCCGAGGACTCCGCCCGTCGGCGGGTCGCTTATCCCTCCATGCAAGCGACACCGGAGGAATGGGCTTCCTTCGGGAAGCTGATGCTAGCGATTCTGGAATCGCAGGGCACCGGTCCGTCCGTGCCTCTGAGTGGGGTTGGTTGGCACAGCCGAGAGACACCGCTCGTACGCCTTTGGGCTCGAGTGGTCTCCCGCTCAGACAAGGGTAGCCGTTCTCGCCATGCCCGTGCCAGGTGCCGGTCCTCGACGCGCTCGAGACCGTGTGATCCTGTGCCGTCTTCGAAGAAGACGTCGACGCCTGTGGCGCCGAGGTCGTCGACGATTTCTCTCGAGGCTCCGCCTCCGAGGGGGTCGTCGACGCCGTCGACGCCTAGGTTGTCGAGAGACACGCTCGGAGCTCCGGCTTCGAGGACTGTGTCGACGCCGCCGACGCTGGCGGCGCTGCAGCTGACGTCGACGCCGATTCGCTCGACGTCGACGCCTTTTCTGTCGACGCCGACTCGTTCAGCGCCCTCAACGCCTTTTCTGTCGACGCCGGCGCCGATTCGTTCGGCGCCCTCGACGCCTTTTCTGTCGATGCCGGCGCCAATTCGTTCAGCGCCCTCGACCCCTTTCGAGGCGGTGGTGTCGGAGGGGCCCCGTGGCACAGGGTTTGCCCTTCGAAAGGCTATGGCTAAGGTCCAGCACTGCTTTGGTCCACAGAGGTCTTCCTCTCCCCGCCTGGAGTACATTTCAGAGGGTGATGAACGCTCTGATGGCGGCCTGGTTCCAGTTTCGGTTCCAGATGACCTTCTCAGGCCATAGCCAGTTTGATGACCTGAGGCAGTTGCTGCATGATGCCAGTGGACTGGACACCTCTCCAGAGGTGGAGTTTTGTCGGCCGGAGCCTGGCACTCATGCCGATTCTTCATATCAGCGCCTTATGTCTCGGGTTACCGAGTACTTGGGTTGGTCAGCTCCCCCAGGGGAGTTCGTTCAGGATGATCTCACGGACATCCTTGATCTCGGTCCACCCACTGACCCGGTTTTGCCTTTTCATATGGCTCTGCAGAGAAGGGTGGCGGTGGCTTGGACTGCTCCGGAGAGTCTCCCGGCAGTGGGCAAGTCTTTGTCGCGAAAATACCGTCCAGCCAGTAGCGGCCCCAGCTACTTGTCTAGGCACCCCACTCCGGAGAGTTTGGTGGTGCAGGCGGCTATGGCCCCGGCAAAGCAGGCGTCGTATCCTACCATCCCTCCGGATAGGGACGACAAAGGTTTTGACGGCTGGGCGAAGAAAGTGTTTTCTTTGGGGGGTATGGCGCTTCAGGCGGCCAACTCCATATGTGCCTTGTCTCGTTTCACACACACTCTGTGGAACTGTGTTGTATTAGCGGCTGATCATATTCCCGAAGGGGACGAACGGGATGGTTTCCTTGCTATGGTTCAGGATGGCAAGGATGCTATGTGTGAGGCCGTTCAGTCGGGTTTGGACTTGGCGGATTGTGTCAGCCGGTCCATGGCCGCGAGCACCGTAATGCGTGGTTGCGGAAGTCTGGGTTCGCTCCTGATGTGCAGTCCCGGCTCCTCAACATGCCTTTTGACGGTGAACACCTTTTTGGCAGCAAGAGCTGACAAGAGCCTTGAGAGGTTGCAGACCTCCAAAGCTGCAGCAAAGTCGTTGGGCGCTGCAGTTCGCCAACCTTCGCCTTTTCGTCCTAGGGGACAGCAATGGAGGGGAGGTTCCTTTCGCTATTACTCGTCCTTCAGTAAAGCGAGGGGAGCTAGCAGTCAAAGAGGCCATTGTAAGAGTGCCAGAGGTGGAAACAAAGGTACTCGAGGTGCCAAGGCCGCTCAGGCAGTTGCCTCTTTGCCCTCAGGCAACGCCGCAGCCGCTACCACTCAGTCATGAGGCCAGGTCCCATGGTTTGCCGGTTGGGGGAAGGCTGGCGCAGCATCTTGTAGAGTGGCAAGCCATTACTTTGGATGTGTGGGTTCTGGAGATCATAACCCACGGCTACTGTCTTCCTTTTTGGCAGAGGCCTCACGACAATCCACCAGGGAACCTCTCTTTGAAGTGTCCGGATCCACTCCTTGCGCAGGAAATTCAAGCCCTGTTGGAGAAAGGCGCCATAGAACTGGTGCCTGTAGCGGAGAGGAACAAGGGATGGTATTCCCCTTATTTTTTGATTTCAAAGAAAGACGGAGGATTGAGACCCATCATGGACTTGCGCGGTTTGAACAAACTCCTCAGGAAGGACAAGTTCAAGATGGTGACTCTTTCTCAAGTCCTCCAGGCCCTTCAACTTCAGGACTGGTTGGTGTCTCTCGACCTCAAGGATGCTTACTTCCATGTGCCGATCCATCCCAAGCACAAGAAGGACCTGAGGTTCGTGGTTGGCGACTCGCACTTTCAGTTTCGGGTCCTGCCATTCGGATTGACCTCCGCCCCGAGGGTTTTCACCAAGCTCATGGTGGTTGTGGCAGCGCATCTCAGGAAAGGGGGGATTCACGTCTACCCCTACCTGGACGATTGGTTGATCAGGGGGAGCTCTCCCGAGCAAGTCCTGGATCATCTGTCCGTCACCTGCCACTCCCTTCACAGGCTGGGCTTCTCCCTCAATTTAAAGAAGTCCCGTTTGTCACCAACGCAGCAGCTCCAGTACATCGGAACAGTGCTCGACACGTCCCTGGGGCAGTGTTTTCCTCCTCAGGTGAGGGCTCTTCACATTCAGCAGATGGTGCACAAGTTTCAGCTTTCCCAGAATCTCCCAGCGTCCGAATTCTTGAGACTACTCGGCCTCATGGCATCCTGCATTCTTCTGGTGCCAGACGCTCGTCTGCGGATGAGATCTTTGCAGTGGGCACTCAAGCTCCAGTGGTCTGTCCTCTGGCAGGCTGTCGGACCCTGTTCAGGTGCCGCCCTCGGTAGCCCGGGACCTTCTGTGGTGGGCCGTCGAGGGCAATCTGATGAAGGGGGCCCCATTTTGGCTGCCCTGGCCGGAGGTGACGATCGTGACGGACGCATCCCTCACGGGATGAGGAGCTCATGCCAACGAGTTGACAGTCAGCGGTCGTTTGTCTCCGTCGGAGACCAGACTCCATATCAATCTGTTGGAGCTGAGGGCCGTCAGGCTAGCCCTGAAGGCTTTTCTGCCGACTGTGCGCGGAAAGAGTGTCCTGATTCTAACGGACAACACAGTGGCCATGCACTACCTCAACAAAAAGGGGGGGGCAGGGTCACTTCCGCTGTGCTGGGAGGCGATGCAGCTCACGTTCTGGGCCATACAGCAGGAAGTTTCGATCTCGGCGGTTCATCTGGCCAGAGACGACAACGAGACGGCGGACGCTCTGAGCAGGCAGAGCAAGATCTCTCACGAGTGGGAGCTGACTCAGGAGATTCTCTTGGAGATCTTCGCCCTTTGGGGGACCCCTCAAGTGGATCTCTTCGCCTCCAGTGTCAACCGGAAGTGCGAAAGGTTTTGCTCGCGGGAATTTCCTCCAAAAGGAGCCTTAGGAGACGCATTTGTGGTGGAGTGGTCATTCCCACTGCTGTACGCGTTTCCTCCAGTCCCCGTCATCCCGCAAGTGCTGCGGAGGTTACGGAGGTTCGGTTCCCGGATGATCCTCATTGCTCCGGCGTGGGCCCGGAGGACGTGGTACCCGGACCTTCTAGACTTGTCCATCTGCCCTCCACGTCGTCTTCCTTACCGAGACGATCTGCTCTCACGGGGGGGGAGGGGTCAGGTTCTCCATCCAGAGGTCAGATCCCTCAATCTTCACGCTTGGCTTCTGAAAGGTTGAGGTATAAGGATTGGGACCTCCCTGAAGACGTGATGGAGGTGTTGCTCTCGGCCAGGCGGCCGGCAACTAAGTCTCTGTACCGTTGCCATTGGAGAAAGTTCTGCGACTGGTGCAGAGTTCAGAATGTGGATCCTTTTGAATGTGACATTCCCATGGTTCTGTCTTTTTTGCTTTCTTTGGCCCACAGGGGCTTGCAAGTGGGGACCATTAAAGGTTACCTGGCGGTGCTGTCCATATTTAAGCGCTCGTCTGAAGAGTGTTCCTATTTTAAAATTCCTTTAATTTCGCAGTTTCTGAAAGGGCTCACTAATGTGTTCCCTCCGTCACCTTTTCTGGTGCCAGGCTGGGATTTGAACCTTGTTCTTAAGTTTCTTATGAGTGCTCCGTTTGAGCCTTTACATTCTTGCCCTTTGAGGCTGTTAACTCTGAAAACTGTGTTTTTGGTTGCGGTTACTTCCGCTTGCAGAGTGAGTGAGTTACAGGCGCTTTCAGTTAAGCCACCCTTCACTGTGTTTCAGAAGGACAGGGTGGTCCTTAGAGTTCGTCCTTCTTTTCTTCCGAAGGTGGTTTCGGACTTTCATTTGAGCCAGAAGGTTGTTCTTCCGGCGTTCTATCCGCCTCCCCATCCTGGTAAGGAAGAGGAGAGGCTCCATAGGCTTGATCCTAGGAGAGCGCTGAGCTTTTATATTTCGCGCATGTCCCGGGTCAGAGTGGACGATCAACTTTTCATTGGTTACGCTGGAAAGCGTTTGGGACAAGCTGTGATGAAACAGACTTTGTCTCGTTGGATTATTTTAGCTATCTCCGAGTGTTACCGCTTGGCGGGTAAGGACCCTCCGGCTGGCTTGCGGGCCCATTCTACCAGAGGAGTGGCTGCGTCTACTGCCCTGCAGAGGGGAGTTCCTATTCGTCACATCTGTGATGCAGCCACCTGGGCTTCAGTACACTTTTGTACGTCACTACTCCCTCGATTCCATCAGAGGGCAAGATCTGGCCTTTGGCAAGGCAGTTCTCTATTCCGCAATTTGATTGGGCATGCTAAATTTGTATTCTAAATTCTTTCCCACCTCCTTGCTTGGTACTGCTTTGGGAGTCTGCCATAGATATGGAATACGTCGGAGGACCCTCGAAGAACAAGTTACTTTCTTACCTGGTAACGTTCTTTCGATGGGATGGTCCGACGACGTATTCCATATCGCTCCCTCCCTGCCTTCCCCGCTGCAGAATTTCTTTTGCGATTGCAGCTTGCGTTCTGCAAGGCCTTGTGTGTCTGACTGGCAGAAAACTGGTGGCACACGTTCTGGGCAAAAACTATAACTGAGGCTATGGGCGTCGTACGTCCTACTTATCACATCGGGTGACGTCGGCCGTCGGAGGAGGTCCTCGGGGACGGCGCATCGACGTCATCGACGCAGGACGCAGACGCCAAAGATTTTTCCGAAGCAGCACAGCTGTGGACATTACCTGTCATAGATATGGAATACGTCGTCGGACCATCCCATCGAAAGAACGTTACCAGGTAAGAAAGTAACTTGTTCTTCTCTGCCTTGTCTTCAAATCTCTCCATGGTCTTGCTCCCCCTTATCTCTCCTCCCTCCTCTCTTTCTACTTGCCCTCCCGTTCCCTTCGGTCTGCTGACCACTTCCTTCTCACTGTACCTCCGTCCCCCTGTGCCTCCTCCCGTTTCCGCTTCGTCCAACTCCTAGCCCTTCTGCACTGGAACTCCCTTCCTCTTGCAATCGCTCTACCCCAACCTTCTCCTCATTCCACACCTCCCTTAAATCTCTCCTTCTCCATTCTCCTCCTTGAAACCCCTTCCCCTTCCTGCCTCATCTCCCTCCCCTACCTCCCCACTGTCACCTTTCCCCTTCCCTCCTCCTACTCATCATCACCCCTCCACCCAGTCCTACTCCACTATTCTCCCTATTTCCTTCAGTTAATTGCTCTTCTCACTGTTTTGTTGACGGATTCATATTGTAATTAGCTTCTACCGTTATATTGTTTATGTTTCCATGTATTAAGTTGTTCAATTGTACAGCGCTTTGGTGTAAAGCGCTCTATAAATCAATAAATACAAATACAAATTAGAGGTCATTCTACCCCAGATTCATTGGTAGTAACTACTACAAGAAAAAGAGCAGGAGTCCCTTTATCAACAGGCGAGGCTCCCCTTGACAAGGAAGGGAAAAGACTTTATGCCCTGGGTAAGAGGGTTACTACAGCGGCAGCGTACTCCACGCGTATCGCCAATAACACTACTATATTGGCCAGTTATGCAGATGCGCAGTGGGCTTTAATACAAGAAGGCCTACAAGAAGCTCCAGAACCTCGACGGACGCGCTACTTACCACAGTCTCTGAAGGTAGGCAAGTTAGCCTAAATATTTTAAAGAACACTTTGGAGTCTGCCGAGACCGCCATCCGAGCCCTCGCTCAAGGCATTCTCCTCAAAAGACATGCGTGGCTCCGAAACTCAGGGTTTAAACCTGAGACGCAAGCGTCTCATATAAACAAACCTGTGGAGGAATCCAACTTGTTTGGAAAGGTGGTCGATGAGGCCTGAGAGACTGCGAAAAAAGAACATGAAACCCTAAAAAGTTTGTACCAAATCACCCAGAGACCTTGCACAAGGCGAGGATTTGGAAACAGAAGGTTTTTTCGTGGCGAACGCTCCACTGATCAGCAACACCCTTCAGGAAAAAACTGGAACTCTCCACATGGAACCAATACTTACAATACCCCGTACCCACAAAGGGGACAACGGCGTGGTAAGGGAAGAGGCAGGAACCCAACCCCCAGAGATTCTCCTGCCTCAGGCTCCAAATGACTCGAAGATTCGGGTCCCCTCCCATGCCTCTCCGGTCGGGGGACAATTGACATCATTCCTGAAAGCAAAGCATGGGAGGGAATAACCCCGGACCAGTGGGTGCTAAAAACCATAGCCCACAGGTACTGTGTAGAGTTCATCCAATCCCCAAAATACAAATCTCCACTTCAACGAAGACTAACTCCAGAACATCTTTGCATACTTCTTCAAGAAGTCGAGATACTGGAACAAAAAGAAGCCATAGAGATCGTACCTCTATCACAGGTAAAGGAGGATATTTATTGAGTGTACTTCCTTTTACCCAAAAAGGATCTAACATGCGTCCTGTTCTAGATCTGCGCCCAGCGAACAAGTTTGTAAAACCACAGAAATTTCGCGTTGGTCACCCTGCAGGAAGTAATTCCTCTGCTCACACAGGGGGATTACATGGCAACTCTGGATATGAAAGATGCATACTTTCATATTTCGATGTTGCCAGCGCACAGAAAGTACCTCAGGTTTATGATAGAAGATGAACATTATCAGTTCAAGGTACTACCCTTCGGCATAGCATCTACACCAAGGGTATTTACGAATGTACTAGCAGTAGCGGCAGCACACCTGCGCAGGCAATCCATCCCAGTTCATCCTTACCTCGACGACTGGCTCATAACAGGGGACTCCTACGAAACATGTCTATCAAATACCCAAAAGATGATAGGGAATCCTAGGCTGAATAAAAGATCTATCAACGAGAAGGAATCCAGCTTAGACCCCAATCAAGTCAAACAATTCCTATGGGCTTTAATTCGAACAAAGGACGGCCTCGTCTTCCCCTCCAACGAGAGGATTCAAAACATGTTATTTCAAATCTCTCACTATGTAGCCAGTCGAGAGGTAACAGTATGCAAGGCTATGCGTCTGATAGGAATGATGGCGTCATGTATCTATTTAGCTCCTCACGCGCCTGCGCATGCGCCCAATGCAAGTGTGGCTAAGCAACCAGTGGTGTCAGGCCAACGGACAGTGGGACGATTTAGTAGTGGTCTCGCCGGCTCTAGTTCTCTCACTGCGGTGGTGGTCGAGGGGAAACCTCTTGAAAGGGAAATCCTTCACCAACCCCGCAGTGGAAGCCACTCTTACTAAGGATGCCTCCCTGACAGGGTGGAGAGCCCACCTGCTCCAACAGACAGCAAGCAGAGTTTGGTCGCCAGACATAGCGTCCAACCACATAAACAGCACTGAAAGCGTTTGAAACATAACTACAGGGAAAGACTATCCTAATCCTTACAGACAGCACCACAGCCATGTACTATCTGAACAAACAGGGAGGTACTCATTCTCCAGGGCTGTCCAAACTGTCTCAGAATATTTGGAAGTGGGCTCTCAAACGCAACATGTTCCTGGTATCACAACATGTTCCAGGGGAATTCGGATCTTCTGTCAGACGTACTCAGCAGAGACTTTCCGTTGCCCAGGGAGTACGAATGGCGATTACACAGAGACATTGTCGCCAATGTTTTCGCACAATGTTGTTTTCCGGAGATCAATCTGTTCGTGACCAAGATTATGCCTCCAGGTACCCCCAGAACCGATCCAAGGGGATCGGACTCTGGATAACATGGTCAGGAAAATTTGTTTACGCTTTTCCTCCTCCCAACTCCCCTTCTCAACAAGATTGTGCACAAGATGCACCAGGAACCAGTCACGATGATACTGGTGGCCCCCATGTGGGCCCGCCAACCCTGGTTCGCTCATCTGATGGAGCTGTCCCTATCTCCACCAATGAAATTGCTTTGCACGTACAACATGTTGTCGCAAGACAAAGGGGAGACGTTTAATCAATGCCCACAAACACTGAACTAAGCGGCCTGGCTCCTGAGGTCATAAAGTTCGGACACCTGCAGCTCCTTCAAAGATGTAGGGACATCTTCAGGGAAGCAAGGAAACCTAACACTAGATATTGTTATTCTAGTAAATGGAAGCGGTTTGTCATCTGCTGTAACTCAAAGGGCATCAACCCAATCGACTGCTCTCCCACTCACATTGTCCTATACCTAACTCACTTAATTGATTCAGGCCTAGTCTACAACTCGATAAAGGTGCACCTAGCGGCACTTTCCGCATATACAACATCACAACAGAAGGTGTCATGGTGGAAGATTCCAGCGATTAAGGTCTTCATGGAAGGAGTAAAGAGAATTCACCCTCCCATTTCCAACCCGGCTCCCGGATGGGACCTAAATGTGGTGTTAACTAGGCTTATGGGAGCTCCTTTCGAGCCCATGTACAAACCAAGTCTTAAGAACCTCACCCTCAAGCCTGATTTTCTAATAGCAATCACCTCTATTAGAAGAGTAAGGGAACTACAGGCACTCTCTATTCTAGATCCTTTTGTCACAGTTCACAAAGACAAGGTGGTTTTGCGCACTCACCCTAGATTTGTGCCTAAATGTATTTCCAAGTTCCATGTGAACCAGTCAATAGAGCTACCAACGTTCTTTCGAAATCCCTCAAGCCTGGGGGAAAGAACCCTGCACACACTGGATGTACACAGAGCTGTCATGTTCTATATGGAAAGAACTCGTCCACTAAGAAAGACTGATCCGTTTTTCGTGTCTGTGGCCACAGGAAAAGGAGATGCAGTCTCCAAATCCACTATTTCTAGTTGGATTGTCAATTGCATTACACTCTGCTACTATCTTGCTAAGAGAGAACTGCCCTTCAAGCCAAGAGCACATTCCACTCGAGGCACTGGCGCTTCCATAGCATTCATTGCAAATGTTCTCCTGGAGTCTAGTTGCAAAGCGGCAACCTGGTTTTCTGTACACACCTTTACAAAACACTATTGCCTAGACACTCATTCTGGGTCTGATTCTCAGGTGGGACAGGCAGTACTAAGACATCTTTTCACTACTGTTCCTTTTCACAACCCACCTCCAACTCTGGGTACTGCTCTCTAGTTTATGCACAGCATGCAATTCTAATCAGATTGACAAACATCAGAAGACATGCATTACTTACCGTAAAAGCATTTCTGATGGTTGTATCTGCTTATATTCACATGTGCCCACCCTTCCTCCCCGCTCGGATGGAAGGAACATAGACATCTTACTACTTTCTCTCTTTTCTGTACTCACTCACGACAGTCATAAGGCTCCCTCTTGGCAGAAAAAATACAATCGGAGGGACCTCGACGTGTGAGGGATCTTGGGTACACTACACGTCACATAGGGATAGTGTAACGGGCACACCCATGTCAACGTCCCCTTTCGATTCTCAAATGACAATCTGATGTACTCCGTGGTTACCACTGGATGTCGAACTATGCCGGACTATGCACAGCATGTGAATCTAAGCAGATACAACCATCAGAAATGCTTTAAAGTAATGCATGTCATACTGGGCACCCTCTGCTCCTACCCCCTACCCTGAGTAAAAATATTGGCTACAGGCCTCCCCACAGCTACAATTGGTTATATTTTCTATTTAAAAGCATTCACCGGATTCCAAGATGGCCGCCTAGGGAGCAGGACGCGTCGCCCCGCACTCCCGACCTGCGTTGTGAGTCAGACCCGTCCACAGGTTCAGCAGCCCTCCCCGGCGTATGGACGGGTTGCCGGTGCTCCCAGGAAGACCTCGGTTCATCGAGTTGCAGACGCCCCCGGAGCGGACGGGGACAGCACGCCCGTGACGGTGGGCACTCCCACGGCTTGGCTCCGGAGTATCCTGTTGAGGTGTGACCCCGGGTCGCGGTGCGGGGCGCCTGTCTTGCGGTTGGTGTTCTCTCCATAACCCCCCCCCCGCGCACCCCGGTGAGCTGAGCGGGGGGGGCTTCAGAGGGTGGCCGCCGGTGGGCTCAAGGCCCCTCTCCCCTGGTCCCGGGAGCTCCGCCTGACTGGCGCGCCTCGACCATTTGGTCGGCTGGCGTTGGAGGTGGCAGGGCAGCCCGCGGCCCGGATCAGGGTCCTTTATTTTGGACTAGGAGAAGCTGGAGTGCCCCCCGCGCCCTTCAGAGGATTGCGAGGCAGAGCGGGTGGACCGCTTCGCCCCGCAAGGGGCTGGCCAAGTGGAACTTTTCTGCTCCCCCTCGCGGGGGCACATCACCGGCAGCGAGGAGGGCGGCAGGTGGACTGATGTTGCCCCAGGTCAGTGCTCGTTGAGGAGTGTGGGCTTCCTGTGTGGCGGTGGTGTGGGACCCTTGGGGACTGGAGTGAGGAACGGCTCTCCTAGTTAAACTCTACAGAGAGACTTGCGCGGCAGGCGTTGGAGCGGGGCCCCCCCGTCATAATTCTTGCGCGCCGCCAGGGAGATTCTGTGGGGCCTGGCCTGCGGGGGCGCCGACTGGTCTTTGCCTAGTGGGAGCACAGTTACTTGGGGCTTTGCCTGGCTAGTGGTGTGCCCGCTCCTGCCGCTCCGGGAGTAGTTGTAGCGCTCTCGGGCGGATCTCTGGAGGCGGGGGTGGTCGGCGCCCTTAGCTGCCAAGTCACGAATCAAAAATAGAGACGGTCCACCCCATGAGAAGCCCCCGAAAAAAGACACCGGAGGGCCCCCTCACGAAATTCTGGTCCAGGGAAGCAGAAGCGGCCGAGGACACGCAGGCCACCCAGGATTCCTCAGGGAGCGCCCCCGCGGACTCCCGTGAGGGTCAAGACAGACCATTTACCCAACCTATGCTCTCGCAGTTTATGGGAGAGCAGATGGACAAGTTGCGCGAGGACCTAGCTGAAAATCTAAGAGACCTTAAAAGAGACGTCAATAATATTGAGGAGCGTGTGGACATTAACGAGTGGGCCATACAGGAACTGTCAGAGGACGCTAAAAAAGCGGACAATTTGCTAGAGTCTCTGGCTACGGCCACGCAAAATCTGGAATTACTGGCAGAGGATTTAGAGAACAGGTCTCGAAGGGCAAACATTAGAGTAAAATCCCTGCCGGAAGATGTCCAGGACCAGCAGCTAGGCCCGGTCTTGAAAGCTATATTTGTTGACTTGCTGGAAGCCAATCCAGACCCTGAAATGCAGTTCGACAGAGTCCACAGGGTAGGACCGCGCAAAGCTGAGCCAGGAACCAAACCGCGAGACGTTCTGGTTGCCTTCCATAGCTATGCAATGAAGGAGAAGATCATGGAAAGAGTGAGAAAGGCTACCTGTATCACCTACAATGGCCAAGAAATTTCGTTGTATCGCGACCTGTCGAGGAGCACTCTAATTAAAAGGCGACGGATGGGTCCGGTCCTGTCCTTCTTAAGATCGCAGCATATCCGGTACAGATGGGCCCACCCATTTGGTTTGTCTTTCACGTGGCAAGGTTCCCACCATAAGATCACGACCTGTGACCAAGGGATGTCTTTGTTGGGCCTAGAAGAGCAGGCCCCGCCCCCACAAGAGGGCACCGATGATCTTTCAGCTATTCGAAAGCCTTGGGAATGGTCTACAGCCAGGCATAGGAGAGGTCGCAAGAGGCCTACAGATTTGGACTGCGCAAAGACTACAGCTGGCGGGCCCACTGACCGGTTGACGAAGCAGGGTGGTTCTCCGTCAGTATCTTGAGACTTTCCTCGGTGGAGCTAGGTTAATGATTGGAGTCCGGGGAGGGCGTTATCGACAGCTGTTCACGAGTGGTGGATGGGTTGTTTGAATGAGTGACGAGGGAGGCGGGTTGGGGGTGGAGGGTGGCTGGGACTCTTGGAATGGGGAACAGTTTCCCTGCGTTGGAAGTATCCGGGTTGGTTAATGGGTTCGGCTCTCGTGGCACATCACAAGGGGGGCTAAGGGCCAGTCGTTCCCGCCTGGAGGGGGATTGGGTGAGGGAGGGGAGGTGAGTAAGGGGAGTGGGGGGGGGGGTTTAGATTCAGGGTTCAGGGTGAGGAGCCTAGCTATGGCGCCCTTGGCAGGAGTGCAAGATGTATACAAAAATAGTAACTCTTGAGGAGGTGCATGCAGGGTTTTCCAGTGTTAATATAGCCCACATAAAGCGAGCTAATGACTAGTTCCAAGGTGGTAACATTTCTTTCCCTAAATGTGAATGGTCTCAATTCCCCGGTTAAGAGGCGAAGAGTCGAGAGGTTTCTCAAGAGAGAGCAGCCCCAGGTAGTAGCCTTGCAAGAGACTCATGTGCACGCCAAGGATTCTCATAGCATTAGATTTTGGGGATATTCCAAATTGGTACAGGCCATGCAACCTAGCAAGAAAGGGGGGGGGTCTTAATTGCAATACGTGACAGGTCAGGTCTTTCCATTAGAGGCATGCAGAAGGATAGTCAGGAATTGTGTTTGGCCGTGTTGGTGGAGGGCACGGGCGAGATCATCACGGTGGCGACTCTATACGCCCCAAATCAGGCCCAAGACGCCGTTCTACAAAAATCCCTCACGAGACTGGGGAATTTCGCGGTGGGTAACATAGCCCTAATGGGGGACTTCAATTTGGCATGGGACCCGGCCATAGACAGGAGCTCCGTTTCGGGGGGGCGACTCAGAGCGTCCCATCAGGCGATCTGGTAAGGAAACTGAGGGATTTGGCCCTGGTGGACACTTGGCGGGAACTTTACGGTCAAATGCAGGGGTTTACATTCTACTCACATGCACACCGCTCTCATTTCCGGATAGATTATGCCTGGATCTCAATCACTGCTAGGGAGGGTTAGGGCATTGGAGATTGGAGCGATTACATTGGGCGATCATGCCCCGCTCACTCTGATATTGGCAGCCCCCAGGGGTCCCCCGTCCTTCTGAAAATGGAGGTATCCAGCCTTGCTTTTTAGGGATTTGCTCTTGGTTGGAGAGGTGGAGAAGGAACTGGGAGATTACTCACACAATAACAAGTGGGAAGACACTACCCCTCACAATTGGTGGGACGCCCTTAGGCCACAATTAGGGGAAGGATCATTGCAATTAAAGATAGAAGGGAACAGGAACTGAGGTTGGAGGAAACACGTTTGGAAGTGAGGCTGAAGGAGATTATGGCTCGTATGGGCACGGGGTTGTCGGCAGCCATCAAAAAAGAATACAGAGCCGTGCGGGGCCAGTTAAACATCATACAAACAAGAGCGGCTGAACGTAGCCTCCTTTGTCACCGACAAAGACACTACGTCAAAGGCAACAAAGCTGACTGTTTGCTAGCCAGAAGGTTACGTAGGGAAGCAGGTGATAAGACAATAACAAAAATAAAGGGTGGGGATGGAGTCTTGCTTACGTCAAACTCCGACATTGAAGCTCAATTTACTAAATTCTACACTGCCCTCTATAGCTCAAATCACCTTGATTGCTTAGACCAGGAGGCTTACCTGCAGAAGGTTAACATCAGACGGTTGTCACAGGAGGATAGGGACGTGATGGAGGCCGAGATCACGGCAGATGAGGTGAGGAGAGCTATTACTAGCCTTCCGTCCGGCAAAGCCCCCGGCCCGGATGGGTTTGCGGTTGAATTTTACAAGATCCATAGGGAATTTCTGATTCCAATTCTTACCAAACATTTTAATTATATGGGGGCGACAGGCTCTCTTCCCAATTCTATGAATGAGGCCAAGATAATTTTGATACATAAACAGGGCAAAGACCCGGCGGACTGCGCGTTTTACCGGCCCATTGCTCTAATTAACGTGGACGCAAAGATTCATGCTAAGATTTTAGCTAACCGCCTTGAAACCATCCTTCCCAAGTTAATCCACCGTGACCAATCACGGTTTATAAAGGGCAGACAAACCTCAGATAATGTGAGACGGTTGGCACACCTGGTTGAAAAGTCTCAAAAGAAGAACATACCGGCCCTCCTTCTAGCTATCAGGCTTTCGACCGGGTTGAGTGGGGCCTCTTGTTTGCGGTCTTGGGTCAGATGGGGTTTGGCCCGGGTTTTATAGCTCGGATAAGAGCGAACTACCGAAGCCCGGTCATACGTCTTGCAATTAATGGCCATGTCTCAGCCCCGATACTGGAGGGAAGAGGCACCAAGCAGGGCTGTCCGATGTCGCCGCTCCTTTATGCTCTCCACCTCGAACCCTTCTTGGAGATGGTCAGAGGGACTGAGGACATCAAGGGAATTCCATTTGGGGGAGAGATTCATAAGTTTGCGGCCTTCGCCGATGACATGATCTTTTTGTTTACCCTCCCGGCCACCTCTCTGCCAGCGGTGGGAAGAGAGCTTAACAGATTTGGGCAGGTAGCGGGTTTAAAAATTAACATCCATAAGTCTGAGGTGCTTCCCCTTACCTTGTCTTCATCTGCCATTCAGGACCTCAGAAGGGTTTTACTATTATAGGTGGGTTGACTCCTCTTTGAGGTATCTGGGGATCCAACTGACCAAAGCGGTTGAGCACCTCTATGCAGCAAATTATCCCCCGATTTTGCAGAAGGTGAAATCCAAGTTGGTGGACTGGGGTCCCCTGGAGATCTCTTGGTTGGGGAGAGTTAATACTTTAAAGATGGCAATTCTTCTGCTCCTCCTATATCACTTTGCGGCCCTTCCGGTCTGTGTCCCTGCTTCTTTTTTCAGAGCCCTGCAGAAAATAACGAGTAGGTTCGTATGGAACCATAAGCGCCCAAGGGTAGCAACCTCCACGACGAAAGCATTGCCAGAAGGAGGGGGATTGGGGGAACCTGACATCCGAGTGTACTATCTAGCAGCACAATTGAGGGTCATTAGAGACTGGCAAAGGGACGATAGGGGCAAGGTGTGAAGGTGGATGGACGGGGCGGTGGTTGGGAGGGACCTGGAGTGGGTTTTGTGGCTCCCAAAGCAAGACAGGCCAACCAGAATGTACTGTAGTGCAATAACGTCTACAATAGGGGAGGCCTGGGATCAGGCTGTAATGAGAGCTCAGATCACCTCCTTCCCATCAGCGTTCTCACCCCTGCATGGTAACCTGCAGTTCTTCCCTGCGGCCACATATGACCCGAGCTTTGACCCTTGGTTTTCGGGAGGTTGTAGGATGCTGCGTGATATGCTAAAGGGGGCGGGGGTGAAGCAGTTCCAGCAGTGTAAGAGGGACTTCGGAGTGGGGGAACAGCAAAGATTCTCGTACCTCCAGATCAGGCACTGGCTCTCCCATCCATCAATAAAGCAGACGGGCTCTCGCTCCCTTACCCAGTTTGAAATGTTCCTAGATACTGAGTCGGTTGATAAGGGGTTAATTTCCTCCATTTACAGACTAATAAAACGTGAGGAACCGATACACTCTAGGAACTGTTTGAGTAAATGGGCGCAAGATCTTGGGTCAGGCATAGAGAAACAGGAATGGCTTCGGCTATGGTCCCAAATCCCAAAACTTGCAAAGTCTATTCAAATTCGTGAGATCTGGGTGAAGCTCTTACTAAAATGGCACCGCACCCCCTTAGGCTACATAAAATGTTCCCCACGGTTTCAGAGAAATGCCGGAGGGAATGCGGGGAGGTGGGTTCATGGTCTCACATATGGTGGGAGTGCCCGAAACTTGATGCGTTCTGGTCACAGGTTCAACGGGCTACGCCCAGGTGTTGGGGCTTTGGGGGTCTGACGACAGGGGTAGAAGCTTGTTGGGCTTAAACGCGGTCTTCTCCAACCTGTCCTCCAGGGCGGATCGTAAATTATATGTGATAATGATGCTGTCTGCTGCTCTGGTCTTAGCTAGAAGGTTGAATTCGAAGGTCCCACCTCAGGAGCACGAGTGGGTTGCGAAGCTTTGGTCACTGGTCGCTATGGAATGGTTAACTTGCTCGATCCAGGGGTGTCCTATGCGCTTTTACACGGACTGGGCCAGTCTTCTGTCATTTCTAAGAGAAGGTACACGCAGGGCCTGGTGCCCCAAAGCGATGGAACTCCTGGGCATAATTCGCCCTCAAGACGAATCAGACTTGTGAATCTACCTTGACTGTTGTTTATGTTGCTAGCTCATCTGTTGATCTTGGGCTATCTCTGAACCTCTGGGATCTGGGAGGGATGAGAGGGGGGAACGGTGGGGGGAGTTGGGGGGGGGCTTAGGCGCTAGGCTGTTGACCTTGTTGCTCTTGTTTCTTTGAAAATTCTGTTAATAAAAACTTATTGGGAAAAAAAAAAGCATTCACCGTTATCCTCCCAGCCCCCTGGCATACTCTGGCCCACCCTACAGTTTGAAGACCACTAAAACCTTAAGTCTTTTCCAACTTTTTTATGCAGGGTATTGGGAAATTTGTATTTTTGTTGTTTCTCATTCTAACGACAGTCAGTTTTACATGTTCACTAGCCTTTTCATCGTGGGAGTGGTCTTGTTCTATATTTGCTCACATCTTTTTAAACTGATTGTATCACTTCTTTCACTATTTTATAGTCGCACCGAGAAGTGCATAGGCCTCATTTTGGCCATTTGTTCCTGCACATAATGGAATAAATAACCTTTCTTCATCTTGGGAATGGTATGCTGTCTGGTCATCAAATCCTCATGACTGAAACATGTAACCTTCCTAGATGTGCTTTAAGTAGTCCAGAGGATTGGCCTAGTAGTTTAGCACTTAGTTGCTAGCTTCTAGTAAATCCTGAATTAATCAGTGTCTTTTTCATTAATACAGTGGAAACAATATTTCTTTTAATGAATTGATTTATATGTAGTAATTGGTAACTATGTCCTTGGTTTCTCTCCACAACCAATTATTTGCCTCATGCTGTTCCCTGTATAGTGTGTAATACAAGGTTTATAATAAATTGGCAACTTTTCTGTGAGATGGAAACTTGATGTTGTGTCTTGAGGTAGTTATAATCTTACAGTCAGTATTCTTTTCTTACTCCCTTTAGGTTGTGTGACCGGACCAAACTGGGGCACCTGGAAGTCATGCCACGTTCTGTTATCATCAGGATCTTTTGGCCTGAAACCAAGTCCTCTATTTTTTTAACCAAATCAGTCAATATTCTGGTAGATTGGATCATTCACTCCCACAGAGAAAAGTACCAGGCTGATGCTGTGAGTTCCTTTAGGATCTATAATAAAATGAAAATGTTTTTGGTTTTGTTGTATATGTAAATACTTATCAGTGCTTTGTGTTTTGTTCACCCCAAGCAACTGGCCAAATTATTTGATGTCGGATATTTCAATTGAAATGGTAAAGGGAGTCTGCTGCCTCCACTATGATGAGCAGGCCTGAACCAGCTGCCCAGTCTAGACAGACCTTCCAGTGGGACTTGGAAAATATCCATCACAGAAGTCTAATTGTATTGGATGGTGAAAACCCTACCGCCCAGACCTGTTGTGTGACAGTGCTGGTAGATTGCTCTTGGGCAGTGCCACATGTGAGGGGTCAGCAATCCGAGGCGGACAACTTTATAAAGGTTCTTCACAAGTAGCCATTTTATTAAACTAAATGGGTGTGATTAACACCTTGCTTTCCCTAACCTAACAAGGATTTCCCTTCCTATGAAACTAAGACTAAAGGAAAACACTCTAATAAAAAAGGTATCTGTCCCTCACACTTGTACAACAAAATCATACAGGTATCCTATGGCTGTTCAAACCTAATAGAATAATGCTTAGATTCATACATAATCTTCATAACCATATAATCTTGCAAGCAGGGTCACTTTCCCTTCTGCAGGACTAAAGCAGGATTTTCCAACTCAAATTTTCAGTCAATAAAGTTCTTTGCTATAATCCAGTTCTGCTTCAAAGTCAATACAAAGTTGCTTTCAATAGCCACGTTTTGCCTCCAGCACCAAGTTTCTTCACTTGGCACTTGGATTGTTCCGCTGTCAGACAAAGTTCATCACTCTTCAGAATAATTGTCAGGTTTCCACAAACTCTGCTTAATAAACCAAGAAACTTTATATCAAAACTAATACACAATACTTCAATGTGACTTGTCTGCTTTGAAAGACAACTGCTTTCATATTTCCCGTTCATAAACAACATGTTGTCAGAATGTTTTCATCACAGTTCATCAAACAAATTAGTGGACTTTCCACTTTCTTCCACAACCACCTTCCACCACCATGCAGTACTTCAGTATTTTGTTCCTGGTCCACTAACCTGCCAGCAGTAAAAACGAACAGTCCCGTTCCTGAAATACTTGCCTGCCAGGACAAAAACTACCACTACAAAGTACTCTGCGGTTTGGTTTGGTTTCAAACTTTAAAGAAAATCTTTGACTTTCACCAGCATTGAAATTCTCAACCTCTTTCATAGGGATACAATACACATTGATGCTGTTTCTTCCATTGGTATGTTTGCAACTGTATTGCAGGTTAACTTCCTCTCCTCCTTGAAGCTTTCTAAAAGGATGGCTTCTGTCCTGCCACCTTTGTGTTTCTACGACATCATCAGTTAACTGTTTGTAACGTCTCTGTTCCACTTTTCTCTCTGTAGGAAAACGGTTTCCTCTTTTTCTTATAATTGCCTTCTTTTGGCTTAGGCAATGCTGGTTGCTATTGTGTTCCAATATTGCCTCCTCTTTACTTTGACAATGGTTGTTGTAATCTAGTTAAAAAATGTCCCCCTCTCTGCTTTGGCAAAGGTTGTTACAGTTCCTCTTCTCTCACTTTCCTTCAACCTAAACATAAAAATGAGCTCATGTCCTGTTATTTTCATTCCCATCTAATAGCTCGCATGGTATGGGAGGAGAAGCTTACACTGAATTCTCTAGGTGTTGATCTTTATGAACTCAAAAATAAGAGTGATGCTTCAGCTTTCCTGTCCTTTTTGTCATTGCTTCAAAAAGTTGCCAGGTAGGACAATGGGTCAACTATTAATCCAACATTTGATCAAATTGGTGAGTCAACCACAAATATAAGACTGGTCTTGGCTTGAAGTAGCTATACAAATGTTTACAAATAGTCACCAGGCCCCATAACTACCCTAAAGACCAGCCTTTACTGCTATCTTCATGGAACATCTGTGGTCAGGGTAACTTGGTGACATTTTAATTTTTTTCATTTTTTACTTTTTTTATTATCATTTTGCAGTAACATGCAGTTATCCAATACAATGATGATTCAAAACACAACTCAACAACCAAATGCGTAGCAGTGGTTCGAGATACCGCCCTCCCCCACACCCCCATTCACCACCTGTATTATTTTATTACATGTGTCTGTTCTTCTCACACACTCATCTTGGAGCTTTAACTAGTCAAGTGTTGAGCACTCGTACCTGCCGCTTCCAGTTAAGTCTTAATTCCATCCCACCTCATGGGTCTGTGTCCATTGGCCCCCCAGTGGAAGTTCCGTTCACGGTTCACCTTGGCCATCTGCCTCACTGTTGCTTCCTGTGCAACGAAGTACTGCATGTACGGTCCCCAAATATCCTTAGGTTTGGCTTGCAAATACCTTAATCGACCATACTCTGTCTCCATTGCGTTACACTACAGGGTATCTGCCCTCCATTGCTCCATGTTTGGGGCCTGTGTGCTGCCCCACACCATTGCCACTTGTCATTTAGCTAAAAGTAAGAGTAGTCCCACCAGCTTCCTTGTTTGTCTTGGGATGTGTTTGGTTTATCCCAGTAGTGCTATCATTGGTATAGGGTCCACCCTTTCCCCAACTATCCCGGTCAGTGTCCTGAACACTTGTGCCCAATACTGCTGTATCCTAGGGCACCCCCATGCCATGTCTAGAAACTCTGCAGGTGAAGTGGTGCACCGAGAACAGTTATCGAAAGTTTCTGGGAAAAATGTTTGTAATATCGCTGGGGTGTAATTATCTGATGAAGGTACTTAAAGTGTATAAACTTGAATCTGGCATTGAAAGCCACCCTCCTTGCTTCCCCACAGCAATAGGCACATGCCTTGTCTGTTTTTGTGCCCCCTAGTGATTTTTCCCGTTTATTCTGGGACGAGTCATCTCGTCGCACCCGGATGTCCATGCTTTTATTACAAAGAGTTGATACCACCTTGTTACTTTCGTCCTATTTGAGCATGTGGTCTAGTATAGGGGACACCTCGGTTTCCCAAGGGAAAGTTTGAAAGATTTGTTTAAGGGACTCCTTCAATCGAAAGTACAAAAACAGATCTAGTGACGCGTGTGCCCCCTTATTTTCTAACTCATCTGTCGTCCATGAAGCAGGTTATATTCAAACGCTTCATTAGTTCCACGTACCCCTTCTCACTGGTCACTGGCAGTCCTGGTATATATATATAACCACGAGGCTTGGAGAGTATATGACTTCCCCCCCTTGTTTTATATTCGAGTAGAGCCCACAATTTGCAGGTCCGTTCTACCATATTTTGCACCTTCAGCGCTCTATCGGGAGAGGTAAATATGGTCGCTCTAAGGAGCAATGGGGTCACCAGGGCCCTCTCCACCTCTACATGTCTCCAGTCTGCCAGACCCTCAAACCAGTATAGTAGGAACCCCGCTTGTGCAGCTTTGTAGTATGTTTCGAAGTCGGGTAGTGCTAGACTCTCCCTGTCTAAAGGGGCTACTAGTTTATCCTAGAATATACATGCTTGTTTCCCCGCCTATATAAACCGCAGGGTTACAGAGCACAACTCTTCGGAAATACTCCCTTGGGGTGACAGCAGAACATTAAGAAACACATATAGAAAGCGCTGGAACAACACCATTTTAACCAATGATATCCTCCCATATAGGTTAAGTGGCAAATCCATCCACGTATTCACAGACTACGTAGTATGCTCCAGCACCCTCCCGTAATTTTGTTTGTATAGTTCCTCCGCCGATCGCACAACATTTATTCCCGGGTGCGAGTCTTGTGCCACTAAAATCCATATTCTCCAGCATGGGGTCTGGCATGGATTCACATGCTCATGAATATCCCCCGTCGTCAGGCTGGGAATCCCCGGTAAAGAAAAAAATCAGTATCATTTTCGTTTCTGATCTGTCTTTCTTAGTAGTAATCAATCACTGGTCTGTGGGTCATACTGCCCCCAGCCAATGACTGCCCTCTCCCTAAGCCCCTCCCCTGGCAGCCATCCTCAGATTTTTACCGCACGTTCAAGTGTTGGGAGTCCTCGTGCTTTAGCTCTCGAGCTTTTACTGCGTTTTGCGATTTTCTTCAAAGAGTTTAATCTCATTTTTTTGGTCAATCGAGCCTCAAGCTCCACCGTTTCTACTTCCAATCAACGGGGACCCGTTTCGGAATTTTCTACGCCCCTCAAGGGCAAAGTTTTGTCGAGTTACGCTTCTTGAATGGTTCCAGAAGATCTGAGGCCTACCTCGTGGGCATGGCCCAGGACAAGAGAAGCTCGACGCCCGGATCCAAGCTGTTCAGGAACTGCCCTGGATGCGGATTACAGAATGTTTTCAAGGAGGATGAGCATTCGAGATGTCTCTACTGCCTTCACGAAGACAAAACACACGTGAAGAAGGACTGTGCGTTTTGCAAGAACATGTCGGAACGGACCATGAAGGATCAGCGTATCCGCCTCACCAACTGGCTGGAAGGTAAGAGCCCAGCGGGTGACAAGTAGAAGAGGTCCGAGCGGTCTTCTAAGTCCTTTGAGGGCGCTCCGGCGACAGGGGCCCAACAGAAGGCAAAGCACAGCGAGTCTGCGGGCACCGGGAGTGCCGAAGGGTCGGGCTCCTTGGCTGCCAGGCAGGGCGCATTTTCACTGACGCCATCAACCACGAGCCAACGCTCTGGCTCGGGGAAGAGAAAATCCTAGAACCCGGGTAAGCTTCTGGAGAAGTCCCGGTCGATCTCGAAGGAGTCAGCCGAGGGGGAGCGAGGCGGCAACCCTCCCCCCAAGGTGAAGGCCTCAAGAGTGCCCAAGCTGGTGAAGGCCTTGATTCACCCGGCTAAGGCCTCTATCGAGGGAGTCGTGGAGGCCCTGGCTAAGCCTGTGGAGGCTACACCAGTGGAGGTGACCTCGGGCCCAGAGTTTCCCTGCCACCGCCGAGGGAATTGTTACGCTCACCTGGTCCCACAGAGGCGTCGATCAGAGCTGTGGTCTCCACCAATGTGACGCGTAGGGCCGAGATGACAGACTGGACTGGCCCACCTAGCTTCGTTTGCTTGGCCCGTGGCCCCACAGATCACCTTTGATGTCCCCTCTTATAGTCTCACCTGATGGTTTGAAAAGATGAGCTCTCCATCCTGCATTGAGCGCAGGGGCGCGTTGATAACCAGTTGCTTCACTGGCTCGAAGGAATTGGTGAGTTCCAGAATAATATTGACTCCGAGATTCCCGGCAAGACGCCGTAAGTATAAAGTTCGTAAGAGTTCAAATGCCTGACTTTCACTCTTGTCCGATTCCTTGCAGGTTGCAGCTTGATCCTAATGAAGAGTTCCTCGTGGCAACCGGTAGTATTCTGGTAAGGATTTGTATTTTCCAACACAGTTCGATAAAATAATGTCAATATGTAACCTGTTGCTTTCTCCCTTATTCAGGCGCTGCGAGAAAGTATGAAGTCTTGGGGAATAATACCTCAGGCGGTAAAATCAGGTAAGTCTATTGTGGTGAGGAGGGTTCCCCTTGTTAGTCCCTTTGTTTCACCTTGCTGTCCTTTTGTTTCCCCTTAGGGGCCGGGGTTCGGCGAAGATGCAGTGGAAGCTGTGCCGACCCGTGAAGAGGAATAGTACCCCCGGTGGTAAAATCAGGTAAGTCTATGGGAGGGTAACTAATATTCCTCTGTGTATTCCCTTGGCTAACCTTGCTGTTCTTGTCTTCTCCTTAGGTGCCGGAGTGCGGCGGGAACATACAGGAGGATGCGGTGGAATGTGAAGATGCTGCGAAGGCCGGTGAGTTCAGAGCGGCGCTGCAGCAGGCGAGGCGATGCGCATAAAATAACTTCTTTCTTCCAGCTCGAAGGCGCGATGGATAGGGAATTCAGGTAAGGATTAAAGGTATTGCTCTTGTTCTAAGCTTTTCTCCTTCTTTCTCCCTTTTTCTAGGAGCTCCAAACTCGAGGCGGGCGTGGCAGAAGGCTGGATGCAGACTTGCAGGCACGGTGAGCATTACGCTGCTGGATGCAGAATAACGCAAAGCATGTTCTGCTCTTCGGGCGTAGTTTAAATAGCCTCCAAAGTAGTCCCAGGTAAGTATTCCTCCCCAGCCCCGCCCGAGTAAAAAATAGTCCCTAAGCAAAGTAGTCCCTTCCAAGCCTCTTTTGGCTTGGAGCTCTTGCAGCATGATCTGCATCAGGTAAGTTTGCAGCATGGTCTGCATCAGGTGAGTTTTAATCTATGAGCCTGGCACCTATGGCGCCAGGACTGACTCTCCATATGAGCCTGGCGCCATAGGTGCCAGGACTGGACCCAAATAGCCCCAAGCAGGGGTTGTTGGGCTTGCTTAGGATAACTTGATGCCTGCTTCCGGGTTTGCTGGACGTGGTCAGGGTCCCCGGGGGTAGGCATCATGACAGGAATCCTCTTTTCAGCCCATCTATAAGACCCCCGTGAAGACCCCGGTGGAAAAAGAGGGGGGGTGGTGGCCGTTACGGATACAGCCTCTGAGGAGGAGCTGGTTGAAGTTGTGAAGGGCCTCAACAAGAGGTTTGAGGAGGTCCGGTCCCACGGGAGGAACCCCGAGGAGGTGGACAAAGAGAGTGACGGTGGCGGAGGAGGAGCAGCCATCGCGCCCGTCGCAACCAGTGCCCGAGCCTCAGGACAACTCAGTGGCTATTTTGATGGCAATCCAAACCTTATGCACGGAGATAAGGACGAGATTGCCTCTATCCCCAACGGACAACCCAGCAGAACCGGGCCCATCGGGGAGCCCTCCAAACAAGCGGAGGAGAGTTCACCCCCCCACCCTTCCAGCCCGCTCAGCCTTCATCTCCTTCCTCTGATCCTAGGGATGACACGGAAACAGATATGGCCACGACGGGGACAGATGACGACAGTGGTGACGACGGGATGGGTCTTCCATCACCACCCCCTCGGGCCTCCCCGCCCGATGAAATTGGCTCCTTCCACGCCATGATTGCCAGGGCATCTGAGCTTTTCCAGCTCTGCCCCGAAGAACAGAAGAAGGAAGGCTTCCTCTATCAACGGCGCAAGGCCAAGAGGAAGACGGTCCTCGCGGTGCCGCTGCTTGACGACATTTGGTACGAGGGACTTGCTATCCTGAAGAACCCGTCCACAACGCCTGTCAAGAGGGATCGGTACGAGAAGAAGTATCGGGTCCCCGATTCCGCCCCTTTGTGCCTTAGGGCACAGCCGACCCCGGATTCAGTTGTCTCGGCAGCGGCCAAGAAGAAAGCGGCGGGGCGACGGCTTCAACTTCCACCTCCCCACCTGATGGCGAGGGAAAGAAACTGGACGCCATGAGACGACGAGTCATCTCGTCTGCGGTGACGACAATTAAGGCGGCCAACGCCCTAGAGATTGTGGCCCGCTATGACAGGGAGTTGTGGTACAAGATCGCTCCCCTGCTGGACTTCCTACCGGACGACAAGAGGGTGGAGGCCCTGGGGATCCTTCAGGAAGGTGAGGTGGCATCGGACCACGCCATAACGGTGGCCACGGACATCGCTGACACCGGGTTCCGGCAGTTGGGCAACAGTGTTTGCCTTTGACGGCGGGGATGGCTCAAGGCAACAGATTTCCGCCAGGACGAACAAACCAGAGTTTTGGACATGGCCTTCGACGGGAACAACCTGTTTGGAAAAACAGTGGATGAGTCACTTCAGGCCATCAAGGCTGACACGGAGACGGCTATGGCCATGGGAGTTTTGCAGCAACGACGACCGCCCTTTCGTAACTCAGGAGGCAAGCAAGGTGCCTCCAAAGGATTTGGCGGTGGCTCCTCTACGTACCGCCAGGCAGCCCGTTCCTCGTCGCAAGAGGCCTGCAGAGGGCACGGCAAGTCAGGAGGATCTCGTCGCCGTCGCCAAGGAGGCCAGGGCGGCAAGGCTGCCTCCAAGCAGGACTGAACCGGCTGTAGCGTCGGGCCCCCACCTGAGCACCACGGTGGGAGGCCGGCTGGCGAAGTTCGTCAGCGTGTGGGAGTCCATCTCCACCGACCGTTGGGTGCTGGATGCCCTGGCCCACAGGCACTCTCTCGAGTTTGTAAAGAAGTGCCCTTGAATTCCTCCCATGGCCAGGAAGGAAAATCACATCCCTCAACTGCTGTTAGAAGTAAGGGCGATGCTCAAGAAAGGTGCAGGCTCTGGAGTATACTCAAGATACTTCCTCGTCAGAAAGAAGACAGGCGGTTCCCGCCCCATCCTGGACCTGCATCGGTTAAACCAATACATCAAGGCCCAGAAGTTCCGAATGGTCACCCTCCAGCACGTGCTGGGCCAGCTGGAGGCAGGCGACTTCCTATTGTCGCTGGGCTTGGAGGATGCTTACTTCCACATCCCCATTCTAAAAGGACACCGAAAGTTTATCAGATTCGTAGTCCAAGGACGGCACTACCAATTCAAGGCCCTGCCATTCGGATTGAAGTCGGCGCCCAGGTTATTTACCAAGTGCCTAGCGCCAGTGGTGGCGCGGCTGCGCCTGCGAGGGATCCACGTTTACCCTTACCTGGACGATTGGCTCATCCGATCAAGGACAAGGGAGCTTGCCGTCGAGCACACAGCGAAGACTGTCCAACTGCTCACGGACCTGGGATTCTCCATCAACTTCCCCAAATCCCACCTGGTTCCGTCGCAGGTCTCACTGTTTCTGGGAGCCAAGCTCGATACAGTGGCACGATTGGCTTCTCTGTCGGAGGAAAGGACGGAGGCCATCCTGGGCAAGGTGCAGCGCCTGCTGGCCACGAACGTGGCCAGGCTGAGGTCCATCAAGTCACTTCTCGGCATAATGTCCTCTTGCATCTACCTGGTGCGCCTATGCAGGCTGCGGATGCGTCCTCTACAGGAGTTCCTCGACGGCCGTTGGATGCAAGCGGCGGGCAGCTTCGAAGACAAGATCCCACTCAACGAGGTCTTCTGCCAAGCTGTTCGGTAGTGGGGCACCCGCACGCATCTCGCGGCGGGCCCGGACTTTCAGACCCCAGCACACCAGGAGACGGTGACGACGGATGCCTCCCTGGAGGGTTGGGGAGCGCACACCGGGGATCTTCACGCGAGAGGCCTTTGGCTCCCGGAGGAGAGGTCACTCCACATCAACATCCTGGAGCTCCGAGCAGTGTTCTGGGCTCTCAGGTCATTTCTCCTGTCCCTCAAGGGCAAGGTGGTGAGGATCTTCACCAACAACACCACCACGATGTTCTACATCCGGAAGCAGGGAGGAACCAGGTCCCCGGTCCTATCCAAGGAGGCCCAGGATCTGTGGCATTGGGCCGTTGCCCAGGGGATGTTTCTGGTACCCTTCCACCTATCGGGGATAAAGATCACCATCGCCGTCTCGCTGAGCAGGGAGTTGTGCTCATGCCACGAGTGGGAACTGCGTCAGGACCAAGTGGATCGGCTTTTCCGACGATGGGACAAACCCCAGATCAATCTGTTCGCGACGGCGGCGAACTCCTAGTGCCAGAGGTTCGCCAGCAGGTTTCCCCAGCTGAGGAGCATGGGCGATGCTTTCTCGTTCCCCCTGGGACGGCCTGTTCCTGAATGCGTTCCCTCCATTGCCGTTGTTACTGCGACTCGTCAACCAACTCAAGAGGTCCCAGTGCAGGATGATCCTCGTCACACCGGCGTGGCCAAGACAGATCTGGTTCCCGGACCTTCTGGACTTGCTGGCATTCCCCGCAGTCAATTTATCGACGGACGCAGATCTTCTCTCCAGAGACAGAGGCGCCATTCTCCATTACGACCCGGGGTCGCTGAACTTGCAGGCATGGCTCCTGCGGCACTAGAGTTTGGAGGGTACGATATCCCGGCGGACTGCAAGGAGGTGCTTGCAAAGGCCAGGGCGTCCTCAACTCTCAAGTGCTATGGACACAAATGGAAGAGGTTCTCTGTCTGGTGCCGTGCACAGAAGATTAACCCTCTTCGAATTACGGCCCCTCAAGTGCTGCCGTACCTGCTGTCGCTGGCCAAGGCGGGGCTGGCTCATGCCTTCATCAAAATACATCTGGTGGCGATCTCCCACTACACCAGAACTACAGGACGATCATCTCTGTGGTCTCATCGCCTGAGGGAGTTTATGAAGGGACTGTTCTGTTCATTCCCGCCGGTGAAGGCTCCGGCCCCTGCGTGGGAGCTCAACGTGGTGCTGACCAGGCTAATGGGGGCGCCTTTCGAGCCTCTGCATTCGGCACCGTTGAAGTTCCTGTCGTGGAAAACCGCATTTCTTGTGGCCATCTCTGCACGACGAGTGGGAGAGATCCAGGCCCTATCCTGCAAGCCTCCACACTTGACTTTTCACGAGACGAGGGTGGTGCTGAGGACGCACCCCTCCTTCATGCCCAAGGTGCCGTCGGACTTCCATCTTAACAAGCCCTTGGTGTTACCAGTTTTCTTCCCGTCGCCTTCGACGCCGGCCGTGAGTACTTTACACTTTCTGGATGTAGAAGTTCTACGTGGACTGCCCGAAGAGGTTTCGGAAGACATCACAACTGTTTGTGAACTTTGGACCTGTGAACCAAGGGAAGGCCCTCTCAAAGGCTTGCATTTCTAGATGGCTCTCCGGCTGCATCATGCACTGTCACCGGTTGGCAAACCGACCGTTGCCCGGCCGTCCAAGAGCCCTTTCGACCAGAGCGATCACTGCTACCACGGCGTTCTTGTCTGGTGTACCCCTGCTGGACATCTGCAGGGCTGCTACGTGGAGGCCGACGCACGCCTTCATGAGATTCTACTGCGTCGACCGGGATTCCAGGGAGGAGTCCAGGGTCGGCCAAGCACTGCTGCGCAACCTGTTCGCCTGAAGGTGGGCCTGGTGTGGAGGTAAGAGTTGCTTAATGTTGAGTTTATGTAATGCTTAATGTTGAGCCTTGCCACCTCCCGTGGTTGTGCATGTGTGTACTGCTATGTATTCTTATATTCATGAGCATGTGAATCCATGCCAGACCCCATGCTGGAGAAGGAACAAGTTACTTACCTGTAACTGTTGTTCTCCAGCATGGGTCTGGCATGGATTCACATGCGAACCCTCCCTCCTACCCCTCTGCGGCTCTTCACTTGGTCATACTGCCACTTTACGTGCTACCAAATCTGAGGATGGCTGCCAGGGGATGGGCTTAGGGAGAGGGCAGTCATTGGCTGGGGGCAGTATGACCCAGAGACCAGTGATTGGTTACTACTAAGAAAGATTCATGAGCAAGTGAATCCATGCCAGAGCCATGCTGGAGAACAACAGTTACAGGTAAGTAACTTGTTCCTTCATCTTCAAAGCGTCTAGTGCCTGCCGTGAGCGGGAATAGTACTAATTTTGTGGCATTGATTTTCAACCCGAAGAAATCAGCAAAGGTTAACACGTCTGCCATAACGGGGCCCAACTTGTGGTTCAGGTCCCTAACGTAAAGCACCATATCGTCTACATAGACAGCGATGACTACCCTGTGCCTGTACAACTGAATCCCTCTGTGGATATGTCTCTCTCTAATCCCCATCCGCCAGTGGTTCAATGGCCTGTGCAAACCGTAGCGGTGAAAGTGGACACCCCTGTCGAATGCCAAGGGTATAGCAGATGTGAGCTTGCCATTCACCCGGACCTTGGCGCTGGGGAGGGCATATAGAAGCCGGGCCAGGGCAATAAATTCCTCCCCATCCTGCTGAGCACCATAAACAAAAGAGGCAGTCAAATGCTTTTGTGGCAACAAGTAGTGCTGCCACTATCGACTCGTATTGTCGGACAGCCGACATTAGTCCGAACATCCTCCGCAGTCCGTAAGAGGTGGAGCGGCCCGGTATAAATATCGACTGGTCTGCCTTAACGTATCCATGCATCAGCGGGGCCAGTCTAGATGCTAAAATCTTGGCCATATTTATGAGGTATATAGGGCGATGGGAGAAGCAGTCGTCTTCTCTCAGCGACTCAGGTAACTGGCCGTTCCTCAGACTTTGCCGGTACACTTCTAGCAGATGTGGGGCTAGTTTGGAGGTGTAACATTTATAAAATGCGGCTGTGTAGCCATCTGGGCCCGGGGCCTTCCCTGACGGCAGCAACTTAATCGCCGACAGAACCTCCTCTAAGGATATGGAGCAGCCCCATGCATGCACCAACATTTGTTTATTCCCTCTGTCCCCACAGGCCACCCCCACCCCTCTGGTCCCCCCCGTGATGTTCCCTTGTGTCCCCCCTCAAACCCCTTCTTGCACACAGGTATTGCCTGTTTTGCTTGATTGTTCTAATCCTGCTCCGCTCCCCATTCCCTCCGCCTACTTCTGCAGGAGTCTGTCCTGATACATTCTGGTTTTACCATCACCGTCTTGTGGCCAATGCTGGGCTTTTATGGACTTCATTGATTCACATTGCTTCACCCTTTCTCATGGTGGCCCTCAATCATGCTGTTCCCATCTTCATCTTGTATCCAGGCTTACAACATTATGTGTTACCACTGACTTCAATTGTATTCGCTCTCCCTCTTGCTTCTCCACTCTTTTTGACTGCTTACTCTCTGTTCTCTCCTCCTCTCCCTTTCTCCCTTTTCCTATCTCCTCCCCTTACTTTCTACTATGCACTTACTCTATCAGAATTGTGCCTGGACCCGGTATGATAACCACGTCTATCTCCTCCCCCTTCCCCTTACTTGTCCCCCGCCCTTCCAGCACTATCTGAAATGTCGTCAGGCCTAGTACGATAGTCGCTTGTTTTGTTCCTCCCCTCCCTTTCTGCACCCCTCTCCCTCACCTTTTGTTTTCTCCGACTATCAGAAATGCTGTCAGTCCTAGTACGGTAGTTAATTTCACATCCTTACTGTTCCTGGCCTGTAAGAATGTCATTGTATTTTCCCTTGTTCTCTCCCTTGCCTTGAAGCGCTTTGAAACACATTGTGTAGAGGCGCTATACAAATAAACTTTCATATCATATCATTCCCTTTCCTCTGCTGTACACCAGTACAGCGCTACTTGGTCTAAGTATTCACTCAGTTCACGCTGCGTTACTTGAACGTTAGAGGAGTACAACCGGCTGTTCCAGGTACAGAATTCCCAAACAATGTCTGCATCCTGGAATTTCCTTTTCCCTTGTGCGTCCTTGATGGATAGGACCTGGCCTTTTTGTCTCTAGTGTCTGCCCGTGCGTTGCCCTTCCCCACACTGTCGAACTGCTGCTCTTCCCCATGGGAGCCTCACTCCCCTCATCAAATAGTAGCGACTGTTCCCTAATCTCGGTGCTTGGATGTACCCGCCCCTGATGATGCAGCCTGTAGGTGCTTTATTTGAGCCTCGCTGTCTGCTAATTGCCGTCTGATTTCTTTTAGTATGCCTTCCTCCTTTGAGATGCATTACCCCCTGACAACACATTTAAAACTTTCCTACAGACACATATGATCTCACCGTCCCCACATTTAATTCCCAAAAATAGTCTTGGATAACTGATCCCGGAATACCCCGTCTGTCAAGCCATTACTTTTAAACGACCAAGGTGGTCTGCTCTCCATTCTGTCGGGCACTGTTAAAACCATGTGTACTGGGGCGTGATCTGACCATCTGCTTGCTAGATAATAACATTGTCTACCCGGCCAATAAATGTATGAGAGACCAAAAAATGTATCTAACCGTGAAGCTGAATCATTGGCTGAGGAGTAAAATGTGTATCCGCCTCACCCTGGGTGCCCTGTTCCCCAAATGTTGGTAACTTCCCATGACCAGCACATATCCTGCAGTTTACTCGTCACTTTGGACATAGTACTGTTGGTCCCACCCATTCTGTCTTGATCGGGATTCATCACTGTGTTAAAATCCTCGACTCAGATAATTTCCCGGCTGGGGCAGGAGGGGTTGCCTGTAGCTGTCTTGTTATCCGCCCCAGAGTTTCCACAGAGTCCTGGTTAGATCCATAGAAATTAATTAGGGTGTACACCCGCCCATGTATTGTCCCACGCACCATTATGGCTCGCCCTTCCTGATCCCCAACCTGAGTGATCAGTCGGAACCCCACCATAATCTGGAGCAATATGCACAACCCTCTGGAACAGCATAGTGATATTTAAACGGCCCATAGGAGGACTAAATCCTTCTCTTGGCAGATTGATATCCAAGTCGTTCCCATCGTAAATGAGATTATGTATTTGGGCTCAAAGATCAGCACTTTGCTGACAAAAAGGGCTCTACTCAATAATTTGGATATCAAAATATTGAACTTCGGCTCACAAATGATTAAAATCCACAATAAATTCTGTGAATTCTCAATCATTCCACTAATCAAATACTGTATAGGCAAAGTAGTACCCTCCCTAATCTT
Organism: Ambystoma mexicanum; assembly: GCF_040938575.1. Classification (NCBI taxonomy): domain Eukaryota; kingdom Metazoa; phylum Chordata; class Amphibia; order Caudata; family Ambystomatidae; genus Ambystoma; species Ambystoma mexicanum. Next base: position 767,701,655 of record NC_090935.1, read on the forward strand.
TGGTATGGAATGTAACGCCCAAAGTTTTGAAACTGATTTGGACAAACTAGAGGCAAAATTGTGGAAGAGAATGCTGAACCTCCCAAATTCTGCCGTTATAGTTTTCATTTCATTATGAATTGGGCCTGACATCGCTCTTAGTTTGCATGGAATGGAGATGGGTATCAGTTTACAGATTTGTCCTTCAGCCTCCCCTACTGTCTCTTTATGAAGACTTGGCCATACAGCTTCAGTAGGGTGATAATCGATTCTTAAATACACTCAGGGATAAATGTGACGATATTCTTACTAAAACTGATTCTGGCGTATATATCTTGCTGTAAAATCCACTAAAAACAAAAGAGCTTGAAGAGATGGGATTAGATTAGAATGATCGATAGGATGAGAGCATTTAAAGTATCATCCTCACTTTCTGTTTTTGATAAACCCAGATCCTTTCTGTCCACTTATCTGAGGAAGTCGCTGGATCCAAGAACGAGGGCTGACTTCCTTAGACTTAGATTAAACATTCTACCCACTTTAGAAATCTTACATGTGAAAGATAGGCGAGCTTTTCCTAATGACATCTGCCAGGAGTGTGAGTTGGAGCTAAAACATACAACCCAACATGTGTTGACAATCTGTCCATGACCGGGGCCCTAAGGGTCCTTAGACTGGGAAGATTCGTCCACAAAATCGATTCTCTGGATTCTCTTATGTTTTGGGAAAAAATGGTGTTAGGAAAGTTTTAAAACTTACTAATAGAAGCAACCTGTGCTAGAGGTGGCTAAGTAAGTGAATTATTTGATCTTTTACATCGTAATGAACAATTCTGTTTATGTGGTAAAGAAAGCAAACTGTTCTTGTCACTAGCAGTAGTAAAAACTTGATAGGTTCCAAGGTATATTATGAGGAATGTCACTTATTAGAGATTCTAATGAATGTAAGATGAGGGTTTACTTCTTTATTTATTTATTTTTTTGCCTAATGAATTTATGGGTTTTATGTAATTCAGGAAAACGGCACTTTAAAATGTGTATTATTTTAAAATGTTAAAATTTTGGATATGATGATGTTTGTTTGTGTAAAAAGTCAAGATTCTGATATGGCTAAATCACAATAATAAAACAAAATAATAAATAGTTAGAAAATGAAGAAAAATATCGGTGGCAACCCCATCCCTACCCGAATTTTGTCTCCTTCCAGGGGACAGGTGAGTTTCCTGAAGGAACGCAATGTCTACATGGTGACATTGCATATATAATATAACCTTGCAACATTTAGATGGGCAGTTCAGGCCCTGGTTGTTCCATGTCATATTCTTAAGTGTGTTTGCCATCTAATGGTAATATATTCCGGGTTAAACTAACATTTCCTCAATGTATGAATGTCCCGGGGGGTGGGCTGCGACAGGGCGTAAGCCCATCTGGATAGGTAAGTTCTCTCCTCTGGGAGCACCTGATTCTGTATCTTATTAGCATCTGTTTCTCGAGTGCAGCCCTCTGATGGACTGTGCTCCACTGTGGGTTGCTCCTCTCTCCTCAGACTGACAAGTGCTCCAGACCGGGGGGCAGGGATGGGTGGTAGGGGTTCCCCCACCCAAGGCAATCCTCCTCTTGTACTAGGGCCCCTCCCCCCCAAGATCCCCACACCAGCTGGGATCTCTTGACCCGCTCCTCACTCAATGGCTCACGTCCCCAAAGCAGGGCTCTGTCATGATGCCTACCTCCAAGGAGCCAGGTCCAACCCAGCAACCCCAGAGGCAGGCATCATTCCCCCCAGGGAAGTGCCAGCGGGCCCAAGCTGGGGCCCTTTGGACACAGCCCTGGCGCCTTAGGCGCCAGGCTAATGTTGGACCCCTTACCTGGCGCCTTAGGCGCCAGGCTCATAAAGCTAGACATGTGTTCAAGTGTTTTAATGTGCACTTACCTGGGGCAGACCATGCTGCTACATCCAGGCCCTCTTGAGGCCTGAATGGAACTACTTTACCTGTGGGACTACTTTCCACCTGGGTGTGGTTGGGAAAGGATACATACCTGATCGGTGGAAGGATACATACCTGGAACTTCTTCCAAAGCTATTTAAACCATGCCCGATCAGCAACTCACGCTTCGCGTTGTTCTGCTCCTCGCAGCTGGACGCTCACCGTGTCAGCTCCTGCATCTGGACTTCAGCCACGCCTGTCAGCATCCTGGGTCGCCTGCAAAGGGAGATAAGAGAGAATTGGGGATAAAGAAGACCTTACCTGCTAAAGCTGCATCACGGAGACATCACACCGACGATCCTGAAAGGGAAGACATAATTTTAAAAGCATTTCGCTTCGATCGCTGCAGCGCTGCATTTCACTCACCTTTCCTGGGCGCCACCATCTTCAGCAGCGATCATCCGGATCCGCACCCACTTCCCAGAACTTAGAGAGAAAAAGACAAGAAAACAAGGTGAGAGAAGGAAGGGAATAGGAAAGGCTCAGTTTCCTTCTAAGACTTACCTGTTGGGTCATTCCCATTTCATTTCGGGTCCTGCCGCTTCCTGGCATTCCGGACCCCGGCCCCTATGGGGAAAAAAGACAGTCATTGAATGAGCGAATGCAAAGACATTACCTGAACGCTCATCCAGAATTTACCTGTCATTTACTGGAACTGCACGTTTCACTTCGGGTCGGCGCCATATCTCCGGCATTCCGAACCCCGGCCTCTAAGGGGAAAAAGACATAAGCATTAGCGCTTGCTGCAATAAGACAATGAACATTATTATTAAGCTTGAACTTTTGAACTTGCAACAGAACTCTTACAGCGCCTCACCTGAATAGTCAAGCTTATTTTGAACTCCCATCAAACCTCAATCCAGTGAAGTAACTGGGTTTCAACGCACCCCTGCATCAGAAGCAGGATGGAGAACTCATCCTTCCAGATCCTAAGGTGAGACTTCACGGGGAATCGTGGAAGGGTATCATGGAGGGTTGGAAGGGAGTGGGAGGCTTGAGCATTATTCCGTCAGTAGGTAATACTCCCTTTTCACGCACAGGGGAATATTCCTGCGAGCCAGAAAAGCCAGAGTAGAGGGGCCCTTCCTGTCCATCTTCAGAGTCCTGCGCTTCACCATTGAAGAAGCATCAGCACTCGAAGCCAGACCTGCGCCTCCGTGGGAATCAGGTGAGCGTGACAGGCTCTTTCTGCTTTGTGGGCTGATGGTCTTGTTCCTCGTTGCCGTTGCACGTTCGTGGCTGGCGCCTGTCGGGGCACCCATCCCCTTGCACGCTGCGCCTCGGCTGTCAAGTTGTCGACGGTCAGAACAGCCCACCTTGTTCTCACTTTCCGGGGCTGCGTTGGGCTCTCGTGTCTAGCGGCGCCCCGGCACAGGGCTCCTCTCCTGCCTCCAGTCCTCTGCCTGCTCACGTGGGCGCGGAACAGTCTCCTCTTCCCTCCGCCACAGCCGTACAGCCTCCACTCCTTGCGCCTGCCCGGCAGGCCGCGGATCGTATCTACCATGTGCGGGAGGGCCCTGTTATCCATTTGTTGTCGATAAGGCACCCGGGGCTCTCAAAGTTTCTGTTAGTACTCCCCACCTGCTTGGATGCTTCGTCAGATGTTCAGGTGATTGTGGCAAGTCCGATGTCGGCAGGATATTTCCTGGAGATCTGGGGCTGTCTGGAAGCTGACTACCCTGAGGCCATCTTGACTGGGCTCTGTAGCCCCCTCCAACTTGGTGACATTTTTGACAAGTTCTAACTTTTGTTTTTGTTACAGGACTTGAAGGTATTCTTTACATATACCAAGCTGGCCTACAGAGGCGACAAGGGTCGGCCTACCAGCGGCTTGGCTATAGAAATTGATATAAATTTAGTAATTCATGCGCATAGTATTGACTCTAACTATATTTTTGGCTTAACTATGAAATGAAACAACCAAAATTGTTCCTTATTCATAGACTTTATTTCTAAGGAAGTGAACCATCTATTGTTTGAAGAGAGAGCATTCTTTGTTGTCAGCAGACAGATTTAACAATATAATATCCTTATGTTTAAATAAAATTACTAACAAGGGTAGACTGCTGTGAGATAAGCCATTTGTACACACACATGACCCAGGAATAACTGAATCCAAAAAACCTAAACAATCTGCACTGAGGGCTTTGACATCTCTTCATCTTTGCAACAAGGAACATCTTAAGGCCAAGAGGCTAATTAAGCAGGTTCACATAAACTAAGGTGGAAATGTCAGGTTTGGGTCAATTATTACAAACACAAATACTCCATGCCTACAGGCTATGAGACTGACAGGTTAGGGACTGTACGTTTGGAGCCTGCAGGATCATGTCCTTGGACTGTAGATGACATTCAGTGGGCAATCGCCAAGGCTACGGCCTCGCGAGCTCCACGACTGGATGGTCTTGCACCTATAGTAATCAAAAGCACTCCAGGCCTATGGTCTTCTATTCTAAAAGTACTGTTTGACTTTATCTTCAAAACCCATATTATTCTCCCAACGTGGACTGAATCTATAATTATTCTAATCTTTAAAAAAGGTGACTCTTCCAACCCTGGCAACTATAGGCCTATAGCTCTGTTGGATGCAGACAGTAAAATGTTTGCATCATTACTGTTGAGAGACCTTAACATCAGTCTGAACAGGTTAGGGGTAATTACGAAACATCAGGTAGGTTTCAGGCCACAGATGGGGACCACTTTAAATGCTACTCTAATGGCTCATTTACAAGCTTCAGTAAAAAAAGGGCCCAGCAGAGACCATATACATGGCACCGGTTGATATGGCCAGTGCATTTGACAGAGTAGTAAGATCGATTATTCCATGGACAAAATTACTGGCTTACAAGGTTCCTCTCAAATTGTTCAAGCTGATGGCCTTGTTACACACCAACACGACTGTGAAGGTTAGACATACATGGGAGGGTTGCATGTCCAGACCTATAGAAACATCTGTAGGTCTTAAACAAGGACGTGTATTAGCTCTAGTCCTATTTAATACATATATCAGTGACATGGACCAACTCTGGACTAACAGCCATACCTTTCCTGTTAAACTAGGACATCTAAAACTGCACTGGTTTGCCTTTGCAGATAATATGGTTTTCTTTGACAAGTTGGCTCTGAGCCTGCTGAGGAAATTTGACCTGTTCTTTCGAATATGCCACTAATAATAATCTAGTGTTAAGTGGACAGAAATCGAACATTTTAATTTTCTGTTCCAAAACTAAGCCAAAGATCATGTACTGGACAATTGGTAGCTGCAGATTGGAGAGAGTGCTTTCTATGCGCTATCTTGGATATAATTTTTCGAACTGCAGTGCCCAAGAGGTCTGGAAGGTTTTCTTGAAGGAGAAGATGCGCCCTTTGGTCTCACAATTGAAACAACTTTACCACCAGCTCTGCAAATCAACTATAACAGTGTGGAGATATTACTTGGCAAAAATGTAACGCTGACTTGCTTTATGGACTGGACATAACCAGCGTTAATTTGGGCCACTACTTAAATCCTATCCAGGGACAAATATAGAAGGAAACCTTGTCTTGCTATGTCTTTGCCAAATGCTATTGTGAAACATGAGTTGGGGCTCACCTCTCTCCAATGTAGGCACCAGTGGATACAACTAAATACACAAAAATTATTTCGCCTACATCTGATTTATTGTTTGAGGATCTAATGGTTATGACGGATGAGAGCTCTGTAGGCTCAATTAATGTTTTGAGGGGCAATATCAACATTTTAGATGACGTTTGTTCCTCAGAAGAAGAACTCGTAGCTCGACCTCACACTACTAAAACCAAACTATATAGATTTGACTGGGCCCTTAATTGTGAACAGATTACTTCATATGCTGGGTACAAAGAATATGACATTTATAAGGAAAAGAGAAGAATTGCCAAGATAATTGCGTATATATCCTTGTAACAAGGTGCGTTATATGCATATGCGTTTTCGACTTAACCAATTGCCCACACTGGGGGCGTGGCCAAGCAGCCTTGCAGTGAGGACATTCTCCGCACAGCTCCTGCCCAATCTGACATAATCCTTACTAAAGAAGCAGATCCGTTTACCTTCAGTACGTTGCTGTGAGGCGATCTCGTGTGATCACACATGTGCTTATTAGGAGTTAAGTTTCAGCGTTCACAATAGCCGCAGGACGAAGAATGGGTTTCCGGTGCAACCACTTGAGAGTGCGGAAGTAAACCTGTAATGGCGGTGAATCCTGATGAGATAGCCCAAACAAGCCCAGCTGCGGCACAAAACACCAGAAGGCCGGAGTCGGCATTGTAGCACTGATGAGGAAGCGCACCAAAACCCACCAATTTTGCTAGTGCAGTGCACGGCATCGCAGCAGTGAGAATCCCTATGCGGCACTGCAGGCAAGACCAAGCAGTTGCGTCGGCAAGCAGGGACCCGAGACACAGCCCAGTGACCCAACGGCACAGCGAAAAGAACGGTATGAAGCTGACACGCGAACGTACTGAGTAGAAAACAGTTGAGGGTATATTGCAGCAAGACCTAGGACACAAACGGACAGCTGCATCCTCCCACCCTCCTACATGCTAGGAGGCACACACTGATGTGGTAAAGAAGTGACTGTTCGCCTCCTACAACTACAATCATAAGAGCCATTAAGGGAGGCGCGCGAGCAAGGTTTAACCTGCACGCTCACCAAGGGAATGCATGTGAATATTCTCGTAACGGGAATGATACCACCATACTAACCAAGGCAGGCGCTCCAGGCCAGACTAGCCTAATGCGGTAGAGTAACACTAACAGCACCCAGCTGGATTAAATCAGCTCTGAGTAGCCAGTGCCCAACATTATGAAGCGGAACAAAAACAATCAGCAGCAGTGACTGCAATACAAACCGCAAAGGCAAGAGTGCCGAAAGCAGCATACAGCACAGCCACAGGAGAGGCTCACATGGCGGCTAACACACCCACAAATAGGACCAAGCAACCCACGATGGACAAGTTTACAACAGCAACGAGCACATGTGAAACCACTATGTTCACTGACCCAGCACAACAAAAGGAGCTAGACCAAATGAAGGGTGACCAGCAAGGTCTGGTGGCCATTGTGGCTCTAAAAAGTGCACTAGCAACTAAAATTGACAACATTAGCCTTGATGTGAATATCCTGAGACAGGATGTTAGGGCGCTGGCCGAATGAACAGGTACTCTTGAGAAACAAGTCACAGAGAAGACGGTAAGCTTAAAAAATACTGAGAAAGCCATGACAATACTGCAAAACCAAGTGAGAAACCTGAAGGGGAGGGATGAAGATGCGGAAGGACATGCCAGAAGGAACAACGTCGGAATTATTGGCCTGTCAGAAGTGAAGGGTACGATGTCCTGGCAGACTGCAAGGAAGTGCTTGCACAGGCCAAGGCGTCCTCAACTCTCAAGTGCTATGGACACAAATGGAAAAGGTTCTCTGTCTGGTGCCCTGCACAGAAGATTAACCCTCTGTGAATTACGGCCCCTCAAGTGCTGCCATACCTGCTGTCGCTGGCCAAGGCGGGGCTGGCTCATGCATCAATCAAAATACATCTGGCGGCGATCATCTCTGTGGTCTCATCGCCTGGTGAAGGAGTTTATGAAGGGACTGTTCCGTTCATTCCCTCCAGTGAAGGCTCTGGCCCCGGCGTGGGAGCTCAACGTGGTGCTGACCAGGCTCATGGGGGCGCCTTTCCAGCCTCGCATTCGGCACCGTTGAAGTTCCTGTTGTGGAAAGCAGCATTTCTTGTGGCCATTACCTCTGCACAACGAGTGGGAGAGATCCAGGCACTATCCTGCAAGCCTCCATACTTGACTTTTCACGAGACGATGGGTGGTGCTGAGGACGCACCCCTTCTTCATGCCCAAGGTGCCGTCGGACTTCCATCTCAACAAGCCCTTGGTGTCACCAGTTTTCTTCCCGATGTCTTTGTCGCCAGCCGAGAGGACTTTACACTCGCTGGATGTAGCTAGAGCGCTGAAGTTCTATGTGGACCTCACGAAGAGTTTTCGGAAGACATCACAACTGTTTGTGAACTTTGGACCTGTGAACCAAGGGAAGGCCCTCTCGAAGGCTTCCATTTCCAGATGGCTCTCCGACTGCATCATGCACTGTCACCGGTTGCCAAACCGACCGTTGCCCGGCCGTCCGAGAGCCCATTCGACCAGAGCGATCGCTGCTACCACAGCGTCCTTGTCTGGTGTACCCCTGCTGGACATCTGCAGGGCTGCTACATGGCGGTCGACGCACTCCTTCATGAGATTCTACTGCGTCGACCGGGATTCAAGGGAGGAGTCCAGGGTTGGCCAAGCAGTGCTGCGCAACCTGTTCGCCTGAAGGTGGGCCTGGTGAGGAGGTAAGAGTTGCTTAATGTTGTGTTTATGTAATGCTTAATGTTGAGCCTTGCCACCTCCCGTAGTTGTCAATCAGGAGACATAGACCGTGTGGCTCTACCTGAACATAAAAATGAGCGCATGTCCTGTTATTTTCATTCCCATCTAATAGCTTGCATGGTATGGGAGGAGAAGCTTACACTGAATTCTCTAGGTGTTGATCTTTATGAACTCAAAAATAAGAGTGATGCTTCAGCTTTCCTGTCCTTTTTGTCATTGCTTCAAAAAGTTGCCAGGTAGGACAATGGGTCAACTATTAATCCAACATTTGATCAAATTGGTGAGTCAACCACGAATATAAGACTGGTCTTGGCTTGAAGTAGCTATACAGATGTTTACAAATGGTCACCAGGCCCCATAACTACCCTAAAGACCAGCCTTTACTGCTATCTTCATGGAACGTCTGTGGTCAGGGTAACTTGGTGACATTTTAATTTTTTTCATTTTTTACTTTTTTTATTATCATTTTGCAGTAACATGCAGTCATCCAATACAATGAGGATTCAAAACACAACTCAACATCCAAATGCGTAGCAGTGGTTCGAGATACCACCCTCCCCCACACCCCCATTCCCCACCTGTATTATTTAATTACATGTGTCTGTTCTTCTCACACACTCATCTTGGAGCTTTAACTAGTCAAGTGTTGAGCACTCGTACCTGCCGCTTCCAGTTAAGTCTTAATTCCATCTCACCTCATGGGTCTGTGTCCATTGGCCCCCCAGTGGAAGTTCCGTTCACGGTTCACCTCGGCCATCTGCCTCGCTGTTGCTTCCTGTGCGACGAGGTACTGCATGTACGGTCCCCAAATATCCTTAGGTTTGGCTTGCAAATACCTTAATCGACCATACTCTGTCTCCATTGCGTTACACTACAGGGTATCTGCCCTCCATTGCTCCATGTTTGGGGCCTGTGTGCTGCCCTACACCATTGCCACTCGTCATTTAGCTAAAAGTAAGAGTAGTCCCACCAGCTTCCTTGTTTGTCTCGGGATGTGTTTGGTGTATCCCAGTAGTGCTATCATTGGTATAGGGTCCACCCTTTCCCCACTATCCCGGCCAGTGTCCCGTTGAGTTTATGTAATGCTTAATGTTGAGCCTTGCCACCTCCCGTGGTTGTGCATGTGTTTACTGCTATGTATTCTTATATTCATGAGCTTGTGAATCCATGCCAGACCCCATGCTGGAGAAGGAACAAGTTACTTACCTATAACTGTTGTTCTCCAGCATGGGTCTGGCATGGATTCACATGCGAACCCTCCCTCCTACCCCTCTGCGGCTCTTCACTTGGTCATACTGCCACTTTACATGCTACCAAATCTGAGGATGGCTGCAAGGGGAGGGGCTTAGGGAGAGGGCGGTCATTGGAGGGGGGCAGTATGACCCAGAGACCAGTGATTGGTTACTACTAAGAAAGACAGATCAGAAACAAAACTGATACTGATTTTTTTTCTTTACCGAGGATTCCCAGCCTGACGACGGATAATATTCATGAGCATGTGAATCCATGCCAGACCCATGCTGAAGAACAACAGTTACAGGTAAGTAACTTGTTCCGTAGGTGCATTCTGGTAACCCCAATACTCTTCACAGTACCTCTGTGTTGTGCAAAAATGATGGCATTTGCTATGCAGGGCAAATTCGTCCTAGATTGTGTATGTATCTGATCGGCCCACTGCAGAAATTAAGGATGCACACCTGCATATATTTTGAAAACCACACACATATAATATGTACACATAAAAAGATAAGCCTGATTAAGTTACAAAGTCGCACCCTTCATTCCTGATTTTATGTTAACAGTATTTTGGCAGCCTATCTGGACACAGGCAGTCAATGTCCAGAAATCAACTGGGTACAGTGTCGACCAAATAACTGTGATTCAGTCATAGAGTTGAGATGCTTTATAGATGATAATTGTTCATGGAACAATTGCAGTAGGTCAAAAGAAGGAAGCGGACGAAAGGGTGGCGTAACCTACACTGACCCTAGCACTAAAGAATAAGGTTCAGCAACAAAAAAAAGGGGTCCAGGAGAATAACTCCCTTCTCTTGCACAGGTTTACTCAGCCTTAGAAACATATCATATAGTTCCTAGTGATGTTCTTAATTAACCCATGTTAAGGGGGCTCTTCCAGTCTGTCTTAAATGTCCAATGATTCTTCTGTCTCGGTTTTCTGTGTTTCAGTATGTCAGGAACTTGCTCCTTTTCCCCTGGATTTCTGTTAGTGTCTCTTTCCTGTAACTGGGACGAATACCACAGTCCCGTAGCCTTCGTGACTGAGTTTAGTTACTTCACTACTACTGGGACAAGGGAGATCTCTCCCTTAGTAGCCTTGATTTGCTTTGCTGGTGTTCCAGCTGCTGAGATGACTCTGGAAGTCTTCTTGACTTGCTTTAATTGTTTCCCAATTACTGAGATAAGGGAGATGACTCCCATGGTATTCTTGACATTTGCTATTGTCTTCTCCATGCCCCTGTCCCCTACCGGTCTCCTGCCGCTCCTATTGCCTTTATCTTGATGGGTTGGCTTCACCTGTTTTTTCTGTGGTTGCAGGTTTCGCTCCCAGCTGTTCTCTCTTCAGCTTTTGATGCTTCTCGGCGGATCCGCTGGGCCCTCTGCTCGGCAGTCTTGGCATCATTTGCGGACCGCACAGTCCACCCTCTCGAGGTCACACCACCACCCGTATCTCCAGACCTTTGCGTGAGTCGGCTCGCTGCTGGCTCCACGACTGCTTTTCCTTCTGCTTCGCCTCATCCTCTCAACCAAGGACAAGCCTGCTTCCACGAGTTTCTCCCTCTCAGGTGAACTTCCTGGGCTACACATGCTCTGCATCTGCTTCCCACTTCTGAAAGTCCTCCTTTAATTTGCATATTGTCTAGCTGGGTCCCTCCAGCAGTGGATAATTGTCCTTCCTCAGTTTCCATGAATTATTCTTCATGACTCCATGGTTCCAATTCTTCCCAGTGATGCATGTTTTAAATGGAGGAGTGATCTTTATTTTCCTTCATTATTCTTATTCGTCCCAGTATAAGTGAATTCCAACCTGTTGGCACTTTTAATGTTTCCTTCACTCTTCCTCTTCTCAGTGGTTTTGGTTTTCAATGGAGTAAACAATAGTAGTGTTACAATAGCAAACAGTGGTCTGTTCAGGTTGGAGTTCTTGAGGTAGAGATAACCTAAGGGTCTCAAAGGATAGAGTGTTAGGGAGTTCCTTCACGGAACGGGAGTCCCTATCCCCAAGAGGGGAGTCTCTCCGTGTGAGGTCACGCTAACCGCCACCCCTAGGGGGAAATTCTGCATATTGGGCTCATCTCCCTAGCCTCAGAGGGAAGGGCTCCCGTCTGGGGAGAAATTGCAAGATTCTGTGAATCATTGCACAATATAAGTTCTCAAAATTGATATAGAAAAAATAAAACCTAGGTAATGAGAGCATCCTAAATTGTTCAAAAAGATTCAGAACATTGTATTATAGCTATTCAATAAGGTAAAGTAAATGAAATAGAAAATCTCCTTTTTCTTAAGGTGCCCACAAAGAAGGGGGAAGAACTGAACAGGTTGGTTTCCTTCCAGTCCAAGACAACATTATGGTTGAGAAGGCATCAATCTTGAATGCATTGAATCTAATGCAGAAGGCTATTCTGTGGATGAATATTAATTCTAAGCCAATCCTGGTATTAGATGAGATTCAGTAACCGTGTGTTAGATTTATATGATCCTTGATAGAAGGCAATGTGAAAGCTGTAAAGGTTTTTAAGTTAACTCCAAACCCAGTGGTTTCTTCTGCATGTAAGAACTGCACAGGGACACACACCCCCTCCCCCACCCCCCACCATCCCCACCCTCAAGCAATACAGAAAGAAATATGTTGCGCAATTGATGGTAATAAAATCATTGATGTTCCTTGCCATTTTAAAGAAGAGCTGTAAGCACATGTGGAAAAATAAGAATATATATTGATGTGTATGAAAGACAGCAAATACTGTTTACTTGCCAGTGCCAATATCTTGCTTCTTCCAGATCACAGACAAGAGACTACTTTGTTTTGGCTGAACAATCAAAGATGACTTAGTGTTGGGGGGTCTCGACAACAAGGCATGCATCACCCATATGCTTGGGTCAGTTTTTCGACATCAGTGTCTTTGGAACACAATCCAGTATCTCCTTCGTCCCGGGAGTATAGCTCAGTGGCAATGTGCGCGCCTTGGAAGCAAGACGGCACGAACCAACACTGGTTCGATCCCCGGGTCCGCACTTAGAAACCTCTGGGTGTTTAAGCGCGTTATAAATACGCAACCAAGACAAAAAAAAAACAATTACGCAGCTAAAAAAACAAAACAATTTCTGTAACAGCGCCTCGATGCCCACGGGCTGTGTGTGCGCTTTAAAAATGCTAAATAAATAAATAAAAATGTACCTGGCAAAGAGAACTGTCCACCAACTCATGAAGCAAACTCGTGTTCCTGTACCAAAACACATACAGGAACACGAGCATCCTTTGCACTCCAAGTCAATTCAGGATGAAAATCCCACACCTCTAGAGCAAGAACCCCATAAAGGCTGCCTGCTCCTTCACAGGTTAACCATTTGCTGAACTAGCACACCGATACAGACTCTAGTGCCTTCTCTCCAACGTCCTCAAATTCCATCCCATCAATGGTGACTCTTATGGCTGACCCCCTTATATTTGAAGATATAACTTGCAGGGCTACTATAAAGCTGAAAGTGGTGTGACAAAGTCACTTTTGCTCCCCAGGACCTCCAGAGGTGCTAAAAATCAAGGATAGCCACAGGACAGGCAAGGATCGATTAGGCAGTAGCAATAGAAGGTCTTCCCTGAGGTCATGTCTATGGTCCCTGCCACTCTACATAGACACGTCTGAGGTAGAAATTACATCCTCCAGGACCAGTGGCTCAAAGTATAAAAGGGGGGGGATACAATCCTATTAGGGCCCTTGGGCCACTCAAAAGGTGACACAATTAAGATCCTTCTTAATGTATTCTCTCTGGGATGAGATGGGAGAGAGGTTTCATAGTCTGGACCTCAAGTATGCTCTCATTTACTTTTCTCTTGATGGCTGGATGGCATCTTTGGTCCCCAGAGCCCCTCTGAGCTGTAAGTGTGGAGTCGTCCATGTGACCTCTTCCCTAGAAGACTATGAATGGGCTCTAAATGACACTGTCAGGAAAAAACTATTCTTCTGCTTGAGAACACCACACGGGCCTAAGCTTCACCTTCATGTATCTAAAGACATGGTATCTAGACAGTGCCGTATGTAGTAGTTCAGGAGACAGACCAGTTTTTGGTATTCTTGCTGACGTTTTATTAAAATAATAAATAAAATGGCTTCACAGTCCCTAATCTGTGAATTTCGCTACCTAACAAAACTAACTAGGTCGCTTGTCTGTTGCTTGTGAAGTCCAAAGCAAACAGTCTGTCTTTCTTCCAAAACTAAACTGCACTGACCCTTCCACTTAGACAAAACAACTAACAAATGACTCCCTTCTCCTGGATAGGCTTCCCCAGCCTTAGTATATCATTCCTAGATTGTTCTTGGCTATCTCTTGCATTAGCTTGACTTTTCCAAGTCTTTTGTTCCCCTTATTATGCTTTTCTCAAGTGTCTCTGAAAGTCTCTTTTTCTGTTATCGCTGGGGAAATCGAATTCCTCTTTACGTTGTTCCTGTTCTCCGTATTCCTATAGTTCTTTAGCTCCTCATGAGTAATATATCCGATATCAGGATTATCCTCTTCCGATTTTCTCTTTGAGGCAAGTATTACAAACACAATGGTTATTCTCATCTTCTTGGCCCTTTTGGTATTACTGAGAGTAAAATGAGTCCCATAACGATTCTCACTCTCTTGGTTCTCTTTCCTGTCACTGGGACAACTATAAATTCCGTAATAAGTCTCACTCTCTGTTCTTTCTTGAATCACTGGGACGAGTAGGATGAGTCCTGTGATGGGTTTCACTCTGTAATTTCTCGTATCACTGGGACTAGTAGGATGCTGGTACTAGTTATACCTCTGTTCACTCGCGGGTCTCACAATGTCCCTGTTACCTTTTTTTCCACTATTTGGCGTCACTGGCCTACATGCAGGATAGGTTCTTCGAGGGGATTGTGTCCTCCGACGTATTCCACATATTTGACAGTGATTACCACAGCTGTGCCGCTTTGGAAAACTTTTTCGGCGTAGGCGTCCTGCGTCGATGACGTCGACACGCTCCCTCGAGGACCTTCTTCGATGTCACTGGATGTTGTATGTAGGACGCATGACGCCCGTAGCCTCAGTTCCGCTTTTTCCGCGCCTCCGTTCTCCTGTTAAATCCGTTCTTCTATTGTTGTTTGAGAAATATGTCTTCGTCTTCTGCTACCCCGAAGTCGGGCTTCAAGAAGTGTTGGGACTGCGGCTCCAAGATCTCTCTTACGGACCCGCACGACGTCTGCCTCTGGTGCCTCGGCGAGAGCCACGCCACCGATGACTGCGATGAATGCCAGTCTTTGACGTCGAAGGCCTTGCGGGAGCGGAAGAAGAAGCTGTTAGTAGGTACGGTTTCCAAACCCCGTAAGTCGAAATCCGCTGGACTTTCGACTGACGATTCGAGGGGCGACTCTCCGCGTTGGCATAAATCCAGGGGGTCTCGTTCTAGGAGTGGGTCCCGTCATTCCTCTGCCTCTTTGAGGCATTCCCAGAAGCGCCGTCACCTACCGCCTTCCCCGTCCTCGTCAGAGGACTCTGCCAGACGGCGGGTGGCTTGTCCCACAAAACACTCGTAGCCGGTCGAATGGGATGAATTCCGCCGGCAGATGATGGCGATTTTCGAATCGCGCGCACCGTTGCATCCATACCTTCGAGAAATTCCGGCAAAGTACGCGCTAGAGCCACCGCTCACACGCCTTCGCGTTTGGGTCGGTCAGCGCGATCATCGGGAACCGTCGCGGTCCCGATCGGACAAGGATGATCACCAACGTGCCCGCTCCAGGTCCCGGTCCTCGACGCCGTCGAGACCGTTGGAGCCTGTGAGGCATTCGAAGAAGGCATCAACGCCATCGGCACCATGTCCGTAGAGGGACTTGCTAGAGGTTCTGGCTCCGAGAAACTCGTCGATGCCATCAGCGCTGAGGCCGACGAAGGACACGCTTGGGGCTCCGGCCTCGAAGTTGTTGTCGAAGTCGTCGGCGCCTCGGTCGACCTCAACGCCACTTCCATCGGCGCCCTTGATGCCTTTTGAGGAAAATTTGCCAGAGGTGCCCGGGAGAGCTGTGGAAGCTCCGAGAAAGGCACTCAGCAAGTCTCTGCGGCCTATGTTTGACCCATAGTCTGTTCCTCCTCCCAGGGTGGACTTGTTCCAATCCTTGGAGTACATTTCAGAGGTAGAGGAGGGGTCTGATGTAGAAGGATTTGTGCCTCCTGAGGTTCCTGATGACCTGTTGTCTGGTCATAGCCAACTGGAAGACCTTCGTCAATCTTTACATGACGCCAGTGGTCTTGATACCTCCACGGAGGTGGAGTTTGGCAGGCCTGAGCCTGGTACATATGCTGACTCCTCGTACAGGCGCCTCATGTCGAGGGTGATGGACTATCTGGGGTGGTCTGCTCCACCTGTGGATTTTCTGCAGGATGACCTGACGGATATATTGGACCAACGTACACCCACTGACCCGGTGTTGCCTTTTCATATGGCTTTACAAAGAAGGGTGGCGGCGGCTTGGACTGCTCCGGAGAGTCTCCTGACAGTGAATAAGTCGTTGCCGAAAAAATACCGCCCAGCCAGTGGTGACCCCTGCTACTTGTCTACGCACCCTACTCCGGAGAGTTTGGTGGTGCAGGCGGCTAAGGCCCCAGCAAAGCAGGCTCCATACCCTACAATCCCTCCTGATAGGGACGACAAGCTCTTTGATGGTTGGGCGAAGAAGGTATTTTCTTCTTGGGGTATGGCTTTAAAAGCAGCCAACTCAGTTTGTGCCCTTGCAAGATTCACGCACACTCTGTGGAATTGTGTGTCATTGGCGGCTGAACATATTCCCGAACGGGAGGAACGGGATAGTTTTCTTGCCCTCGTTCAGGATGACAAGGATGCCATGTGTGAAACCGTTCAGTCGGGTCTGGACGTGGCAGACTGTGTCAGCCGGTCCCTGGTGGCGAGCACCGTGATGCGCAGGTTTGTGTGGTTGCGGAAGTTGGGGTTTGCTCCTGATGTACAGTCCCGGCTTCTCAACATGCCCTTTGATGGTGTCCATCTTTTTGGCAGCAAGGCTGACAAGAGCCTTGAGAGGTTGCAGACCTCCAAAGCTGCAGCAAAGTCCTTGACCACTGCAGTAGGTCAACCTCCACCTTTTCGTCCTAGGGGACAGCAATGGAGGGGAGGTTCCTTTCGATACTACTCTTCCTTTGGTAGATTGAGGGGAGTTGCCAGTCAAAGGTGCCACCGTAGGAGTACCAGAGGTGGAAAGCAAGGTACTCAAGGTGCCAAAGCCGCTCGGGCAGTTGCCTCCTTGCCCTCAGGCACTGCCGCAGCCACTTCCGCCCAGTCATGAGGCGATGTCCCATGGTTCGCCGGTTGGGGGAAGGCTGGCGCAGCATCTTGTAGAATGGCGTGCCATTACATCAGATGTGTGGGCTCTGGAGATCATAGCTCACAGCTATGGTCTTCCTTTCCGGCAAAGGCCTCACAACAATCCACCGGGGAAGCGTCTGGATCCGCTCTTTGCGCAGGAAATCCTATACCTGCTGGAAAAAGGTGCCATAGAACTGGTACCTGTAGCGGAGAGGATCAAGGGATGGTTTTCCCCATATTTTTTGATCCCGAAAAAAGACGGAGGATTGAGACCCATCATGGACTTACGTGGTTTGAACAAGCTCCTCGGGAAGGACAAGTTCAACATCGTTAGTCTTTCTCAAGTCCTCCAGGCCCTTCAACTTCAGGATTGGTTGGTGTGTCTCGACCTCAAGGATGCTTACTTTCATGTGCCGATTCATCCCAAGCACAGGAAGTTCCTGAGGTTCGCGGTTGGCGACTCACATTTTCAGTTTCGGGTCCTGCCGTTCGGATTGACCTCCGCCCGAGGGTCTTCACCAAGCTGATAGTGATGGTGGCAGCGCATCTCATGAAATGGGGGATTCATGTCTACCCCTACCTGGATGATTGGTTGATCAGGGCGTGCTCTCCCGAGCAAGTCCTGGATCATCTGTACGTCACCTGCCACTCTCTTCACAAGCTGGGCTTCTCCCTCAACTTAAAGAAGTCTCATGTGACATCTACCCAGCAGCTCCAGTACATCGGAGCAGTGCTAGACACATCCCTGGGACAGTGTTCGCCTCCCCAGGTGAGGGCTCATCACATTCTGCAGATGGTGGACAAATTTCAATGTGCCCAGAGTCTCCCGGCGTTCGAATTCTTGAGATTGCTCGGTCTCATGGCATCCTGCATTTTACTGGTGCCAGAGGCCAGGCTGCGGATGAGATCCCTGCAGTGAGCACTCAAGATGCAGTGGTCACAGTTCTCCGGCAGGATGTCGGATCCCGTTCAGATTCCACCCTCGGTCGCCCAGGACCTTCTGTGGTGGGCCATCGAAGGAAATCTGTTCAGAGGGCCTCTGTTTTGGCAACCGTGGCCGGAGGTGACGATCGTGACGGACGCATCCCTCACCGGTTGGGGACCTCATGCCAACGAGCGGTCGTTGGTTTCTGTCGGAGTCCAGACTCCACATCAGTCTGTTAGAGCTGCGGGCTGTCAGGCTAGCCCTGAAGGCTTTTCTGCCGTCTGTGCGGGAGAAGAATGTCCCGATTGTGACGGACAATACAGTGGCCATGCACTACCTCAACAAAAAGGATGGGCAGGGTCACTCCCACTGTGCAGGGAGGCGATGCCGCTCTGGTTCTGGGCCATCCAGCAGGAAATGTCGATCTCGGCAGTTCATTTGGCCGGAGACGAAAACGCGGCGGCGAGCGCTCCGAGCAGGCAGAGCACGGTCTCTCACGAGTGGGAGCTGGCTCAGGAAGTTCTTTTGGAGATCTTCACCCTTTGGGGAACCCCACAAGTGGATCTCTTCGCCACCAGTGTCAACCGGAAGTGCGAGAGATTCTGCTCACGGGAATTTCCTCCAAGAGGAGTCCTAGGAGACGCGTTCGTAGTGGAGTGGTCCTTCCCACTGCTGTACGCGTTCCCTCCAGTCCATGTCATTCCGCGGAGTTTGCGGAGGTTCGGATCCCGGATGATTCTCATTGCTCCGGCTTGGGCCAGGAGAGCGTGGTACCCGGACCTTCTATACATGTCCATCTGCCCTCCACTTCGTCTTCCCTACCGAGACGATCTGCTTTCATGCGAGGGGGGTTGAGTTCTCCATCCAGAGGTCAAGTCTCTCAGCCTTCATGCTTGGTATCTGAAAGGCTGAGATATAAGGATTGGGACCTCCCTGAAGACGTGATGGAGGTGTTGCTTTCGGCCAGAAGGCCCGCACCGAAATCCCTGTACCATTGCCGTTGGAAGAAGTTCTGTGACTGGTGCAGGGTACCGAATGTGGATCCTTTCCAATGTTCCATTCCTTTGGTTTTTTCTTTTTTGCTTTATTTGGCCCACAAGGGCCTGCATGTGGGTACCATTAAGGGTTACCTGGCGACGCTGTCCATATTTAAGCGCTCGTCTGAGGAATGTTCTTCTTTTAAAATCCCTTTGATATCTCAGTTTCTAAAAGGGCTAACTAATGTGTTTCCACTGTCGCCTTTCCAGGTACTGAGATGGGATTTGAATTTG
The DNA here is from genome assembly GCF_040938575.1 of Ambystoma mexicanum. Taxonomy (NCBI): domain Eukaryota; kingdom Metazoa; phylum Chordata; class Amphibia; order Caudata; family Ambystomatidae; genus Ambystoma; species Ambystoma mexicanum. The sequence goes on from NC_090935.1 coordinate 767,720,769, forward strand.
GTTTTAAAGTTCCTAATGGGAGCTCCGTTTGAGCCCTTACATTCCTGTCCGTTGAGACTGTTGTCCTTTAAGACTGTATTTTTAGTTGCGGTTACTTCCGCTCGCAGAGTGAGTGAGTTGCAGGTACTTTCCGCCAAACCACCCTTCACTGTGTTCCATAAGGACAGGGTTGTCCTTAGGGTTCATCCTTCTTTTCTTCCGAAGGTTGTGTCGGAATCCCATCTGAGCCAGAAGGTAATTCTTCCGGCATTCTATCCTCCTCCACATCTTGGTAAGGAAAAGGAGAGGCTCCATAGGTTGGACCCTAGGAGAGCTTTGAGTTTCCATCTCTCACAGATGTCCCGGTTCAGAGTGGACGATCAACTCTTTATTGGTTTATTGGAAGACGTTTAGGTTAGGCTGTTTCTAAGCAGACCTTGTCTAGATGTATCATTTTGACGATCTCTGAGTGCTATCGTTTGGCGGGAAAGGACCCTCCAGTAGGCTTACAGGCTCATTCTACTAGGAGTATAGCTGCCTCCACTGCACTACAGAGGGGTGTTCCGATTCTCAATAATTGCAAAGCAGCCACATGGGCCTCTGTCCATACTTTTGTGAAACATTATTCCCTGGACTCTATCCATGGGCAAGATTTGGCCTTTGGCAAGGCAGTCCTCTATTCTGCAATTTGATTGGGCATTCTAAAAAATTATTTTCCCACCTCCTTACGTTGGTACTGTTTTGGGAGTCTGTCAAAAATGTGTAATATGTCAGAGGACACAATCCCCTCGAAGAACAAGTTACTTTCTTACCTGGTAACGTTCTTTCGATGGGATGTTGCTCCGACGTATTCCACATCGTACCCTCCCTACCTGCCCCTCTACAGAATTTCTTATGCAATTGCAGCTTCCGTTTCCGCAAGGCTTTCTGTAGTAATACTGGCAGGAGACTGGTGCCACAGGTTCTGGGAGGAAAAAACTACAACTGAGGCCACGGGCGTCGTGCGTCCTACAAATAACATCTGGTGACGTCAACCGTTGGAGGAGGTCCCCGAAGGAGCGTGTTGATGTCATCAACGCAGGACGCTTACACTGAAAAAGTTTTCCGAAGCAGCACAGCTGTGGTAATCACTGTCAAAGATGTGGAATACGTCGGAGGAACATCCTATTGAAAGAACGTTTCCAGGTAAGAAAGTAACTTGTTCTTCTCTTCGTTTGGGCAGGACGGCTTCTGTTTGTCCTCCGACTCTCTCTGCTTCTTGTCCGCAGCACCAGCGTTACATCGGTCTCAGCGTCGTTGCCAAACTGCACAGTCCACCTCTCATGGGTCACACTGCCACTCACGATTGACTCTCTCTCTTGGGGTTTTCTTCCCCTGCTCTCCTGTGCTTTCAGCTCAGTTGGTGCTTCTCGCGCACACGCCTGCTGGTTGCTTTTTCTCTACTGAGCATCTCCTGGTCTCGGTCAGCTTCCATGACACTGCTGATTTGAATCTCCCGGGTTTCACTTCTGTGACAGTAGTCCTTCCCCTTTTTTTATACTTTGCTGGGCCCTCCTGTCAGTCAGTAATGCGAGGCGGAAGATCTTTCAAGGTATGCCATTTTATTTGAAAGGGAAATGTATCAAAATGCCTCACTTTCCCTACTCTGTTGAGGAATTCCCTACCTATTCTAAAAGCTAAGGGAACACACACTAATGCAGGACAACTGGCTCTCACATGAAACAACAAACACATAAAAGAAACTATGGCAATTCAACAGAACATAAACAATATGTACATTTCATAAATAATCTTCTAAAGTCCTGGGTGATTTCCTTTACCCAGGATTTAAATTCACTTCATCAAAATGTTGAATCTTGGAAAGGAAATATCTCGATTCTGTCCTTAAAGATGGAAAGTTAAAGCAAAAGTTCATCAACAAAAAGTTCAAATGGTAACAGTCTCCTCCTTGTCAGGATGATTTCTTTTTTTTTAAAACTTGATTTATTGATGGTCATGAAAGTCACACATAGCACGTTCCAATGCAATATAATACAAGATGCAATTCCAATAGCTTTACGTAATCAGGTTTCACACACTTATGGTATAAGCCTAGGAGAGGCTTTGTCTGATATCATATCACATAGTTACATTCTGAACCGGGCCCAAACGTCCTTGGGGCGATTGGTTTTTTGGCAGTGTCATCACATATTGTTCCTCGCATTCATTAACAAATGTCAGTTCCCGGAGGATATGTTCTGTTTGTGGTGCAAAGGGGCTTTTCCAGCTTTGCAATATACATTTTTTGGCTATTACACAAGAAACATTAAAGAGTCTTCTGGTGGTTTCTGCCACTTCTCCAATGTCTCCAAACAAATATTTCTGCGGGGCAAGAGAAGCTGGTATCGGTGTTATCTCCTCAATGATATGCGCCAACGCCCCCTAGAATCTAGCCACCGCAGGGCAGGCCCAGTACACATTAAACGAGCCCACCCATGGCTCCCCATATTTTTTGCATTCCCCCGTGAAGTTCGCAGTGAATTTGGCCGTTCTGGCAGATGTATAGTGTAATCTGTTGAGGACCTTAAATTGGATCAGGCGGAGACCAGCATTCAGCGACACGGCTTTGGTAAGTTGACAATATTTGTACCATTTCTCCTCCTTGATCGTCGCCTCCATGTCCCCCTCCCATGCTGCCCTGATGGTATTCAAAGACGGAGAGTGTGCCTGTATCAGAGAATAGAATGTGGAGACTCTGGGTCCGCTACTGGATGTCATGGCTTGCAAACAAGCATGCGGGGTGGGGGGTGGTTCATCAGGGAACAGCGGCTATTTAGCACTGAACGCCGCTCTCATGCGGTGATACTGAAGTGTCCTGAGTGGACCCCCTCCTACTGCACCCTTGAAGTCGTCTAAGGTTATGTATTTCCTGTTAGGGAGCATGTCTCGCATCTTTATCTCCTTGTTGGGGGTCCCATGTTTTCTGAAGCGGTTCATCAAATGTGGGGGAATATCTGGAAAGTTCCACAAAGGGGCTTCCGTGTCATAGGGTGTCTATATCTGCGATTTGTTTGTAGATCGCGGTCCAGGCGTGGACCGTCATGCTTACTGGGTAAAATCGGCATGGGTCTTTGTGTTGGGAGCTGAATAGAATAAATCGAATATCAACTAGGGATGCAGCATATCTTTCTATCCAGATGTGGGGTGCAGTGTCTAGCGGGTCTTACCAGTGTTTGGCATATTGCGCCTGTGCCACTAGATAATACAACTCAAAATCTGGTGCTGCAATGCCCCCAGTGTTATATGGTTCAACCATTTTCTCCCATTTCATCCTAGCCATCTTTCCATTCCATGCAAACGTTGTGACCTTGGACCGGAGTCTCACGAAGAAGGCTCTGCCTGGCCATATGGGTATATTTTACCAAAGAGATACAGGAGCTTGGGGAGAACCATTTTCAGGATGGCTATTCGGCCATATATGGAGATGGGGAGTCTAGGCCATAACTGAAATTTCGTGTTGAGGGACTGCAGTGTTTGCTCATAGTTATCCGCATACAGTGTATGCCTATCCCTGGACACCAGTATGGCCAAGTATCGGATGTGTTAGTTCAACCATTTAAGTCCACAAGTATTTGTCGGACATTTCATGACTAGGGTCAACGGGAGTATTTCGGATTTAGCATTATTAGTTCTATACCTGGAGTACCCAGCAAATTTGTGTTTGTCTGACATAATGGGTTCCAAGTTTGTCTCAGAGTTTCGGACGTATAAGAGTGTGTCATCTGCGTACAATGATATGGATTGGGTTGGACCTGTCATTCTAATGCCTCAGTTACCATGTTTTTGTCTTACGAATGCCGCCATCGGTTCGATAGTTAGAGCAAATAGTATGGGGGAGAAAGGGCAGCCCTGTCTGGTACCCCTTCCCAGCAGAAACATTTTTGACATCGTATGGTTCATGAGAACCTTAGCTCCAGGTGCTGTATATAGTAGCTGTACACAGTTAATAAAGTAAGGGCCCATTCCAAATGCGTTTAATACTGCGAACAGATGCTCCCACGAAACAGAGTCAAAAGCCTTTTCGGCATCAAGGGAAATCGCTGCTGCACTTGCCCCGGGATCTATCTGTGCTATGACCCCAAACAGTTTGCGTAGGTTCATGGTAGTGGATCGGGTCGGGACAAAGCCACATTGATCTGGGTGCACCAGGCTCGGCATGCTAGGAAGCAGCCTGGTAGCCAATACCTTCGCGAAAATCTTGGCATCAGAGTTAATTAACGATAGGGGTCTATATGAGGACAGGTACTGGGCTGGGTTTCAAAAGCACAGTTATTATGGCTTCCCTCATGGATTCTGGTAAAATATTACGTTCCATCGCCTCCTCCCATACCTTTAGTAATACCGGGGCCAGCTCTGCATGGAATTCTTTATAGAGCTTGGCTCCCAGACTGTCCGAGCCCAGGGCCTTCCCAGATGTTAGGGCCTTAATTGCCTCTATTATTTCCTCACAGGTGACTGGTTGTTCAAGGGTCAGTTTGGCTTCTGGGGACAGTTTTGGAAGCGTATCCAGATAGTTATGTTTCTGAAATGGATTTATTATCCCGATTGGAATATAGTACTTTATAGAATTTCGTGAATTCTTGATTTATCCCCTCTTCCCTTGTGATCACCGTGCCATCTGTTGTATGGATGCTTACAATGGAGTTATGTTGTCTTTCAGCTTTTATCAGATTGGCCAGGGATCGTCCCGCCTTATTGCCCTTCCCCTATCTACGTACGTGCTCTGATGGGGGCAGCAATGTATTGTATTTCCCTGGAGGACGGACTGTCGGAAGTCTTGTAATAACTTGTTGATGTCGGCTAGTGTATTTTTATCGTGAGTGTCACTGTATGTGAGTTTCAAGTTACGTAACTGTGATTCAACCTCCGTCAGTTCTAGTCTCACAGATTTCATGAGTCCTGTAGACTTGGACATAAGGATCCCCCTTACCCAGACCTTAAAGGTCTTCCAGATTGCTGCATAGCGATCAACCGATCTTCCGTTGTTCATAAAGAATTCTCCAATCTCCGTGTGAAGGGACTTCGCTACATTGGGGTCTTTTGGGATAGCCGCGGGCATTCTCCATCTCCTAACTGGCTGTGGGGTCTCGCGTAGCACCAACCCAAATAATATCGGGGAGTGGTCGGAGAGTGTGCGGGGGTAAATATCACAGCTCATCAATGCGTTCGAAGAAGAGGAGAGAAGCCAATAATCAATGCGCGATTCAGAGTCTTGCACCGAGGAGTAGTATGTGTCAGGATGATTTCTTAATACTGCTGCTTTTTACTTCAGCAACTGTACTTCTTTTTATTTTACCATGAGAGCAGTCACTTGTGTCCCACAGTAGTTCAACTTGAAAGTATTATCTACTGACAACCAAATGTACCCCGATAAATACTTTTGACTACTGCCACAACTTCAATCACTTTTAGAGAGACTTTGACATTACTTCAACCTTGTCAGGTAGGCTAGACACTCATCCTTCAAAATGTTTTCTTCAAAGGGGCAGTCTCTTAACCTCTCTTGTCTTACTGTCAACAACAGTAACCTGTGTTTGCCTTCAAAACTCAGGTTGAGTGTACTACACAAATATTCAGGATGTACAACCCCCCTACAAACCCCATGCCACTCTATCTGAGAAATCTAAGGCTAGGTACACGCTCTGCCCACAGCTCAACTATTCCCAAAAAAAACCTAGGACAGCAACAGCACCACTCACCTTCATAGGCCTCCACCCTTATGCCTAAAACCCCTAGATCCCTGCCAATAACGACAACATCCCCACGAAAACCAAATTAGGGAACAACCCTATTACCCAAATCCAAGGTGCACTCATCCATGCACGGTCCTTGCCAGCGCATGCCACAGAGATCCACAACCTTATCACGGATCTGGATCTAGATATCTTAGCCATTACAGAGACATGGTTACATGAAGCCTCCGGACTAGCCATCTGCCAAACCTTACCGCCAGGCTACATAATCCTCCGCCAAGACAGAACCCAGAACCTCCAGCAAAGGAGGAGGTGTCGCCCTAATTCTCAAATAAACTATCCACGGCAGGCAAATAAAAACTGCTAAGGCAGACAACTTTTACACTCTATCAGTACAAATATCCCTCTCGCCAAATGACACCTTAACTCTACTCGTGTACCGCCCTCCAGGCTCCCTCTCGATTTCCAATCCAGCATCACACACATCCTAAGTGACAACCCTCAAAACTAATACAAGAGCCATCCTCCTAGGAGACCTAAATCTTGGCTTCAAAGACCCCAAAGACCAGAAAGGCAAAGCACTCGCCAAAGCCCTCCTAGATCTAGGCTTCACGCAACTAGTCAACAGTCCGACCCACACCAAAGGTTGCATATTAGACTGGATAGCGGATCTCAGTTGTGCTGCTGACATCAGTTCTAACACTCCAGGCCCCTGGACCGACCACCACCTACTGCACTTCCTTATACCATCTAAAATAGTAGGTAATCCTAGCCCACCTGTGCCAGCTACCATGGCAAGGTGGAAAAAAATTACTCACAATGGACAGAATTCTCCCTCTCATTGAAACCTCAGCTCTAGCTCATCCCACCTCAAACAACCCTACAGAACCAGTAGAGCTATACAATGCCACACTTAAAGAGGTATTAGACACTAGCCCAATTGGAAAAGAAATGAGCCAAGCATACACTTCATGCTAACTCATGGTTCACTCAAGACATTTTACACATACAAACTGCCAAACGGGCAGCACTGATCGTATGGCAAACAAGCCCATCCACGTCCACACGAGAGGCCTACATGGCAGTTGCAAAACAATACAAAAAAGCTATCTCAACAGCCAAAGCAGCTGCTTACAACACCAGAATTGAGAATGCCAACTCCCAATCCAAAGAGTTATTCGCCATTTACAATGAGCTGACTATCCCTATCACCTCCACAAAACCAACCAAGAAAAACGAAACATGGTGTAACAACATCCAACATGTCATGTTAGACAAAATTAAAACACTCAAGAAGAAAATCAAGACGCAACCCGACAACTTTCCTAAGGCCGCCTCACCCACATTAATGCACTCTGCTACCGTGCCAGCCTCAGATGGCTCACATGGCATAAACACTCCTATACCCGTTTGCCTTTAGGGAAGTAACAATACCTGAAGTCCTACTGATCATGAACCATATTAAACCATCGCTCTGTAAAGGCGACATATGCCTAACCAGTCTAGTTAAAGACTGTGTGGGAGCTCTGGCCCCATTTGTCACTCTACCTTTATTAATGCCTCTTTCATGGCGAGTACCGTCCCAACCTTCCAGGGTTCAGCCGTTGCTTTAAAAAAAAAAAAACTACCCTTGACCCAGACTACCCCAACAACTACCGTCCAATAACCACTGTCCCGTTCTTGCTGAAAATTCTGGACAAGGCTGCCTGTTTGCAGATCCAGTCCTACCTGGAAGCACATAACATCCTTGGCAAAAGACAATCTGGCTTCTGTCCTTGTCACAGCACATAATCAGCCCTGCTTGATCTAAAGAATCAGCTACTTGTTTGACAAAGTGAAATCCTCACTCCTCCTACTCTTGGATGTCTCGGCTGCCTTTCACCTGGTAGACCACAAGATCCTGTGTAAACACCTCTCTGACACCGCACAGTTCTCCCGAGAAGCACATCCTTCTTGGAGGGCCGAGCCATGAGGGTTTTTTCTGATCAGGCATCAGCCACTCCATCCCTCATAGGGTGTGGAGTCCCACAAGGATCCTGCACGTCCCCCACTCTCTATAATCTTTTCACTCTTCCCCTGTTCAGTGACCTAGAAGAGTTCGGCATAGCCTTTACCAACTATGCCGACGACACACAAATTCTTCTCCCGTTAACAGGAGACTATGAGCAAGACCTAAACACTCTCTGGAAGACATATGCTCGCATCCAGGCCTGGATGGCAGCCAACGGCTTATGTCTAAACGGGGAGAAAACAGAAATCCTACTGGTAGGCCCCAAAGAGTCCCTAAACAAACTAGACCACAGATACAGCTCCTTCAATATTGAGAACACTGTTATTAAGTCTCTGCTTCAGGAAAAACCCTTGGAGTATACTTGGACTCCACCTTATCAATGGAAGGACAAGTCAGTGGCATCTCATCATCTGCTGCTCTCACGACAAAAATCATAAACGGAGTGAAACCCCATCTATCTCCCAAAAAAGCCTCAACATTGCAAGAGCTACCTTTTGCGCAAAGTTGGACTACTGTAACATCTTACTCCTAGGCACATCTGCCAATAACATCAACAAACTGCAAACTACACAAAACAACGCCCTCAGAGCGGCCCTAAGTATCCCTAGGAGGCAGCACATCTCTCAGGCGAGAAAAGACGCCCACTGGCTCCCGGTTAAAGAGCGCATAGTATTCAAGGACCTCACGATCATACACCGATGCCTCTCTGACTGGCCCATCCTTCCTAACTGAAAGAAAAGAACAAGTGCCCATCCACAGACCAAAACAAGACCAATACTCTAACCTCCTCTCAGTCCCGGCCTTCAATAGAGCCAAAGCCGACGGCACCAGCTGCGAAGTGCTAGCCCCAAAAGCCTGGAACGCCCTCCCACTTAGCCTAAGAAACTAAGACTCTCATAGCATTCAGAAAGGCACTAAAAACCAAGCTATTCAACTAAGATTGTACCTGTTGATGTCTAAGGTTGTTCCTCTGTAACCACGGAACACCTCTACAACACTGTCTTTGAACCTGCAATTCTTCCTCTGAAGTATCTGTCTTAAGTTGTATCTAAGTTAATATACTGTAACAGCGCCACAATGCCTCCGGGCCGCTGGGCGCTTTATAAATCCAAATAAATAAAATTCTTCACAAGCAGCCAATTCCTGTTTGCCAATTTTACCTGTACTGTTCTGCCAGCTTTCAGCCCAACAATTACCCAGAAGCCTTGGTGCCACTCTCTGAGCGTCAGGAAACAATGGTATACTTGTTGAATTATGCCAATGTAGTGTTAATAACTTCACTGTATTGCTGGATTGTTTTATACTCTGAGAAAGATTCAGCTTTACAATTAATATGGGCTACCTCTTAGCTGTAGGCTTCAGGTGGGATCTTGAATCTTATGGAACACTAACAAACGGTGGCTTGGTCTGTTGGGTCCTTCTGAAGCCTTGATGTGACTGTTGATCCAAGAGAGAGGGCTTTAGGGAGTTCTTCTGCGGAACTGGAGTTCTTGTCCCAAAGAGGGCAGTCTCTCCCTGTGATTTCCCGCTTGCTGCCACCCTAGGGGGAATATTGCGTAGCAGGCTTACCTCGGCTAGCCTCACAAGCAAAGGCTCATCCCTCGGGAGAAATGACTGAATCCCACGATTTGTCCCATACCCATACTCGATTGTAGAGTAGTTCTGCTCCCTCTGAAAAAGGTTTCTGCTGATTTAAAGGGCTGGATGTTCTATGCCCTTGTTTTCCTGAGAGCGGACGGCTCCAATGCCCACTTCAGAGATGTCTGTTTGAAGGATAAACTATTAGTTAAGAACTTGAATAATGGGTTCACTACATACAATTGTTTTCAACATGTCAAAGGTGTCTTGATCTCGCTTATCCCAACTTTTGAGGCTCTGCATTTTTAAGTTTGTCTGTCAAACAGGAAGTGAAGGTAGAATAACTGGGGATACACTTATGGTAATACTCTGTAAGTCCTAAGAAGGTGCAGAACTCTCTTTGGTCTTTGGAGGGGGCGTAAGCTTCACAGCCTTTACTTTTTCTAGCTGTGGTTGCACTAACCTGTTAAAGGCGGACTGTGCCAGATGACATTTCTTTGGATTTGCAGTTAGCCCCGCCTTTCCTAGTTCCCCAACTATCTCATGGAGTTGAAAGAGATGTTCTTCCCTGGTCTCGCTATGAATTAAGATGGCATCAAGGTATGTGCCTCAAAATGGGAAAAGGGTCGCAACACTCAGTCCATCAGGTGCTGGAAAGTGACTGGTGCTGTCTAACCCAAAGGGTCGCACCTTAAGTTGAAATAACCCCAGCATAGTGGAAAAAAAGCTGTTTTCTCCCTATTTGGAGGGTTTCAATGGGCTTGCCAATATCCTTTAGTAAGATCAATCATGGAGACGTATCCGGCTTGTACTAGCTTGTCTATTAAGTCATCAATTCTAGGCATTGGATAGTTATCGAATTGTGAGATAGAATTGTTTTCTAAAATCAATGCAAAACCGCAACAATTGATCAGGTTTTGCCACCAAGGCTATTGGCGAAGACCAAGGCCTCTCTGATGGCTCAATGATGTCACCTTCTAGCATATTTCCCACTTCCCGGAGGATTATTTCTTTTCATGACTCAGGAATACTGTTGAGTTTTAAGTTCACCACTTCCCCTGGGGAGTTCTGATGGTATGTACAGCATCTTTAAACCTCCCAGGTTGATTGTTGAAGACATCAGGGAATTGATTTATGAGATCCTTAATGTCTTCCTGTTGGTCAAGGGTTAATTCTGAAGAAATTAGAGTGTTCTTTCGACCCACCTCTGTGTATCCTTAACTCTTAACAATTTGTTGTGGTACAACTGTTTTTTCTGCCTCCGCTCTGTTTGAGAAACCACATAATTACAGTCATGGACGTCAATTGGGGGTCACCATAGGTAGCAGTTGCCACCCCTGGCAATGTTCTTGAGACCTCTGCCATTGTCTTTGTGACCCCTGTTCACAAAGGCAGTGCTTAGGGTACTGATCCCTTATACATGTCCATCGGCTTGTCTTACCTGTTTGATGGACTGTAAAAATACACTTTTAACATCCTGTGCAGGCTCGCACCCGACTGGAAGGTAATATGTATTTGTATTTCTTTATTGAACTGCATATGTTCTAAAGTGATTCCTCCGTCTACCACATAGCATGAATTGGAAACATTTTCATCCTGGAGTGATTATACTGTGTTCGCTGCCAAGCCAGGTACATCTATGCGTATTTGTGCACATTCACAACACAGTCTTCAGGCAGCTTGGCCTGGCCCAATGTCCCTTCCCTCAGCCATACCAGAATGAAAGCTCAGCAAAGGAGAAAGCAAGCAAGGTTCCTGCAGGCTTGCAACAGCAGAGTTGTTTGTGGAGTGGTACTATGTGCATGTGAGAGGAGTACAGTGAGAGATGAATTTGCTGGAGGGAGATAAAAATGTATAATAGGAAGGATAGGCGTAGAGAAAGCTGGATGGAGAGAGTTGTTTAGTCGGGTTGAGCAAGATGGACCGAGGCGAAAGAGGTACATGGGACACAGAGGTTGAGAGAGGTCTCTGGAGAGAGAGTGGTGCATTATGCATGTAAGTGGATTACAGGGGGGAGTTGGTGAGAGAGGGATGAATGGGGAGAGTGGTTTAGTTATTAAGCGGGGAAAAACCACACAGCAGCCCGGAACAGAGCCACGCAGAGAGCGCCACAGCTGCAACGCGGAGTGAGGAGCTGCTCTGCTGCTGGAGATTACATTCGAGGGTGCTGGCATCAAAGGAAGGTGGAGGACCGCTGTGCAATACGGCAGAGCGGACTGCTCTGTATAAGACTGCAGAAGCCGGAACAGGTGAGTCCTGGAGGGACGCCAGAAAAGCCGACGAACCGGCTGGAAGGAGAGGAAGAGGGCGCTCAAGACACGGAGCAACAGCCCCCTTCAACCCACAATCCTCACTACACCACACAAGGGGACCGGCAAACAAGCCCACAGGTGCTGCGCACCACCATAAGGAACCCGCTGGGAGAACCCAGCGACACTCCGCCCACGCAGTAAAATCAGACGGCGGAAGCGGCCTGCCTAAAGCCCGGGACGGGCCTCTAATGTGGGAAGGCATCGCTCATTAAATAAGCATGACAAGCAACACAGTACATGGCAGACGGAAGCAGTCTGTACATGGCATCTAAGAGAAGCATAAGCAGAGGGCGAGACTGACCTCCATTTAAGTCCCTAGGGGTGCACCTAAGCTGTAAAACATGGCAGGAAGACCTTGGATGGAACCCCCTCTGCACAGCTAATGTTCTGCCCAAGTAACAGAGCTTCCTTCGCACAAACCGCCCCAAACAAAGTCTTTGCTGTGCCCTATAAAAGGGGACTGTTAAGGCCCACGCATTGAGGGTGGCAAGAACAGCCTGAAAACACTGTAGAAGAGACGCACAGAGGGGAAGCAGAGAGGTATGGCGTGCACTGCACTCCTCTCCCCTCCCTAGCCCCTAACCCCAAAAAGGGAGCAGGAAGACGGCAAGAGACTGGAGCCTAGCACACAGAGACTCGACCAAGCTGGCGGGGCAGGGGAGGAAGGCCTCAGCTTGCGATACACGAAATTGGGCAGTGAAGCCCTCTAAACAAGAGAAGAGGAGCGCAGAAGGCCCCAAAATTGGCACAACGCCCTGGTGCACCAAAGAAACCGGAACCACACTATGAAAATTGCACCTGCCAAGGGGGGGCAGCAATGAACAGCGCAACACAGCAACTGAGAGACCACAGATATGCCAGACAAACATGTCTTCTTGCCCTCGTGGGAGCGAGGGCAAGCAGACCAGCATGGAATCCTACGCCTGCAAAAATGAGACTAGTCCGCACTCTTCGGCAAATGCCAACACAAGCATAGCAGGATCGGAGCAGCAAGCAGGGCGCCAAGAACACAGACCCATCCTCGAGGCAATACAAGCGCTGAAGACATCACTCGAACATAAACTAGACGTGGTAATTGTGGATGTGGGCCTGCTAAGACAAGACGTTCGGGCCCTGTCGGATCGAGTGGCCACAGCGGAGCAGCAAGTGCAGAATAACACCAGTAGCATCACAAGCGCCTAGTCGCAAATCACAGACATGCTCGGACGAATGCAAACTCTCAAGCACAGGGTCGAAGATGCAGAAAGGAGGGCTTGATGAAACAACATACGTATTGTCGGTCTGCTGGAGGGAGAAGAGGGCAAGGACCCCACAAATTGCATATAAAACCTACTGCTGAAAGAAGTGGGCGTGGAGGTACTATCGCAGGGCTTTGCAGTAGAAAGAGCCCAGAGAGCCCTGACCAAAAAAAAAACCTCCCGGAGCCCCGCTGAGACCCACGATAGCCAAAATCATGGATTTCAAGTATCGAGAGAAAATACTAAGATTTTTGAGGGAAGGCGGAGCGATCACCAGAAACTCCTCTGTGATAGTAATCTAACCAGACTACACTGCACTTGTGCAAAGAGCACGATTTGGACCGATGAAGGAGCGCCTCAGGAAAGCAAACCTACGATATATGCTGCTATATCCTGCCAAACTATTAAGTGCTACAAAACACCAGAACCTATTTTTTGGAAACCACTGAAGAAGCCTATGAGTGGATGGACCAGCAAGGTATACCTCAACTGAATGCCAGGAACGCACACAATGGAAACGCACCTCTGTAAAGCACTGGCGGATGTGCCTCGAGGGACCTGAAGGAACATAGAAGAACACCAGACATGAAATTTATGACTAGATGAACTATGCAGCGGGAGACAGAGGAAGAGCAACCCCATGGCTGCCCCGATGGTCGCCATGCCAAAAGACCCCACGGAACGTCAACAGTTTGCAGTGCCAGTTCAAAGGCATCACGCTGCAGCGAGCAAGCTTTGGGAAACTGGGACTGTGCAAGGAATTCAGCGGATCCTGAGCAGGGGGAGAGTGGCTGGGTGTTTGTTAAAAGTTAGTTTGTGGGTTGAAAGGTGAAACAGGAGCGGGAGAAGACGCCAGACTTAAAGAACAACCTAAAGGCGCACGAGACAAAAGGACAAATGCACAAGGGAGAGGGAAGCTATATGAGACACTTGAGAGGCAAGGGAACCCAGACAACCCTACCCTGCGTAAGGATCGAACACAAAATGGAAGCAAAAAAAGAAGCTGAGGACACAAAAGGAAAAAACGAAGAGTAGACAGCCGGAAGCACGAACAGGTGGAATAAACGGGCCCAGGGGAAGAGACAGACCGCATCAAGGCCTGCCACAATGAGCCCTGAAGAGAGATGTATAGCCACATGGAATAAACGAGGACTGAATAATTATGTCCAGACACTGAGTGTATGCATGGCTGAACAGATCGAAAGTGAAAGTGGCAATCCTGCAAGAAACGCACCTGACGAGGGAAAAACAGTTCAAGATAGCAAGAAAGTGGGGCAGGAAATGATATGGCTCAACCTACTCTAACTATGCCAGAGGAGTGCAAACGTGGGTAGCCCCCAATGTCCCTTTTCAGCTCACAAATGTGCAACAAGACAACGAGGGCAGGCGGGCATAGTGCACGGACTGTTAGAAAACAAAGAAGCGCGTTTGGTGAATACATAGGCCCCGAAGAATGACGCGACAGGGTTCTTCAATACGCTTGCACCACGACTAGCTCCATATAGGGAGGCAGCGTACATCTGGGCTGGGGACTTCAACTGCACACTCAACGCGATGCTAGATAGATAATATAACAAATACAAGAAACCAGCGCCACTGGCAAAAGCCCTGCAGATGCTCTTAACCCGTCTGAGATTAGAGGACATTTGGAGGAAAATGCACAACGAAACCCGAGGGTACTCCCACTACAGCGCCTCACACGGAACACACACACAAATAGATGACATCTTCACTGGTATTGAAACAGAAATAGGCTTTAAGGCTAGAACCCTCTCGGACCATGCCCTGTTATTGGTGACCTGGAGATACACACACAAGAGAGCCCCTACACCAACGTGGCGACTAAGGGCAGAAGCATTACAGGATAGTGATTTCCAGGAACACATGCAGGTAACAATAGAAGACTACTTCCATCACAATGCGGGCAGTGTAGACAAGTCTGGGACCCTATGGGACACCTTTAAAATAGTGATCAGAGGAGTGGCAATAGGAAAGACCGGAGGACTCAAGAGAAGCATCCTAAGGGAGCTTTCGGATGTAGAAAGCGACATAGAATGGGCAGAGAACCATACAGGTTTAACTGGGAGGGAACTGGCGGAACTAATATAGCTAAGATTATAGTGCAGTACCATCTGGGAGAAGCTGGGGAAACTAGACTATGGGAAATATGCAAAACAATTACACGCTGAGGGCGATAAGCCAGGCAGACTCCTTGCTTGGCTGACTAAGAAGAAAGTGCAAAAAGACCCGATAAATGCAATTAAGAACAAGACCGGGGAAGTAGTGAGAGCCCAAGAGGGCATTAACCACACATTCTCACAATTCTACGAAGACCTGTACTCCTCGAACCAAGAGGCAGACACCTGGGAAATAAGGGAAGCCCTGACCCAAATAGAACTACCATAATTAAGAGAGGAACGGGTAAAGACACTGGAAGCCCGCTGACAGCCCTTATTGACAACCTCCCAACGGCCAAGACTCCGGGCCTGATGGACTACCCGGGGAGTTCTACAAGAAATACAACCAGACAATAGCACCTAAACTGGTAGAACTCTATGAAGAGGCATACACAGAGCCAATTAACGGATAGTATGACAGAGTCATTGATAATACCCATCCTGAAACCAGGGAAACCACCCCTAGAATATAGATCATGCAGACCACCCTCCATGATCAACCAGGATTGCAAGGCTTAAACAGGTTATACACACTTTGGTGCTTTCAGACCAGACTGGATACGCCCTGGGATGAAACACCACGTGGAATTTGCAAAGACTGCATCACGTCATAGACCAGACTAACCACAGACATGAAGATGGTGCAGTTGCTTCCCTGGATGCGGTCAAAGCCTTTGACTCTGTGAATTGGGATTGGCTACTGCATGCACTTGAACACTTTGGGATGGGTGAGGACTTCCTGAAGTGGATCAGACTGTTATAGATGGATCCCAGGGCGAGGGTCAAGACAGGCAGACACATCTCAGCGGCATGGAGAATACACAGAGGCACGAAACGGGTCTTCCCGCTATCACCAATGCTCTACATACTAGCCCTAGAAACGCTAGCAGTATTCCTCAGGGGGCAGTATGGCGGGGCGGGAATAAGAATAGACAACGCCATCCGTCTAGTCTCGCTATACACTGACGACATGCTTCTGTACGTCAAAAACCCACAAGACAATCTACTACACCTGTTAGATGTAGTAGAAGCATTTGCTAGGTTGTCGGGCATATCCATCAACAAAAGAAATTCCTCCCTGTACCACTTAGCAGCATTTAGAAGGATCGACATAGACCACCTACCTGGCCTGGGACTGAAATGGGCGCCAACTACCTTCCATTACCTGGGAATAGATATACACCATAATCTAGCGGAATCACACAAGGCTAACATGCAAGCAGCACTTGAGAACATTACAAAGTCCATAACATTCTGGAAGACACTGCCACTGGGGATGGTTGGAAGGGCAGCCCTCCCCCGTCTCTTGTACTACTTTACAAATATACCCTACAATATACCTGGGAAATTCTTCAGGCAATTGAACACAATAGCAAGGTAATTCATGTGGGGGTAGGGGGGCAGAAACAGATTGGCACTAAGCACATTGGAAAGAGACTATGAGTCAGGAGGGATTCAATTGCTGAACTTTGAGCTATAGTACCTGCGGGGCAGCTGCTGTTCGTGGCACACTGGCTGGGGGATGAGACCTCCATAGACACACTGCTACTGCAGCCAGCTCTACAGCACTTCTATCTGAGAGAGATTATATGGATGAAAAAGCCTGAGCCAAACACTCCTCTCCCTTGCCATACTGGGCCTGACCCTATGGAAGAAAGCATAGAAAATCCAGGGAAACCCAGACCCCTGCTCTGCGCAGGTCCCACCTGCAGGACTGGTGAACACCCAACCAGATGCGCTTATAGCGTACCGAAGACACTGGGAAGCTAAGGGAATTGCTGAAGTCAGAGACTTATGGAAAGTGCGGCGATGGGTAGAGTCTCAGAAATTGATGGAAGAATACAACATACATAAAGGTCAATTCCTGCTACGCAACAGTATGTTAAAGGCAATGAAAAAGAGGTGGCCAGATCTATCTGAGGGAACCGTAACAGGAGAGTCACTAAATGCATGGTATGACGTGGCTGAGGGGGGACACAGTGTCCAGACTGTATGAACGGCCCTTGAGGAACCACAACACCAAAGAATTGCTGGTATGTGGGAAATGGGAAGTGGAACTCCAAAAAACCTTCATAGATGAAGAATGGGAAAGGGCCTAATGTACATAAAGGTTTCCAGAAATGCGAGATTCCGGCAAACACAACTGTCACGCAGAGGGCATACCTTGCCCCCAGCAGAATATCCAGGATGGGGTACAAAGCAACGCAGACCTGCCCCAGATGTGCAACGGAAGACACAGACATGCTGCATATGTTTTGTGCCTGCCCAGTAATAACGGAATTCTGGGACCGCATCAAAATGAAGGCAGCAGAAGGTGGAATCCAAATGCAGGCATGGTCACCAGAAACCTACCTGCTGGGACTATTCCCCGAGAGGAAGTGGGCCAAGAGCATATCTGGCCAAAATGAACAACCTGATGAGTATTCTGGTCGAAATGCCATGTAGCGATAGCCTGGAAATCTAAAACTGGCCCGACAGTCGGTGGGTAGACTTGAAGTGCTGGTCACTGGCTGAGTCAACGGTATGGTCCATGGCATTGCAAAGAGGGGCATGTGAAAGCAGTGACAGGATACAAGCATGGAACACAATGGTACAAGAACTGTTTGCACCTACAGCCGGAAACAACTCAGAAGCCCACCTTGGAGAAGATACCCGGATAACCATAAGGAACAAACAGATCCAAGTACAGAAGACTAGGAACGAGCGCAAAGACAGCAAAGCTGTAGAACACTCCCGGCACGGTGTGCAGTGTTGAATGTTAAGTTATTTGTTGTTTGTTAGTTAAGTATTATATATGAAGCAAATAGTTTGGAAAAAAAAAGGTTGGAAGGTTGGTCACTATTTTTGGAAAAAGGTTTTTCCCTGCTTTTCATAAGAAAGGAAATGGATACACGACAATAGGCCATAAGGGTTTCAGACATGGGGATTTTATTTTCAAGGGTAAATGGGGGATACCATGTCTCGTCCGATGGAGCCACATCTTCCCAGAGGCTGCCCTCTGCCATGAGATTCTCCCTCATATAGCCATCTCCAGGGCCAGGATCAGGTAGTAGCTGCTGTCCACTGGCCACATGGGAGAGGGTCACTGTTGGGAAATTAGTGATGACTCCACCGGAATCATCACATTACCCGTATAAATAGTACCATATTTGAAAGATCATTTGTTTCTTCATTTTCTTTTAAACAACAAGCTGCAAAAGGATACTGAAGCAGAGACAATGTTATTCCTTTTAACACCCATACATTAACTATGAGGCTGTGTTCAGTGTTTTTTTTTAACCAATGTTATTTAAATCAAAAGCTCCAGTCTTTACCTAGCTAACGCGGTCACAGTATTTGTCTTGGTAATCATTTATTATTTTCTTGAAATCAGGCCTATTGCTTTTTGTTTTTTTAACTTTAGGTACTACACTTCTAGGTACAACATGGGGTGAAGGGTTATGTGGCCTTACTTCGCTTGACATGGTTGGAGTCAAAGTTCATGTGATGTCACTTCCTTTGATGCCATGTGGTTTGGGATGTCACTTCCGCTACGCCTGGCATTTTGTTGAATTGATGTTACAGGGACTTTTTTTCTATAACTTCATAGCGTTCAAACCGTTTTGATGACATTTTCTGGTCGGAAGTGCGTAATAAGACTAACAATTTCTGAACCACTGAGAAGGAGTGGTGGACGGCCTTTCTGTCATATTGGACTTTTTGAGTTTCTTGGGCCTGTTCGGTTTGCTGCCTTGCATACTGTGGTCATATGTTGCTTGAAGTGTGGGCTGTTCGGAGAAATTGGTAGTGTAGCTTCTTCCCACATTTTCCTAAGCATGTTGAGCACGTCTCTTGGTTCCCTACCATAAAGGAGCTCAAAGGGGAATATCCTAAAGAGGTCTGAGATGATTTCCATACTGCAAAAATGCCCCAGGGATCATCGTCCGCCATTTCATGCCATCCGCTTCTATCACTTTCTTTAAGATCTTTTTCAGGGTCTGATTGAAGCGTTTGACAAGTCCATCAGCTTGGGGGTGATAGACTGATGTTCTCAGCATCCCTTGATCCTTTAAGATCTCTTTATGGAATCCTACCCGAGACAGGAATCGGAATAAGGTGTTTTTAAAATCTGTTGGCTCGTATTGTTTCGGAGGGCAAAAAACATCAGGGTACCACATGCCATAATCTACTATGACCAGGATGAATGTGTTCCCTAGTTTAGAAGTTTGAAGAGGCCCCAGGATATCCATGCCAATATGAGAAATGGGCACCTCGATAATGGGGAGTGGTTTAAGGGGGACGGGTGGTACTAGTTGGGTTGCAGTTTTCTGACGCAGAGAGCAGGTTATCACAAAGTTCTTGACATCTGTGTACATTTCAGGCCTATTCAATTTTGGTATAACCGACTTTGCGTGTTAGTCACTTCGTCCTGGTGTTCGGCCGTTAAGTGAGAGTGTGCAAGTTCTAACACCACCCTCCAGTGACTCCGGGGAATCAACAGCTTTGTTCTTGGGGTGCCTTCTGGTGTTGCATCCCCCTAGTACAGAAGGGCTCTTTTTTATTTTTTAAGGGGACCTCCCTAATCCCTGCCTTCTGTCTCAGGTATAACCTTAAAATAAGTTCTGCTTCTTCTATCTGTGGGACTGGTTTGTCTTTTGGCGGCTTATCTGCCTCTCCAAATCCTTGGGTGCCCCTTTTGGTCTCGCCCTGTTCCCAAACTTCCTGGAGGATAGAGCCTATTGCATTCTCTAGGATTTCCTGTGATATCTTCTCCCCTTCTTTGATATTAAATGATTATTCCTCATGTTTGTGTATTAAGATCTTAACGTCCAGTGAGGAACCTGAGGGCCTCCTCCCATCCACTCCCCTAGGGTCTTCCTCTCAGGTGTCCAGGGAAGGGCCATCGCTTTTGGATCCCGACCCTGTGTGTGGAAATGTGAGGGAGGATCACCTAGGTGGAGGGTCTTTGGGGAGTGGAGAAAAGGTGCCTAGGTATGGCATGGTATCCCCCTTTCCCTTGTCAGAGTGCACTCTGCCCTCCCTCTACCTTTTGTAGATGATCAGTCTTCCCCATCGTCATACACTCCAACTGTCCCATATGCATACTCTTACGTCCCGTCTCCTTTCCTCCATACTGCATGGGCGTCCCTTCCAAGGGACGGAAGACAGAACCTTTTTCACCAGAAAAAACCTTCTTCCCCCTTTAATTTTAGAGGCACGCTGGGGTGCGGCCCTGGGAGCATGCATTGCCCTGACTCCGCCCTCTAGCGCCACACCTCGGCCCAACTTTCTGAGTTGATGGGAACGGGCCGAATTCACCAGCGCTCCTGGGTTTGGCTTTGGCCATGTAATTCCACGCGTGGATACTTCTTCTTTGTCTTTCTTATTATTATTTTTTTGTAAAGTATTTTATTAGCATTTGTGCAAATACATATGCTTTAATAATGAACAGATATCAACGTAACAAACAAACAGATAACCAATGCAGTCTTCATGTTGCAGTGTGAAGTTCTTGTCGATTTGAGTGAGGAGGGGGCAGGTGTCCAGCGAATCCGATGCCAGAAGGGGTTGGTTTCAAGGGGTTTCCATCTCTCGGGTGGTTCTTCGTCAACTTGCTGTTAGGGGTGCATTTTCAGGGGGGTTTATGGTCCGCAGCGTACTGTATGTCACGCAGCAGAGCTTTCCATGATTCTAGGGTGTCATTGGCATTGTAGCCGCCTGCGTTGATTCCCTCCTGCCAGGCTCTGGTCTCAGCTTACGTCCATCTTTCTAGGTCTTTAAGCCATCGTTCATGCCTCAGACCCCCCGGTGACTTCCAAGCCATTGCTATGGGTCTCTTTGCGAGAATGCAGGATAAATCCATTAGTTTGAATAGGTGTTTGTACTTGCTCAGTCTGGGATGGGCCCCTACTAAGAATTCTTTTGGGTTCCACTCGTATCTGGTTAGGCCAGCGTTTGTGCAGGTGTTTTTCACCATGGACCAGAATTTTGCCGTTTTGGTGCAAGTCCAGAACATGTGGATAATGTCAGCTTTGTCGTTTCTGCACCAGCGGCATTGTGGGGATACCTGTTTGTTGAAGGTAGCCACTCTCGATGGGGTCATGTACGTTCTATATAAGATGTTCAGCTGGGTCTGTTTGAATCTGGTGTTTCTTTTGTCTTTCTTATTATGTAGATACTCGGTCCTCAAGCGTCATGCTTCTCCCGCCTCATGTCGACTTCCACAGGGTTCAGCAGGGGTCCATCCTGCAACGGACTCTTCCCAACTTCAGATCCCCACGCCCTCTGCCTATGTTGCCTTGGCCCAGACCATGGTTGGCAAGCTTGTACAGCGTGCGGCTCGCTGTCATCGAAATCGCTGAAAAACAGACTCGCCAGGTGGAGGGAGCTCTTCCAGAAGTCTCCTCCAGAGGACCTCAAGAACTTTGTGAAACACTGAGCCAGGCCCAAGGTAGGGCCGCTATTTTCCATCGCACCCTGAAAAGGAGACTACTTACCAAGGACTCTCCCGCGTGGTAGGAACCATTCAGGTCCTTGTATCAGCATGTGCACCGAGGCTGCTTCAGCTCCCGGCCTTGGGGCTGAGGGACCCTTGGATCCTCCTGGGGGCAGTGTTGAGGGACCGGAAGGTTCTTGTTCTGGATTTTCATCCGAGGGGCTCTGCCCTTGTACCAGCAATTTGGCCGAGGGGCTACGCCCTAGTACAGGCAATACGTCCGAGGGGGCGTCTAAACACAGCTCTACCGACCTTCAGGTCGAGGGTGTCGCACCTACTGGTTCTATGCCAGAGGAGCATGGTAGGCCTCATGGTCCACACGCAAGACACGTGGCAGGCAGCTCCACAAGATGGCCGCCGCACCAGACAGAGGCACCGTCCAACGCCATTCCAGGAGTTTGGCAAAGAACGAGTATTAAGGTAAGACTGGCCTCAACCAGGTACATGGCTTACAGCCTATCCTTATAAGCGCAGAGCAGCTTCCCACTGCATCCATACGGGCAGGGTATGTAGCGGCTCGAGTAGCTCCCGGCTACCCAGTCAGTACCCCCTACCACCTCTCAGGCCAGTGAAGAGGGGTTCTTTGAGAGGTTCCTCTGGCTCATTAAGTCACCTCGGAAGGGGGTTATCCTCAAGGACGCCATCAGGGAGGTCCTCTCTACGATGCTACCGGCACCACAAGCTCCTCCGCCAGTGTCCCCTCCTCTGGTCCCCAGCCGATTCCTCAGCTGGGTCCGTACCACCCTCAGCCTCTGGCCGCAGTCACTGTACCCCTGCCTCTGCCTCCAGCTACTCCTTTACCTCCACAGGATCCTCCGGATCCACAGGATACGGATGAGGAGGAGGATCCGGACATGCCATCCTCAGCCCGGGCCTTCCACGAACTTCTTGCAGGGCTGACGGAGTACCTGGGCCTACCCCAACCCGAGGTCGAACAGCCGGCAGAGGGGGTTCTGGCTGACGTCCTCACACGACGCCCCTCTGCCAAAACGTGGATTCCACTGCAAACCGATGTAGTCTCCCTGGCCAAGAAGGGTTGGCTCAAGCCCCACTTGGTCCAGCCGGTCAATCGACGCCTGGACGCCCAGGAGGGGGATAGACTTTTGCTATCGGCCCATTCTCAGGCACACTCCTTAGTGATCGCTAAAACATCACTATACTCCAAGCCTCAGTCGTCATCAACCTCCACAGCAGCGACCCTACTAGGCAAGGAGGAGAAAATCTTGGAGACGTACGGGAAGAAGCTGTATTCCAACGCGTCCTTGCATCTCCGTCAGGCCAATGCCGATGCCATGCTGGCTGCCACTAACCAAAGGTTATGGCGGGGAAATTGCGGACTTCCTCCTGGAATTCCCTACGCAGAGCCAGTCTTGTTTTAAGGCGGGACTGGCCAAGGCCAAGCTGGTGGCGCAGGACCTCATGGAATACACCATGGCCCATATTGACACCTTTGGTCGTGCCATCTGTATCTCCATGGACATGAGAAGGACAGCCTGGCTCCGGGCAACGAAATTCAAGGATCCAGGAACGCATATCAGATCTGCCGTTCGAGAGGGGGGTGGGCCTCTTCCACTCCTCCACTGACCCAGAGCTGGTCAAGAATGAAAACAGTTCACAGACGGCCATGTCTTGATCCATCTTGACAAAGACCATGCCCAAGTCGTACACCCAGTCACAGCAGCGCTCCGACAGGGGGCGTACGTACAGAGGGTGCTGCAGCTTCCAGGAAAGGAGACCCAGGTAGTCTGACTGCTCGCTGCCTCAGAACCTGCGCAAGCAACAAAAAGGGGTGGGGGGGCGTAAGGACTTTTCCAGTCCCCATCTTCCGTGTCAGTCACTGAGGAAAAGAAGGCATGACACGTCCCTCCGGATCCACGTGTCTCCAGTGGGGGGCAGGCTTGCTCTCCATGCACATTTCTGGCACCAGAATTTGGCAGACCCCTGGATCCTCTCCGTAGTATCCACGGGGTACCGCCTACCCATCCCAGCCTCTCCTCCCTCCTCCCTTCCACTCCCTCAAGTTGGGACAGCAACTCTTCTGGCAGAGATCCGGTCGCTCCTAGAGAGCCAGGCAGTGGAGGAAGTCCCGGCCTCCCAGCGAGGCTTGGGCTTTTACTCCAGGATTTTCGCCATTCAAAAGAACCAGGCGGACCGGAGACTTGGGCTGGACCTTTCCACCCTCAACCTCTCCCTACCCCTGCAGAAATTCAAGATGGTTACACCAGCTTTTATAGCGGAGACATTGTGCAAGGGAGACTGGATGTGCTCCCTGGATCTGAAGGACACGTATCTCCACGTCCCGGTTTGGCAGCCGCATCGTTCTTTCATTCAGTTCAGAATCATGGGCTACCATTTTCAATACAAGGTCCTTCCTTTTGGCCTCAACTCGGCACCCAGAGTCTTTACCAGGCTCATGAATACAGTGGCTCCCCTCCTTCGAGCGCGGGGCCTCCCACATCTACCCATATTTTGACGACTGGCTCGTTAGGGCTACATCTCCAGAAGCGGTTCACCACTCTTCCCAGGCCCTTATGAACATGCTGCACGATCTGGGCTTCTCGCTCAATCTGAAGAAGTTGCAGCTGCAGCCCACGCAGACTGACATTCTTGGGCCTCATCTGGGACACGTGCTCGGAGAAAGTATTTCCGTTGGAAGACAAGATCTTCCACTTCCTTAGCAGAGAGGCACCCTCGGCTTGGTGGTACCAGCATCTCCTGGGTCTTTTGGCGGCGGTCCTATTAGCCGTCCCACACACGAGACTGAGGATGAGGAGGATTCAGCTGCACTTTGCGGCCTCATGGAACCAGGAGCGGGGCTCTCAAGCCGAGAGCATCAACGGTCCTCCAGCTCTCCACCCGGACCTAACATGGTGGTCCAGGGACTGCAACCTACAGACAGGCAAGCCCTTTCGGCTGCCCACCCCGCAGGTCACCATCATCACAGACTACTCACTCGAGGGCTGGGGAGCCACGATGGACGATCTCTCGGTCCACAGCACCTGGACTCGACAGGAGCAGGAATACCACATCATTTGGTTAGAGGTGAACGCCATCTGGCTAGCGCTCAGAGCATTCCTACCACTTCTCAAGGGCAAGGTTGTCCTCATCCAGACAGACAACTCGACCAGCATGTACTAAGTCAACAAGCAGGGAGGCACCAGATACCCCACTCTGTGCAGACTGGCAATCAGCATGTGAGCGTGGGCCCTGGAAAACGACATCCACCTCACGGCAGTCCACCTCCCGTGGGAAGCCAACCTAGAGGCGGACAGGCTCAGCAGGTTCGGAGCGGGCCATTACGAGTGGCAGCTTAACGACCTCGTCATTCAGGAGATCTTCAACAGGTGGAGTCATCCCCAGGTGGATCTCTGTGCCACCTGGCACAACAAGAAGTGTCCTTAGTTCGCCTCCTGGCAGAACAGGGCACCAGCTTCCTGGGCAACGCATTTCGGCTTCAGTGGAACATCATGAATGCCTATGCCTTTCTGCCAAATCCGCTGATTGACAGAGTGATTTGCAAGATCAAGGAGTCTCGCCAACTCGACATCATTCTAATATCTCCATGGTGGCCGGCCAGGCCATGGTTATCGGAGCTGCTCAGCCTCTCGGAGGTGCCGCCAATTCACCTCCAGACAGGCCCAGCACATCTTCTGATGCAACACAGGGGCAGGGTCATCCACCCTGTGCCACAGAAACTAGCCCTCACAGCGTGGTACCTGTGCAGGTTACACTGCGGTACCTCAGCCTCTCTCAGGCTAATCTGGAAATCATACAGGGCGCAAGGAGCAAGGCTACCAGGGCCCAGTACAAAGGTAGATGGACCAGATTCTGCCACTGGCCAGACTCCAAGGAAATCGACCCCCTGGCATGTTCTTTGGATGACATGCTCTCCATCTTGGCGCACCTCGCCTTCTCTGGTGTGCAGGTGGGCACCTGCCGTACATACCTCACAGCCATAGGGGCTTACAGGAACTCGGAGGAGGGGGATCTTCTCCTCAGCTAATCCTTTCGTCAAGAAGCATTTGACGGGGCTCGCAAGGCTCTACCCGCCCATCAAGAGGCGGCACCCAGTGTGGGACCTCCAACATAGTCTAGGGCGCCCTGGCGCACAAACCGTTTGAACCAGTGGCATCCGACGACATCAATCTGGTCACCATCAAGACAGCCTTGCTAGTCGGCCTCACCTCGGCTCGTAGAGTCGGCGAGATACAGGCACTGGTCACCTCAGTACCATGCACTACCTTTCACAGGGACAAAGTAGTCCTGCGGACACACCCAGCATTTCTGCCCGAGGTGCTGTCTGCTTTCCACTTGAACGAGGAAATAGTCCTTCCTACATTCTTTGCTGATCCCAAGGATGAAGCACAGAGGGTGCTGCACTGCCTGGATATCAGGCGTGCCCTGAAGTTTTACTTGGACAGGACCAAGGGCTTCCGCTAATTGGGCGCTCTGTTTGTCACTTTTAGAGGCTCAAGACCAGGCTATCAGGCCTCCAAGGCCTCCATATCCCGCTGGATGGGCTCGGCCATCAAGGAAGAGTACGAGGGCCAGCACAAGCTGCTTCCTGCCAACATGCACGCCCACGCAATCAGGGCCAAAGCAACG
The DNA here is from genome assembly GCF_040938575.1 of Ambystoma mexicanum. Classification (NCBI taxonomy): domain Eukaryota; kingdom Metazoa; phylum Chordata; class Amphibia; order Caudata; family Ambystomatidae; genus Ambystoma; species Ambystoma mexicanum. The sequence continues at coordinate 767,746,876 of NC_090935.1, forward strand.
GCCATTGCATTCCAGCTCCATGTCCCTTGGCAGGTCATAAGCAGGGCGGCCACTTGGGCCACTCCCTCGGCTTTCTACAAGCATTACTGTTTGGATGGTGGCTCTAGATCTGATGTGGTTTTCGGACAGGCGGTTCTCAGGAACCTATTTGCTTAAGGAGGGTCTCCTCTCCACCCTGGCGCTACATTCAGTTGTATTCACCCATGCAGTATGGAGGAAAGGGGACGGGACGTAAGAGTAATTATAAGTTACTCACCGTAGTGACTTACGTACTCTTAGTCTTTAGTCCCCTTTCCTCCATATGTCCCACCATCCTCCCCCCCTAATAATACTGGTGTAATTAGGCAATGTTAACTCTATTGACGCGTCAATGGGGACTGAGATGTGGCGGCGAAGGGCGGATTCAGGGCATCGCATGCTCCGAAGCCCGCACCCTTGCGCACCTCTAAATTTAAAGGGGAAGATGTTTTTATCTGGTGAAAAAGGTTCCGTCTCCCGTCCCTTGGAAGGGATGCCCATGCAGTATGGAGGTAAGGGAACTAAGGACTAAGAGTACGTTGGTCACTACGGTGAGTAAATTATAATTACCTCTTTAAGACTGGGACAAAGAAGAAGCAACTAGGAGTAATGCCCACTACCCTCTGTGCCCACCACTTTGATAATTGGACAAGGAAGAGGACTGGACAACACTACTATGATAGTCAGACACAAGTAATTATGGTCAGACCAAAGGACTTGCCCCTGCAGCCAATAAATGGTTCACAGGTGCATATAAAGAGAAGCCAGAGAGATCCAGCTTGGCAGAAGGAGTGCGGCAAACCGAGGTGGAGCAGGAAGAAGAGCCGTTGAAAACGCTGCTAATTACTGCAGAGAATCCAGAAAGACGTTGAGGCCATAGTGGCCACGAGAGGGTCAAGAACTCTGCAGAGCCTTGTGCTGTGTGTGCCCCATTGGGAGTGCGGGACACCGAAGTCTCCCATACTCCATTGACAGCTGCAGGAAAGTCTGGAGGAAGCAAGTGCTGCTCGCTGGAGATTCCGGTGAGAGAGAAGGGAGCGAGTGATAATCTGAGAGAGAAACCGAAGCACCCGCAGGAGTGGCCGCACACCGGTGAGTGAAAGTGAGAGATCACTCAGGCTGGGGCGCCCCAGGGGCATGTGTGTGTAACTGAAGATGTTGGTCAAGCAAAAGTGAGTAACAAATAGAAATGCAGACTAAAGGGGAAATATTGAAACCCAAACAAGCGGGAAATTATTTACTAATTTATTGAATACCGAACTAATGAAAGAAATGTCTATGGAATACAACACGAGTGAAAGGAAAGTGATGTAAATTTCCGAATGGTTTGAAACCAAGTGAAAAGCCTTTTTGAAGAGAATGAAAGTGGAAATCAAGTCTAAGCTATTAATGTAACCCTGGAAGGGGAATGAAACGCATTTGAAAAGCACTATGGGATAGTGTGAAAGCAAGGTGGTGACAAGGAGAAATGCCACGAAGTGAAGTTAATGTTAAAGGTATTTATACCGCGCATCGTCACCACTGGAAGTGGTCCCAGGCGCCATGGCGAATCTGGAAAGGGAGCGGGGCGTTAGTAGGGTGTAGTGGGAATAGGATAGTGAGCGTAGTGATGTACTGTTGACTGCTTCGGTTCGGTCTGCACCGTTCGCCAAGCTTAAGTGCGTTTTCAGGTTGGTGCAAATTCCCATGTGCTTTTGTGCTGGGTTATGTGTTGTTTGCCTGTTGTTGCAATGTGGTGAAGCATGTGCGGATTGCTGTACAGAAAAGTCGTTTTGTGAGTTTCAGTATGAGGAGTGTATGTGGAAAGTTGAGGTTTTATGGTTTGGTTAGCAGGCGTTCCTTAACTTTTTCTTTGCATTTCTGCGTTCAGCATGTATGCCTATCATGTGTATCTGGTCTTTGTAAATTGTTTGTCTAGTTAGCAGGCACGTTGCAGAGTGGCAGTTTCCTTTGTATTACTCTAATGGGATGTGCACCTCGCTGGTGATGGTGAGTTTCCTCGTTACGGGATAGAAGAATTTAGCTTAAGTTATTCTGGTCTCTCCACGCCCATCCAGTGTGGGGTCTTTACTTATCCAAGTTCCTCTGTGAGATAGCCGCAATGAGGACATGGGTTGACAGGGTGTCTTCCCCAAAACCTCCGGTTTGGGAGGGTTAAGTTGGATGCTTTGGGATCCTTTGTATTACTCTAGTGGTATGTGTATCTGGCTAGTGCAGGGTTTGCACGGTTTGGGTCGGAGGATTTTGGTCCTTCCCTGCCCATCAGTGTGGGGGTTCTTACCTATTTAGGTTTGCTCTAAGTATTAGCGGTATGTGGACATTAGTTGAAAGGTTGTCCTCCTCCTGCGCTCTGGATCGAAGGATTAATTGATGTCGTGGGTTCCTCGTTGGGAGTCTAGTTTCCCGGTGGGTTTCTGGTTCCCAGTAGTTTCCTTCTGGTTCTGGAGCAAATAGCCAGGTTTTGAGTACTTTCCTGAATTTTGGATGATCCCTTGGGTTGCCTATGTTTTTTGATAGGTAATTCCAGGTCATTGCTGCCAGGTGAGAGAAAGATGATCCTCCGAATTTTCTTTTGTTGTTTGGTTTTGGTTCCACGCAAATGTCGTTGCTTGATCTGAGTGGTCTTGTTGGGTGGTAGATGGTTATTTTCTTATTTAGGCTGTGGATTGCTCAGTGCTTTATGCACATTGTTTTTAACTTTATTCGCTGTTTTATTGGTAGCCAATGTAGCATTTTCAGCACTGCAGTAATGTGTTCTCATCGTGGTAGCTAGAGCGGGAGTCTCGCTGCAGCGTTTTGAAATGCACTGAAGTTTAAGTAATTCCTCTGGTATTCCTATGTATAGGCTGTTGGCATAGTCTACTCTGGACATGATGAGAGCAATGATGGTGATTGTTTTATGGCTGAAAGAGAGGAAAGCTAGTATCCTTTTTACTGCGTGTAGGAGAAAGAAACATTTCTTGATTATAGCGTTTACTTGTGGCTCCTGTGTTAGTCCATTGATGGGGGTCAGTGCTGTTCCTAGCTCAGTCGACCATGGAATGTAGTGATTGCTTTCCCCACTTTTGCATATGATCATTATTTCTGTTTTTCCCGGGTTGAGTCTGAGACTGTTGGTGTTCATCCAACCGTAGAGTTCTTGTAGACAGCTGTCCAGCATTGTGTTCCGTTCCTGGGTATCTTGTAACTTGTAGACGATCCGAGTGTCGTCAGTGTAGTTGTAGCATGTGAGGATTTGTATTTTAATGAGGCTGATTAGTGTGGTCAAGTATATGTTGATGAGCAATGTGGATAGGGATGATCCTTATGGTACACCACATGTGGATTTCCTTGGAGTGGATTTGAAAGGTTTGATCCATATTGTTTTTGTTCTGTTAGTTAGGTAGGATTTCATCCATAGTAAGGTTTGATCGATGGTTCCTATTTCTTCCAATCTCCCGATTAGGATGTCATGGTTGATTGTGTCGAATGCTGCAGTGAGAACCAGAAGTCCCAGATTGAGAGCAGTGCTGCTTCCGTTCCTCTCATTGGTCTGAAGCCCACTTGTGCCTGTTCCAGCAGTAGATATTCTTCTAAGAATTATTGTGTTATTCTATAAACCTGTATTTCGAGTAGTTTTGCAGGGTGTAGGATGTTGGAGATGGGTCTGTAGTTTTAGAGGTCCTCCACGTTGCCTGTTGTATTCTTGAGGAGCGGCTTGATGTATGTCAATTTGAATAGTCGCAGTACTTTCCCTGTTGAGAGCGATTGAGTGAAGAGGTTTCTGAAGTATTCCATAGGTGTTCCTTGTGAGAGGATAGATTTGTGTATGTCTGGGGGAAGGGATCCATGGGGGATCCTGCCTTGTTGCTATTGCTTACTAGCTTGACGAATGTCACCGCTGACATTTCGGGGAATGTTCTGAATTTGTTCTGGCGATCCTCAGTTTGCTGGATGAGTTGCGTGTTATTGTTGCCTGGTCTGCTTTGTATGATCTGTTGGATAGTGCTGATTTTGTTTTTGAAGTGGTCTGCAAGATTGTTGCATAGATTTGGTGTGGTTATCCGTGTGTTGCTGCAGCCAGGAGGGGTTTCTCATTTCGTGTTTGATTTTAAATAGTTCTTTTTGAGTGTTGGTGGCTTTGGTAATTCTGTTGTGGTAGTATTTCTTTTTGGCCTTTTGGATTTCCTTTCTATATGAGCGGATAGGTCATAGGAACTGTAGTTTCTTCACCTTGTCATTCCTATTTCTCCATTCTAGTTTACGCTTCCTGTTTTTCTTTTCGTGGCATTGAGTATCGGGCTAAACCATTTTGCTGTCGCTCTATTGCGCGATTGGATGAATGGTTTTTCCTTGGAGATTTCGTCTATTGTTCTGGTGATCCATTTGTGAAGCAGTTTTGCTTTAATGTCAAGGTCAGCTTCGTCCACTGTTGTTGCTAGTGGTTTGTCGATTTCCAGTAGTTCTACTAAGTTGCTATTTTTAATGGTCCTCCAGTTTATTTTCATGATGGTTGGCAGGTTGTTTGGTTGGTGATGTAGCTAGCGTGATTACTAAGGGGATGATGAGGTGGTCGTTCTAGAGGATCTGTATTGGTGGTGCCGTGGTGATGAGGTTTTTGTTGGCGAGGATCGCGTCTTGGGTATGTCCTCGTGAGTTGCTCCTTTGTCTAGTTGATGTAGATTAATTGGCTTTGGTTGTTTGGCTAGTGATTTTTGTGTGTTAGTGGTTTCTTTGTCAAACCAGATGTTGTAGTGTCCAAGGATTATCAGGTGCTCCTTTTCGATGGCTAGGTTGGTGATGTCAAAGCTGGAATTAGTCAAAGCCTGCGCACCCTCCCTCACCCCCACCATCACCAACTTTATCAACTCCTCTTTCCGTACGAATACAGTCCCAACCAGCATTAAGGAAGCCTGGGTCACCCCACTTCTGAAAAAACCCTTGTTGGACCCCACTGTACCCACTAACTACCGACCAATAACAACGGTCCCTTTCCTACTCAAACCTATAGACAAAATAGCCTACACACAAATACAAGCCCATCTCGAACAGAACCACTTACTTGGAACTAGACAATCCGGCTTCAGACCCAATCATAGCACGGAAACGGCCTTTCTGGACCTAAAAATACATATGGATACCATCAGAGACTCAGGGAAACTCTGCATCCTTATGCTGTTAGACTTATCTGCCGCCTTCGATCTCAGGGACCATGACAAATTGTGTAAAACATTAGCCAAAGACTTCCACTTCTCCAATGATGCCACTATGTGGGTCAAATCATTTCTTGCTGATCGCGCTTCTAGAGTGGCCATAGGTAAAGAAGCTGCCGATCCTATCCCAGTCCCCATTGGAGTGCCACAAGGATCATGCCTCTCTACCACTCTTTATAATGCCTACACCAAACTACTATTCTCGGCACTAGATGATATGGGTGTCATCTACACTAACTTCGCGGATGACACCCAGATTCTCATACCCATCTCAGGAAACTATGACCAAGATACCATGACTATTAACAAAATCTACGCCATTATACAAAACTGGATGGCGTTAAATAGTCTTTGTCTCAACGATGAGAAGACGGAAATCCTCATCTGGGCCCTCCATCCAAGTTAGCGGCCCTCCACCCTGACTATTCCTCGATCAATATCGATGGCACTTCTATTCCAATACTCAGGCAAGTAAAAACATTAGGCGTACACCTCGACTCCAACCTCACCATGTCTAAACATATTAGTACGCTCTCTTCCACTTCAGCGCACACGTCTAAACTCATAGCTTCCAGTAGACAATTTCTGACTCCCACTAATTGCCTCACTTTGGCCAGGGTCCTAGTACTATCCAAGTTAGATTACTGCAATGTCTTACTGCTAGGAATATCTAACAATAACCTCAACAAATTACAACTGATTCAAAACAGGGCCTTAAGAGCAGCACTTGGGATAAAAAAGTTTGAGCATATTTCCAAGATAAGGAAGGAAGCCCACTGGCTCCCCATCAAAGCTAGAATTATCTTTAAATCTCTCTGCATCACACACAAATGTCTGGCTAAAAAAACCCCGATCTACCTGAACAACGCCCTTCAGAAAATAGAAAACACCAGAACTTTAAAATCTAACGATAACTTACTCTTAATGACCCCACGATAGAAAAATACTAGAGCGGGTGGTAGTAGCTTCCAGGTCTTAGCACCTAATCATTGGAACTCCCTCCCTATCAACATAAAAAAAGAGACTTCCCTCCCAGGTTTTAAAAAACTGTTAAAAACCTAGCGATTCAACCAATATTAAAATTAAGTACACCTGCTCACTTATGTAATTGGGTGGAGACAACTGTATATTCTGCCTTCTGTAATAATGTCTTGTAACTGTACAAATGTATTACCAAGTTGCCTCAAGCTGTCTGTAACCACGCCGTGATACCCCAGGGTCTGGTCGTGTAACAAATGAAAATAAATAAAGAAATTTTAAAAAAAATGGCTTCAGTGAAGGCGTTTACAAAGGTTGCATCGTATGTTGGTTGGCTGTATACCAGAATGAATTTGAGGTTTGTTTTGGGGTTTGTAGTTAAGCGTCTAGGCATGCGTTGGTTATGAATAAGATGTTTACCCCCCCCCCCCGTCACACAGGAGGTTGTTAATCACTGTGGCATGTTTGGACATTGAGCTAGCATTGACTAGGTTGCAGTGGATCTTTTTGAGGTAGTTAGGTTTTTTTGGTAATCCTTGTTTTGTCTTGTGGTTGTTTGGTTGGACTGCTTCTGTGTTGTTGTCACAGATTGGTAGGTGATCCGTGGAGTCTGTTTCGTCATTGAGGCGGTCTATTAGATTAATGGTTGGGTTGATGAGTTCCTCTACCTCATCATCTTCTATGTTTTGATGTGGTTGCTGGTAGTGCCCTTGTGTTCTTGTGATATATGGGGTGAATGCGTTGGTTTGGTACCTTTCTCTTTCACGGTCCTCTCCTTTTTTTTTGTTGTGGTGTTCCAGTAGATTCTCAGTGGGTTTGGACATGTTGGTGGCGTTGAAGTGTTGAGATGCTGTGATAGTTGCCAGGTGCGGTGTGAGATCCAATGTTTTTTTTCTCTTCTCATGTTTGTTCTGTTGGCTGTAGTGTTAGTTGGGGTGCGTTCTGTGTTTCTTGACAGTTTCTACTGGAGGAGGTTGAGGGTGTTGATCCATTCTGTTAGTTCCTTGTTCTGATTCTCTTTGCAACGTCCTGCTCAGTCGTGGCATTTGTGGTCCTTGGTAGTATGATGGTTTGAGTTTTGCGGTTATAGGGAGTTAGCCTGGTTGTGGGTCCTTGAGTGGTTTGGGTAATGTCCAGTCTTATCCTTTTATGCTTTGATAGCTGGCTGTCCTCTATGGGTGTTGGTTAAATTAGTGATTGGGTTCTGATATTCTCTATCAATGGATGGGCTGTCTAAGTGGGGAGCTTGCGGGTACGACGCGTTGAAGGGTAGCGCAGTTGGATAGGGAAGGAGAAAATGGGTTTCTTGGGCAGTGCCCTGGCTATAGTAGCTTTCGATCAGTGGTTTTTGTGAGTTCCTGGGCAAGGCCTAAGATTCTCAAGAGGCAGCTAGTGAGAACAGTACCTAGATAGAGTGTAAAGGTTGCATGTTGGCAGAGTCAAAAGATTGCCAACATAATACAAAAGTGTGCCTGGACTAATGACACAGTTGTAGAAGGGAAACCTGTGTTGGCAAGGAAATCCAAGGAAAGGCACTGAACATTATGAAGTGCCAAGCGTTATCACTTGCTTGACCTGTGGTGGGTGAACCGTGTGGTCCGACAACTGCCCCTAGACCGAATAACCCCTACTTGGAATGAACCAAGGAAAGTCACGAGGCTGAAGCTGTTATGCCTAATAAATGTTCAAGGGACCGAAAGTAAGGCGAATTAAGAAAGCTGGTGAAAAGCCTGAAAGATTATAAAGTAGATTTGCTAAGAAAGTTGAATTGAAAGTCATGAGAACTGTGCTGAACTAGGGCAAGGGAACCCCAAGGACATTTTGCGGAACAGCACTGAACTTGGGGAAGGGAACCCTGAGGTCCTTTTCTGGAACTGTGCTGAATTTGGGCAAGGGGACCCTGAGGTATTTTTGTTCAACTGTTTTGAACCTGAGAAAGGAGAAGCTGGAAGCAGGCCAGGAGCTGCAAGAAGCTCCAAACATTATTTTGAACACTTGTTTCTTGGGTTGCTGATATCCCTACACATTGTATATCTTTAGTTGTGAGGGCAAGTATAGGCTTTAGACACAGTCAAACCTTTGAGTTGAACTTTATGCCACAGACTGTCCTTAGTTTCTTTAGATAGGGAAATCACACCTTAGTATAAAGGGCAAGTTAGGCCCTTTATACTTAGGTTATGTAAGTTCCCCTAAAACTAGACCTGTAGGAATGACTTGTCTTTCCCCTGCTGTAATAAGGCTGAAACGTATGGGGATGCTTGTGGTCTCGAGCAGTTCGGGCTGGACTGCCTCGTTTGAGGTGGCATCAAGCCTGATTTGCATATGGTCTTTTCCCTTCCTGTAATGGTTTGGCAGGCAAAGAACGATGGTCTTGAGGGTTGCCCATGGCAATGCCAGAGATTAAGATTAATTCTAAACCTTCCAACCATCACCTCTTGTGTTTTGCAATAGTTACTTCTACACAATATGCAGATCAAAGCTGATAGACTCAGCAATGGCTACCGTAGGTGCAGAAACTTTAGGACTTAGTTTACTGAACTTAAGGGTGCCCCAACATTTGTCAGCTGGACAGAATCCCACCCCGACACCATATGTGGTCGGTCAGAACAATGAGATAGAACATTGTTTGACATTCTTGCAGATGTTTCATTAAAATAAGTAAAAAGACTTCACTGTTCCTAATTTGTGGATTTCTTCTCATCCATTTTTGCAGGTGGTTAGAATCCGCATGATGGGTGGGAATGATGTGTTGCATTCTTTCTTGTATCACTCGGACGAGTAGGATGAGTATCGTGATGTGTTTTACTCTCTCGATTCTTTCTCTATCGCTTGGACGAGTAGGATGCTGGTACTTGTTATACCTGTATTCCCTCGCGGATCTCCCTCCATCCCTGTTACTTTTTTGCCCACAGGTTGGCGTCACCAGGCCTGCATGCTGGATAGGGACTTCTCTTAGTTTGGGCAGGGCGGCTTATGTTCATCCTTCTGCTTCTTGTCCATGGCTCTGCAGCGCTAGCGATACAGCGTTCTTAGCGTCATTGCCAGACTTCACAGTTCACCGCTCGCGGTTAACGCCATTGCTCACAACTGGCTCTCTCTCGTGGAGTTTTCTTCCCCTTCTCTCATCTGCCTTCAGCTCTCTTTGTGGTCCTCGCGCACTCCAGCTGGTTGCTTCTTCCCTACAGAGGATCTCCCGGTCTCAGTCAGCTTCCACTGCTGATTTGAAACTCTCTAGGTATTATTTTATTTTTCTTTAATGATCTATACAGTCATTCCTACAATGCCCACAGGGCATGGCCTGGCACTTTGAAATGAGCATGCACTGAGCTCCTTTATACCACCGATTGTATCCACTGTAAAATTCACTAAGCCACCCTATCCATCCATCTTTTTTCAGTGGGCATGGCCTGTGCGAATACTAGTATTCACTTTTCCTAGGCATGACCTTTGTCTGGTACACCATTTTCACAAATTGTCACAGCAGGCTCCATGCACCCACTATGAAAAATACAGGCACCAAAACCTTCAAAATGGCTGACTTTGGACTAGCTGATCTGGTCACCTGCTAATATATTGACATACTTGACCAGGAGCAGCAGATCAAAAAGGGCCAAATGGGGTCCCAAAAACAGCAATATGGTCATGGGATCTGTGATATAATTATTTTGAAAATAAATGCTGAATGGACTACCAGACCAACAAAGCATTTTAGGTCAGGCCTGTGGTGAGCTCCTTGCACAGGTTTGATTCACAATTGTCCATTCATTTTTGCTGTAGGAGAGAGGAATGGCCTGTAAGAAATATCATGGAAACTACAAGTTGTGTTGCCATGTTGGGAGTAGCACTGTTTTCCACATCATTCTCGTTTCATAGGGTATTTAGGCAATATGAATTTACATTTCATGGGTAATTAGAAATGTTTACAATATTGCTTGTATTGTTGTTTTCACATACTGTGCGGAATGCTGAAAAACCCTTTAATCTTCGGACCGTATCTCTCCCTGCCACGGCTCCCCTCACCCCCCCCCCCATGCCATGCACTGCTAATTACATCTTGTGCTGATTATCATGGAACTGTCTTAATAATACTTTTAACTGTTCCTTTAGGTTGTTTCATGTATGCCCTCAAATCAAATTGAAAGGGACCAATAGCCAGTCTGATACTGTTTTTCCTTAGCCTTTTTGTTCCTCGTCATCATTTGGAACCATGGGTACCTGCAGGTAATTTGTGTTGCTAAATGTGATGTCATGATCAGTATATGGAGGAGGCCAAATTATGTATGCTTTGTACTGATGGTGAGTGAGTTATGGTGCTTTAGGAGACATAACCACTTTGATTCTGTTGTTTTGTGCTGCAAGCAAAAGGTCAACTTTACAATGTTTTTTCACTAAATGTGTATGGTTTTTTAAGGGATACATGACCATAAAATACTTTTAATAAAGGTTTTTTCATAATATGCACTATCATACCTACAGTACCCATTCAGCACGGCTTGTGGCCATTCCCAGTGGTCACTTTGTCCAGAACATGACCATTGGGTCCTGTTATGGGTACCTGAGAGCCACCTGATTTTCCCACATGCTTTGGTCTTCGGCCATGCCCTGTGTACAAGCTACCGGATGAGCCCACTGGGCATTGCCTGCAGCTATGCCCAGTGGCTACTTTGACCTGGGCATGGGTTTTGGCCATGTACACTGTGCCTCTGAACCACCTGTTTTGCACAGTGGGCATGCTCTGCGGCCGTGCTCACTTGCCACTTTACTGGGGCATTTAGATTCCCCCAAACCACCTGATGGAACCACTTGGCATGCCCTATTGGCATATTGAATGGCAACATTTCCTGGTCCATAAGCCCTGCCCCAGATCAGACCACTGGACATTTTGCCCTAACTATGGCCTTCAGTAATGCCCAAGTCACCCAATGGACCCACTGTACATAGCCTACAGCCATGGGTGTTGGCTACTTTGCCCAGGGTGACGTATGTTTGTCTGTTTATTCACTTTTTATGCGCACCAGAACCGTAGGTAAAAGGGCGCAGTAGTACAAAAATGCAAGGCTTACATGGTTACACAATATACAGATATATACAAATATAATATAAGGGCTTATGTGATTACAACAATATACAAAGTACAAACATAAAGGCTTATATAGTTACAACAATATAAAATGTACAAATATCCAAGTTACAGAGTGTTGCACTCCGTATAACACTGAAACTCACAAGTAGAATGGATAACACATGAACTTCAAAGCAGTAACGCAGAGTTAGATGAGAATATTGGGTGAGTAGGAGTAGGTTGATCCAGCTACGGACACAGCCTAAAGGGTAGGAGGCTAAGGGTCAGTAGAGATGATGTGTTCTATAACATTTTTTCTGAAGTGTAGGTAGGGTTGGTCAGCTCTCAAGTCTTGTGGCAGTAGGTTCCATAATTTAGCAGCCTTCACTGGGAAGCTGTTACCACCAATAGTGGGAAGCCTGTATCTGGGTATAGCCAGGCAGTTAACATTGCCAGCTCTCGTTGGTCTAAGAGATATTCTTCTCTGAAGTTTGTCTGTAAGGTAGCTAGGGGCAACGTTATTTAGAGCTTTGTGAGTCAGTGACCATGTCTTTAGCTGTATTTTATTGCCAGTAGACAGCCATTTATGTTGGCGTCTAAGGGAGGAGATATGAGTTCTTTTGTTTATGCCAAGTGCTGCTCTCAAGGCATTATTTTGTAATGTTTGGAGCTTCCGGATGGTAGTTATATTAGCACCACTATATAGGGCATTACAATAGTCAATTCTAGAGTGATTTAAGGCTCTGGCCAGGATCAAGCAGCTATCATCAGAGAGGAATGGCCTGCCAGCTCTTAACAGCTTACAAGTGTAGGCCGTGGAGGAGGCCAAGGATTTTATCTGTTTATCAAAAGACTGTGTGGAATCCAAGTAGAAACTAAGGGTTTTTGCTTCCTTGGAGACTTTGATGGTATTCTCGTCGATATTGAATGAAGAAAATTCCTGGCCTAGTTTTTTGATTTTGGCCTGTGAGTCCATGATTATCAACTCAGTCTTATCATCGTTCAAGCATAGGCCATGGGTGGCCATCCATGCTTGGATGATAAGATATACTTTGTTCACCAACTCTGTGTCCTTACTCTGATCCCCAGAAAGCGGGAGGTGAATCTGCGTATCATCTGCGTATTTAGTGTAGGTGATACTCAGATGTCCAGATCATCGAACAGGGGTTTGGTGAAGATAATGTAGAGAGTTGACGAGACACAGGAACCCTGAGGAACATCGCACAGGATAGGGTTCGGGTCTGCAGCTGCCAATGGAGAGAAAACTCTCATGGTTCTCTCGCTCAAGAAAGATTCAATCCATCTGATGGCCTCTGGGGAGAAGTGAGCGGCAGAGTCAAGGTGTCTGCAGAGGACCTTATGGTCGACAAGATCGAATGCAGCTGAGAGATCAAGTAGGAGCAGAAGTACTGTGTTCCCTCTGTCTCTCAGCTCCTCAATTTGGGATTTTAAATCAATTAAGGCTGTTTCCGTTCCGTGTAATGGGCAGAAGCTGGATTGTCTGTCTCCTAGACGTTTATGCAGTTCGAGGTGTTTTTGAATTTGATTATAGGCATCTTTGTCCAATATTTTGAGTAAAAATGGAACTGTGGTAATGGGATGGTAATTAGTAGGGATGAGAGGATCTAATGTTTGTTTCTTGAGGAGAGGGAGCACCCAAGACTGTTTAAGGTTAGCAGGGATGGTGCCTGAGGCAAAGGAGGCATTAATCAATTTAGCGATGAATGGAGATAATTCCCTGGCAGCATCTTTTATTAGTTGGGCTGGGCAGATATCTCCTTTGCAATTAGAAGGCTTCAGTGACAGGATGATTTTTTCTACTTCCAAAGTAGACATTTTGGTAAAGTGGAATATATTATTGGATGCCGCAGGTGAAACACTGGGCACAGGGTTTTTAGGCGAATGCTGTAGATTCAGCGCTTCTTTTTTTCCTGAATTTTATTTTGGAGCATGTTAATTTTGTTGGCTAGTGCATGTTTGATGTCTGCACCCCAATATTTGTCTTTGGTACAGGTATTGGGTATATCTATTGGTGACTCTAGTTCTTTTAGTATGGAGAAAAGTTCTTTCATGCTAGAATTGGATTTGGCAATACGCTCGTCATAAGAGTTGCCGTTTTGCCCGGCAGACTTCATTCTTGTAATGCGAGGAGAGTGAAGTTAGTTTGACTTTGTTCTCATTGGAAGGGCAGAGTCTCCAATTGGTTTCACATTTTCTTTTCAAGATGCGAAGGTCTTTGAGTTGTGGTGTAAACCATTTATTTAGATGGGCTATTGGTTTGCTGGATCTTAGTTTGAGAGGGGCGATTTTATCCAATGTGGTGAGCATAATATTGTTGAATTCATGAACTAGAATGATGGGATCGAGATTTTGTGGCAATGCGTTTAGAGTGGGGAGGATCGCCGGGATTACTTTATCTACTGTGATACTTTTTTTTATTTCTGGTCAGACATGGTGGCGCTAATGGAGGAGCCGTTGGAGTGGGTCTGGCGGTGGATAAGTAGAAGGACACCAGTGAGTGGTCTGTCCAGGATAGAGGCAGGATAGATGAGATGAAGCTGTGCAGTTATAGTCTGCTATCCAGTCCAGTATTCTCCCTTTTTAAGTGGGTGGGTTTATTAACTTTTTTGAGACAGACCTAGTGAGTTGATTGTATTAGCTATATCTGAGGCGTTTCTATCCATTATGTCATTAAAGCCGATGTTGAAGTCCCCTAATAGGAGTAATTGAGAGGAAGGTTTAAGGTTGTTGTTGAGTATGTTGTGCAGACCCTCCTCAAAGGTGCCAAGAGGACCAGGCGCTCTATATATTAGGTGAATGGTGAGTGATTGTCAATTGTTTATAGCAGATAGAATTTCACACGATTGTGTCAGTTGGGTGGGGGCTAGAGGTTTTAGAGATGATGGCGATACCACCTCCTCGGGCAGCATCTCCGTCTTGTCTAGCTATTGTGTAACCATCTGGGCTAGCTAACATGAGTGATGGCCCTGCCGCATTATGTAGCCATGTTTCCGTAATCGCAAGGAAATCCAGATTATCTTCTGTGATTAGGTCAGCAATTTCGGTGGCATGGGCGACAAGCAATCTTGCATTGAGAAGTGCTCCTTTGAGGGGGGAGACCTCAATTGGAGCTTTGACTTGGATGGGTTTGGCTGTATTGTTATCAATTCGATTGCGCTTGTGATTATTAGTATGGGGCATTTATATTAGAAATGGACAGTGGAGGAAACAGATTGATATGACTAGGTTTCGAATTAAGCTTATAGTTAGTTTTCAGGTTGGTAGGCAGTAAGGATCTTCTCAGTGGTTCATGTACTTTAGTTAATCTGGCACAGAGTCTAAAGTTTTGTTAGATGTGGCACATGGTAGAGAAGCATAGGTTACGGTCTCTGAAGCACTGTTGTGTATAAATTGGATAGTAGTGGCGTTATTTGTATCTGTATTTGTCGATGTAGGCGGGCTAGGATCTAAGATAGGTGCTAGCGCGAACTGAGCGAGGTATACTTGGCTTCTAGTACCAGCGTGTGTGGTGGCGGCCATTGTACAGAGCAATATTGTTAGAATTAACATCTTTCCCAGTTAAGTGTCAGGAGTGTGGCGCTACACGTAGAGGCACCTAGGCAGGGTCACAACTAAACAGCATAAAAATGGCAGGACCTATGAGGCAGCTAGTCACCTGGGCCTGACCACAGTTAAACAGCAAAAATAAGGCAGTGTCAGTGATTCATCTGGGCGATGGTGCAATTAGCAATAGCCACTTAAACAGCACTAATACAATAGAGCATGTAATGCAACTAGGCGCATGGGCAGTAGCAACGAAATGGGTCAGTACAGTTGGGCACCTGGGCCGAATCACAGTGTGGGCAACAGTAGTAAGCAAAAGAGGGCAATACGCGTTTGGTACATAGGCCAGTTGTACAAAGGTACATGGGGCATCTGGGCAAGATTACTATTAACAATTAACAATTAGGCAGCACAGGTACGCCAGTGTAGGGGGCAACTAGACGTGTAGGTCAGAACACAGTTGTGCAACAGTGGTAAACATAGTGAGTCAATGCTAGTGAGGCACCTAGGCTAAATCACAATATAAGCAGCAGTGATAGACAAGTGAAGCAGGATGCATTAGGCACCTAGGCAGGTTCACCACCGTGCAACAGGAATATGGCAGTGCTGGTTATAAATGTGGGCAAAGTTACAACTAGCATTTAGCAATATGAGCAACACCAATATGGTAATACATGTGAGGCAGCAGGGCGAGATAGTAGTTAGTCAACTAGAGTAGGCGGTACATATATTACGCTACGTAGTTTAAACAACAAAGGTGAGACAGTGCATATACGGCAAATGTAGTGGGTGTATCACAGGAGCAAGTGTCCCATGGCATAGTATAAAGCCGGTAGGTAGGTGGGTGTGGGATACTCAGGATTAAGAGTAGGTGTACAGGAATAAGTTATAGTACAGTGCAGCAATAGTGTTCACACATCACGGTGCACACTTGGCTACAGGTAGGAGTGGATTGGATGGGTGTACGGGCCACGGAGCACAAGTGAAATGCAGGCCCGTTATGAAAGTTATGGAGACAGTCACAGGCTTAATAGCCACTAGGGCTACAGTGTTACCTTAATGACGCACAGGTACTGGAACGAGTCACGCAGGGATTCTGGCAGAGGGCTGGTGACAGGCACTAGCCTCGTCTCCTTGGGCCTTGCTGACGTGGGCCGGCTTCTGCCGCCTGCCGGCTCACAGGATAGGCTCTTAAGGGAAGCCAGGGAGCCAATTGGTGGGCTGCTGGGGAGCAAATGGGCAGGATGTGGCAGGATGTGGCTATGCCTCTCGGCGGGCGGCCATCTTGGAGGTACCTCCAACTTGCCCTACCCAGAGCAACCCAGACCTCCAGACATGGCCATGCTCACTGATCACTTTCCTGGAGCTATATCCTTTTGTTCTGCCTCGGGCCACCTGAGCCCGAGATGGGCATGTGTGCAGGCATACCCAGGGGGTACTTTGGCAGGGGCATGTTGGCCCTACTAGATATGGCCCACAGCCATGCCTAGTTCCACTCTGCCCGTGGTATGGCGCCCCTGAGCCACCAGATATTTCCTATGGGCGATACCTACTGGCATGGTCACTTTGCCCTGGCCCTCAGAAGTCATCAGATGGGCCCACTTGTCATGGTATACAGTCATGCCCTTGGTACACTTTTCCCAGGAAATGGGCTTTGACCTTGCCTGAGGTGCCTCCAAGCCTGGCGAACTGGCAAAAAGTAATGAGTTGCTGCCATTTTGCCCACCCAAGTCACCACCAATTGCCATGGTGGCACAGCAGCTACCAGTAGCCCTACAGACTCGATCAGCCACTCAAATTAGCCACTGGGCATGGCCTGTGACAAAGCACCTCTAGCCACCTAATGTGCCCACAGAGCATGACCATAGGCCTTCTACCCCAGTAACGGAAGGGATTTGCTCTGGACTGTGGCCACTTTGCTTAGGACATTACCTTCTGCAATGCCTCAGCATCTGCAATCCATCCGAAGTAGCCACTGTCCAGTTTTCCCCCATTGCAGTTCTGCTTGCTACCAGACACCCTGCAGAGTGGTCCAAAATCCAGTGGTGGCCCGCGCTGGCTATGAGCGGAGTCCAAGACATGGCTTGTGCCCCCGGATGTTATGATAGATTTCTACAATCAACCCTGGGAGGAGGATTTTAGGAGGCCACCCTATAGTTGGTGAAAAGGGTGTCTCTGAGAGTTTAGCCAAATCTCAATCAAGGTATGTGAAAGAGCAGTCCAGGCATAGACTCAGGGTCCAGGGCTTCCGAGTACACACAGAATAACACACAATAATTCAACTTAGACTATCGATCAATAAAAATACAACTATGTATTAGGCCTTTAAGAACACACTAAAAGTGAATCTAGCAGGTATTATTATCACCCAAAACCATATATCACAAATATATATATTCACCGGTTCCTAGTGACTTTTTCTAATGCAATATTTTCGAAATGCCATTTTGTCGGCACAAAATTGCCGATTTTTTTTTTTAATTGTTTTATTTATTTATTTATTTTAAATGGGGGTTCCCTCCCAACCCCCCTTTTTTATATAAACACTTTATTTTACTCGCGAAACGTAAAATAAAAAAGAACATTCTGAATTTTTTTTTCTGCCAATTTGTTTTCGACAAAATGGCATGTCGAAAATATTTTTTCGATAATTTAACTGGATACCATATTCCCCAGTAGGTTCACTTACAATGCATCAAAAATATATACATTCACCAGTAGGTTCACTTACAATGCATCAATCAATAATTTACCAGGTAAATCCGGGAAGTAGTCAGATGTATATACAATGAATAGAACCAAAACAATTGCAATTCCCTTTTACTTAAGAGGTCCAGCCCTAAGATGTATGGGGCCTAGTGCCCAAAAGTTGCAGGGTCCAGTACAGGCTTCTCGAGGGAAAGTATTCTCAACAAGGATTCAATGGGCTTGTGTCTGTGATTGATTGATTTAAAACAGTTCAAAACTATTTCAAAGTTAAATGAGTTAAATGGGGGGGCCAACAGGGGGCGCGCTGATGGAAACAGTCTCAGCGTAGCTCTCCTGCTTCAGGGTCTGGTAAAAGTGGATTGAGCCCCCACCTAGAGGCCCCCCCATCTCATTGACTTCACCCTCAAGATGTTAATCCCTGGTGGCAACGTGGGGCGAAGGAGTGGGCAAATTCGGCCCGGGGGAGCGGAGTAATGAGCGACAATGCCACAGTCACAATGGAAGCATTCCTCACTGTGTAGCTGGCACTGTATGGAGAGACACGCACAGTAGGGAGAAGGCGGTGTGCGAGGGACAGGGGAGGAAAAGACAGGATCGGAAGGAGAGTCGGCCCTGCCTCTGCAGTGAGCTGAAAAGCAGAGAGAGGGAGGGAGGGAGTGGGTGAGGTGTGGAGCACCCCCCCCCCTTCGGTAAGCCGGTGCGGCTAGCGTGCCCCGACGAGCCGGTCGGCCAGGTGGAGGGGGTTCTCCCTCATTGCTGTTGGCAGCAGAGGCTGCTCTACACCATCGAAGAATTCCTGCTGGGGACCACAGGAGGCCTGCTGCAGCAAAAGTGAGTTGAGCAAGGTTGGGAGGAGCTGGCCTGAGGCCCTGCAAGGGCCTCCCCCCACCTGATGCCCTGCAAGCTCTTCGGAGATAAGGGGTTCCCTTTGGGGGACCCCCGGGTCGATGGAGCCGGTGCCTGGTGCTGGGAATGGGCCCCCTCTTCCCTGAAGTGAAATAAAGCCTGCAATCAGCGGGGGCCAATACAGCCTGGTAAAAGGCTAAAAAAGAAGGAGGGGTATAGCCAGTGATGCAAAAAGACTAAGAGAGGGTGCTCAGAGGAGGACTAGGGATATTTAGAGAAATTAGGCGAAGTGGGCATCTAATATTACAGTGGGAGAACGTCATAGACTGACTAGACGGGAGGCTCCATACCCCCCATAGTGAGAAGGGACCCGCAACAGGGGCCCGCAAGATCCGCCCTGCCGGGGTCCTGGCTGGTCAGGCTGGGGGATGCCCTTACCCCCCCATATATGGCAATATAGAGGAAGTCCTAGGAGCAGAAGGGTGAGGCCCGGAACAAGCCCACGAGGAGCGGAAACAAATTCGAGGCAAACTGGGACATTTTGTGGGGAGCCTGGAGAACCAAATTGTTCCTGAGGGTCATTGGCAGAGGTGAGAGCCCCAGGCTCATTCCTGGGACGTGTGCCCGCCTCAAGGAGGTTCTGCAGAACTGCTCCAACCCAAAAAGAGAATCATCCAAGTGGTGAAAGAAGAGAGAGGACGCCACAAGTGGAGAAGGCCAGTCTGGAGTACACCACCCTCACCCCCCCTGCATGCCTGGTGGGCCCCGGACGCCCTTTTGAGAAGCCAATTGCCGGGTGCCCTGCACCCAGGGGCAGGCCATAGGAATTGTCAGTAACCTGACCACCTAAAACTGAGGAAAGAAAGTGGTGACAGCATTGCATAATCCCCCGTCACACTACGAGCATACAGGAGACCCGGACGGTAAGACCAAAAGACAACGCGGAGGCAGGCAACAGCGTCTGGGCCGATGGAAGTGGTGGAGCAAGACTGGTACACGTACCTCAACACCTCGGTTCCACAACTACCCAGATAGACAGCAAATTCTCGAGAAGGTAAGGGGATGAGGGCTGTGGCCATAGGTATTGTAAAGGTTACACTATATCAAGACCTTTCTGCACTTACCCTGGCGAAGAGACGCCTATGTGCCCCCCTCATGAAGTGGCTAAACAAGAAGGGGGTGAGATATCGATGGGGGTTCTCCTTCTCCGTATCGTTTGAAGTTGAGAGCTACAACTACAAACTGTTGACCGAGGAAGATAGAAGAGTCACTGAAAGGTTACTGGGAGGGGACGGGCCAAAACTGGCGGACAAAGACAAAGTTCAGGAGGACAGGCAATGGCGCATAAAGGTCTAAATAGACGTACGGTCCTGGGCTCCAGAAACTTCAGGGAGCTCGGATCGTCTCAGGCACGTCCCTCTTGAGCCGTGAGACTGGTTGGGGACTATTGCAAAGAGTTTCAATGGTTGGGATGGGGGGGGAGATCTGTGGGAGAATTGTAGGTAGGTTGTAGAAAGAGCAGTGTGGGGGCTCAAACTAAAGAGTTTGGTTGAGCCGGTTCACGCAGGGGGAGAACCACTGGTGATTCAATCTAGTCAGGGGAGATGTTTCCGGGTGGGGTTGGATGGCGAGGAGGGTACGGGGGGGAGGAGGGAGGTGGGAACAAGGGGGTGGGGCGGGGTAGAATGGTTAATGTTCAAGATGTTAATGTTATAAATCAATGGTGTGGTGTTGAGGACCAGTTAAAAGGGTCCTGAGCATGGAGTCTCTGAAGAGGGGGGGAACAGAGGGCTTCATTGGGAAAAAGGTGATGTCTGGCCAGGGTGATATGCGGATAGGCTTCCTAAATGTCTGGGCCTTAACTCGCCCTTCAAAAGATCTATGATGTTACATGAGTTCAAGAGGTCCAAGCTTGATTCGATGTGTCTACAGGAAACACATTGGAAGAAGGGAGGGGAACCCAGACTGCGCTCCCAGGAGGTGGGGGAGGTGATTATGGCTTCTGACTTAAAAAAGAGGCTGGGGTGGCTGTTTTTGTCTCAGCCCGCCTGAGCTTCACGATAGAGACGGTCCTGGCCGACCCCAACGGGCAGTGTTCGCAAAGGATAAATCAAAAGATAAATATCTGATGACGTCATCGGTCCGCGCACGACCGCTACGTGCTAGAGGAATGCAAAAGCTTGCATTTCGAGCGGGTGAGTAGCACGAAACAGCAGACTGTGGACGGGACACAGAAATCAGTGAGAGAGGTAAGCTAGGGTGCCTTTAGAGGATTGACACTTGGCAGTTCAATCATTCTTCCTTTGAATATATGGACAGGGTGTTTTTTCGTTTTTAATGTAGGGAAGACGCCTTCCTTTCCATTGAGTGGATCAGAAACCAGGGTTTCGGAGCCTATTTGTAAGACTACAGATCCTAGAGAGTACAAACATCGTACAGCCTAGGGATACGAAGGTAGGATTTTAAAAGTAGTTATACTCTTCTAGCCCCCTGTTTTGGTGTTTTCTCCTTCTTTTTGAATCACTAGAAACTTATAGATTGTTCTGTTTCTACTAGAGTCCATACCCAACCTGCATTGTGAATACATTGCCCCTGGGTGGGTCTGAGAAGATCCATTAAACCTTTCCCAAGAGAGAGAGAAACCACTATTGGGACCGAGGTGAGGCCTGTTTCTGTAATAATGTTGTCCTCCCCAGGTTATCAAAAATGGGGTACGTGACTTATGGTTATAGTATACACAAGTAAGCATGATGTATTTTATAATGACATTAGAGAATGTGGTAAGATACTGGCTATCTCTTCAAACCACTGTTAAAGTGAAGGACAAAACATGGTGATTGTCTAATAAACTTGAATGACATTTAGTTGCTACAAGTTTGAAGCACTAGTATTGTATACATTATATACTTGATGCATCCTAATGGTGATTAGGGTTGGCTAGGTTAAGTAAATCAACCAATTATGCCCATGTAGTAATATGTTGATGTGTTGTATGTACCCTCAGTTATAGGAACCGGGACCATAAAGAAAAGTCTACAGGAAGCACACGATAATTTTCTGCCCCTGAAGAATGTCCAGTTAATAGTAACATCAAGGACAGAAACTTATATAAGTCGGGCTAATTTGTTGTAAACCGGAGTAAGCAAGAGGAATTGAGTTGCTACTGTGTAGTGTTTTCAAGTATTTGTATAACTTGAGTTTGTGTGGTGAAATCACCACTTTTAATCATTGTATATTTTTTATGTGGTGTAAATGCATTTTTTAGAAAAATGTTTTTTGATACTTGTGCTGTTTAGCAAATGAATTAAAATATGATATCTTAAATTTTGGATACATGTCAATTATTAGCTGCATACAGCCCACGTTTGCTGAGTGGCTGTTCGATCAGTTTTCAGATTCCTGAGGGTAACATGTTGTGTTAATTAGTATGTATATGTCCCTTCTTTTGATTAAATAGATATTATATCCCCACTTGGTAGGAGGGATTATCACAGCAGTGTGGGGCAACCCGCGAATGAAATAACGCAAAGGATAAATAGCATGGAGTATAGTTTACGATTGGTTCAGTATACTCCCCTAATGCGCAGCAGTTTTAGTTTTGGGAGAAAGTCAGAGATAAATTAATACAATTTGCAGAGGGTCAATTGGTGGTGGGTGGGGACTTTAATATGGTATTGGACCCGCTGAGGGATCGTAAGAGGATGGGGGGTGAATGAGAAGAACCAATCCAAATGCTTTGGAACGTTTTAAAGTGGTGAATGAGGTGTTAGGGTTATGTGACACCCTCCCTCTGGTGCCAGAGGGGGATATGCCATTCACTTTCTACTCGGCCGTCCACGATTCCTTTTCGCGCATAGATTTGATCCGGTTGGATATGATCCTAAGAGACCAGGTCGTACAATCCCTAGTAACACCTATTCCGTGGTCGGATCATGATATGGTAGCAATTTAGGTTGATATGGGGGAGGCGGCTGCTAAATCCCAGGGGGAATTGGAGATGCAACGACTACCTGCTAAAGGACAAAGTAGTGCAACAGGAATTGCTTAGTGGAATAAAAGGGTATTTCTTCTTCAATGATACAGGGAGGTGGGGATTCAATCTGTCTGGGAAGGGGTTGAAGGCAACCAAATGAGGGATTCTGATGAGAATAGGCTCAGAGAAAAAGAGAGAAAGGGAGGAGAAGGAGGTTAAGCTCCGTAGGAAAATAGAGGTGATACAACCGGGAGGTACCCAGGGTCTCAGTATATTTCGGCCACCAATGTGAAAGCCTCGGAAGCGATGAGACCCAGTTGAAAGCTATACTGACGCAGGAAACAGAAAAAAAAACTCCTGTTCCTGAAACAGAAATACCATGAGAAGGGGGACGGAGCGGACAGGATATTGGCATGGAGATTGAGGGAAGAGAAAAAGAGGAGGGGCATTGGAGCTATTAGGACGGAGGATAATAGATACGTACACAATGCCTATAGGTAGAGAGTTTGTGGAATATTACAGAACCCTCTATACTTCGGAGTGGGTGGGGGAGGAGACCCAAATAGATTATTTTTGGAAGGGGCTGCCAATCCCAGAGCTTCCCAAAGAGAAAGCGGAACGCCTTGAGAACCCCATAACCGTAGAGGAATTCCTGCAGGCCATGACGGGAATGAAAACGAGGTCAGCCCTGGGGGATGATGACTTTACGATAAAATTGTATAAACTATTCAGATCCCTGCTGGCCTCACGTTTAGTAAAGGTATTCAACGCATGCTTGGAGGGCAAAATCCCCCCCCACCACGATGATGGCGGCAGTCATTGTCGCAATCCCCAAGGATGGGAAGGACCCTACCAGCTGCTCCTCCTATAGGTCCATATCCCTTCTCAATGGAGATTTGAAGATAATGGCAAAAGTCCTAGGAACAAGACTGGAGGGAAGTATGCCACTACTGGTCCATGGGGACCAGGTGGGATTTATTTGGGGAAGGCAAGGTCAGGCCAACATAAGGAAGACAATTAACATGATCCATGGGGCACAAATGGAAGGCCTGGACGCATGTCTAGAGATGCTGTACTCAGAAAAGGCCTTTGACAGGGTTGAGTGGCCTTTCATGATGAAAGATTTGGGAAGGATGGTGTTGTGCGTGGACTTTCTGAAATGGGTGATAGAACTCCATAACAGGCCCAGGGCAAAGGTTCAGATTAGTGGGGGACTTACAGAGACCTTTGAGCTCACGAGAAGGACCAGGGAGGGATGTCCCCTCACACTGCTACTGTATGCCCTCGCAATGGAGCCGCAGGCGATTGCAATTAGAATGAATGAGTGGATCAAGGGTATCGTGGGGTGAGAACTTGAATGAAAGATTTTGCTGACGATATACTGGCTTACCTCACAAATGTTCAGGTCTCCCTTCCAGCTCTAATGGCCCATATTGCTGAGTATGGCTGCCTCTCGGGGCTCATAATTAATGTGGGAAAATCTGCGATCTTGCCGTCATTGGTACAGAGCCCCCTCTTAGGCACGAAAAGGAGTTCTCTGGGCATGACGGTTAACAACAGAAGCATGCGATACCTGGGCATATGGGTGACAGAGGAACCTGGGAGAAATGGTGGCGGCTAATTATAATCCCTTCCGCACGCAACTCACGGCAGACTTGGAGGTGGCTCCCCCTGGTATTGGCCTGGTACGGAAGGATGACTTCTATAAAAATGAATGTCTTCCCCAGATTCTTATATCTGTTTGCAGCCATCCTGAGTCAGCTCCCAGATACGTTTTTCCTAGAAGTTACAGGAGAGCTCCGTAGGATTATATGGGTAAATAAGACCCCAAGAGTGAAAATGGCACCTGTTACCCTTCCTAGGGACAAGGGGGTATTTGGATTCCCAGATATCCACCTGTATTATAAGGCGGCACAAATCAGAGGGATGTTGGAACATATGAGGGAAAATCTGAGGACATACTGGACTAACCTGGAGGATCTGGTTGCGCATCCTCTGAAGGTAATGGACTACTTCTGGGCTCCACGCAGATCAATACCGGAACGCATGCGGTCCCACCCTACGCTGGGAGTTTTCTGGTAAGTTTGGCAGGATACTAGAGATGCACAGGGATATATATCGTGGCCCTCTCCTCTGTCCTCAATTTGGGGGCCTCCGTTCGATTTGAGGCACCAGAGATTCATGCACTCTTAGAGGTGGTCAGATGCAGGTCTCGATAGGGTGGGACAATTCTTTGAGGGTGGGAGCTTCCAGGAATGGACCAAGGTGCGCGACACACTAGGAGGGGACACAATCTCAATATTTGACTATCTCTGCATTAAGGGTCTCTTGACAGACCCAAAGTGGGGAGGGAGGGGTGGCTAGAGAATTGACACCATTGGAAAAGGTCCTGGATCAGTCAGTGCCAAGGAAGGAAATACTGTCCAAATTATACAAGGCAATGAATGAAACCTGCTTGCAGGGGGGGCAAACTTTCCAGAGATTTTGGATGGAGCTGGTGGGTGGCGAAATCCCTGAGGAGGAATGGCCACAAATATACAGAGTTGTTTTCCAGGGAGGGTTGTTCATCTCCACGGTGGAGCACAACCTCAAACTGTTACTGGAATGGCACAGGGACCCGGTGAAATTGTCTAAAATCTTTACAGGAGTTTCTCGACGATGACTTAGGGGTTGCAGTAACTGGGAAACCCTAGCCCATATGTGGTGGTGATGCCCTAATGTACAAATATTTTGGAAAGAGGTGCTGAGCTGGATGGAAGAGGTAACTGGGACAAGGTTAGACCTAGACCCTCTGCAGTTGCTACTAGGGTGCCCACAAAAAGATAGGAAAGAACAGAGACTTCCGAAGATGTGGAAAGCCATGTTAGGAGCGGGGAGGTTGGCCATGGTGGAAAAAGGAAACGCTTCCTACGAAAGAGGTGTGGGAAGGAAAAGTGCAACACATGATGGTTATGGAAAAGCTCACGGCGGTGGTGAATGATAGAATGGAAGAATTTCATTCCGAATGGTCCGCCCTTTTGTTTAAATGGGGGCTGGAGGATGGGGAGAACGGAGTGGAATGGGGAAGACTGGGATGAGGTGGGAGAGGGAGCACGGGAGGGGAGCTGATAAAGGCCATATAGACATTATGAGGACCCTCGGATCCGAGACAAAGACAGAGGAAAGTTGCACTATTGAACCAAAAGTTGAAATAGATGAGGGGTTGGGGATGGGCGGAGGGGATGAGCAGTGGGAGGGGGCTGGGAGATCTATACTGTGGTTGCTAAAGTGGGTTACACTTATAATTGTTATATTGAAGATGTCTTGTTCTCTTTATATATGTCAATAAAATTAAGTTTAAAAAAGAAATTAGTCCAAGGGCAGGTAAGTACTTCTCTCGATCCCAGCCCCAAAGCTAGCCCAGGATTAGGATACTTAACCCAGGTTTGACGACCAAAGGTAAGCGCAGAAGAATTTTTGGGGACAAGGAGCTTTGCACCCACTATTGCCATATGGTGTTCAGGGGTGGGGTGGGGTGAGGAGGCAGGAATAGTATTTTTACTTGCACCCATTACCCGATTTTCCCAGGTCACACTGTGGAACACCCGTGAATCGCTGGGGATGTAGGATGATCAAGGGGACCAACCACATTAATCCCTACCTTCTCAAATGGTATACCCATTACTGGTAGTGTTACCAGTAGAGCCTGAATCATTTTTCCACTTTTGCCAGACAACTGACAAGTTGTGCAACTCCTGCAGTGGTTTTCTATCTGCACCCCCATGTTAGGCCATTCGAAATACACGGATAACCTCTTCTTGGTCCTCATGATGCCAAGATGACCTGCAAAGGGGGTCTTCATGCGCCAACTACAGGAGGATTCCACAATTCATCTAGGAAAAACGTAGTCTTGGAGGGGGGTGGGAGGGCGTAAGTGAACGCAAAGCATTTGTCTCCCTTTGTCCTCCATGGGACAACATTGAGAACAAGTCTTTGTATCATTCCATTCCACAGTCTTTTGGTTGTCGAACCTGGGTAGTACAATCTGAAAGATAAGAACACATTTTACTTGTGTAGTAACTTTGTTGTCTCTTTTGAAAAATCACCAACACAGGTAACTTACCTGCTACGGATACATTCTGGGGAGAAGCATTGTGGCTCCTATGACTGTTGGAGACAGGGCCCCATTATTCTTAAGGCTTGGACTTCTGAAGTCCGGGAATATCATTTGTGACTTGGTTCCATCTTTACTGCATCACATTACTTGCCTCCTTTATTGATTTAAGTCATTGAATGCATTTTAAAAACCTATGGTGACTGCATATTTCTTTATTACTGTGTGTAGTGTGATATTGTAACCTGCTTGTTTCATTTTTGTGTGTGTTTGAGGCATAGAATAAAAAATGTATTTGTATACATTTCTGTCTAAATTGTGTGTGGACTCATTGTGTACCCCTGACCCAACTAACACTCTCCTGATACCGGCGTTCTCCACTTTTGCCTTGATTGAGTTTTGGCTTTCACAGTTCCAGTATTCACTACAAATAGGGTGACCTCCTAAAATCTGTCCACCAGGCCAGATTCTAGAAATCTATTTTAGTGACATCTTGTGAGCTCCTGGATTACAATCCTCAAATTCTGTTTTAGGATCAGGTCACATAACTACTCTTACATCAAGGGGCTTCAAATAACAGAGTAAGTCAAATACGGCGAGTATTATGGAGAATCTGATGCTGCAAAGACTATACCCCATACAGAGGAGAGGACATCCTGTTAGATCTGCAAGTTCAGGACTTTATCATTTCATGTGACATGTAAAGGCTATACAAGCGTGCATTTCCCGATTGTTTTATTATCAAACCATCAGGGTTTTGCCCCCTATAAATTAACATGAACTGGGGTTGATCACACTTATTCAACGGTGTATAACTTCATGGAAAATACCAAAGGCCAGTAGACAAAGTGACCATACAATTCCCACAGTTTATCTGATATTTGTTGCTGGCATCTTTTTCTGAAACATTTCCATTCTTCGACACATATTCTTGAGCGCAGTCTTTCCCAACATGGAAATTGCCAGGCCCAGTGTTCTTCCACATGTCCAGGGTGGTTTTGTGTGCTGGAAAAAGCACAGTATGGATCAACCTTTTTGTGCTCACCCACCTGCCATATGTGGGACTCCCTCCCCAAACGGGACCAACGTTGGGTGAAAATTAAATCTTTCAGACTACTACCCGCACCAACACTGCAAAAACATGACACCATAAAGGTTGCATTTCTGGGCAGAACCAAAAGACTTGACAAAGCTTTTTCATGTCCCCACGTCCTCTCCATCTTTGAGTGGAGTGTTCGTGGAGTTTTGGTCGTCATGAATTCGACCACTTTTTTATAGGGTAGATATCCCCCATTCCACACCTCTAACCCCCACCCCCTCAACCCCACCCTCTTGGACCCCAACTCACCTACCCCAACATGCATATATGTAATTTGTAATCCAAAAACCTGCATGAACAAAGTGCAACATTTAAAGAAAGAAGTATTTTTCATATTATGTATGGAAGGGGTTGAAGAATTTTGTATGTAGTTTCCCGATTTTTCAAGTTCAATGGCACATCTCCTATCTCATCTCAAAATGCAATAATTCGACTCACTCTCCTGTTTGGTTTTTAAATATTTTGTAAACAAAAGTATTTCTTCTAATTTTATTCAAGGTTGGAAAAGAGAAAAACAGTTGTGGGAACTGTGTTCCCTAAATGAATAACCAACTCTCATAGACGTTTCTAAACTATTAACTAAATATGAATGATGTCCTTGGTTAGCCAACTTTTACTTACTTAAAGCCATTATGGGCTATTTTTCAAGCGAAAAGAAAGAGATGGGGCTCGCACAAAAAAAGCCCTGTATGTAATTTTGCTTTTGTGTCCCATGCTAGGCCCTGAAGCATCAAGCAACTTTCCTACTTCATGGAATTCTTGGATCTCTTGTGGAATATTGGATTCTCCTTGGACTCTACTTGGATAAATACATGATGCATCATATATCTGTTGACCTTGCAAATTACATCTCTATTTTATGTGATGGTGAGTGTACAGCTAGCTTTCTGCTTATTGTGCTTAGGGGGTAGGAGGCTTGATGGGCTTGCTGGCTATTTTGTTCATAAGCTATGCTGAGGCTCAGTTCCCATGTTTCAGTGAACGAGAAATTGTGCCTCGGGTGTTTGAAGTTTGTTTGAAAGATGACACATACACTTTGTAAGAGGATGGGGAAGGTTAGATGGATCACTGTGATTTTTAAATGCTGATTCCGAAAGTGTTGTTTCGTTCAATTATATGTATAGCACCCCCATACCTCCCCTACATGAAATATTACCCTAACCCACCCCCCCACATATCATTGTGGAAAAATCTGCAAAAAGAACTGCGACATTTTGGGATTAGGAATTTTCGGGTTCACAGTGCTTGTATGATCCCAGTTAGACTCCCCTTTACACATAGAATATGCTTCGGCATACTTTTCCAGCCATGCATTTGCAAAAAAAATACTTTCATCATCAAAAGTGTTACCGAAGGTGCAACATACCGTTTCTGCTGAACAATAATCAGAATGAATAAAGCGGTTTCAAAACGTTGCACATTATCATAGTTTGATTAGTGGCCAGTGAACACATCGACTTAAAAAATGTAGAGGTTAAAAATATTGATCTAAAGAATTGTATGCTGAATAAAAATCCATATGGAGTGCACTTTGTGGGGTGGGTCAGATGTTGCTGACGTGTTGGCGTGGAGTGGTAATTTGAAGTGCATGCTGAGTGTTCATCAGGGATTGGAATCAGTGTGGCAGGTAGAGGATCTAGACAAGTTTTAGGGATTGTTAAGTAAATCAAAACAAGTATTCAATGTTTT
Organism: Ambystoma mexicanum; assembly: GCF_040938575.1. Taxonomy (NCBI): domain Eukaryota; kingdom Metazoa; phylum Chordata; class Amphibia; order Caudata; family Ambystomatidae; genus Ambystoma; species Ambystoma mexicanum. The sequence goes on from NC_090935.1 coordinate 767,776,099, forward strand.
TATGATTACATTTAGGAAGGTAGTAAATATTGATGGCCTCCTGCATCCATAATAATATATTATTTGGTGTTTTATGCATACTAGAAATTCCCGTTTCAGAACACTTCGTAATGGAGGTTACTAATTTCCTTAGTTCTCCAGCATGGGTCTGGCATGGATTCACATGCTCATGAATATTCCCGTCGTCAGGCTGGGAATCCTCGGTAAAGAAAAAAATCAGTATCAGTTTAGTTTCTGATCTGTCTTTCTTAGTAGTAATCAATCACTGGTCTCTGGGTCATACTGCCCCCAGCCAATGACTGCCCTCTCCCTAAGCCCCTCCCCTGGCAGCCATCCTCAGATTTTTACCGCACGTTCAAGTGTTGGGAGTCCTCGTGCTTTAGCTCTCGAGTTTTTACTGCGTTTTGCGATTTTTTTCAAAGAGTTTAATCTCATTTTTCGGTCAATCGAGCCTCAAGCTCCACCGTTTCTACTTCCGATCAATGGGGACCCGTTTCGGAATTTTCTATGCTCCTCATGGGCAAAGTTCCGTCGAGTTACGCTTCTTGGAGGGTTCCAGAAGATCTGAGGCCTACCACGTGGACATGGCCCAGGACAAGGGAAGCTAGACGCCTGGATGCAAGCTGTTCAGGAACTGCCCTGGATGCGGATTACAGAATGTTTTCAAGGAGGATTAGCATTCGAGATGTCTCTACTGCCTTCACGAAGACAAAACGCACGTGGAGAAGGACTGTGCGTTTTGCAAGAACATGACGGAACGGACCATGAAGGATCGGCATATCCGCCTCACCAACTGGCTGGAAGGTAAGAGCCCAGCGGGTGAGAAGAAGAGGTCCGAGCGGTCTTCTAAGTCCTTTGAGGGCGCTCCAGCGACGGGGCCCCAACAGAAGGCAAAGCACCGCGAGTCCATGGGCACCGGGAGTGCCGAAGGGTCGGGCTCCTTGGCTGCCAGGCAGGGCGCACTTTCACCGACGCCATCAACCGCGAGCCAACGCTCTGGCTCAGGGATGAGAAAATCAGAGAACCCGGGTAAGCTTCTGGAGAATTCCCGGTCGGTCTCGAAGGAGTCAGCTGAGGTGGAGCAAGGCAGCGACCCTCCCCCCAAGGTGAAGGCCTCAAGCGCGCCCAAGGTGGTGAAGGCCTTGATTCACCCGGCTAAGGCCTCTATCGAGGGAGTTGTGGCGGCCCTGGCGAAACCTGTGGAGGCTACACCAGTGGAGGCAACCTCGGGGCCCAGAGTTTCCCTGCCACCGCAGAGGGAATCCCCTTTTCAGCCCATCGATAAGACCCCCGTGAAGACCCCGGTGGAAACAGGGGGGGGGCAGTGGCTGTTATGGACACGGATACAGCCTCTGAGGAGGAGCTGGCTGAAGTCGTGAAGGGCCTCAACAAGAGGTTTGAGGAGGTCCGGTCCCACGGGAGGAACCCCAAGGAGGCGGACGTAGAGAGCGACAGTGGCGCCGACGAGGCTCCTGTGGAGGAGGAGCAGCCATTGCGCCTGTCGCAACCAGTGCCCGAGCCTCAGGACAACTTGGTGGCTATTTTGATGGCAATCCAAACCTTATGCACGGAGATAAGGACGAGGTTGCCTCTACCCCCCAACGGACGACCCGGCAGAACTGGGCCCGTCGGGGAGCCCTCCAAACAAGCAGAGGAGAATTCATGCCCCCTGCCCTTCCAGCCCTTGCGGCCCGCTCAGCCTTCATCTCCTTCCCCTGATCCTAGGGATGCCACGGGAACAGATACGGCCACGGCGGAGACGGGATGGATGACGACGGTGGTGATGACGGTATAGGCCTTCTATCACCACCCCCTCGGCCCTCCCCGCCCGACGTAATTGGCTCCTTCCACGCCATGATTGCCAGGGCATCCAAGCTTTTCCAGCTCTGCCCTGAAGAACAGAAGAAGGAAGGCTTCCTCTATCAACGGCGCGAGGCCAAGAGGAAGACGGTCCTCGCGGTGCTGCTGCTTGACGACATCTGGGACGAGGGACTTGCTATCCTGAAGAACCCTTCAACAACGCCTGTCAAGAGGGATCGGTACGAGAAGAAGTACTGGGTCCCGGATTCCGCTCCTTTGTGCCTTACGGCACAGCCCACCCCGGATTCGGTCGTCTCGGCGGCAGCCAAGAAGAAAGCGGCGGGGGCGACGGCTTCAACTTCAACCTCCCCACCTGACGGCAAGGGAAAGAAACTGGACACCATGGGACGATGAGTCATCTCGTCTGTGGCGACGACACTTAAGGCGGCCAATGCCCTAGCGATTGTGACCCGCTACGACAGGGAGTTGTGGTACAAGATCGCTCCCCTGCTGGACTTCCTACCGGACGACAAGAGGGCGGAGGCCCTGGGGATCCTGCAGGAAGGTGAGGTGGCATCGGACCACGCCATAACGGTGGCCACGGACATCGCTGACACCGGGTTCCGCAAGTTGGGCAACAGTGTTTGCCTTCGATGGCGGGGATGGCTCAAGGCAACAGATTTCCACCAGGACGTACAAACCAGAGTTTTGGACGTGCCCTTCGACGGGAACAACCTGTTTGGAAAAACAGTTGATGAGTCACTTCAGACCATCAAGGCCGACACGGAGACGGCTCGGGCCTTGGGAGTTTTGCAGCAACGACGACCGCCCTTTCGTAACTCCGGAGGCAAGCAAGGTACCTCCAAAGGATTCGGCGGTGGCTCCTCTACGTACCGCCAGGCAGCCAGTTCCTCGTCGCCAAAGGCCTACAGAGGGCGCGGCAAGTCAGGAGGATATCGTCGCCGTCGCCAAGGAGGCCAGGGCAGCAAGGCCGCCTCCAAGCAGGACTGAACTGGCCGTGGCGTCGGGCCCCCACCTGAGCACCCCGGTGGGAGGCCGGCTGGCGAAGTTCATCAGCGTGTGGGAGTCCATCTCCACCGACCGTTGGGTGCTGGATGCCCTAGCCCACAGGCACACTCTCGAGTTTCTAAAGAAGTGCCCCTGATTTCCTCGCGTGGCCAGGAAGGAAAATCACATCCCTCAACTGCTGTTAGAAGTTAGGGCGATGCTCAAGAAAGGTGCCATCAAGCTCGTCCCGAAGAGGCTCCGGGGCTCTGGAGTATACTCAAGATACTTTCTCGTCAGAAAGAAGACAGGCGGTTGGCGCCCCATCCTGGACCTGCATCGGTTAAACAAATACATCAAGGCCCAGAAGTTCCGGATGGTCACCCTCCAGCACGTGCTGGGACAGCTGGAGGCAGACGACTTCCTATCGTCGCTGGACTTGGAGGATGCTTACTTCCACATCCCCATTCTAAAAGGACACCGAAAGTTTCTCAGATTTGTAGTCTAAGGACGGCACTACCAATTCAAGGCCCTGCCATTCGAATTGAAGTCGGCGCCCAGGGTATTACCCCCTGCAAGGGATCCACGTTTACTCCTACCTGGACGATTGGCTCATCCGAGCAAGGACAAGGGAGCTCGCCGTCGAGCAGCAGCGCCTGCTGGCCACCAACGTGGCCAGGGTGAGGTCCATCAAGTCACTTCTCGGCATGATGTCCTCTTGCATCTACCTGGTGCGCCTATGCAGGCTGCGGATGCGTCCTCTACAGGAGTTCCTCGACGCCCGTTGGATGCAAGTGGCGGGTAGCTTCGAAGACAAGATCACGCTCAACGAGGTCTTCTGCCAAGCTATTCTATTTGGTGGTGGGGCACCCGCGCGCATCTTGCTGCGGGCACAGACTTTCAGACCCCAGCACACCAGCAGACGGTGACGACGGATTCCTCCCTGGAGGGTTGGGGAGCACACACCAGAGATCTTCACGCGAGAGGCCTTTGGCTCCCGGAGGAGAGGTCACTCCACATCAACATGCTGGATCTCCGAGCAGTGTTCTGGGCTCTCAGGTCGTTTCTCCCGTCCCCCAAGGGCAAGGTGGTAAAGATCTTCACCGACAACACCACCACGATGTTCTACATCCGGAAGCATGGACAAACCAGGGCCCCGGCCCTATCCAAGGAGGCCGAGGATCTATGGCATTGGGCAGTTGCCCAGGGGATGTTTCTGGTGCCCTTCCACCTAGCAGGGATAAAGAACACCATCGCCAACTCGCTGAGCAGGGAGCTGCGCTCATGCCACGAGTGGGAGCTGTGTCGGGACCAAGTGGATCGGCTTTTCCGACGATGGGTCAAACCCCAGATCGACCTGTTTGCGACGGCGACAAACTCCAAGTGCCAGAGGTCTGCCAGCAGGGTTCCCCAGCCGAGGAGCATGGGCGATGTTTTCTCGTTCCCCTGAGAAGGCCTGTTCCTGTATGCGTTCCCTCTGTTGCCATTGCTACTGCGACTCGTCAACCAACTGAAGAGGTCCCAGTGCAGGATGATCCTCGTCGCACCGGTGTGACCGAGACAGATCTGATTCCCGGACCTTCTGGACTTGTCAGCGTCCCCCCCCAGTCAAACTATCGACGGACGCAGATCTTCTCTCCAGAGAAGGAGGCGCCATCCTCCATCACGACCCGGGGTCGCTGAACTTGCAGGCCTGGCTCCTGCGGCACTAGAGTTTGGAGGGTACGATATCCCGGCGGACTGCAAGGCGGTGCTTGCAAAGGCCAGGGCGTCCTCAACTCTCAAGTGCTATGGACACAAATGGAAGAGGTTCTCTGTCTGGTGCCGTGCACAGAAGATTAACCCTCTGCGAATTACGGCCCCTCAAGTGCTGCCGTACCTGCTGTCGCTGGCCAAGGCGGGGCTGGCTCATGCCTCCATCAAAATACATCTGGCTGCGATCTCCCGCTACAGCAGAACTACGGGACGATCATTTCTATGGTCTCATCGCCTGGTGAAGGAGTTTATGAAGGGACTGTTCCGTTCATTCCCGCCGGTGAAGGCTCCGGCCCCGGCGTGGGAGCTCAACGTGGTGCTGACCGGGCTCATGGGGGCGCCTTTCAAGCCTCTGTATTCCGCACCGTTGAAGTTCCTGTCGTGGAAAACAGCATTTCTTGTGGCCATCACCTCCGCACGAGTGGGAGAGATCCAGGCCGTATCCTGCAAGCCTCCATACTTGACTTTTCACGAGACGAGGGTGATGCTGAGGACGCACCCGTCCTTCATGCCCAAGGTGCCGTCGGACTTCCATCTCAACAAGCCCTTGGTGTTACCAGTTTTCTTCCCGTCGCCTTCGTCGCCGGCCGAGAGGACTTTGCACTCGCTGGATGTAGCTAGAGCGCTGAAGTTCTACGTGGACGGCACAAAGAGTTTTCGGACGACATCAAAACTGTGAACTTTGGACCTGTGAACCAAGGGAAGGCCCTCTCGAAGGCTTCCATTTCCAGATGGCTCTCCGACTGCATCATGCACTGTCACCGGTTGCCAAACCGACCGTTGCCCGGCCGTCCGAGAGCCCATTCGACCAGAGCAATCGCTGCTACCACAGCGTTCTTGTCTGGTGTGCCCTTGCTGGACATCTGCAGGGCTGCTACGTGGAGGTCGACGCACGCCTTCATGAGATTCTACTGCGTCGACCGGGATTCCAGGGAGGAGTCCAGGGTCGTCCAAGCACTGCTGCGCAACCTGTTTGCCTGAAGGTGGGCCTGGTGAGGAGGTAAGAGTTGCTTAATGTTGAGTTTATGTAATGCTTAATGTTGAGCCTTGCCACCTCCCGTGGTTGTGCATGTGTGTACTGCTATGTATTCTTATATTCATGGGCATGTGAATCCATGCCAGACTCCATGCTGGAGAAGGAACAAGTTACTTACCTGTAACTGTTGTTCTCCAGCATGGGTCTGGCATGGATTCACATACAAACCCTCCCTCCTACCCCTCGGCGGCTCTTCACTTGGTCATACTGCCACTTTACGTGCTACCAAATCTGAGGATGGCTGCCAGGGGAGGGGCTTAGGGAGAGGGCAGTCATTGGCGGGGGGCAGTATGACCCAGAGACCAGTGATTGGTTACTACTAAGAAAGACAAATCAGAAACGAAACTGATACTGATACTGATTATTTCTTTAACAAGGATTCCCGGCCTGACGACGGGGAATATTCATGAGCATGTGAATCCATGCCAGACCCCATGCTGGAGAAAAACAGTTACAGGTAAGTAACTTGTTCCTTGCTCTGCATAGGATGTTTATGGAAAAGGTTGGGAGCGTCAGAATAATACGAATAGACCCATGAGCCCACAGCAAGCACAAATGTGGCTCACATTCATTCATTGGGCTGTGTGACTTCTTTGGATGACACTTTTTGGAGAGTACCTCTGGTGTTTTTTTCTTTTCAACTTTTTTACTATGTCAAATACACAATACATGTGAGGGATGGTTAAAAGGAAACAGAAACATGACACTGTCGTAAGTGTGTATTATTGACAACAGATGGAAAGGGTACCTCGTGTGACATATTTTCCAATATAACAACATATCACATTTCCATGAATGGTACATTTTAAAGAGTGCTGGATTAGCAACATTGGTCAAGATGGAATGGGATTTTAAGGTCATTTTCTATTTGTACACAAGGGGCATCCCAGTGAATCTTTAGAACAATGTGTCCCATTCTGCATTTTAAAACGCACTGTGCCAGTAACATTAATCAACATGCCCTAGGTTCTAACAGATTTTAAGGGGATTATCTGGGTTCTCATACAAGGGATATATAGGGAGAGTCTTGGCGTATGTACTTGTCAGAACTGTGTAGGATAAAGGCAATTTAACAAGATAGTTTGGTGTTGTCCCCAAAGGAGTATTTACAAAAGTTGCGGCAAGTGGTGCTTTTTGAAGCAAATTGAACCAGTGAAATTGGCCTAAAAATGACAGCGGTGAAAACAACTGCATTACAATGTTGGCCGCCCCCATGCAAATGAATGTCCATTGAAGGAAATTGAAGCATCTGCGATAGTTGGCTGGGTTTTGGCAGCAAATTAAATTAGTTGTAAAGGTAGTACATGCTTACTAAATCATTTCTCATTGATGTTCATCAAAGCAAGACCCCCACTCTGGACCCCACAATCTGTGCTGGTGACTTCCAATGCATTTAATAAAAGACTAAAGGCATCGTGGTCGAAACCCCGCTGTTAAGCAGCGTTGCGCGTTTGTACACATTGCACACCAGGTTGCGCATTGCTCTTCAGGACAGAATGCCCCGTACTTTTGTTGGCACAAATGTTCCCCATCCTTACAAAATATAACCGAGCCAACGGTCAGCGCACCATGTCCCCTGCTCTGTACTTTTATCGGTGTACATGTAGCCCTAGCCTTCCCAACATCACAGCGCCTACTAGACCCAAAGCCAGAATATAGCGTCCCAGCTCTGCAATAAGGCATGCTACATAACATCAATACAATTAACGGCAACAAAACAACCCGTTCATTGGTCCGTAGTCTTTGTGGTGATTTCAGCGTTCGGATTTCTACTAGCACCAGTAATCCTCCATATCCAGATTCTTTTGATCTGCATTATTGCACATATGTGCTCAGTTTCCATGTGTTGACTGTCCTCAATGTCTCCACAAAGTGTGAATTTTGCCCAGTGTCCACAATGGCGCAGTAATACATGCATATTTGTGATTCATGATGCTGTGTGTGTACTTTTCACAAGGCCACAGCAATGCATATTTACTCCTTGTGCATAGAGGTGCAATAATGCAAACAGTTTAAGACTTCCAATGACCACAGTCCTTTTTCCCCCACCGCCCTGTTATTCACACACACCCACACCCGCAAGTGTACACGCCCACACCTACAAAGGCGGCACAGACTAAAGACTCACACTCCCCACATACCCTGTAACAACTTGCTGGTTGGTATATGGTGTGGGATGAAAGGGCTGGTGTAGGGCCTGTCCCATGTCCATGTCATCACTAGGATTCCATGGAAGCAAAGCCCTGTCGAAGACGGAGGCCTGCTTGGAAAAGTCAGCGGCTCTCTGCACTTACCCGCCAACACTTCCTGTTCACTTCTAGCCAGCGTGTTAAATAGTCCACGGGGCATTTCTGTGAAGGAGAGAGCTGAGCGCACAGGGCACGAGCTAACTCGTATGCAATAAACTTACTCTGCTCATGTGGCATTAAGCTAGGCAAGTGCAAATTGGGTGTATGTGGTGGCTTGGCGCTTCAGGTTCTTGCCTTCTTCCTTGCCAACCTTTATTAAGTGTATCGTTTTTAAAACGGTGTTTGAATAACGTTACATTCTTCTTAAGTCACATACAATGGTTCATGTTTCTGTAGCCGATCCAAAATGATCATAGTAGTAGTAGGATCTCAAGAATAAAATCACTGTAACAGTTTCTGTATTTAAAGAATGTGAAGATTTTAGATATTATGAGAAATAATAAGGTCTAGGTTTACCGAACTATCCCCATAAACTCCCAGTGTGCCTTGTTAAACTTTGTGTGTATGGGGTATTTTCACATTTGTTCCACTTACATTTTGCTAGAAGGGACTTTTCTTTTCCGCTTTGCAATCTCCACAGCAACCTTTTTTTGTGCCTTCATATTGTACAGAGATTTCATTCTTTGCAATCACCTCACTCTCAGCAAGCTTGTGATGAAACCCTATTCTGCAGTCCCAAACTGCTCTGCAAGACTGTTCTTGCTACAGACTACCCCACTGCAGTCTGTTGTGTCCCAGGTACAGATCAGGAGACATGGTAGGTCCGAATTCACTTTCTTCTCACTTCCCACACACAAGCCAACAATTCTTTTCCTATCTGTTCCTGTGAATGCTCTGCAGGCGCGACTGACATATGACTCTCTTCTCTCTCTCTCTCTCTCTCTCTCTCTCTCTCTCCACTTGTTGTGAGAGAACCGCTCCTAATCCATTCCCACTTGCATTTGATGTCAGCTTAACTGGCTCCCCCACTACAAACCTTCCCAAGGTGGGCGCTAAACATATTCTTTCTTCATCTCACACATTGCCTTTTCACGCTCTTCACTCCATACGAATTTAGCCTGCTTCTTCAATAACATTCTTGTGGGCTGGGTGATGCTCGCGAAATTGCTGATAACCTTATTTTAGTATTCTGCCAACCCAATTAACGACCTCACCTTACTTGTGGGCGCTGGTGCCATTCTTATCGCTTCTATAGCATTGAGCTTAAGTTTACCCTTGACCACTTATCACGTGTCCTAGATATTTAACCACCCTCTCTCTAAATTTGCAAGCGCTCACTTGCAGTTTCTAACCTCTCTCTCTTAATTTCTCCAATACTGCATGTAAGCCATCATGCTCACGTTTCCCTTTCCCATACAGTATCAAATCATCTTGATCCACTACAGCTCCCAGTAAGTCCGCATCCTTTGGAAAGTGACAGTCGCGGGCGCCATTCACTTTTTCTGCCATAACTTGTGTAGCCTCTTTTTCTTCACTTTAATCTCCATTGAGCACTTCTGGATGTGTTCAATTTTCTTTCGTCTCGGCTAAGGTGAAATCCTCACACATCCACAATCTCTGCTGCATCACAGAATCATTAGTGTCTATAATTATTTGATCTCTTATCAATTATTTTGCCATAATCCCAGCAGCAAACCTACAAGAGAAGTCTTCAACACTGAGGCATATTCCTCAATTTATTCTCCTTGCTTCTGGACTCTGAATAGAAATTAAATCGGTTTATTGCTATGTTGGTCTCAGGGGCATATTACAGATCCATTACCTTATTGCCATCTCATAATCATCTAAATCTCCAGTGTGGGCACTTCTCTATATTTACGCCCGCCTTCTGGGCCGAGAGCATGCAATAACAATGACCTCTTTATGCCTGCTGATAAACCTTCTTCCACAGTTTTTACATAATTGCACCAATATTCCTTCCATGTAGTTGCAGTGCATCCTACTGCCGTGCATGGTTATGTGCATGCTCGGGCTTGCTACTTTGTTTCACTTTCCCCTCGGCTGCTTGTATGCCGGCGGATCATCACTGATGTCGTTCGTTTCTTTCCTCTAGTGTTTTCAGCGCATCTTCACTCGCTCCTCTCACTCTCCCTTCCTTTACAATGTTCGCCATCCAATTTACCTTCAAATTCCGGTGTGGGTGGCCGCGTGATGTGGGAATTCGTACACCATGGCCTGTTGTTGCCGATTTGCTGGATACCTCAACTTGTCGGCTCGAACTCCACGCATGGTTCCAGTCGCAGCTGTATTAAACTCACCGCCAAATTATGTTGTTTCCCAGGCACAGATCAGGAGACACGGTAGGTGCGAATTCACTCTAGTCTCATAAAGTTGCAGCATAAACAAAACCGCATATGCTTCTTTCACCCTCCAACTCTGCTCTCAACTCCAATGTCCTCTGATTCTGAATTCCAAAGATTGGAATTCAGAATCTTTACCATATAGAAGCATAACAATACACCATGGCATAAAGGGAAAAATCCTTTTGAAGTGCATTTGAAGGAGAACCAAAATATGTTTCAGAGGAAAACCTCTCCTTTTTACCTCAAGGTATACATCTTTTTGGTTAATTTGTATCTAGGAAGGGCTGTTCGAAACATCACAACATCATGACCGGAATAACAAGGAGTTGGTGTTGTACTTCTGCAATAATGGCGTAGACTGGGTAGGGCCTGAGTGGGCAAGGCCCACCCAGAATCTAAATGCCCACTCCGAAGCACGGTTTGGGCATTTACAGATGTTAATGGCACTGCAGTGGGCCCAACTACATTAGCTTCAGGCCCCATTTGTTAGGCAGTGCTGGCTACGGCGCTGCACCAAACTCGCACCCTTTCCCGTTAGTCCATATGTGATTGATTCACCTCAGTCAGATTTTATTTTCTCATTCTTGGGCAGGAGGGAAGATTTCAACATAAGCAATGTGGAGCGTACACAAATATTCGAGTGTTAATCCTTTGTTATTGGCCCTGCAGTAAAGCACCCCCGTTCACGCTGAATGTGTTCCAGGGTCTGCCTTTACTTGTTAGTCTACTGGGCCAGCTCCCATTCCCAGTTTTTGCGAACAGCCACAAATTACAAATGGGTATTGTGTACTTGAAATAATGAAGTGCATTTGAATGTTTTTAGTGTAATAAGTACAATCGCAATTCAGGGTTTGAAAGACCAAAAGGAAGTCGCTGAGGCTGACACTTGTGAGACATTGCAGGATGCATTTCATGTATTCCCCCTTCACATGTTGCAATTGAATCCATTTTTTTCTTTTTTTTTCTTTCTGGGAACCTATTTTCTCCAAATCCTTGTAATGCGTTTTATCAAGAAGCCTTCTACCAAACAACCTTAACTACAATGTTGTGAGCAAGTCTCTGTAATAATCCGCCAGAAAGCCCCAGTGTGTGTGTCAAGCAGTCCATTCATTTCTCTGCTATGATGATAACACTTCAGTCCAAGCTACTTCAAAGTATCTGCTTAAGAGTATACACTTAGACTTTCCTATTTCATGGATCTTCAAGACACAGAGTGGTAGGTGCATCCTCTTCAACTGCTCTGATGTTGAAATGCAATATCATAATCATTGTGGCTCTGGCTCAAGTATTGCGTTTGAAATATCTATGCTGTCACCGTCTACCAAGTCTTTCCATGAGAGATAATTTAGCTACTGTCACACTGCTGCCTCCTATTCCTGCCCATGAAATCTGTAAGACAATCTGGGATCCCTCCATAAGTTAATTAAGCAGTGTTGTTTCTCCTTCTTCATTCCGTGCTTTGCATTGTCACTCTGTGTTATTTATGTGACAAGAACCTTAGAGGTGTTCTGTTTTTTCTGTGCAATTTCTTTCAGTCAGGAGGTCGGTCCATTTTCAGACATGCCATACATTTCTTTTGGGCTCTTCTGTAAAGCTTGGAACATGTGACCGTGTGTGATGTATGATGTGGTGTTTCAAACAGCACAATGAAGCTCAAATCACTTTATTTTATTTGAATAACACTTTTATCAGGTTTGGGCTTCTGAAAGTCTTTAGCCACTTTTGAGGATCTTCCCCCGTCTATTCTCTCACGCTAACACGTTTTACATTCTCTGCATTAGTCAGGCATTGGAATTCACCTTGGTTTCTTACAATGCAACTGTTCTCTTGGGTTTTAAACTGTCTCCTTTATTACTTTCTCTGTTTTCTTTTCCATTTCCAGGATTATAGCAGTCCATAAGGTTTCTGTCTCCAATTTGGTTTAATTTCTGGGAGTGAACTCTGTTTCCCAGAATGCCACAGCACCACATAGTTCTCTCGTTTTGTTCTGGTTAGGTTCTGTGTCTGAACTCTTATTCCTCCGAATGCAACAGGCCAACCCCTTTTCTTTCTGGAACAGAACTGTTCCCCATGGCACACCATAACGTTTCACTGTTCCCATTTTTTGTTTGTTATGCCTTGGCTTGTTTTCTTTCTCACAGAATACAATATAGTGTTTCAATTGCTCTTGTTCTAGTACTGATTCCTTAGGTCTCTAGCTAGGTACCATGGTGATTTGGGATTAGCCTCTGTGTCCCAGAACGCAGTATCTAAATTACTTTCCCTTTGGTACTGGACTATTTCACTCTTCTGGAGTTGGATTGGGTCTGTCTCACAGAATGCAGAGTGTCAACACTGCCGTTTCCACAATATACTCTTTCTCTATCTGCATTCGAGTTCACACTTTTTTATTTGTTTTTATTAGCATTTGTATTATAACATGAACAACCCCCTTCACCCCACTCCTCCCCCTCCCACCCCAATCAGTTGCTCCTCTTCTGATTTTGTCCATTCACCACTCCTTAGTATACCAGGTCTATTCTTTAAAATAAGTCTAACAAACATATTCTTTGTGGACACCAATTCACTCGATAGTCATTGTGGATGAAGTCCAATACCAAGTCCCAGTTTTCCTTAAACTTCCTCAGTTCTCCTTGAACCACGTAAGTCACCCATTCGAAAGAAACATAGTGCCAAATCTTGGACAACCATTCATGTTCTGTGGGTACCAACAATTGCTTCAATCTCTTAACACAGGATAATGCTGACACACTGAGAATCATATACACCTTTCTCTGGGGCCTCAATGATGAAATGTCCAAAACCTCTCCCAAACCCACCATTGTCTCCCCAAAATCTCTGCATATTAGAGGCCTAAATATTACTTTCGTTGCCATATTGATACAATTCCAAAATGGTTTTAAAATTGGACAATCCCACCATATGTTCCCCCATGTCCCACTGTCTTCGCAACCCCTCCAACATTTCCCAGACACCTTTGGGTAAAATACATGTAGCTTCTCAGGCATCGGGTGCCATTGTACCATAACCTTAACCCACATTTCTCACATCTGAAGTACTCTAATGAGTTTTAGAATCCCCTGCCACACTTTCTGCCATTGCTCATCCGAGATATCACTATTTAAGACTTTTTCTCATTGTTTCATATACCCCCAGTGCGAATGTATGGATGGAGAATCCATAAATAGCCTACATAGTGCTCCGACCATATGGCGGTCACCTGAATTTGTAAATAGATACTTTTCAAAGGGGGTAAGGTCCCTTATTGCCGCCTGTTTGTTTCCCTTTGCCTGTAGCCAATGTCTCAATTGTGAATATCTGAACCGTTCCTTTTCAGGCAAATCAAATCCCATTTGCATTGCTGAAATATCTTAATCTCTTCACCCTCTACCATATTGCCCCTCTTCAGGCACCCAGTCTCTTCCCATCCCTTAAAGGCTCCCTGCTCTGCCTCTGGTGCGAACTGTGGATTACGAAATAGGGGTGTAAATGCAGAAGGGAACGTAGTTCTTCCACCCACCATACCACCACGTCCCATATGTCACCTATCGACGCTGTTATTTTGCTCTTATACATATTAGGGGATCTATCAACCTTCTGACACCACATTACTTCTTCTAGGGGCATCTCGACCACTGCTCTATCCATCCGTAGCCATATTTTCTCCTGATATCCCCCAAACCACTCTTGTATTATCTGCAACTGAGCCGCTTGATAATAGGGTTTGAAGTTTGGAGCCCCCATCCCACCTCCCGTTATGGGTGCTGTCAGTACTTTCCAAGCCACCCTTGATTTTATTCCATTCCATATGAAGGTCCTCACTATCTTATTTATATTTTTTAAATTTCTTTTTTTTTTCAACTTATTTTTGTTAGCATTTTTTAAGTATACAACCTCAACATTTGGTATTCCCCTTCCCTTTCTCCCCCTGCTCCCCCTTGTCCAGGAGCTCTCCGTGAAGCTCATCGTCCCCTCAGTGGTTCAAGTCACAGCTGAGTTGGTTATTTGTCCTTTTCCCCTTGGCTGGGCTCGACATTTCCTTCCTCTGCTTCATCCCCTTTATAGGTCGGACTCCTCTTGATGATCTATAATTCCTAACAGTGTCATAGATCTGGGACACCATGCTCTACGTGAAGCGCCCTTTAGAGATCTCAAAAGGCCAGCCCAGTCTGTTGCGAACTTCGCATGTTCTCCTTGAGTATGTAAGCCATTCCATGGCGACTAGTGACCAAAGTTTTGCAATCCATTCTTGATCTTGAGGGGGGGTCTTTCGATTTCTACTTGCGCGCCAGCATCATCTGCAGCCGATATCATAATGACGTATACTTTACAGATTGCTTTTGTGGGGTTGCCTACCAGAGACCCATTCAGGCCCATCATATCCAGACCCCTGTTCATTCCCCCTGTGAACGCCAGGACTTGGGTTGTAGCCTGCTGTATTTCCCTCCCAATACTGGTCTATTTTTGGACATTCCCACCATATGTGGGCCCATGTGCCAATCCCCCCGCACTCCCTCCAGCAGTTCCGCGAGGATTGTGGGTACATTTTATTTATCCTGACCAGGGTTAGGTGCCACAAACAACAACATTAGCCAAGTTTCCCTGATCTGGAGTGAGATGGTTAATTTCGGTATCTGAGCCCAAAGGTTCTGCCACTCAAGGTCCCAGATTATATTGCCTGTGTCTGCTTCCCATTTCTTCATATAAGCTCTGTTTGGTCGAGTTTCACCCTCTTTGATGTGTTTATATATTGAGGCCATCAATCCCCTGTCTGCCGCGTGCGTGTCTAAATATTTTCAAAAGGGGTGATGACTCGGGACCCGGCCTGCTTCACCTCCAGGTGGGAAAGCCAGTGCCTCAGCTGAACATAGCCATACCGGTGCCTTTCACCTGGTTCAAATTCTGCTTTGCACTGTTCAAATTCTTTGACCTTACCACCATCATACATGTCTCACACCATACAACATCCCCCTTGGTGCCAGGCATCGAATGTCTTGGTTTTATGGCCCGGTGTGAATTGCGTATTGTCAAATAGAGGGTCTAGGGGGAGGGAAAGGTAATAATGTGTGACCTCTTTACTGCGATGTCCCATGCATCACCTATCGTCTAGGTTATTTTACTGCTATACATTTCATCCAATCTCAGCTTGCACAGCATTCCCTCTAAGCGCCCAGCCACCTCCGCCCTGTCCATTGGCCTCCATATCTTGTCTCTTTGCCAGTCCCTGAGAATTCTAGTTTGTGCAGCTATGTAATAAATCCTGGAGTCCGGAACAAGGTTGGTGTTCTCATGAGATTTGTAGCTAATCTCGGGCGCTTTTGGTTCCAGATGAAGCGGCTCGTAACCTTGTGGAGGGCTCTAATGAAGGTAAGCGGTATAGTTATCGGTAAAGCGGCAAAGTGATAAAACAATTGTGGTAGGACCACCATCTTTAAGACGTCAATGCCACCTAGCCACGTGATGGTTAGCGGCCCCCAATCGACCAATTTCGATTTGAGTTTCTCCAAGAGGGGCGGGTAGTTCGCCTGGTACATCTCACCCAGGGTTTTAGTTAGTTGGCCCCCAGGTATTTTATAGTTTTGTGTGCCCAACTGTATGCATAGGCCCCCCTGATGTGTTGCTCTGTTGCTTGCGACAAGTTGAGGCTGAGTATCTCTGATTTATTAGTGTTTACTTTTAATCAGGCCACCTGTCCGAATCAGTCAGTTCCCTAGTCACTGCCGAAAGAGAGGTGACTGGGTGGGTCAGTGTGAGAAGCATGTCGTCCGCAAAGGCAGTCACTTTGTGTTCGTGTCCCCCAAATGGTATTCCCTTTATGTCCTCTGCCTCTTATCGCGGCCAGGAATGGTTTTAAGTGGAGTGCGTACAGCAGTGGGGAGAGAGGGCAGCCCTGTTTTGTACCCCTCTAAACAGTAACCGGCCCCGAAATCTGCCCATTAATTGCTAATCGGAGGAGTGGGTTTTGATAGCTAGCCATGGCCCGGTTCAGGTAGGTAGGCCCGAAGCCCATCTTGTTCATTGTGGCAAAGAGGAAGCCCCACTCCACCCGGTCAAAAGCTTTTTTGGCGTCTGTTGCCAGCAGGAGGGCAGGGACCTCTTTCAACTGCGCTTTCTGTACCAGATGGGCTATTCTTCTTACGTTGACCGCTGTCTGCCTGCCTCTAATAAAGCCCGCCTGGTCGGGTTGTATTATTTTAGGCATAATTGTGTCAAGCCTGGATGCTAATATTTTTGTGTGTATTTTGGAGTCCACGTTTATTAACGCTATCGGGCGATAAGACACGCAGTCTGTTTGGTCTTTGCCCTTTTTATGAAGAAGTATGACCTTAGCTTCTTCCATAGATTTGGGTAGGACTTTTGCGGATCCAATATGGTTGTATAACTTAGTGAGGTGGGGGATTCTTTATGCCATTTATAGAATTCCGTGACGTAACCGTCAGTGCCTGGGAATTTGTTTAGTGGGAGGGTGGTAATTGCCCTTCTGACCTCATCTGTTATTTCCCCTTCCAACTGCTCCCTCTCCTCCTCTGATATCCTCTGTAGGTCTATCCTGTCAAGATAGGCCTCCTGATCTTTGGGGTCTGGATTGTTAGAGGTGTATAGGGTGGTGTAGTACTGGCGGAACTCCTTTTCGATCTCGTTATTACTTGTGGCCATCCGGTCCCCCTCCCCCTTGATTTTCAGGATGGTTCTATCCCTTTCTTCATAGCTCAGCATTCTGGCTAGTACGCGATCAGATTTATTCACTTTAACATAGTATTTTTGGAATAAGCATAATAGGTTTCACTCAGCCGCCCTAGTCTGAATGAGATGCAATTGCCCTCTTATTGCTCGATACTCTTTTAATGGCTGCTGTATGTTTCGTGCCCATCTGAGCCATTACCTCTTTGAGTCTATTCTCTAGCTGGTCTTCCTCCAGTTTTAACTCTCCGTTCCTTCTAGCCTTTATCACAATGATCTTGCCTCTTATCGTGACTTTAAGGCCGTCCCACCATACCTGTAGAGATGTGTCATCCCATTTATTATTTCCCACAAAGTTCTCCAACTCCTCTTCTATTTCCCTTGCTAGTATTGCGTCCTTGAATAGCATGGTCGGGTATCGCCACCTCCACAGGCCAGGCGGGCCCCGTGGTCTGAGTAAGGACAGAGTCATTTGGGCAAGGTCCGAGAGTGCTATGGCCCCTAGTGCAACTTCTGTGGTTTTTCCTAGCAGTGACTTGAATATCCAAATATAGTCTATATGTGAGTGAGACCTGTGTGCATGAGAGTAGGTGTACCCTACTGCATTACCCTGGATCTCCTTCCATGCGTCCACTAGAGCTAGGTCTTGTGTTTTTCTTTTGAGGTCCCCAGATGGTCCACTCGTTGGACCCCACCCGGATGTACTCCTGTCAATAGAGGGGTCCCAAGCCATGTTGAAATCCCCCGTTAATATAATGCTGCCTCTGGTGAATTTTTCCAGTCGGGTGAGGGATTTTTGTATAAAGACGTCCTGGCCTACATTTCGTGCATAAATTGTTGCAACTGTATATGTCTCTCCCCTTCCCATGAGCACTGCCGCTAGGTATCTTCCCTGGTCGTCTTTCTGCATTACCTTGACTGCCAGATCTGAACCAGCCTTCAATGCGATCGCTACCCCCCCTTTTTTCAGGATTGTGTGGCCTGTATTACTCTCGAGTATCCCCAAACCTTTATCCTGTGTGCGTCACGGATTGGATGTGGGTCTCTTGTAGCGTTACTATGTGTGATTGCTCTTTTCGTAAGAACCTCTCCACCTTTTTCCTTTTAATCAGCGAGTTTAACCCGTTGACATTTAATGACAGTAAATTCAGCTGTTCCATGTTAACTTACGCGGTGAGACTCTATTTGCCCTCTACATCTGTAGAGTCCTGGCTTTCCCTGCTCGGCCCCACTGGCTTCCTATCATCTGCGCTGGATTCCCCCTTAAAGTTCCCAAGCGCCTGGACACCTGCCCTTCTCACCCCCCCACCCGTTATTCCCCCTTCCTTCACCCTCCCCCCCCTGGGTGAGCTCAGCTGGCCATCAGCCCCCCTCGTGCCGTGCAGACGAGAGCTGAGCTCTAAAGCAGCCCCAGGTTTACCCAACATGGAATCTCCATTCCCATTCCAAGGTCCCATCCCACCCCCTCCCCGCATCAAACTACACAGCTGCAAATGTTTTTCTGAATTGGTGAACTTATCTTTCGTTAGCGAGCGCCCTCCCCCGGCTCTCTAAATGGTCTCGGCTATTTCTCTGGTTTTCAGGTTCTGCTATCGCTTTCGGGCGCCCGGATCTGGTGTTCAGTGTCGCTTTCTCTGTTTCGTTCCGGTGCATAGAGTGGCAGTCCTCTGTCTTAGATCGTTTAGGGCCCACTGTTGACCATTCCCATGGCTTGCGAGCGTTGCGGCGGGTGGCTGTTCCTGTGGGGCTCGGTGGGGGAAGCTAGGACCAGCAAGTCAATCCCTTGTTCGCAAGTCGTAATCTTATGATGTCTATCCTGCCAGGTAAAGCTCAACCCAAAGGGATGGGTCCATCTGCATCGGATGTGCTGGGCCCGCAGGTGCGTTAGAACTGGGCTCATTCGCCTCTTTTTGATCAGGGTTATCTGTGCCAGGTCTTGGTGTAAAAATGTCTCTTGCCATTGTAGGTGATGTGCCCTGCCTTTCTGGCTTTCTCTAGGACCTTTTCTTTCATTGCAAAACTGTGGATGGCCACCAGGACGTCTCATGGTCTGGCACCTGGTTCAGAACGGGGTGGACCCACACTGTGGATCCTCTCAAATTAAAGATTGGCACCTGTGTCTGAGTCGAGGCGATCCGAGAAGATAGTGTTGAGAGTTTGTGAGAGGTCCTGATCCTGAATCGCCTCTGTCAGGGATTTGACTCGTATATTGATTGTCCTGGATCTATTTTCTAAATCTTCTGCCTGCAGTTCCAGGTTTTGGGTGGCCAGGAGGGGTTCAGCTTTCCTCGCATCTTCAGTTGGCTCCTGAATGGCCCGCTTGTTGGTGTCAACCCCCTCTTCAATTTTGTTGATATCTCCTTTTTATCTCCTTTATTCCCTCTGCCAAGTCTTCCCTCAGCGTGTCCATCTGTCTCTGGCCCGCCACCGTAATCTTATTGACAAGCTTGCCCATGAATAGCTTGAGCGCCCAGTGCGTGACCGGTCTGTCCTGGTCTCCCTGGTTCGAGACAGTTCCTTGTTCACCTGACCAGTCACCCGTTGGGTGGTCCTCCTCTGGATCGGCTTCCCTATCCCAGATTTTAGTGAGCGATCCATCCTGACCTTTTTTGTTGTTTTTCACGGTAGATGGAGTGTCCTTCATTCTATTCCTTGACATTGCAGAGATATTGGGTGAATGTGTGCGTTATATATATTGTGTGAGACCCGAACCAGCACCAGTTGGGTGGGAAGGTGTGAGGAGAATGTGAGGAGGGTCGTAGGGTTATCTTTCCTGCTGCTTGCTGAGCCGCCGCTTTGATTGGCCCTGCTTTGCTCTTTTCCACCCCTTTTCTCTCCTTATCACACCGGTTCCTGTTCCAAGTTTGAAGTTTCTCCTCTCTTCGAGGGAGGCGCTGGTGCCCTGAGGAGGCTGGGTAGGTGCGTGGGTGCCTTTGATTGCCTCTTGGTTGATGAGCTTGACTGTCGTCCCAGGTGCTCTTGTGGGGTTTTTGAGTGCCTTGATATATGCCCTCTCAGGCTCCCGAGTGCTATGGCTATCGCTGTGTATTGCCCTCCGTGTTCCGGTTGGGCTTGGGCCGTGGCTCTGAGCTGCTCCCGTGAGCGCTGTAGGACCTGCGGGGGGAGTGAAAGGTGGGCCCCCTGCCACCCTGGGAATGCTGGGCATGTGAGAGCTCGGGAGCTGGGGCCGCTTTCTGGCGAGGGCTGGGTGTGTAGCCTTAATCCCGGACCGCGGACCACTGGTTTGCGGGCCCGGAGCCTGGAACGTGATGGGTTGCGCTTGTGTGCCCCGGTGGGCGGGGAGAGTGACATTTATTTGCACCTCTGTATCACGGAGGTTCGCCCTGGAGGGCCGAGCTCCTGGCTCCAGTAAGAGCAATCTCCCACCCCTATTCCAACCGCCCTGTGTCCAGAGGCACGGCGCCTTTCTTGACTCTGGGGGGGTCCCTCTCACCTACAAGCCCCCTAGGTGTTCGCTGGCTCCGATCCACTGAGCCAACTGCTCTTTGTGGACTCCTGGCCCCTTTTGGATCCCCCACGTGAGGTCCAGCGGGGGCCCACGGGGCTTCGCTCTCTCCGAGGAAGGGTGGGCAATGGGGTTGGCGCTTCCAACTGCGAGTTACCTCGCCTGCCACCCGGGGCAGCGTGTGGAGCAGGGGACTCTCTGGTGACTGCTCGGCCAGCACGGCTCGTTCCTTTTATCTCCTCCCTTACGCATGGCGGCTCACTCAGCCGTTCCTCGCCGGGTCGCTATGGCTCTTCTAGCGCCTCAGCAGCTCGTTGCAAAGGGGTTGGGGACTCCTCCCCACAGCACCTCTACTCCCGGCGCATCAGGGCCGGAGCTCAAGACGGGCCCAGGGCCGGAAAATCTTCTGCAAGCCCGTTGAGGCGACGATTTCGCTGTACCGCTTGTTCATAGGTTCTTCAGTCCCGCGTTATGCTCCGGTGCTAATAAAAGCCGGGGGACGGCTAATTTCGGTGCTTGTTCACCGGCGGGCACACTGCGGGTCAGGGAGCATGGAAGCCGCGGTGCTCAGTGCTCAGCGGCCATCTTGAAATTCCTTTTTGAAAATGTTTGAAGGGACTACTAATGGTAAGGCTTGGAAATACTATAATACCTTTGGGAGCACAACCATTTTAATTACATATACCCTACCTATCCATGAAATTGACCTAGGGTTACACTCCTCCAACCACATTTTTATTGAATCTAACAACGGGGGATAATTGGCCTGATACATGGATTCAATTGAATTAGTTATTTTCACTCCCAAGTATCTTAACCCTTTGTCTGTCCTCGGATACTGGCCCACATCTGTAGACTGTTCCTTTGGGACAGCTCCACCTTGCATAACCATAATTTCTGATTTTTTTAGTTAATTTTCAATCCTGCTACTTCATCAAATGTTTTAAGTTCTGTAGCCAGTTCTGGTAATGAGCTGACCAACTCTGTTGCTGTGATAAGCAAATCATCAGCAAACGCCATCACCTTATGTTCCACTCCTCCAAATTGTATCCCCCTAATATTCTTCTCGTAGCGGATGTTTGATAAAAGTGGCTCCAAATATATCACATACAACACTGGGGACAAAGGCCATCACTGTTTTGTACCCCAAGATACCTTAATTCCCTGTGAGATATACCCATTAATAGTCAATCGCAGTACCAGCGACTCATAATTTGCCTTAACAATGCATAAAATCTAGGGCCAGACCCCATAGCCTTCATAGTAAGGAACAAAAAGGACCACTCCGATGGGGCTTGGCTTGGAGCCGGAGCGCGTGGTATGGCTCCTCACTAGCTCCCGACCCAGACCCGACGACCAAAGGATTTGATGTAGCAGAGAGCGTACAGTTTTGTCGAAAAATAGCCATCAGGCTGAGGGAAGGTGCTGGGCTCTGCGAACGGGAACGAATAAGCTCACACACGCCTCACCCCTGAGTAATCATCCTAGAAAGTAAGTCACGGCGTGGCCCGACAAAATGCCAAGATGGCCACCCAGGGGTGGCAGGCAAAGTGTTTGGCACCACCCCACTGCGTTCACATGCAGCATTTCTCACCAGACCGGCCCCACACTTGCTGCGATGGCCCCCCGCCCTGTGGGATGAGAGGACACGCCCTCCTTCATGAGCCATGGAGACGTCACACCGGAGCTCCTCTGAGGCTGATCGTATGAGGAATATACTTTGCAAAGGGAGAATCAATTACAGAGCGGAAACAGCCCATCGGAAGAAGCACCTCCTTCCCCAACAGACCCTCCTCAGCACAGCTACCCAGCAGGTTAGTGAAGATCACCTGCCATCAGCGCAGGGGAACAGGTGGGCCCTGGCTCCCGCAAAACGCCAGGGTAAATCATCCCATCACCACTGCCTCACGGGTCCTGCCCACCCTCCCCCTCAATCCCCCCATCCCTTCACAATTACCGTACAGGAGTAGAGCCACGGCAGGGAGCACCCACCAAGGATCGGGGGTTGGGGCCACTAACTAAGATCCGGTCGAGCCGACCTGAAGGAATTGTGACCAGTAGCGCAACATAGGATAACTCCTGCCTCAGCAAACCATCATTGAAGTGACTGATACGACTCTGGAATATGCAAGTAAAACCATCAAAAGTAACATAAAGCAACCGCTGACCCCACTCCCCCACTCGTTCTACCGCATCATCAAGTACGCAAGAGCTGGCAGGCAATCTGCACCTAACTGCAAGATACCACAAGCACAAAGGACCCCTCTCTAGGCGCCACTGGGAAAAATGGCAAATATCCCCAAATCCACAAAACAACCTGACATCTCCTCACTGCTTGCTGCACCGGCCAGAGACAAAGGAAAGAGAGGGGCCAAAGCAATGTTACAAGAAAGGGACTGTGTGGCGCACCCCCCGCCCGCCAAACATCGACTCAAGGGGTCACCAAAACAGATCTGCCGGACCTTCTAACATCCATGACTACGGAATTCCAAAGAGGTACAGAAGAGCTCATGAAAAGAATATTGAAGAAATAGTCAACGGTCTGTGAACAATCTTACGAAATCTGGGAGGGAGCAGACAGAATGACTGCATTGAAGGGCAGATGCAAAGCCCTGGAAACTAAGCAGGGAGACGATGAAAACGGCTCCCTCTGTAACAACATCCGAATATGCTGCATCCCAACTTCCATAATGGATGCAGAACTGAGAAATTTCACTTGGACCTCTTAAGATTCATACTCGCGCTCTCGGACAGCGCCCTATTAGAGCTGGTCAGGGTGCAAGGAACAAGGGCTAGAAAAGCGCCAACCGCACCAGCCACCTCTCCAGATGTACTGGCAAGAGTCCACTTCTACAGGGTAAAAGAGGAGATCATGCAGGAAGCCAGGAACACCTGTCGCATACAATTCAGAGACACCTCAATCTCCCTGCTCCCGGGAGCGACAAGACCCTGCCACCATCGAAAGAGGACTTTAGGCAGGCAATTGGGTTCGCGGAATTCCTGAGGGGAACGGTAGATGTTTAGCGACTCTACAAAGAGGGGGCACGTGACTATACATTTTACTCCCATGTCCAAAAAGGCCTCTCCAGAATAGATTTGATCCTAATGTCTGGTGCACTATTTCCCTGCCTAGAGGAAATCCAGATTCACCCGATGTTAATCTCAGACTATGCACCAGTTGAAGCCAGGATCAGGGTAAGCCCACCACAACGACATTGGAAGTTACAGGACTCCCTATTGCAAGATGCAGTATTTAAAGAGGAAATAGCCCCGGTCCTCACTAACTACTTTGAGGTGGTCTGGGATGCCATGAAACCAGTGATTTGGGGAGCGATAATAGGGTGTGCGGCTGCACAAAAAAGGATGGGTCAACTGCAGCAGCATAGTCTGGTGAAGGTAGCGGCCATGGAAGGGGCCCACAAAAAGAACCAATTGGGGAAGTCAAGCACAGAACTCAAAAAAAGCCAAAGTCACACTGGAGAGATGCACCTGGCAGATCATTCGGCCAGAACATTGGCATACACCAAGCAATTCTAATACAAAAACAGTAATATAGCAAATATGCTCACACCCGAAATAACATCTCCACACTGAGAAGCAAAAACGGGTCCCTGCTATCTGCCAAGAATGATAAAAGGGACGCAATGATGGCACACCACAGCGAGATGATGTCAGGAAATCTGATAAGCGAGCAATTGCAAATCGACTACCTGACTAGCTCCCCAAGGAAGTCCGGGACAACACATTTAGAACCGCTTGAGTACCCCATAACCCCGGAGGAAGTGAAAGAAGCCATAAAAACCATGAGAAACGCAGCCCCAGGCCCTTGCGGATACACCACAAAGTTTTACAGAGTGTTCGCTCACATCCTAGCCCCATCAACTCGCCACAGTCTTTAACTCTTTCCTGACAACAGGGAGCATCACACCTTCCTTGGAGGAATCCCTTACTATACTCATTCCCAAACCGAACAAAGGCCCAGAGTACTGTGCATCATACCAGCCCGTCACATGGATGAATAATGACGCAGAGATCTTTTCTAAGATCTTGGCAACGAGATTCACAAAGGCCCTCCGAGACCTTATCCACCCAGAACAGACAGGTTTTTATCTCGGGTGGCACTACCCATGACAACATTAGGCGTACCCTAAATCTGATCGAAAGCACCTCAAGAATGAAAAGAGAAATGGCCATAATCTCTCTCGACAACCTTAAGGCATTTGACCTACTGGACTGGGGTTACATACAGAAGACATTATGTAATTTCGGGTCAGGCCCGAAATTTAGCAAATGGGTCATGGCCAATTACCAACATCCCTCTACCTCATTAAGAATCAATGGGACCCGATCCCCTAAGCTCCAAATCTCTCAAAGCACTCGACAGGGCTGCCCCCTATCTCCTCTAATATTCGCTCTCTCAATGGAGCCATTTGCAGCCATAATACGAAATAATACACACATAAGGGGCTACAGCTGGGGGGAAGCCAATATTAGGTCTCCATGTATGCCAATGATGTCCTCTTCCTAACACAGATCTAGCACACTCTGGAAGAAATATGGCAGGAGATCTCGTCATTTTGGGAGGCCTAAGGCTTCAGGGTCAACTACGAGAAATCAAGTGCCGTGGGAATAAACCTTACTGGGGAGCGCAGAGAAACACTGGCAATCTTTAGCCCATTCCATGGTCCCGAGGCTCCTATATCAATGCCTGGCGCTACCAGTAAATATAAACCCAGGAGAGCGGCAAAAGCTGCAAAAAGGGGTGTTGAACTGTGTCTGGGGCAAGAAAAAAACAAGAATAGCAAAAAGAGTTATGCTCAGAGGGGCAGCGTTGGGAGGGCTGGGGGTTCCAGACGTTCTGAGCCTGGTGGCCCAACTATCACACACATTCGCATGGCAAGGAGACTCCAACATACCCCGATGGAAGAGCATTGGTGCTCATCACCCTAACCACCCTACCACACCTCACAACACCACGAAGGGCTCCGAACACCGGCCCGCTAACAGCCACAAGAAACACGGTCCAATGCTGGAAAAAGGCAGAAAGCCACTGGGGACAGAAGGGATCATTGGGGTCACTCACACAAGCCTGGAATAACCCAGAATTCACCCCCGGAATCGAACACGTGACATTTATCAGATGGTGGGTGGGAGCTTTAAAGCAAATCAAGGACTTCTACTCTAATGGAGCTCCACTCTCCTTTGAAGTAAGTCAAACTAAATTTCAAAAACCAGAAACCGAAAGATTCCCCCATGCGCAACTCCACCACTGGATGTCGTAACACAACATTAGAACACAGGGCAGCTTAGAACTGAATCCGCTGGAGCTCACCCTAACATCAACTACACAGAGAGGGAAAACATCAACCCTATATAAGCTCTCATAGAAGGGGGACCCCAATAAGAAAGAGAGCTATATGCTCAGATGGGAGAAGGATCTAGGAAGGGAATTGGAAATGGAGGGTTGGGGGCGTACCTAGACCCGCACACACAAAGCCTCAAAATGCATTATGAACAAGTATGGAGCGTTGTACGTATGCTGGTACATCACCCCAGAAATACTGAACAAATGCAACCCAAAGCATTCCCCACTCTGTTGGAGGGGATGCGCAGAAACTGGCTCATTATTCCACCTGCTGTGTCATGCCCAAAGTCAGGGGTATTTTGGAAAGAGGTCCTGCACCAGACAAACGACGGGGCTGACAATTCCATGGGATCCGGGGGATTGTGTTACTGGCCAACACTGGTGTCGGGGACGTTCCCACTCAAGGGTTACATGGCAGACTTGATTGCCCATCTCCTCACCGCAGCTAAAATCACTATCGCTCGGCTATGGAAGCATCCCGAAGGTCCGATAATTAACATGTGGTGGCCAAAATGCTGGGCTACAGCAGTGGCAGAGAAAATAACAGCCAGTCAACTGGGAAACATGTGGAAATTTAACAGAACCTGTGACCCCTTCATGGACAATGCAGAACAATTCCCAGGGATTGTGCACCAACCACCAGCATCCCGATGGTGTATGAAACAGTGAACAATTAACCTCTTCCCTATCATCTGACCCATCTCAGGGAATCTCCCCAACTGTAGAGAACCATCGAAGTCTTTGCTCCATATTGTTATTGTCTGACATCGCTAAAACGTATGCACGCGTGCACCCCGAGTTAGCCCGATTGTATGCTTTAAAAAACCAATAAAATACAGTTTTGAAAAAAAAAAAGAAAAGGACCACTCCACCCAGTCAAATGCTTTTTCAGCATCTAAAGTTAACATCCCTGCGGCCAACCCTGATTTGTTTCACTTTTCAAGAAAGTGACTCACCCTCCTTATATTGTCAAAAGTTTGTCTTCCCATAACAAAACCTGACTGATCCGGATGAATACGTTTTGTGTATTAATTTTTGACATTTGTAGCGTTAATATATTTGTAAATATTTCACGTCGATATTTGAGGGCTATGGGTCAATATGATACACAATTTGTTCTTTCTTTGTTAGGCTTGGGAAATAGCACCACCTTTGCCTCTTCCATAGATGGAGTAGTACATCCCGAATTGACAAAATAATTAAAAAGGAAAGACATTGACGGGGCCAATGTATCTATATAATTTTTTTTAAAGAGTGCCAGAAAACCGCCCAGTCCTGGAGCCTTATTTATAGGTAAAGCCCTAATTGTTGCTCGTACTTCCTCCAAAGTAATCTCCCCTTGTAGCTCCTCCTTTTCCCCTATTTCAAGTCTATTTAGGTGGCCTTGCTTCAAGTATGTCTCTTGTGCTACTTCATCTGATAAGTCGGTAGTGTATAACGTGGAATAATAATCTGTAAATACTTGTATTATGTCTTCAGACAATGAGCTAAAGGTTTCAGGGGTCTGTTTTAATACGAAGGATGGCCCTTGCTTCCTTCTTCTTTCTCACTTGCAGCGCCAACATACGGTCTGCTTTATTTGCCTTTTAATATAGTACCACTGTTTTACAAATAGTAAGAACATACACCAAGCAATTCTATTACAAAAACAGTAATACAGCAAAACGGCTCACACCTGAAATAACATCTCCACACTGAGAAGCAAAAACGTGTCCCTGCTATCTGCCGAGAATGATAAAAGGGACGCAATGATGGCACACCACAGCGAGATAATGTCAGGAAATCTGATAAGCGAGCAATTGCAAATCGACTACCTGACCAGCCCCCCATGGAAGTCCAGGACAACACATTTAGAACCTCTTGAGTACCCCCATAACCTCGGAGGAAGTGAAAGAAGCCATAAAAACCATGAAAAACGCAGCCCCAGGCCCTGACGGATACACCACAAAGTTTAACAGAGTGTTTGCTTACATTTTAGCCCCTCAACTCACCACAGTCTTTAACTCCTTCCTGACAACAGGGAGCATCACACCTTCCATGGAGGAATCCCTTACTATACTCAAGTCTATTTAGGTGCCATTGCTTCAATTATGTCTCCTGCGCTACTTCATCTGATAAGTCGGTAGTGTATAACATGGAATAATAATCCGTAAATACATGTATTATGTCTTCAGACAATGAGCTAAAGGTTTCAGGGGTCTGTTTTAATACAAAGGATGTCCCTTGATTCCTTCTTCTTTCTCACTTGCCGCCCCAATATACAGTCGCTTTATTTGCCTTTAATATAGTACCACTGTTTTACAAATAGTAAGGACTTCTCAGCCTGTCTAGTTTGCAAACTTTCTAGTTGTCCCCTAATATGTCTATATTCCCTCCTCAGGGTCACCGCCCTATCTGATTCCATTCTGCTAATTACCCCCTTCAGTTGTGATTCTAAGTCACATTGCATTGACATAAGTTGTTTTTCTCGCAGAACCTTCCTTGCTATTAGCTCATCCCTCATTGTTGCCTTAAAGGCATCCCACACCGTCTGTTCCTGCATTCCTGGCGTCTTAATTATTTTAAAAAACTCCCCAAATTTACCCCGTATCTCAGTACTTGTGCCCGGATCACCCAACAACTGATTTGGAAATTTCTATGCGGGAAAATGACTGATGAACGTGAGAATAGAACGTATGTCCTTTGTTTCCCTTTTTGAATTTCTTTCCAAGAGTCTACCATGGCTAATCGGGTCATGCTTGCTCTGAGTTTTTGCGAGGGGCCCCTGTGGATGACATTTTCTGTTGTACCGCTATCTACCAGTGGGTCCCATGCTACATTGAAATCCCCTGTTATTATAGTTTGCCCTATTGCAGCCCGGAGAAATCCATCCCGTCCCATGTTAGGAGTGTAAAGAGGGTGGCTATCGTAAACCTAGAACTCTCCAGCTAAATAAGAGCAAAAATATATCTACCCTCATTGTTCGCTTCGCTCGAAACTATTTGCAATCCCACCATTCCCTTAAAAGCCAGCAGGACCCCTCCCATCTTCCCCTTATTGTTACATTGTAATATACCGGGATAGCCCTTGATCCTTAATGTATGGCTGTCTTTCTTAGCTATATGGGTCTCTGCAGGGCCACAATGACTGGTTTGCCCCACCTTAACAATTCTCATGCTTTGCATCATTTAACTGGGGAATTCAAACCCCTAACATTAAACGACAAAAGATGAAACCCTTGTTTACCCCCCCATTAACTTTTTGGTGTATTAATTGTTTCGTTGGCAGCTGCGCCCCCCCCCCCCATCTAAACCCTTCCCCTTTACCCCTCCCCAACACATTCTGGTCGGACTCAACCCACTCCCCCCCCCCCATTGCAACAAGCCATGGGGTTTGAGTCTCACTACTCGCCCGGAAATAGCTTGTGCGGGTCTACTAGGACCCATAGTACCCATTCCCTCTCCTATTCCAAGTGCCGGGATCATCTCACACCTACCACAGTGCCCCAACAGCACTAATCCACCACCCCGCAGGTGTGTACTCATCTTTCGCCCAACCTACTTCAAAACATACTCCCTCCCCTTAGAACCCAGGACACCTTGGATCTATTTATCTTCGCAAACAGGTTAAGTTGTTGATTGTCCACCAGGTCCACTCAAAGCCTTTTTTTTTATGACCGTAGTCCTCAAACTTTTCTCCATTCCCAATCTTTGATCTTTACTGTCTCTCATGATGGCCGCAAATTTTGATGCTCACCTCCTGTCGTCCTCAAGTTTCAAAACCCGAAGTCCTTCTTCGCAGTAGTTGATATGATGTTGCTGTCCCTCCTACGTGAGCAACAATCCAAATGCAAATGTCCATCTATATCTTATTTGAGCCTGCAACAGAGCTTTGATCACTTGGCTCATCAATCTCTGCTTTTCAAGTTGTTCAGTTAAAGCATCTATCTTGCGAGTGTCCTCCACAAGATCTTGAATGTTGTTTTCGGTAGAATCTATTCTTTTCCCTAGCTCTGCAACTTCCCCTTTCACCTCCTGAAGGGATTGAGCCAGTTCCGTTCTGATCAAACTCAGCTGTTAATGTATGGTCTGTCATTTGAGCGCTAAAGTCTTTGAAACATTGTTGGAACACTTCCTTAGTAATCACTTGCCATCACCATCTCCCCTTCCTTGCGCCAAAGCTTTCTCAGCACCCCATCCTGCTGTTTCTTTTCCCCTTTTATGGGTAGCTTTAGGTTCTTTCAGCTTGTTCCTTGACATCTTTGCAATAGGATTATGGATTGCCTTATTTTCCCTGCTACAGTCAGAACCATCTAAAGAGGGTTTTCCTACATAATCCTATATTTTGCTGCTCCTGAAGGGTTCCACAGAGTCAAGTCCACCGCCCCTCTCCTAGTTTTCCAGAGCTCACCAAAGTACCTCCACTTTCGCTGCAGCCACACCTTAAACCCTCCTTCTTTGCTTATGGGCTCCACCTCCTATGAAACCATTGTTGGGTGCGAAGTACCAGTTACCCGATCACCACAATACCACACCTGCCACCCCCACCTCAGGTCGGATTCTCTTTTAGGACATTTCCATCAACTCCAACTGTTCCAATGAGAGATACTCTCAGTGCACTGCAACACAGCCAGCTGCCCAAAGTAATCGGAGTGATCCACTATTACACCAGATAGAGAGAGGGTCAGACCCGTCCCCAACGGTCCTTCACAGGCCTTATTTCCAAAATGGCAATCGAGCAAGGCCTTGCTGGGACTTCCTGCCTATCCCTCACCATGCAAAAGGATTGATCTCAATCCTCTGGTTTCCCGGGTTCCAAAGTCTTCCTTGGGCTGCTGTGCCGATTTACCCTCTCCCCATTTGGGTGTGGAATGCCAAATCCTTATTGTTTTAGCGACGCCGAGTGGGAGCCCTCTCCTCACGGTGCAAGTGTCCTAGTGGCCATCTTGGAATCCAGAGTTCACACTTTTTAAGTCCTTTCTATTATTTCGTAAATGGTTTGTCATTAGCCTCGGTCTACTTGAATGCATTGTTTCACTTTGCGTTTTCCGGTTCTTCTCTGTTTGTGATCAGAGCTCTCCTGTCTGGGTTACTCCCGGTTGATGCTCATTGGCATACCGATGTAATTATTGAAGAGTGGCAAAAATGTGGGCTTTCTGTGGAAATTTCAATAAAATCCTCGCAAGCGAATTCTGAATTCTCTGAAAAGTTAATATTTTAGAAGACCCAAATAGAATGAATTGCCGTAACCAAGTTGACATGTAATGAAAGCATTTATCAAGAACTTGAAGACTACAGAGAAATAACTGCAAGAGTTTGAGTTGCTAAATTTGACCAAGAAGGTGCTGTCCACCTTGTTTACTTGAGGGACAATGGACATTTGACTACCAATACCTCGATTGCAAACTGTAATGAATCCAATGGAGTCTTCCCAGATTCCTCGATGGTGACCTCCTCCCATCTGGCCTGGGGACCTCAGCCGCTACCTGATCCTGACCCTGGGGGCAGCTATATGAGGGAGGATCACATGGGAGGAAACAACTACCACAGTGTTGTCATGACTTCATTGGACGAGATGCAGTATCTCCCCCTTTCCCATGAGGAAGACCCTCTAATACCGAAGATCTTAATGGCCTATTGTCAGCTGGTTGTTCCTCCTTGTGTAGAGGTAGTAAAGACGCCTCTTCTGCATTCTTCTTAGGTCAAAACCCCACCTATTACCTAAACACACAAAGCTCCAGCACAACCCCTTTTGCTTCTGATGTACCTTTTTGTGAAACTGCTTTCTCGTGTAAAACCACTGAGAAAAACCATCTAAACACTGTGTCCAATGACATCCATGGACTCCAAATCCCATAATCACCAAAGTACTGAGACTGGGAGGATGAAGACGTTTTTTTGCAGGGTAACAGGAGCCCGAAGCCCAATGTGCAGACTGGTTGTTCTAGAGAATTACCTGTGCGCAGGAAGTTTTAAAGATGGCAACCACACTACTGAGTGTGGCAGTGCAGGAGAAGATGTTGGTTCTTATGCAGAGGCTTACGAGTGTGGGACAAATGAACCGGCTTGGCGGAACAGAGAAGGCTGCGGAGACAGGAGAAATGCAGTTCGCGATCAGGATGTGTCGTGGAGATGCTGGGAACAGTGAGAGCTTTCCTGGGCACTCAGCAACTCATAGATGCAGTTTTCTCCATACTGGGACCTGCAGGGAAACGGACGTGTTACCGTGGCGCCGCGAAGGTAGCCGGAAGCACGTCTGCAGACTCCGTACTGGGAAGCGAGCAGAAGAGACATGACGCCAAAGCTCGAGAAAAGAACCAGAGAAACTTGAGAGAACCGGTGAGTCAACCCAAAGCTAGTAGGGACCCCGGAGCTCTCCGGCGACCGCACCACTGACCAAATGAATGTTATGAGATTGATAAAACTACAAGAAGATTGTTTGAATGCAGCAAAGGCAAAGTACAGATTCAAGCCCCAATTAGCTACGGATGTATGAGATGCAAGTGTGAGTCAAATTATGAATGAACATTACTGTAGACAGATATACCAAACCAGGAATGGTACATAGAATGATGGTGCCGCTGAGGAACTGTGAATTATATAAGAAGTCCTGGCAGGGGAGTACACCCGGCAAGTGAAATCACAAGTGAAGTCCTAGCAGGGGAGTATACCAGGCAATTTGCAAAGCTACCAGAAATACTAAAGGACAGTGCTTTCTAGGCAAAGGAGAAACTTGTATTAAAGAAAGACTGTTACAGACTTGTTGCGTAAAGGAACCTTGTGAATCAAGCAGCGCCACAAAGGAACTCTTGGTAAGAGATAATTGCCATCCTATTAAGTATCCATGGGAAAGGAAGCACCCTCTGGATCCAAGCTCTGCCACCTTGGAGAATATTTTTGTTGAAGCTATTCTTATTTTCAGTTGTGAACACTTTTTTGCCAATATCAGGTTGACGACATTTCCTTTCACACTTTTAACATGACACCTTTTGTGTCCGTCTTTCATTTCTGACCCCTCACAAAACCTTGACTGAATTTGTGGGTGTGCGGAGAATGTTGGGTCAAAAAGCTGGATTCCAGTCAGACAAGTGAGGACCACATATATAGAATTTCTTTTTTTTATTTCTTTTTTACATAGTTTATTCAAATTTACACAACAGGTATAAAACAATTACATTTTTGAATAAAATCCATCTTATGATGACTTCCTTAAGTCACTCCCTGCATGATGAAATATTAAATGTTCACTATTTTGCTCTAGAAAACGGTAAAATATGTAATACAGGCATGGTTATTTCCATTCATGAATTCCTGCCACAGGAAATTCTCTGATTGGGTGTCCCTTAGACCTGCTGATCGCATCGCACCCACCCTGAACTTAACCAAGGATTTGTATGTACATAACAAGTGTCTCGAAGTCCCCTTCCCCACATAATCGACATTCCCTGGTGACATCTAGTGTCCGGCACCAGGCACTTTCAATCTCTCTGGTTTTGACCATATTACATTTTATTCTTAGGTAGTCCCAGATTAAGTAGTTACCCAAGAGTTGTTGGATATATATGGATGTTCCATGGTTAAACAGAGTGTGGGCCACATATTCCGAAGTAAGTTATTTTGTGCTAAGATTGACCAAAGCTTGTTCATGGTCATAAGCAGCCAGGGTGTCCCATTACCTTCTTGAAAAACAGGATTTTTCAAGCATCTTTTCCAGTGCAAGCAGCAGCCATTTATTAGCTATGGTGCATAGTTTCCCGACATTGTTGGTTACCATCAGGAGGATTCTAGCACAGTAGGCTTCAAAAACCCACTGTAGAAGAGTATCCGCTGGCACATTGGCCAATTTCCAGAGTGTGGTCAAGCAGCTCAAGATAACTCTGCTTTGGATGGGCATTACCTTAAATTCTAATAATATCTCAATTGGAGTGCGTTGGTGCAGTCACAATAGGCTTCTTAGCAGGCATCTCTCCATTCTGGCTAACTCTTCTAAGCTGGAAAGTGACCAGACCTCTGCTCCGTATAATAACAGAGACATTACTTTGGTTTGATAGAGCTGGATCATTGATCCCATTGAGAATTCTCCTCCTCTTTGCGCAAAGGAGTGGATGCCCCCCAAGGTCACATTGGCCTTCAGGCTGACTTTTTCAAAATGAGCGGTGCTATTCAGTCTAGAGTTCAAATGCATGCCCGAATATTTGTAAGAGGGTACCACCTCCAACTCTTTCCATGGATTTCCCAGGCTAGAGCTTTTCTTTTCCTCCTCCCTATGTCGAATATTATTTTTGATTTCAAGATATTTATTGCCAGGGAGTTTTCTGTGGCATAGGACATCAGATCAGACAGTGTGGCTTGCAGACCACCCAGAGTTAGATCTAGTATTACAAGGTCATCTGCATATCCCAACCATTGTACTGGGACAACTCCTAATTTAGGGGGTAAAGCAATCGCATTTCCCAAGGCCTCACCCAGATCAGCCAGGTAGAGATTTAATAGGATAGGGGCCAGAGTACAGCCTTGTTTGAGGCCCTTGTTCATCACTATCCAAGTGGAAGTTCCACAATGCTGGTCCAATCTAATCCATACTCGAGTCTCAGAATATAATGACATAATAATTCTGAGTAGGCCCTGCAGGATATTGTTTTTAGTCAGTTTTTGCCAGAGCCCAGTGCGGTCCACTGTATCAAATACCACACTAAAATCGAGGAATGCCGCATAGACCGGGAGCTTTACTGATTCTTGCTTGTTGAATTGTTGTAGTGAGGGCTAATACATTGATGCCATTGTTGGAGTTTTTCCAAAAGCCAGTTTGTCCAAGAATGATATCAAATGTTCCCGCCCAGTCCTCTAGTTCTTTCAGTGGAACCCGGGCAAAGATTATGGCAGGCACGTCCAGCATAGCGAGCAGGCGATAGTTGTTAGGATTGTCTTTCTTGCCCTTTTTTAATATAGATACGTTCATGCTATTGTTCCATGACTTGGGGATCGACTGTAATGACTTGATGCATTTGATGAGGTGGTAGAGGGCATGTGCCCAGGGCTCAGGATCCACCGACCAGGTTGTCTGGAGGTTTTAGTTGCTCCTATAATCTCTAAAATATCCTTCAGTCCCCGGGCATACGTCCAGTGCGCCTCAGGTGCACTCCAACTTTCATCAGTTCTGGACGTGCTGCCAAGAACCTGGTGAATGTGCCGAATCCAGCCCTGCTCTGAGACTCCATTCAAAGTTTCTGACTTGTATTCCTTGTCTTTTACAATCCGGCAAAAAAATGTTGTATCCTTTCAGAGGGAAGCCAGCACTAATTCTCGCCACTGGAGGCAATTCTACACGTACTTGTAATTCTTTAGCCACTTGTGATACTTGAGTTTCACAGCCTTGGTGTGTGCGTCTGGTGAAACTTCTGACTTTGCTAAGGCCTGCAGTTCTCTCTCAATCCCCTCTTTCTAGCATATAGATGGTGGTTACTATTCCAGCATCTCTGGACGAGGGTCATGGGCTTCTCAAATGATTTAATTCCCAGCCTGGCATTCCCCACTTCCACACAAATATAAGTACCTCATGCCTTGCGAGTAGTCAGGATGGCAGTATTCATGTTGCGGTTATTCCACAAATGTGATTCAGACCCCTACTAATGCTTAGATTGCCAGTAGGTCTCAGCGGCGCCCCCTTGCCTGTAGGTCCAGTTGTGACACTATCAGATAATGATCACGCTCCACACACGGGTGTACACAAGTCCACCACCAAAGCTGGAGGTTTGGCAATGAACATATAGTCCAATATGCTGCTCCCTCTGTGTCAAACTCGGATGCAGTTGAGCGTCGTATCAGAAGGATGAGCACTATTAATTACTTTGAAGCTATATGTAGATGGTAAACATGCTCATTTGCGCCCACACTAGTGCGTTCTCCGTTTATGGCCCTTAACCATCGGATCATTGTCAGAGAATTCGCCCTCTGGGCAAAAGTCATAGAGTGGCATTAAAGTCCCTGCATAATATTATTGGGCCCTCAAATGTCAAATTGCACAAGATCCTCTACAGATCTTTAAGTGATGTAGTTACACCTATCGCATATGATGGAGCATAAATCGCAATGAGAAGTATTTAATTTGATTGGTCCCCTGGGTGAGCGGTGTGAGTGGACTTTTTTCCCATCAGAATGTTAGGGGAAGTGGAGCAGACCTCAGCCAACTTCAAGGTGTTCTTTAACCCTAAGACCAAGCCCCCCTTTGGGCAGCCTCTGGGTCCCTTTTCCGCCTCATGTGCTATGAAGTTTCAACCATCCACCACTAATGGGACTGTCGGCCAGGTTTCCTGCAGAATTGCAAGTCTTAGACCTTCCATATATTCGAATAGGCCATCCTGCAAGAACAAGTGTGCATTTTCCCTAGTTTTCCAGCTCAGACACAAGAATGGCAGTTTAGTACTGCGGTTGGGGACACAGTACCCCTCTTGTTTCAACCTGATTTGCCAGCCATTTCCAGCGGGATTCTTCGCCAAAGGGCCCCTGTTTCCTGGCCTTATGCTCTGAGGTGTTGTTGATCATTTGGGCCAGCTGCAGGGGGATAAAGCAGGATGGCGCCTGCTTCTCCTCCTTTTCCTCTCTTCTGTGTGGCATAAGGTCTTTATTGGAAGGTTCTATAAAGACTTGAAATTTGCCACTACTGGGCTTGATGGATTCAGTTAGAGCATTCATACCCCTTCTTATATAATGCCTCGTATTGCTCTAAAATATACATCAGGACTTCTTCCAAATATAAGTGAACATGTGAGGTAACATATGCGGTGCTTTCGCACATGTCCACGATCCTGATATCACTGCTATTGATTTTTTGCAAATGGACAATTGAATGGAATAGGGCCAGTACCCGCAAGTGATTTTAATAGCAGTATTGCCCCTTCTGAAATAAGCTTTGTATCAGGAGAGCATTAGTGGTATGCGCATGGGACCTGGGCTTAGAGTTGTGCTTACTAGTGGCGAGATTGCGCTCCTTATCCATCTCACCTTGTCCGGCTTGGTAGACGTCGTCAATTTTGCTGCAGGCATTTCATCAAAGTTGGATGCTTGCGTGATGTTACTCGCCGTAGTACCCAGTTGAGTGGAGGACAGCACGAGAGTTCCTGATAGGATTGATTCCATGCGTATCAGTTCCCGAATCAGCACTTACATTTCCTGTGGAAAAGTTATTTGTGGGGACAAGGATGTTGTTTGTGGTGTTCAACTTGTTACTGCTTTCTGCAGTATTCTCATTCAAGATCTCGACCTCGGGCACAAATGTCACCGCGCAGTTAGAGAAGGCCTTTGAACTAACATGGTTGGCACTTGGGCTGCCCCTTCAGGGCGGTTCTCACCACCAACACCACCGCTGCTGCTGCTGATGGTGCCTTGTTCCTGCTTATTTATGGCCATCTTATTATTCATTCTTTTTTTCTCAGGCAGGTCGATGTACATAGTGGCATGTTTGACAGTCTTCTTTTTTTTCCCCTCAAATGCCAGTTGTTTGGGTCATTACTGGTATGTCCCCAGCTTCAGTTTGTTGCAGTTTAATTGGATCCTCACAGAATCACTGAGGACATATCTTGCAGGGCCTCAAAGATGGCATTGAGGTTTTTATTGTTCATGAGTGAGGTTCTCGCCAGTGGATAGGAAGCTTTCAAGTATTCATTAACAGGTTGAGCTATCCTATCAACCTTCTCCTTCAGCGGTGCTAGTTTTGCCATAGTAGCGTCTGTTTTTTCCAGGAGCTGTCGGCATCATTTCCAGGATCGAAAATATTGCAGCCGAAGAATTGCGATCTTCGCGACCTGAAATGCGGTAGCTCAGGTCTTCTGCCACTTCACTGGCCACGGCCGACACAACCGACCTAAACAAATCAGGGATTGAAGTGGTGGATGCATACTTGTTTCGCTATCCTCTAATATATACCTTTTTGGCATTGATAGGTTTATGTTTGGTTGGGCTGGGAGATCCACTCCAGAGCATTCCATTAGATTCAAGTGCCTCAGGCTGGCCTATTGATGCATCCGAGTCCGGCTAAAGACTGTTGGATATCCCGTAATTTGTTAAAGAATTCAGTGTGATAATTGCTTGGACTACAGTCTCAATAGTCTTGTTCCTAGATAGAGTACCAATGTCAGCAAATCATTTGTTAATTCAGTGCACAAGTCTATTAGGATATTTTTATTCTGTTTGTGCAAATTTGCTTGTGCTGGGAAATAGTCTGTTATTTTCAGAATTTGGTTTTGCAATAATCTTTTAGGGCATTACGATCCAGCCAGTTTCTAACTGTGTTCAAACCAATAGAGACAAATGAATCAGATGATGACACTGCATACACATGTAGTAGGATTTCCGTATCAGCATATGCAGAGGGGTTGAAGGTAGCAATTCAGTCACAATGGGGAGATGGCAGTTCCATGAGGAACATCCCTGAAAATCTTCAGAGGAAGATTCAAAAGAATCCACAGCCACTGATTGTGATCTGTTCTGAAGATGGTTTCAACACCCAGGAAATAACTGGACTATAGAAGCTGAAGCATAGCATTTGATTCAGGAAGATGGTAAGGTCAGTGGCTTCAAATGTGCCAGCGAGATATGTTAATGTTCAGACATTGTCTCCATCAACCAGCCTCCTGATGTTGCCCACCATTGAAGTGACCAATACTTTAGTTTTGTATCCAGCACAGAATCGCACCTGCCGGTCATCAGCATTTTTAGCAGATGCCATTTGTTTTGTCAGTTCTAGGGTGATGGCTGTATCAATAATTTTGCAGATCAATGGAAATCTTGATAATGGGGTGGAAACTTACTGGGCTTAGAGAGTGGTAAGGGAGGCGTTGATGACGATTCTAATTGGGAATTTAATGGCTAAAGAAATAGACTTCATTACCTTGGCTGGACGTAATTCTCAATAAACTGGGAATATATTTTTCCAATATAGGTGTTTAAATTCACATTAAAAAGATGGGTAGGGTTTCGATTTCCGGCACGTATTGAAAGCAAACAACATTTGGGATAGGACACGTGACTTGATTTCTGACAGAATGTTAATATCTTTATTCTGAATGAATGTAGGTATTTCTTCAGAGATGTTGGGTAAAATATGATGTCCCAGTCAAGAGATTTAGTCGATTAACGATTATCTAGGTCCTTAAATAGGTCCTTCTAAGTCTTTTTTGCCAAAGAATTTCTTTCCATTTAGTGTATTATTGCATTCAGAATATTTTCTGTAGTTATGAAATTAGTTTTTATAAAGCCAGATCGTCAGTGGATTAAGTATATAGCCATTTGGATTTAGGCCTGCACAATTGCAGCTGTTCATTGCCGAATGTGCTGGATTTCCTGAGTTTGATTTTTTTTTATTCCTCCCCCTCCACGATAAAAAAAAACTGTATTTCTTTTCCCGTAAAAGTAATTAGTGAACAGTAACCACTACACAGCAGTTGTAAAATCGACTCATCAAGCACCCTGCATTGCATACAATATTACAATCTGAACCAGAAGATAAATTACTCCCTCGTCACCACCCCACATAAGAACCACAAAGCCCCATTGGGGCAGTATCACATATCAACATTGTTAGGGTCATTCACCACTTCCCCACTTATCGCAGATCTTACCAAATTTATAAGGGCATCTCCGGGACCAATATATTCACTCTTCCATTGCCATGCAATTGTCCATGTCCAACAAAACAACCTGGGCACTTCTTGCGCTTTCCATAACTTTGGATATTCCTTTTTGCTGCAATCGGGGAATTGGCAATAGTTATTCATATCGTGTATTGGCCGCCTCAACCCAAATTCCCTACATGATCAATTTCAGGTCAACCTGGATCAGCTGAGAAACCACTGTGGACACTCTATGTAGTACCCCAGCCCAGAAACGCTGAATTATTGTACACATCCATATTGTATGATAAAATGTCCCCTCTTCAGTAGAACATCATAAACAGAATCTGCCATTCAATTATGTTTAAACAGTAGTTCCCTGTCATAATACAGTCTGTATAGGATTTTTAATTGTATGAGTCGATAGCACGCCGGGATAGCTACTTCACTCTGGGCCATTACGACCTACTGCCACTCATCCGCCTCCATTGGTCCCACATCTGCTTCCCACCTCCTCTGGAGGGGTCACCAATGGACGTGTTGTGTAACTAACAAGTATCTCAGTAAAGGGCCGAAATTGTGCTAGCCTCCACCGGTGTCTGTTCTGGGCACTCATAATTCTGCCAGAATTGCGACCACCTGGTATGTCTGAATCGGATGTATTGATAACTATCCGACCCAGACAGTTGGGAGTTTTGCTGCAACTCTTGAAATGACCATATCCGGCCCACCACAGCACATCTCCCATGACTCTTGTGTTCTTCCCATGCCATTGAGTCGCAAAGGACTGTTTCATCTGCTATAGCATATCTAGGTTGTGCCCTAGTGGGGCCTTCAGAGTCACTACACCCTCCCATCAGGCCTGTTTTGTGTCTATCTTGCGCACCCTCACTACTTGCTGCGAAATTTGTGGCAACCCGACCATCTTAATCTTTCCATATAGTACATGCATTACCTCTAATCCCGTCCCACTCCAGCCAGATATGCAGACATGTCGGATCCCCCAAAAAACCTTTTGTTTGCCACTGCCAGCTGCAAAGCCCAATAATACTTTTGGAGATCTGAGAGCCCTATACCGCCATCCCACACCGAACCATACAGATTACACAATGCGATTCTGGGCTGAGAGTCCCTCCACAGCAGCCTCCTCAGAACTGTTTCTATCACTTTCATTCCCCAAGTTTCATCAGGGTCATAGTTAATAGCTGATGATAGTATATTGTTAAAGGTTTCAAGAACCTCTGTAGGATTGTATGTTCTGGTCATGGTGTACCTTTGAACCATTGGTGGTATGTGAGAAACCTGATGGTTTCCTCACATCTACTCCCCTTGAATCATCTGCATAGGTGGCCTAGGGGGTGGAAATGTGAGGGTGGATCACCTGGTTGGAGTGTTCTTGGGGATTGGGAGTGAGACATACTCAGGTGAGACAAAGTATTCCCCCATCCCTTCCAAGAAGAACCCTCTATCCCGTGGGTGGTAATATGGTATTGTCATACATGTCCAAGGGACCAGGAAAAGGGTATGAGATGCCATCGACCCAAATGTACCAGAAAGTGAGCGAAAATGGTTAAATATAAAATGGCGAAACCTGGTATCCCCTTTTTCCTACTGACAGCCAAACCAACCTTTCCCCAACCTTTATAGGCTGTTACAACCTAGTTCATCTAATTTCTCCATCATTTACATTGGACAGTACTGGGACGAAGAAGAGGCAACTAAGAACAATGAAGATCAGGCTCTTTTACCACTCTGGTACTGGGACGAAGAAGAAGTCTGCTGAGAGCTGTCACTCAGGCATGTCCCATTAATTGTGGTCAGGCAGGGCTCATTGACTGCTCACACTTACAACCTGTCCAGGAGCTGCAGTTATGATAATATATCATAAGGCATTTATAAAGCGCTTGTACACAAGTGCTTCTGGGCGCAACAAGACGACGAGGGGGAAGCAAATGGAGGACAAGAAAAACAATCTTACTAGGCCTTGCGTCATACAGATTTCACAAGTGCAGGGAAGGGGAGAAGTGCGAAGGGGAAGGGAGAAGTGCATGTAACTCCTTAAGTGCAACCAGCGGGCGGCTCATAAGTGCAGAGAGAAGGGACTGTAGGGTTGCAGGACAGACCCTTAAGTGCTGTGGGAGCCCGGGGGCAGTGCGGGACTCACTGTCTCAAGAGCCCTGGTTCTCTTCAGCCTGGACTATTGCAACAGCCTCTTTCTCAATCTACCTGCATCCACTCTCTGCCCGCTGTAACTAATCCAAAACAGGACTGCAAGACTTATCGTTGGCCTCAAGCCGAAGGACCGCATCTCTCCATCCCTGGATGCTCTTCACTAGCTCCAAGTGGCTGCAAGGATCAAGTTCAATACCCTCTGCTTCGTCCACAAAGCTTTCTGGGGCTGGGGCCTACTACACCCAACTCCCTACTGAAATACCTTCCTTCTAGAGCCCTTTGCTCTGCTACCTCTAACTCTGAGGGCCAGACGATTCTCTAGATAGAGTGTGGGGGGGGTTAGATCTCTCTCTGCAGGTGCCTCCCTCTGGAACGGTCTCCCTGCTCCTCTCAGACCTGAGCTGGATCACATGAAGTTCCGGAAGCAGCTCAAGACCTTCCTTTTCACCTCTGCCTTCTCTCTCTCTCGCTTCCCTGCTAACTTACCTGTGTGTTGGGCCAACTGCTTGCCTAGTACTCTGAGTCTCACTGGGTACCATGCTCCTCTTAGACTAGGCTTCCTCTGCTTTTCCTTCCCCTTGCACTTTGCGTTGTCGCTCTTGCACAATCCGCATGGCACGAGGCCTAGTAGGATTGTTTGTCTTGTCTTCCCTCTGTCTTCCCTCCCTTGTCTTGTGGCGCCTAGAAATACTTGAGTACAGGCACAATATAAATGCCATATACCCTATCATTAACGTTGGCTTTTCCAAAATGTATAAATTGCATCTCTCTCTCTCTCTCTCTCTCTCTCTCTCTCTCTCTCTCTCTCTCTCTCTCTCTCGTAGAAATCCAAATAATTGTTTAATATTAAGAATCTTAACAATACTGCTTAATTTTGTGAAATATTTTCTCAAAGAAATTGGGCTAGAGTTGTGATGTTAATAGATCTTTATGTGAATGTGGGGACATGTAATTTGTACATGCAGTCTCTCAGGAAACTGTCCCGTTAAATAATAGAAAGGACGTGGCCAAGTCTCTTTTACCTCTTTTACACCAAGTCTCTTGGCTCAGAGGGCCTGATGTACTATAAACAACAAACAAAAAGTTCCTTTCGGTAATCTTCCCGTCGGGGGATTTTCCTTCACCCCTGGATCCCCCTCAACCGGGCTCAATCCTTTACGTTGGCCGAGTTCACTACAGCCATTCATTCAAAATATCAGCAACTTGTAACATTCAAGAGTTTCAATGTCTTTTTAAACAACCGTTCATTGTGGACATCTCTCAGCCGGCTTCACACTTGTCGACACAATGTTTACGGGCTGTTATGTTTTGCTCTCATTTGCGGGCATCCCTCGTCCAGGTTTACATTTGCCAGTTTAACACAGTTCACTTATTCGTAATACCTTGAAGGATTCACTTCCCTTAGCTTTCTCTTAGCCCCCAGTCAGGCTTTCTCTTAGCCCCCAGTCAGGCTTTCTCTTAGCCCCCAGTCAGGCTTTCTCTTAGCCCCCAGTCAGGCTTCACCTTAGCCCCCAGTCAGGCTTCACACATTCACTGTTCACACAGCGTTTCCCTTTGCCGGGTGCAAACGTCTATTTCACAATGTCAAAACTCTGGTAATGGGTTAAGGACTTTCGATTGTACAAGGGATGTTGGCTCTATCCTTGTATGACCACCTTAACTTTATTTTGGCCTTTCCTACCGCCTCTTGTTATTATAATGCTCACAAGAAAAGGGGACCAGCCAGAGTCTTTCGAATGGACGCCCACGTGGCGCCGGACCACTCTGCAGCTAGTCTTTCCCTGGGCTTTAAAGGTTCACTAGCACACAAGTTCTTTGTTTATACAAGTTGCCGTTTGCAACCTTCCCTCAACACGGTCCGGTTTACTATCTGTT
Source organism: Ambystoma mexicanum (assembly GCF_040938575.1). Classification (NCBI taxonomy): domain Eukaryota; kingdom Metazoa; phylum Chordata; class Amphibia; order Caudata; family Ambystomatidae; genus Ambystoma; species Ambystoma mexicanum. The sequence continues at coordinate 767,819,391 of NC_090935.1, forward strand.
CTCTCTCCCGACTCACCGGCTGTGCTGACCTTGTTGTTTGTTGTCTCTGGAGTCAAGGAAAGTACCATGGTAGCATGCGCGCCTCCCCGGTTATCAGTGCGGGAGGGCCCTGCGCACCGTTGACATCTGTTACACCACACGTCAACTGTAGTTCCCAGTCTTATGATTCCTTTCACAGAGGCTTTGTGGGTTTGGGTCAAAAAGGGCGAGGGCACTTCCCTCCTTGTTGTCCTTTCCGGTCTCGCCACCTTTCTTCTCTGTTTGAACTGCCATCCTGGAATAGCTGCTTCCTCAAGGGTTTGTCCTTGCTCAAAGTGTGTTCTCGTGCTTTGCTTTTTATACCTGTGGGGAAGGGAAAGGGCCGGCAGGTGTGTGTAGTTATTGTCTATTGCCTGCCTCTGCCTGACCCTTGTGTTGGGACATGTCAGGTAAACGGCCTTGGAGTTAGTACGTTGTCTTTCACTGTGTAAGTAAGTGTTTGAAGGGGGTGGGGTGGTTAGAGTTTCTGAGTATCCTATGGGGTAGGATAGGGAAAAGTTGTTATAAAGAAGTGGGTACCGCCTCTCGCCTGTCGGTGTCCCACTTCCACTGTCTGAAGACCTCCCATCCAGGTGATCCTCCCCCACTGGTCCACCCCCAGGAACTGAATCCAATAGCGATGGCCGTGTCCTGGACACCTGGATGACAGATCTCCGGAGACTAGCGGGTGAGACACCTTCAGGTTTTTCTCACACTCAGTAATTACATGTTAAAGGTATTTTAACGATAACTAAAAGAAAATGCTCTCTGTCTCTATTGCTAGGAGGGGTTTTCCTAACCCATAAAGTAAATTAAGGGCTCCCCTCAGTCATCAATAAAAAAAGGAGTCCTCAGTCCGTAACCTATTTGCTATCTAGCCCTACCGCCATATTCAAATAACATAAAATGAGGCCAGTTGATGGCCTTCTCACTCAAGCTTTCTTGGGTTAATGTTCAGAGGATCTCATTCTTGAGATAAGGATTTGTGATAAATCCAGAGAATTCATCCCCTCTGCCCAAGGGGGAGCTCCCCCCACCCTTTGAGGCTAGCCTGCTCTGCAACACCCTCCATGGGGGTCGAGGCAAGTGGTACCTCACTGGGAGAGACGTCCCCCTAAAACTCCATTGGGGACAAAGACTCCCTTTCCTATGAGGAACTCCCTAAGCCATCCCTGTGGTGGCTTATATGGGATCATCCAATATGAAGAACTTTATAAAACTCAGAGACATGACTAAGGATCATACATATTGGTACAGACAAGAAAGAGGAGCCGTCTCTTTAACGAGAGACCTCCATTTAACAAGGATGAAGAAACTAGACAAGGACACGCTGAGCCGTGGAGAAGTAGCGAGGCCGTCGAGAAGCAGAGAGAGGTGCATGCACGCAGGGGAAGCCCCTGAATAGCGTAACACCAGAGAGGCGGAACTCACGAGAGCTGCAGAGCGTTCGACTTTCAAAAGTGCTTCAGATGTGAGAGCCAGCCGGTAGAGGTCCTGCATCTAAGCGGACGGAGAAGCCAAGGAGACAGGAACTCAAGTCCCGGTGGTGGCGTGACCATGACAGCTTTGTGATGGGCAATGCACCCGTATAACAATGCTGAAACCACTCGCCTGAGGAACCAGCAAGACAGCCAGTCACACGCACTGATACATGTGTTAGCAGAGTTTTCCTTAAGTCACACTTGGAGGTAAGACTTTGCAGATCCCCAAACCCTTAGTATCACTCTGTGCTACTCCGAGACCTTGGTAGAGTGGCAGAGCAGTCAGGCTTATCTTAAGAGGAAGGTGTGAGCTGTAGATAAGTACGCCGAACCCAGTCAGAAATCCAAATCAAAAAAACACTTGCACATAAATATATATTAAAATATAGATGTATTATATTTACACAAGAGTCACTGTTAATTCTCCAGCATGGGGTCTGACATGGATTCACTCGCTCGTGACTATGCCCCGTCGTCAGGCTGGGAATCCTTGGTAAAAGAAAAACAGTTTAACTTTCACTTTCACTGCTGTATTTCTCTTCTAAACCAATCATTGTACCCTGGGTCATACTGACCCCATCCAAAGCCCTCTCCGTAAGATCCACCCCTGGTGGCCATCTTCAGATTTCTACGGCACGCTTCAGTGTTGGGAGTCCAAGTTCATTTCCTGTTTCTTCCTAAATTTTAGCAAAATAGTTAGACCGTGACTGTGTTTTGCTTTATCATCTTTGACGAAGGATGGAGACCGGGGCTCCGCTACCGGTGAAGCTTTTCATCCACTGTCAGATCATCGAAGATTCGAGAAGGCTCATCCTTGGGGCCTACTTTGCGTTCTTTCAGCACGGCTGAGGACAAGGAGGGTTGTAGCCTCTTCAAACTCTGCGCAAAGTGTGGCTTAAGAAACGTCTTTGTGGAAGATCGATACCATAAGTGCTTATACTGCCTGCATCCGGACCAGGATGAGGAGGGATGCGAGGTGTGCCATGGTTTCTCAGGGAAAACAAAAAAAGACTGATACAGCAGACTGTTGGCATGGCTCAAGTCGAGCAAGACCTCTGGTGCAGCCTCGGGCAGGGTCAAGCCTCACTTAGGACCGGCTGTGGTTTGGCGAGCGTTCACCCTCCAGGCGGAGTTCAAACTCCTTTGAGGATGCCCCGCGTACAGGGTTCCAAGAGAAGGCCAAACTCTGCAACGCTAGCTCTGCTGGGTTCACCGGTGATGCGGGTCCCGATTCAGACAAAAGGCATTTGCCATCACCATCATCCTCCATGGTGAGCCTGCCAACGAATGGAGCATCTAGAAAGAGAAAGTAACTAACCCCGTCCAAACTCTGCATGTCCGCAGATAATCTGACGAGGGAAAAGTCCGGGGAGGACTCCTCAAAGCCAGCTAAGGCTTCACACCAGACCAAGTCAACGGAGTCGATGACAGCACTGTCGACGAAGGCAGCCACAAGCACTTGGTCATCTAAGTCAATGACGTCCACCGTGGCTATGAAAGAGAGCAGATCCAGAAAAGAAGTGGCGGCCACCCCGCGGGTGTCCTTGCCCCCAAAGAGAGATATGGCTTCGGAAGCAGCAGCGAAGGAACCGGGGGCATGGAAAGACCAGGAGGCTGCTCCGACCCAACAGCCTCCTGAGAGGGAGAGGTAAACAGTCCCACCTGTGGAGCCTACCAGGTATGCACACCAGCTGGCTACTGAGGATAGACTGGGTCACATCTATTTGAGGACCTCAGTCCCCTGTGCGGAAGACGAGATGCATTAGCCCGGATCCTACTCCGCTGGCTCCGTTTACCCCTAGACCTAGGGACTTTTCTGGAGATTCTATCACCCAGACACACACACTGGCCACCGGAATCCGGCAAAGGATGCCGGCATTGCGGCCTGCACTTCCAGACCCTCAGAGGGTAAACTCTCTTCCGCGGGAGAGGAAGCCCAAGGGGGGGGCACGGTTCCTCAGCATCATCCGACCCTGCGGTCACCTAGTCGCAACAAGAATCCTACCGAAGCTCCGGATCCGCACATGTGCACGGACACAGGTTCCACAGCTACCAAAGAGGACAATGATTTAATTGCGGTGGACGGGGAGACTGCGCGGGCAAAGTTGGATCTTTTCATTTGATCATGTCGAGGGTCTCGGAACTGTTTCAGCGAGTTCCCGAAGAGACGGAGGAGGGTATCCTGTACCAAAGACGTGAGTCGAGGAAAAAGAGCATCATGTCCATTTCCTTCCTGGATGACATCTGGGAGGAGGGCCTAGCCCTAATGAAAAATCCAAGTACGGCCCCAACTAAGCGGGACAGATTGGAAAAGAAGTACAGGTTTTCTGATTCGGCTTCCAGGTGCCTAAGGTCTAATCCCTCGCTGGATTTGGTGGTCTCAGCCGCAGCTAGTAAACGCTTGGCGAACCCGTCATCGTCAGCCATGGTGCTTCCGGACCAGGAGTGAACAGAAGCTGGATGCGATGGGCAAGAAGATCATTTACAAGGCAGCCTCTACCATCAAGGCAGCGAATGCCCTAGCCATTTTGTCCCGTTATGACCGAGAACTCTGGTACAAGCTGGGCCCCATCCTGGTCTTCTGCCCGAAGACAAGAAGGTTGAGGCGCTGGAACTCTTTCAGGAAGGGGATGTGGCCTCGGATCATGCCATCACGGTGGTGGTAGACATTGCATACACAGGCTTTCACCAGATGTGGTACCGGGTGCCTCTGTACCAACTAAGGTGCTGGATATGCTGTTCGACAGGGAGAACCTCTCTAGAAAGGCAGTCGACAAGTCTTTGCAGGCGATAAAGATCGACACAGAGGCAGCACGTTCCTCAGAACTTTGCAACAGTGTTGATCCTCATCCTTTTGCTCCTCCAGAGGAATGCCAGGCAGATCTTTAAAGGGTTATAGTACTCGTTACAGGCAGTCTTCCTGCTCTTCCACTCAAGAAGCATACAGGGGGCTCTCTCAAGGCAGTGGAGGGCAGCAGCAGCGCCACACGCAAGGCAGAACACCTCCCCCCAAGCAAGCCTAAACCGGTGTGGCTCTGGGCCCCCACTCAAGCACCCAAGAGGGATGCCAGCTGGCAAAGTTCTTCAGCACGTGGGAAAAGATCGCCATGGACAGACAGGTGCTGGAGGCTCTCTGACAGGGGCACACCTTGGAGTGCCAACGCAGGTATCCTTGTATCCTCCGATTCAGCGGCAAGAACTACACGGGCCATAGCTTCTGCAGGAGGTGTGGTCCATGTAACGGAAAGGGGCGATGGAGCCTGTGCTACAGCGGCTCTGGGGCACTGGAGTATATTCCAGATACTTTCTAGTTTGAAAAAAGACGGTTGGACGATGATTCTGGATCTACGTCGTCTCAACAAGTAATTAAAGTCCCAAACGTTCCGGATGGTCCCGTTGCAGCACATACTCGGCCAACTGGAACACAGAGATTTTCTGACGTCGTTGGACTTGGAGGACGCCTACTTCCACATCCCCATTCAGAAAAAGCACTGCAAGTTCCAGCGATTCGTAGTTCAGGGTCAGCAATGCCAGTTCAAGGCTCTGCCTTTCAGCCTGAAGTCGGCCCCAAGGGTTCTCACGAACTACCTGGCCCCGGTGGTGGCACATCTTCATCTGCAAGGTAGGTATGTAGGTACCTACTACCTGGACGACTGGCTGGTGCATTGCTGCTCATAATCTCTGGCAATGAAACACATTTCCAAAACCGCATCTCTGCTGACAGAGCTGGGGTTCTCCATGAACTATCTGAAGTCTTGCTTGAAGCCATCGCAGGACGCTCTATTCCTGGGCGCATGTCTCAACACATTGACATGCTTGGCGTCCCCCTCGGAGGAGAGGGTGAAAGCCATACGAGGCAAGGTGCAGTGCTTGTTGCCAGCCCAGGCAGCAACGGTGCGGTCCTTCAAATCCCTTCTGGGCATGTTGTCCTCCTGCATCAACCTTGTTTGCCTCTGCAGATTGCACATGAGACCGCTCGCGGAGTTCATGGATGCAAGTGTCAGGGAACTTTGTGGAAAAGATCACCCTCAATGAAGAGTTCTGGCGGGTGATACAGCGCTGGGGTGTTCGGCAGCACCTTATCCAGGGAGCTCTGTTTCAAGTTTCTGCTTAACAGGAGACGGTCACCACAGACACCTCTCTAGAGGGATGGGGAACCCACACTGGATAGTTGCATGCCAGAGGCCTCTGGCAACCGGAGGAAAGGGACCTACACATCAACGTCCTGGAGTTCGGGTCGTGTTCTGGCCCCTCAAGTCTTTTCTGCCTTCATTGAAGGACAAGGTGGTGAGGATCTTCACGAACAGCACCACAACCATGTTCTACATCCGGAAACAGGGGAGGACCCGGTTTCCGGTACTCTCCAAAGAGGCCCAGGACTTGAGGCAGCGGACTATACATCAAGGCATTTTCCTCGTTGCATTTCACCTGGTGGGAGTAAAAAACACTGTTGCAGACTCGCCCAGCAGGGAATTGCGCTCTTGCCACGAGTGGGAGCTTTGCCAGGACCAGGTGTATCTGCAGATCGATAAATGGGGATGACCCCAGATCAATGTCTTCGTGACATGGCAAACACCAAGTGCCAAAGGTTTGCCAGCAGGTTCCCGCAGCCCAAATGCATGGGGCACGTGTTTTCGTTCCTGAGGGAGGGATGGTTCCTGTACATGTTTCCTCGCCTACTACTTGTGATCAACACACTCAGACAGTGCCACTGCAGAATGATACTTGCCGCCCCAGTGTGGCAGAGACAAATCTGGTATCCGTACCTGCTGCATCTGTCAGTGGCCCCATCCATCAGGCTATCACCGTTCCCGGACCTTCTCGCCAGAGAGGGGGGAGCGATTCTGCTTCACGACCCAGAGTCTCAGAACCTACCTGAGGGCATGGCTCCTGCAGTCCTGGAGTTTGGGGGTTATGCTCTACCCGACGGATGTAAGAACATTGTCAAGACTACACAAGAGAAGAGTATCGACACTCTTCCCCCGAACCACAGAAGCCGAATGGATTTGACCCATCGACCGCGGTTGGCACGGGCACCTGAATATCAGAGTGACAGCCACGTGGCAGCCAATGGGGGAATGAGGGATTAGGGAGAGGTTGTGGATGGGAAGGGGAATTTTAGGAAAACCGGAAATTGTACACTGTATTGTGAGCGGGAGGTGCGGGGGACACCAAAAAAGGGGGCAAAGGGCCCTGCGGCGCCGGTTCCCGATCACGGAAGTGAAAGGGAACAGGCGTCGCAGGGACACAGCGAGACGGAATGTAAGGTAAGTGGGGGTTTTGAAGGTGTGGGTAGCGTTGTTTTGGAGGGGTGGGTGCGGGTGAGGGTAGGGGTTTGGGCAATTCAGTAATGTTCAGGGGAGAAAAGACCGAAGGTTATTTAAAAAAAATAATCTTTGGCCTTTTCTCCCTCCAACATTTCTGATTAGGTCTTTCAAGCCCAAACCTTTCAAAGCAGTACAAATCCAAAGTTCATGTGGATACTTTCTAGTCTCTGGAAGGAAGATACAAGAAGTCTTAACCAATGTTGAAGACCCTGTTAAAGGACTCGCTAAAGGACACAAACAGCGGTTTGGGTTGGAGGTAAGAGGGGGTAGCCCTGGACACATCTACATGCACTCAGACGCTCTGGAGCAACTTTCTGGAATCAGGTAAGCAATACCTTTTTCCCCACAGTACCTTAGGTTAGAAGAAAAACGTTTGCAGTGGATGCTTTGCGATGTTGCAGCTCTGGACCCGACCTCCGGATTCCTTGATCTGATGACTGAAGGCAGGACAATGGACGGGATCTCACAGCAGCAGTCTCGAGGGAGGATCTCTGGCATGGCTTTCAGAAACCTCTCTGGTCACTCTGCGGTTTTGGCACCTTTTCCGCAGCACCAACAAAGGACACGATTTGACCGTTCAATCTTCTTCGGTTCCTGCAGTCCCATACTCTTATGAGGAGGTTTGGGCAAGTTGGATCCGATCTCTGAGTGTCCTTGAGGGCTCAGCAAAGATTTGGGTGGATTTGGCCTTTCCACAACGATGCACTCGTAATGGGCAGCAGGTCCCCTGCTATTGGGGTTCCACAACTCTGGAAACTCAGAGCACCCCAGGAGATGGCTCAACTCAAAGTTTGTCCTGGGACTGGTTGTTCCCACCAGTCAAAGGTAAGGAGTCGTCCTCTTCGGAGTTCCTCTGTCACACAGAAAAGGGGATCAGGACAGCAGTGGTCGCTTCACGGTATTGCAAAGGATCTGCCGGTGTCTCTGGTTGTCTTCTTCGTTTACTTCAGCTTCCAGTGGTCGACTTGCTTTTCACTCCAGGAGCCTCCCCTTTCATACAGTTCCAGCACACACTCCCCTACAATCTCATCAATTTACAGAAAGGGGTGTCCAATCAGGACAGCCAGACCCCCAGTGGAAGCTGGTTCTATTCATGTACTCTGGCAGACAAATGACAGTGGGTGGACAACTCCTGCCCCACTTCCTGCCTGCTCAGACAGTCTGGAGCCTAGGCGGGGGCACCCAAGGGTTCCCACCAAAGGCAAAACACACACATCGGCCTCCCCCTCCCTGAATGGTAGAGGATGGGTTAACAAAGGACAACCACCCTAGTAATGGTGAAAAAAGAAGGGAGGGTCCAAGTTGGTACTTGGGTGTCCCTATTGTCCACTATCGAGGCTATGAATAAAAATTACACAGTAGTAGTCCACTGCCTCCAGCCAAAACTAGGAGATGGTCTATGTGACTTAAAAGTCACAGGAGCAGAGAGAAGAGGGATACTATGTATCCCTTTGGCACTCCACATAAGGTGGTGTGTGCCAATCTCTCTGACTATAAAGTTTAAGGAGAGATTCTAAGTTAAGAGCTGTAGTTACTGTAGGATAGAGAAAATAATCTCAAAGGAGGACCCTAGGATCCCAAGCATCACTGCCCATAAGGAGCTCTGTGATGCAATAGTAAAATATAGATCCCTTTAAGAGCTATGGAGAAAAATAGACTACATAGTACAAGTAAAATGCAAAGAATAGAGTTCCAAACAACAGAGACCATAAGAATGAATGAGTGGAAAAATGCTCCTTTCAATCGAGATTTAAAGAAAAAAGTCCAGAAGTCCAGCAAAATGTTCTGGGGGTCTCACTAGGAGAGGGGATGAAGCATAAAAATGATAAATCTCCCTAACAACGAGAGATGTTCCTCTGAGAATACCAAGGTAAAAGGGTGAACTGGTAGGCCAGCGGGGGAGCGTTATAAATCGGGAAAAAACGTGTTCAGTGAAACTGACGAGAACTGGAATATAAAGTAAATGAAGTGGAACTGTAGTATTCTGAGAAAGAACATCTTCTCGCTGCTTGAAAGAGAGACTATTGAAACGGAGGCACATGGAAAAATACCAAGTACTGAAGATCGAAGTGAATCAAAGGGAGAAAATACTCCAGTAAGAGAAAGAATTCTATGAAGTAAAGAAAAGTGAAGCCTATAAGTGCAAAGAGACACAAACCAAATCACCCCAGGAGAGGAAGAACATTAACAGTCTACCCCATAAAGTGTCTGTTAAAGAAATCCAAAAGGCAGATCAGCCTAGGACAAAGGATAAGACAGAGAGCTATAAGGGATTCTTGGAAATCAATCCCGAGGATAGAAGGAAAATCTAAAGCCCATATGAAAGAGTTGAAAGAACTTGTACAGACGGTGACAAAAGACTATTTAAAATAGCGTACTAGCAATATCCTTGAAGTAGAAGAAAACTCTAAGAAAGAGACAACCAGGAGAAAGGATACATTCTAGCCAAGTACATGCAAAGTACTGTTGGCTGCGGATGGGAATGACCGGCCGTCTGGACTTCCTCTGCGCAACACTTGACTCTTTGCTTCTGAGAGCCTTGCTCTCTTAGGAACTTTCACGCTGACTGAAGAAGGAGGAAGTCTTTCTGTGAAGCACACGGACTGCCTGGCCTTCGCACTTGCTGCCGGAGGTTTCCTCCCTTTTGGTGGCTCCGCCCCCCTGTGCTGTGTGACGCCCAGGAAGACAGGATAAAGGCTCAGTCCCCGGCGCACCCGCGCCGCGCACCTAGCCAAGTACATGCAAAGTACTGTTGGCTGCGGATGGGAATGACCGGCCGTCTGGACTTCCTCTGCGCGACACTTGACTCTTTGCTTCTGAGAGCCTTGCTCTCTTAGGAACTTTCACGCTGACTGAAGAAGGAGGAAGTCTTTCTGTGAAGCACACGGACTGCTTGGCCTTCGCACTTGCTGCCGGAGGTGACTTTTCCCCCGCCCATCTCTCTCTTTTACTTCCCCGGTGTCTAGGGGCTTGTGTTATGTTACGTAGGGCTTGTGTGTTAACCTAGACCTATTTGAATGTGGGTTAACCCTGATCATATGTAACTTTGCCCCCTTCAGGTTTCCTCCCTTTTGGTGGCTCCGCCCCCGTGTGCTGTGTGACGCCCAGGAAGACAGGATAAAGGCTCAGTCCCCGGCGCACCCGCGCCGCGCACCTAGCCAAGTACATGCAAAGTACTGTTGGCTGTTAGCGGTTTGCGGGGTGCGCGGGCGGGAGCCCAATTTCTAGGTAATGACTGCGGCCATATCTGGAGTTTTGGCTTAGCATTGATTGTCTTGTGTTTTTTCTGCTGCCAAACGGGCCATAGCCTTGGTAGTCTCACTGTAAGCAGTGCGACGCTTTACAGTTAAAAAGGTGTGGGGTGGGTCCTCGGTCACGGAGTTAACACCGGGCTCTCTCAGTGATCTCTAAAGGTGACTTCTTCAAAGGGAGGTTTGGCTTTGAAGTTGGTTTGGTGGCGGGATTGTCGGTGGAAAATGGGTCCCATACTAAGAAGTGGGAAATCCGGTTCTGCCTCTAAGGAATCTGGCCCGCAATCTTCTGCTATCTTAGATAATGCGCTGCTCCCCCTGTCGCCCCCCTTCACTAATTCTCCATTGCTTATGATTGGCTTGCAGGAGGAAAAGGTGGAGGGGGCTCTATGTGAGGGTAAACTTAAATTTGAAAATGAGGCTACTCTTACTTCTCCCAAGCCTCCAACCTTGGCTGGAAAGGCCTCGGCCTCATTAAGGGCTTCCTTTTCCCTGCAGGAGGCGAATGATAATGTAGGGGAGGGGGGGCTTGATGTTTGCCTCGGTCAATTTGCAAATTGTTCTCATCCTCAGGTTCAACAAGGGTTTCCTTGTAGCTCTGATACTTCGATTTTGGCCCCTACGATTGTCAACGAACTGGGTCGAAGAATGCGGCTCTCGTTGGGCCCTTCGTCTCCAGCCGCATCTTCGTTCCCATTTCGCGAACAAGTTCACCTACATCAGCCCCCTTTATACAGCTGTCTGAAATCTGGAGCCAGTATGAGTAATTTGGTGTTGATGCCATGCAGAGAGGCTGATGGGGGGGCCGCCTGCTTTTATGAGGACCTCCAGGCTGAGGTAGTTTCGCCTGCGGGATTTACCCAGACAGATGGTGCTAACCCTCTTGACTCGGGATCAGAGGGCTTTGATCCTGCTGTTCCAAAGGGAGAGGGTGTTTCGGCCTCAACCCCGGAGGACTTACGGTTGCCAGCCCAAACCGCTGATCCATTCAACTTTCCCGTAATTTCAAGTTTACTTAACTTACTAGATAGAGGTCATGAGCTCACGCATTATTCCATTAGGGAGATGCAGGGTTCGCTTTCCTTAATGAAAGACAAAATGGCAAAAATGGAAGGCTTTATTATGGCAGAGGAACGATCTAGATCGTCCCACCTGGCCCAAGTTGAAACACTTTTGGAGAGGATAGCAGTCACCTACATCCAGCCCCCATGTGGGGTTACGACCGCCTCCCAAAGCACTCAAACAGATAGGGTTTCTGGTGCTATAGAAGCCCCACAGAGATCTTATGCCCAGGTGGTGACTGGAGGAAAGGGTGATAGAGTGGAACACGTATGGGCTGAGGAAATCAACTTGGTAGAGGCTTTGAAACTCCAACATATGCGTCTGTTGCAGATGGAGCAGCTAGTATATAAGCTTGTTGACGTACAGCGTACGCCAGACCCTCAAGGTGGCGTAGGAGAGGCTATTTTGGCTGTTGATAGGCAGGCCTCTCCACCTGATAGACCTTCCATTTTGTTGGATTTTATTAATGATCAGACTAAGCCCCCTGACATGGCCCCTATACCGCCCTCAGACCTCGAGGATGCCCCCGTGGAACATGAGGGTAGAAACTTTGTATCGCGGAAAGCTAGGAAATCCTTTCTAAGAGCTCAGAAGCGACTGAAACTGACCAAAGCGAGACTAAAGAAAGTCGACATGGCCACCTCCGACCCTGGAAATGCTTTGGTGACGGAGGTGGGGCCATGTCCCAGTAATGGTACCTGCCACGATGACTTGGGAATGGCCTTGTATGATCTAGACGATGAAAGTAGGCGGCATCTGCAGATTGCCGCCGTGAAGATCGGAAGCACTCAGACTGTGCCCTGTCCCCCGGTAAGGGTAGTTACCGACAAGCTCCAACCTAAGTTGCACTGCTTCTTCCCTAATACTGCCTCTAAAAAAGTGGCTATAGGGTCGATAGCGGTCAAGCAAGAGGCCGAAATGGCGCCTTTACAAAGTCCCGCTTCTATCCAGGAGACTCCTATTATGGTTAATCCGGATGTCCAGGGGACCCTGGGCCCGGCCCCGCCACAGGACGGACCCCTCGAACAGCCGAGCAGCCTTGTTAGGGCAACTCTCACTACTTCAGCTTTAGTGTCTCCGGTGTGTGCTCCTTGTGTTAAAGTTGAGTCTCCATCCTTAATAGCTCCGGGAGGGTCAGATCTGGAAGCACCATCCTTTGCGCAAACGCCAAAGGATATGAAACTAATAATAGGGTGGACGAGTAATCCAGAGATAAATGGGCCCGCTCGTATAAACAGATCCTTCCTAATGAATTCATTTTTTCAAATCCCAGCACTAAGAAATCTCTCATCCAAAGACCTGGATTGGGTCAAATTAGCGACCCATAATAACAATAGAGTACTCAGTAGAGTTCAATCGCAAATTATCACTAAAATGTTATTTGAATTTGCTGAAGACTTTAATTCCATTGGGCTTGTCCCTAGATTGTTTTCTGATATGGAATCCGCATGGGCATTTCTTGAATGGGTTCAGCCCCTCCCTCCTGTATGCTCAAATGCTCTGGCTGGTGACCTACCTGATTCACAAATTAACAAATTATCTATCCAAGTGGCGTCACTTTCGCAAGCCTTAAGTGGATTAGCCTGGTTGGAACCTTTGATAAAAGTGGCAGTTGCCAAAATAGAGCCCAAGCCAGGCTCATAACTTCCATACTTGAAGGTGGCCTCTTGGAATTGTTGTGGGTTAGGCAATCTTACAGCATGGCACAAGCAAGTTGAGCCAGACAAGAGACCCGACATTTTGTTTCTTCAAGAAACCATGTCACTAAACGCCTTTAGCCTAGATGGCTATTCATGTTTCTCCATTGCGGCTGCAAGGATTAGCACAGGTCGCCCCTCAGGAGGCATAGCGATTCTCATAAATAACGGACTAAAAGCCATAGCATCTGTAGTGGATTCATCGGCCTCTTGTGCGTTGGTAAAACTGACGCTCAAAGGCTTTAAAGATCTGAATCTACTCTTATTATCTATATATTGGAATCCTAAAGTTGTTCCTCTGGATGTGTTACTGGAGGATCTGGAACGGATTCTATCCTATGCAGCCAGTGCTTACCCCGCATATGAAATCATGATTGGAAGCGACTTGAATTGCTATCTATACCTAAAGAGCGTAATATGCTCCTTTTCTTGCTGCTCAGCCTATACTCAACAGGCCAAGGACAGAGGGCAGAAATTATTACTGTTTTTCCAATCATGGGGGATATATCCAATACAATTGGCTCCACAATCCATTCCGTTCTCATGGCATCGAGGTCTAGCCTCCTCACTTATTGACTACTTATTCGCTTCTAAAGCGAGTTCTGGGCTGCTTGAACCCATATTGATATTAGACGTAGGTCTGAGCGATCATCATATGCTGTTTTCTCGTCTGCATATGGGGTGTGAACAATATGCGGCTTCCGCCCCTGCATCCCTAATGGTATGTGATAGACACACTATATCAGTAAAATGGCACCCTGCGGTGTGTAGGAAAGTGACATTTTTGGTAAACAGGGACATCTTAGTGAGTTGGGACGATAAGATTTCTATAGAGAATGTAACCAAAATTAATGAAATAAATGCTAACATGATCCACATGCATCTGGTAGATGTTGCGAAAGATCCCTTGCCGAAGCCCGAATTTGGGGCTGCCCAGGTCAATGCTTCTCAGGTCGCGTGCTTAAAAAAGCAAAGAAATTGCGATCTTCGGCTTCTTAGGAAGCGCGTCTTATGTCTGTTTGGTTACAACCGTCAAAGAAACATGATTGTGGCGCGATATAAGCACCAATTAAGATTGTTGTGTCGGGCAGCCCACATTTTAGCCAACCAACATATGATTGGTCTGCTGTGCAAAAAAAAAGTCCGGGACTTATGGGCCATTTTAAGAAATCCAACAGGAAAGGTCAATCTTCGCATGGTGGCTGTTATTTTAGGCCCAGAATGGGAGAGGTTCTTTGGTTTGAAATTCTCTGTACCTGATAGGTATATCGATTCAGAAAGTATCCCCGTGCACTTGACCCTTCCGGTGATCTGTCCATGGGAATTAAATGATATTATATGGGCGATTGAGCAATTGAATCCATCTAAAGCAGCCGGACCGGATGGGCTGCCCCCATGCTTGTTTAAGTCCGATCCCCACTTTTGGGCCAGATATTTACTTCCTTGTTATCAGTCGATCTATCATACTGGGATCATTCCGACATCATGGCTAACAGCCATCATTATTCCCATACATAAAAAGGGGGTGATAAGCAATCCTGCGAACTTTAGACCCATTGCTTTGATTGACACAGCTGCAAAAATCTTCACACGACTTATTTTGGTGGACTTAGAAACCCATATAAGGACCCTTAATATTTTGTCCAAAGCTCAGGTAGGATTTCGTAGGGCCATGGGTACTCAATTAAATGCCTCAATTTTAGCACATCTTAGGAGATCTGTGCATGGAGAATCAAAGGGCTCCATTTACATGGCAGCCGTGGATCTCACGTGTGCCTTCGACAATGTTCTGCGAGCGCGCCTTTGGCAGAAGATGTTGGCTTATGGCATCCCATCCACCCTGGTGGCCCTAATTGCTGCTTTACATACGAATACTTCTTGTCAGATTCGGATAAATGCCAAAGGGCTTCTTTCTGCCAATATTCCGACGCGGATAGGGGTCAAACAGGGCTGCAATCTAGCTGCGGTTTTATTCAATCTATACCTAGCAGATATTGGGACCCTTTGGAAAGATATTAATGCATTTCCTGTAACATTGGGCTCTATGCGACTGCATTGGTTGGCATTTGCTGATGACATTATCCTATTCGACAGAGTGCCATTCGGCCTTCAGAACAAATTAAACATATTCTATGAATATTGTCTGAAGAACAACATGACCGTCAACTCGGTGAAATCACATATTATGATTTTCACGGCAAAAAAAAAATTGCCTAGATTTACCTTTACTATCAATCAGCAGCCTATTTCTAGGAGGGACTCGATTGTTTACCTGGGCTATCACCTGTCGAATAGGAACTCAATTGGTGGATGGCGGACTTTGCTGAACGCGAAGCTCAGCCCGCTTATGGGTCAAATGCGAATAATTTTCGCTAAATACTGCAGCTTTTCTCTTTTGCCCCTTATCCAATTTTACATCATGAAAATAGAGCCCACTTTGCTCTATACGCTTGATATATGTTTGTTGCAGCTGGGGCCCTTGTTAAACCAGATCCAAGGACAACTTTGGAAGAAAATCTTAGGGATACCAGGCTATGTACCAAATTCCATCATACTACATGAGCTGGGGCTCTATCCTCTGGCTGATAAACATCTTTGGAGGAAGGTAAATGCATTCTATAAAATTCTTTTGCCTCCCCCAAATTCACTTTATGAGGAGTTTCAGTTAATGTTGGATAAAAATTGCCCGGCTTCGGTTTTGGAAGCGAAGGTAGAAATAATGGAGACTCTAACTTCGCTTAATATGACTTTGATGGACCTGATTAATACTCCAATTAAAGTTAAAACTCGCTTCTTTCGCAACTCTTGGGCTCAAAATTCTGACAAGATCGGGGGTTACTCCTCCTTTTCGACCTATGCTATGTTTAGACACGCAATTACTCCAAGGTTGCCTTATATCCTATGTTTTCCTGACAAAAGGTCTAGACGGATTTATATGCGTTTCCGTCTGGATCTTATCCACACTGGAGCTCGTATTCGTTTTTGGGCTGGGTATAGGGATTTGGCGAGGTGGGATGAATGTCGATTCTGCCAGAATAAGTGTGTAAATGAAACTCTTGAACATCTCTTTATGTACTGTGAATTTTTCGCTAAGCAAAGATTATGCTGTTTGGATTCTGTGTTTTTTTCTTACTCTAAGTTTGAAGCCAACTTAGTATGGTTAAGATGTATGCAGGGCTCTTCGAATGCCATTATTTTGGCAACTGTTAGACTTGTTTTACTGATTGAAGAACAGCTGCTACCAATGAATTGTACTTCTTTTAATAGGATGGGTTTGGCCTATCCCCATGGGCAATAAGGGGTATGGATGCAGAAACTAGCTCTGTACCTCGCTTAATTGCTGCTTTCTCCTCTGTTTTTGTCTGTGTCTATGCTCGTCTTGTTGGGTTGCCTGTTATGTCTTCTCTTTTTGCCTCTGGCGATCGTGCGTATGGGAATGGTTAGGTGGTGGGTATTTTATTTTACTATGAAGTATTGTAGGTGATTTTTTTTCTCCTTTTTTTTTTGATATGCCTACTGCGTAGTTGTATTTGTATATTTGAATGGATCTGTCTTAAGGTATTCTTTAGAGGAAATTAATTTAGGTGAGGTGACGCAATATTATTGTATTACTTTAATGTATATAATATGTTTTTAAATGTATTTTTATGACGATCAAATTTTGTAAAGGTGTAAAGTAAAATTTACTACCGAAACAATAAAAAAAAAAAAAAAAAAAAAAAAAAACATTCTCCTGGCCTTAGTTTTGGTTAGAATAGTGGTAGGGTTAGTTAGGATTTGCTTTTGGATAGCGGACTTATTCTTTTTTGGTAATATCCTGACGACTGACTAACACCTTAGTTATTTATATAGGCAGGGAATACCCATAGCAATACCAAAAAGACAGGCTGTTTGATTGATACCATTTCAGCTGTTTTTTATTAAACACAGTGTCAGCGTCCCTCTTCTGATGCCCCACATTTTCCACTCCCTTTTTAAACTCTTCAGGTAAAGTTGTAGCTTTCTTTTTAAATGAAATGTCTCTAGTCCTTTGAGAATGATTTCTTTATCCTTTTCCCACCACCTTAGCCACTTTCTCTTCCAGGGTTTTATGTTCCGATTTACTAGCTTGAACCCTCCCATGTCCTTTGGATTTCCCAAATGTCTCTTTAGTGTTAAATCACGTCCCCCTTGGTTGAATGCTCCATATTCCCTTGTCTTTGGGTTTTCCCAAATGCTCTTATCTCTCTTGGGCCTTCCAGGCCCATTTGGCTTTCTTTGTTTCTTAAGCGTGGTTTCAATATTTCTGTCACATATTCATCTCTCAGGTTTCTCAAGTTCCTGTAAGCCTCTTTCGAATGGATTGTGTCCTCCCACGTATTCCTCATCTTATGATATTTGTATCCCGCCAGCTTCGCTGCTTCGGAAAGTGAAATTCTCGGTAGAGGGCACTGTGCACGAGGTCATGGCGTCGATGTCCCTGGATGGGTTCCGTACTGTGTCGGTGTCACCATCAGTATAAGTAGCTCGTGCCGTGCCCGTTGGCTTTAGTACTGTTTTTCCGTTTGCTTCGCTCTCGAGTTAATGGCGTGCTTTGAAATTTTCTTCGAGAAAATGTGGTCTTCAACCCCTTCTACTCCCAAGACAGGGTTGAAAAAATGTATCGACTGTAGATCGAAAATGTCGATTACAGACCCTCACCGCCTTTGTCTTTGGTGCCTGGGTCCGGACCATCGACCCGACGACTGTGGCTCCTGTCAGTCGATTACAGAGAAGGCTCTTTGTGAGAAAAAAGATAAACTGGCGGTGGGGCGGGAAGCTTCCAAGGCCTCGTCAGAAAAACATAGAAAGCTGTGCGAATCGAAAGATTCGGATCGGCGTAAACATTGAAAGAGGTCTCGATTACATTTTGAAGAAGAAGATGAAGAGGAGACATAGATCTCCCTCCTCTTCCTCTGAAACGTCTACCGAATTGCTAAGATGTCTAAGTCGGATTCCCCGAGGAAATAGGATGAATTTAGAAGGCAGATGATGTCTTTGAGAATCTGGTCTCGACCCCCTCAAAGAAACCTCGAAAGAGCCAGACCCCGGTCACTCCGTTGGACGACGCAGGAGAGTCAGAAACTACTGTGGGAAGATCCAGTAGTAAGGGTGAACCTCGAAAATCTCGACCCGACGTCGAGTGATTCCCTGACACCGATGAAGAAACATAAGTCGTCGAAGCCCTCGATGACTTTGCCGAAGGAGTTTTTGACATCTTCTTCGAAGACGTCATCGATGCATTCGAAGACTCCTTTGAGGCAAATTCAGACACAGGATAGGAGATTTACTCCTTTACCTAAATCAGACTTTTTAAAGTCTATGGGCCTCCAAAATCAGGTCCGGGTTCCCTGAATGGGGAAATACTGGGCCATTCCGACCTTGGGGGGCCGGGTATTTCCCCATTCAGGGAACCTGGACCCTGACCATCCCCATTCCCATTTGAGCCCCATAAGGCTCAATGGGAATGGGGAGCATGCTAACAACGGGCCCGTTAATGATTGGCCCATTGTTAGCATGGTAGCCCCCTCACGGGACCCGCTAAGGACGTCTGGTAAAACCAGACGTCAAGAGTGGGTCCTGCAAGGGGACCTCGTAATAGGGCGGTATGGGTTTAACGGCGCCGGCAGTTCTACCGGCGCCGTTAAACCCATACCGCCAGGGTCGTAATGAGGCCCAATGTCTTTTATCTTTGAAGAGGAGAGTGCCTTAGAAGATGTTTCTCCTTTTGGGGTACAGTTTGGTACCAGAGGGGTGCCATAGGAGTTAATCGATCCAGAATCGAAAATGAGACCTGCGTGACACCCTTCACTCTGCAAGTGGCATAGATACGTCACCAGAGCTAGAATTTACAACACCTGACCCTGCAGAACATACAGATTCAGGGTACAGGAGTTTGCTGAATAGAGTTGTTGAATACCTGGGCTGGGGTAGATCCTTACCCATATTTGATCAGGATTATATGACTGATATCCTGGACCAGGGCCCCCAGAAGGACCCAGTTCTCCCCTTCCATAGGTCACTTCAGAGGACAGTGGAAAAAAACTGGGAGGCTCCTTAACAGTAATTTTCCTAAGAAATATAGAGCTTCTATTAGTGACCCTGATTACTTAGAGGCATCCCACACCTGAAAGTCTGGTTATTCAGGCAGCAACTTTGTCAAGACAAACAGCATATCCATCTATCCCCCCGGATAGAGAGGATAAGAAGGTGGATGCTGGGACCTGTAAGGTCTTTACCTCGGGTAGAATGGCTCTCAAGTCAGCAAATGTCACCTGTACCCTGGCCAGGTTCACCCATACCCTGTGGGACTGCATCACGGGGGCGGCTCATCATATTCCGGAAGGTGAGGAAAGGGAAGGCTTCCTGAATATTAGAAAAGTTGGCAAGGAGGCAATGGGGGAATGTCTCCAATCTGGACTGAATACTGCTGATAGCATCAGCAGATCCATGGCTGCACGCACAGTGCTACGCAGATTTGCCTGGTTGAGGAAGTCGGGGTTTGCACCTGATGTGCAGGCCAGGCTACTCAACATGCCTTTTGATGGCTTGAGGCTGTTTGGCAGTAAAGCTGATGAAAGCTTAGAAAAACTGCAGACCTCCAAAGCGACGGCTAAATCTCTTAGCGCCTCTATGCAACAGCCTCAGAAACCTTATTCGGGATCATCTTCCTGAAGAGGTCGTTCTTTTCGATACTAGTCCTCTTTTGGTAGAGGAATAATGCAGGCCATACAAAGAGGTAAAAGAAATGTCCCTTGTGGTGGACGAGGAAAAGGTGTGAAACCAGCCTCAGGAACGGCATCTTTGCCCTCAACCGCTCCCGCAGCCGCCTCCCAGTCACTCTGAGGCCTTATCACACAAGACACCGGTGGGAGGTAGAATCTCACAGCATCTGAATGAATGGTGGGGCATTACTTCAGATGCTTGGTCAGTGGAGACAATAGCTCAAGATTACTGCCTTCCCTTCCTAAAGAGGCCTCAGGACCATCCACCGGGAGCCAACTCTGTCAAAATTCCAGATCCGCTCCTTGTGCAGGAAATTTTAACCCTGCTAGAGAAAAGTGCAATAGAACATGTACCTGTAGCGGAGAGGAACAAGGGTTTTTATTCACCATACTTTCTCATCCCAAATAAGGACAGAGGATTGAGACCCATCTTGGACTTAAGAAACTTGGACAAGTTCAAGATGGTAACCCTTTCTCAGATCCTTCAGGCTCCCCAACTCCAAGACTTGGTTGGTATCATTGGACCTTCAGGATGCTTACTTTCATGTGCTAATCCATCTCAAGCACAGATAGTACCTAAGGTTCGCGGTTGGCGGTTCTCACTATCTGTTTCGAGTTCTGCCATTCGGGCTGACCTACGCTCTGAGGGTTTTCACCAAACTGATGGCGGTTGTGGAAGCGAGTCTCAGGAGAGGGGGGATTCACGTCTACCCCAACCTGGACGATTGGTTGATCAGAGCGTGTTCTCCCGAACAAGCTCAGGAACATTTGGCAATCACCTGTCCTTCCCTTCACAAACTGGGCTTCTCCCTCAATTTCAAGAAGTCCCACATGATACCATTCCAAAAGCTCCAGTTTATCGGAGCAGTCCTGGATACTTCCTCGGGCAAAGCCTCGCCTCCTGAGGTGAGAGCTCTCCACATTCTGCAGATGGTAACAAAGTTCTAAAATGCCCAAAATCTTCTGGCCTTCGATTTTCTGAGGTTGCTCGGTCTCATGGCATCCTGCATCTTTCTCGTACCAGAGGCCCGATTGGGGATGAGATCCCTTCAATGGGCTCTCAGGTCTCAGTGGTCCCTATTCTCTGGGAATATGTCGGATCTTCTGCAAGTTCCATGCACAGTTGCTCAAGACCTTCTTTGGTGGGCTTGCAACAACAACATTCTCAAGGGAGAATCTTTTTGGCAACCAAGGCTGGAGATAACTGTAGTGATGGACGCCTCACTCACGGGGTGGGGAGCCCTATGTGTGGTCATTGGTCTCCATCGGAGTCCAAACTACAGATCAACCTGTTCGAGCTAAGGGCAATCAGACTAGCACTGAAGGCCTTCCTGCCCTCTGTACAGGGAAAGAATGTCTTCATAATGACAGACAACACGGTGGCCATTTACTACCTCAACAAGAGAGGAGGAGGAGTAGGGTCACTACCACTGTGAAGAGAGGCAATGCAGCTCTGGTTCCGGGCAATACGAGAAGGAATCTCTCAATCGGCAGTGTACCTAGCTGGAGAGCAGAACACAGCGGCAGATCCTCTGAGCAGGCAGAACACCGTGTCCGACGAGTGGGTACTAGGTCAGGAAGCCCTTAGAGAGATCTTCACCCTTTGGGGAACCCCTCAAGTGGATCTGTTCGCGACCAGGGTAAATCGGAAGTGCGAACAGTACTGCTCAAGGGAATTTACTCCGAGAGGAGCTCTAGGAGACGCGTTCGTGGTGGACTGGGATTTTCCACTTCTGTACGTGTTTCTGCTAGTCCCAGTGATTCCTCACGTACGTGTTTCTGCTAGTCCCCGTGATTCCTCACGTAATCAGGAGGTTGAGAAAGTTCAGTAGAACCATGATTCTAATTGCCCCGATTGGGCCAGGAGGAATTGGTGCCCGGAACTTCTGGACATGTCCATCTGCCCTCCAATACGTCTTCCGCAAAGAGAGGATCTTATCTTGCAAGAGGAAGATCGGGTTCTCCATCCAGAGGTCAAGACACTCACCGTTCACGCATGGTTTCTGAGAGATTGAGATACAAGGATTGGGATCTTCTGGATGACGTAATGGAAATTTTGTTTTCGGCCAGAAGGCCTGCAACTAAATCCCTGTACCAGTGTTGTTGGAATAAATTCAGTTTCGAAGGGATTGTGTGCTCCGACGTATTCCTTATCTTTGATGTTACCCATTCCAGCTTGCTGGCCTCGGAAATATTTTAGTAGAGGGTGCTGCGCGTCGACGTCCCTCGACAGCCTCTGTATCGGCGCCAACGTCATCGTGCGTATAAATAGACTCGCGCAGCATCCGTTGCTCATTTCTGTTTTTCCGCACTTCGAAGGGCCTCGGAAACGTAACGCTCAGTTCCTTACTTCAGGAAAAACCTTCTTATTCTTCGAAGATTATTACCTTAATACAATGGCTTCTTCATCCGAACCATCGACTCCACGGTCCAGTTTAAAAAAATGTTGTGACTGTGGGAAGAAAATGTCGTTAACGGATCCTCACAGGATCTGTTTGTGGTGCCTGGGATCGGAGCATCACTGTTCGGAATGCGAAGACTGTATGTCCATGACGGCGAAAGCCTTGAAGGAGCATAAGGGGAAGTTAGAAAGAGGTAAGGGCTTTAAAACTTCAACTGCCTCAAAAGTTTCTTCGGCTGAGTCGAGACATTAGTCTCCTCGTCAACAAAAGACACATTCCCTTTCAAGATCTCGAAGCGGTTCTCATCAGTCTTCGAGATCAAAACACTCTAAGAAGAGGCGTGATAGATCTCCCTCTTCTTCTTCTTCCTCTACCTCCCCAGAAAGGGTCACCTGCCCTACGAAACACAGCTCTCCAGCTAAGTGGGAGGAATTCCGTAAAAAAATGCTTAGCGTCTTTGAGAAAGCGACCTCGACCCCCCTCGGAGACGTCTAAAGGTGATACCCTGGGTGAAAGACCCAAAAAAACAAAACGCTGCGAGTCGTTGAACCCGGCGAGAGAAACTACTCGAGAGCGTCATGAAGGTTTCTTCGACTCACAACTCTGCGTCATCGACGCCTTTGTCGAAGGATCCTTCGACGCATAAATCGGTTGCATCGACGCCGTCTTTGACGCCACTGTCGACTCCGATAAAAGACAGACCTACAACTGTCACTACGTCACAGACAGTAGAGGTGTCGAAAGTTTCGACCATGACGTCAAGGATGCCATCGACAATCTCGACGACGCCGTGTAGGATTCCGATCCTCTCGAGTGCATCGAGGTCCCTTCAAACTTTATCGACGCCTTTTTCAGGATTGTCGAAGCCTTTGACTTCCACGTCGACAACCTCAATGTTTTCTCAGCCAGTGACAACCGATTTGGCTCCTTCTGCTCTAGAAATGGGTTTTAAACCATATCCTAGGTCCGACTTTAGAGCCTTGTCCTCTATATATGAGGAAGGGGAGGATTCCGACCATGAGAGACCCTTTGGTTTGCAAAGGACTACAATACCCATGCCAGAGGAATTCATCTCTGAGGATAACAGGTTAAACGACCTTCAGGACTCTCTACAAGAGGCAAGTGGTTTAGATACTTCTCCAGAAGTAGAGTTTGATAAAGCAGACCCTGGAGAGCATGCTGAGACCCCTTATAGGATTCTGATGGCCAGAATAATTGAATTAATGGCGTGATCTACACCTACACCTTCTTTTCAGCAGGATGACCTTACTGATATTTTAGATAAAGGTCCACAGGAGGATCCTGATGTTCCTTTTCATACTGCTCTGCAAAGAAAAATTTCTGCAAATTGGGAAACTCCTGAAGTTATCCCTGCAGCAAATAAAAAACGTTCTGCTAAATACAGCGTATCTGCTTCAGATCCTGAATATCTGAGCAAGCATACAACTCCAGAGAGTTTAGTTGTACAAGTAGCAACTTCATCAAACAGTAGGTCGGCATACCCTACTATTCCACAGGATAGGGATGATAAAAGATTTGATGCCATGTCAAAAAAAGTATTTTCGGCATGTAGCATGGCGCTTAAGTCTATCAACGCCACTTGCACGCTAGCAAGATTCAGCCACACACTTTGGGAGTGTGCTTCATCTGCGGCTGACTGTCTCCCAGAAGGAGAAGAAAGGGAAGCATTCTTAAACATCATCAGGGATGGAAATGTGCGAGTCCCTCCAAACAGGCATTGATTCTGCTGACAGCATCAGCAGGGCCATGGCGGCAAGTACCACAATCCGCAGATTTGCGTGGTTGCGGAAGTCTGGTTTTGCTCCCGATGTACAAGCCAGACTTATGAACATGACCTTTGACGGCACTTCTTTATTTGGTAAGAAGGCTGATGACAGCCTGGAGAGATTACAAACATCCAAGGCAGCAGCAAAATCTCTTGGGGCTGCAATCCGGCAGACTCCAAATCGCCCATCAGGAGCTTCCTGGAGGGGTAGGTCCTTTTGCTTTTACTCCGCATTTGAAAAAGGCAGAGGCCAGCCAGCTCAAAGGAGCCAGAAACGATTTACCCGTGGTGGACGGGGAAAAGGTACAAAAGCCGCAGCAGCAGGTGCCACTTTACTCTCGACATATGCGTCAGCCGCTTCTAAACCCCTCTGAGGTCTCCCCTCACAAGACACCAGTAGGGGGGCAGGTTAACTCAACATCTGGCAGAATGGCAGGCTATTACGTCAGATGCTTGGGCATTGGAGACAGTTGCCCAAGGTTATTGCCTGCCCTTCCTACACACTCCTCAGAGTCATCCACCGGCGAACAACTCTTTGAAGTTTCCAGACCCGCTCCTTATGCAGGAGATTGTAGACCTGCTAGAGAAGGGTGCCATAGAACTGGTACCCGTAGCGGAGAGGAACAAGGGTTGGTATTCCCCCTACTTCCTAGTACCAAAGAAGGACGGAGGACTGCAACCCATCTTGGACTTGCGAGAATTGAAAAAATTCCTCAGGAAAGACAAGTTCATGATGGTAACCCTTTCTCAGATCCTTCAGGCCCTCCAGCTTCAGGACTGGTTGTTATCTCTAGACCTTCAGGATGCTTATTTTCATGTGCCAATCCATCTCAAACACAGGAAATACCTGAGGTTCGCAATTGGCAACTCTCACTATTAATTTCGATTTCTGCCATTTGGGCTGACCTCTGCTAAGGAGGGAAGGGATCCACGTCTACCCCTACCTGGACGATTGGTTGATCAGAGCAGTATCTTCGGAACAAGCTCAGATCCAGCTAGATTATGTCTGCCACTTCCTTCACAAGCTGGGCTTCTCCCTCAATTTAAAGAAGTCACAGGTGATACCAACACAGAGACTCCAGTTCATTGGAGCAGTCCTGGACACTTCCCTGGGAAAAAGCCTCGCCACCAGAGGTCAGGGCTCAAGATATTCTACAGATGGTCACCAAGTTTCAAAATGCCCAACGTCTACCAGCCTTCAACTTTTTGAGGTTGCTAGGCCTCATGGCATCCTGCATCTTCCTAGTGCCAGAGGCTCGCCTGAGAATGAGATCCCTCCAGTGGGCACTAAGAACCCATTGGTCGCAATTCTCAGGAAGAATGTCAGATCTCCTTCAAGTCCCAGACAGAGTAGCTCGAGACCTTCAGTGGTGGGCCTGTCGGGAGAACATCTTGAAAGGAGAACAGATTTGGCAACCATAGCCGGAGATACCAGTAGTCACGGATGCCTCACTCACGGGGTGGGGAGCCCATGCCAACGACTTGACCATCAGCGGTCGTTGGTCTCCATTGGAGTCCAGACTACATATCAGCCTGTTGGAGCTGAGAGCAATCAGACTAGCGCTGAAAGCTTTTCTGCCATCAGTACAGGGAAAGAATGTCCTGATAATGACGGACAACGCAGTGGCCATGCACTACCTCCACAAAAGAGGAGGCGTAGGGTCACTGCCACTGTGCAAAGAGGCAATGCAGCTCTGGTTTTGGCCAATTCAAGAAGGAATCTCTCTATCAGCAGTTCACCTAGCCGGAGAGAAGAACTTGACGGCGGATGCTCTGAGCAGGCAGAGTACAGATTCCCACGAGTGGGAGCTAGCTCAGGAAGTCCTTCAAGAGATCTTCACCTTTTGGGGAACCCCTCAAGTGGATCTGTTCGCCGCCAGCATCAACAGGAAGTGCAATCAGTTTTGTTCAAGGGAATTTCCCCCGAGAGGAGCTCTAGGAGACGCGTTCGTAGTGGACTGGGAGTTTCCACTCCTGTACGCGTCTCCTCCAGTCCCTGTCATTCCTCAAATGATCAGGAGGTTGAGAAGATTCTGGAAAACCATGATCCTAATTGCCCCGGATTGGGCCAGGAGAACGTGGTACCCAGACCTTCTGGACATGTCCATCTGCCCTCCAATTCATCTTCTGCAAAGAGAGGATCTTCTCTCGCAGAAGAGAGGTCAGGTTCTCCATCCAGACATCAGAAACCTCAACCTTCACGCTTGGTTTCTGAAAGGTTGAGATACAAGGATTGGGATCTCCCGGTGGACGTCATGGAGGTGTTGCTTTCAGCCAGAAGGCCACCAACAAAAACTTTATACCGCTGCCGATGGAACAAATTTTGCAGCTGGTGTAGAGAAAAGAATATTGAACTCTTTTCATGCAATACACCAATGGTGTTATCGTTCTTGCTTTACTTTGCAAATTCAGGTCTTCAAATTGGTACGATCAAGGGCTTTCTCGCAGCACTGTCAATCTTTACGCGTACTGCTGAGGAGCTTTCATATTTCAAATTACCCTTGGTAATCCAATTTCTGAAAGGGTTGACTAATGTTTATCCCCCAAAGCCTTTTCAAGTTCCATTGTGGGACCTAAATCAAGTTTTAAAATTTCTGATGGGTACTCCTTTTGAACCACTCCATTCCTGTTCATTAAGATTTCTCACTCTTAAAAACAGTCTTTCTATTGGCTCTAACATCTGCCAGAAGAGTGAGCGAATTACAAGCTCTATCTTGCAAACCTCCTCATACAATCTTTCATAAAGACAAGGTTGTTTACAAGTGAAGCCTCATTTTCTCCCAGAGGTGGTTTCTGAATTCCACATTACTCAGAAAATAACTTTATCTTTGTTCTATCCTCCTCCCCATGCAGGGAAAAAGGAAGAAAGATTGCACAGGCTGGATCCAAGACGTGCCTTGAGTTTTTATATTAGCAGACTTGCTAGGATAAGGCAAGCAGACCAACTGTTTGTAGGATATGCAGGACACAAATTAGGATTGCCAATCACGAAACAGACCATTTCAAGGTGGATCATTTTAACCATTCTAGAATGCTACAAATTGGCAGGACCCCCTCAACATCTTAGGGCTCATTCACCAGGGGTATTGCAGCCTCTTCGGCTCTCCAAAGAGGGGTTCCAATTAGAGACATATGTGCGGCTGCCACATGGTCGTCCGCACATACCTTTACCAAATTTTACAGCCTGGATTCCTCCTCTTGCCAGGAGACAAGATTTGGGAAAGCTGTGTTGCATTCTGTACATTCTTAAAGGGAAATATGTCTTTTTTACTCCCACCTCCTCTTTACACTATTGCTATGGGAGTCTATCAAAGATAAGGAATAGGTCGGAGGACACAATCCCTTCGAAGAACAAGTTACTTCTTACCTGGTAACGTTCTTTCGATGGGATGTTCCTCCGACGTATTCCTTATCGCCCCTCCATCCATCCCCGCAGTAAAACTTCCTTTGTAGTTGCAGCTTACGCTTCTTCAAGGTTAATAACCAATTCATGCAAAGCAAATTTAAGCTTCAAAACGGAACTTAGCAATGGACGCTGCGCGAGTCTATACGCACGATGACGTCGGCACCGATACAGAGGCTGTCAAGGGACACCGACCCGAGGGACGTCGACGCGCAGCGCCCCCTACAGAAAAAATTTCTGAGGCCAGCAAGCTGGAATGGGTAACATCAAAGATAAGGAATACGTCGGAGGAACATCCCATCGAAAGAACGTTACCAGGTAAGAAGTAACTTGTTCATCTGGTGCAAGGATAAGGA
This sequence comes from Ambystoma mexicanum, assembly GCF_040938575.1. NCBI lineage: Eukaryota > Metazoa > Chordata > Amphibia > Caudata > Ambystomatidae > Ambystoma > Ambystoma mexicanum. Next base: position 767,846,917 of record NC_090935.1, read on the forward strand.
TGTGGACCCTTTTCAATGTGGCACCCCAATGGTGCTTTCTTTCCTATTGCATCTAGCCAATCTGGGGCTCCAGATCAGAACAATTAAAGGATATCTGGCTGTGGTGTCCATTTTCAAGTGCTCCTCGGAAGAGGTTTCCTACTTCAAAATTCCATTAATCATTAAATAACTCAAAGGGCTCACTAATGTGTACTCTCCAGTCCCTTTTCATGTCCCGACTTGGGATTTAAATCTTGTACTTAAATTCCTAACTTGTATACCTTTTGAGCCTCTGCATTCCTGTCCCTTGAGGTTTCTAACATTAAAAACTGTCCTCCTTGTGGCCTTAACATCAGACCACTGGGTTAGTGAGTTGCAGGCTCTCTCATGCAAACCTCCGTACACTACCTTTCACATAGACAAAGTGGTACTTAAGGTTAAACCTTCTTTCTTACCAAAAGTAGTTTGACTTTCACTTGTCACAAAAAATCATACAACCAACATTCTACCCTCCTCCTTATTTGGGCAAAGAAGGGGAGAGGTTTCATAGACTGGACCCAAAAAGGGCTCTCAGTTTTTATATATCAAGATTGTCAAAATAGCATCAGGATGACCAACTTTTTGTGGGTTATACGGGCCATAAATTGGGATTAACGGTGACAAAACAAACCATATCTCGCTGGATCATTTTGGCTATAGTTGAGTGCTACAGATTGGCGGGAAAGGACCAGCCGGATGGGCTTCGAGCCCATTCCACTAGGGGAATGGATACTTCTGCGGCTCTGAAGAGGGGAGTCCCTGCAGCGGATATTTGTTCAGCTGCAACACGGGCATCAATGCATACCTTCATCAAGCATTACTGCTTAGATGCTTCTTCTAGTGAAGGTTTATTTGCCAAGGCGGTACTTAATTCCGTCCATGAGAAAAATAATTAGTACTCCCACCTTCAAAATTACCACTGCTATGGGAGTCTGTCATAAAATGAGGAATACGTGGGAGGACACAATCCATTCAAAGAACAAGTTACTTACCAACTGTAACGTTCTTTCGACTGGATGTTCCTCCCACGTATTCCTCATCGCCCCTCCCATCCTACCCGCAGTACAGTTTACGTTAGTTACACTTCTCTCTTACGAAGAGTTTTTCAGTCATAAGGCACGCCTAGGTGTTTCTCGAATATTTCCTCGAAAAAACAGAACTGAAGCCAACGGGCGCGGCACGAGCTGCTTATTCTGATGGTGACGTTGACACGATACGGAGCCCGTCGAGGGACATCGACGCCAAGACCTCGTGCACATCGCCCTCTGCCGAGAACATTTTATTCCAAAGCAGCAAAGCTGGCGATATACGAATATCATAAAATGAGGAATATGTGGGAGGAACATCCAGTCGAAACAACGTTACAGTGGTTAAGTACCTTGTTCTTCTTTATGTTTGTGGGACTTTGCTCGCCTCCCTCCAACCTTGGCAACCCTGGTTACCTTCTGTATCTCTAGGCATGCTCCACCGGGTTGGCGTCCTAGTGGGGCGGTGGCCTTTCACTGCCCTTCTCTGCGTTCTTGGCCTGTAAGTATCTACTTCTGGAATGCATTCGGCACGGCAGACTCCTAGGTTCTCGTATACACAATGCAGGATTTGTTCCTGTTCCCTCCTGGTCTCTGTGCTGTGTCTCTTGTCCCTGAGCCAGTACGACTGCACAGTGGTCGAACCACCAAGGAAGACAGTTTTCCTGTTTCCGTTGCTCGTTCGGCTGTGTCGCCTCTCTGCACTGGCCTTGCAGCGTCTCTGCATCCTCACTTCTCTGCACGCTACTGCAGGCTCCGCAGTCTATCGCGGCTCCGTTCCTCCAAGACATCACTATGCTAGTGGTTTGCCTCTGCGTAGGGGTCTCTCCTATCCATTCACAAGTCTTTGTCTCTATATTTGCGCTTGCGTACATCAAACGAGCATGTTGCTGTATGTCCACAGTCCTCCAGCATTACTTTGAGCCAATAGTAGAAATGTGCTGTCAGATTTGGTTGTAGGTCATATAGACATACCATGAGTTCCTTCTACTCCCATATAGGCAGACATGGTGTTCTTTGGAGTGAGTTCCTTAAAGGAATGGGAGTCCTTATCCCAGAGAGGGATGTCACTCCCAGTGAGGTCCCACATTCCTTGACCCCTTGGGGAGGGTCTGGCTTAGCAGGCACACCTCCCTAGCCTCAAAGGGGGTGGCTCTCCTATGGGGAGAAGGGATGAATTGCCTAGATTCGTCAAAAGAAGAAGGTAGCAATCTCTGCAGCATACCAAAATCACATTTCTTTACCTCTGCACTAATATCCAGCTATAGCAGGGCATAGTCGGATCACATGGACAAGCTGGTTAGGGATGTCCACAAACGCTTTAAGTCAGAGATGCTCAAGTTTCTACAAGAGAGCAAGCAATCTGCAAATGCAATTATTTAAAATGCTATCGTTTTTCATTTTTTAAATGTATTGTGCGTTGGTTAAAACAAACCTTATACACAGATATAAATTACATAAGAAAGAATTAAATCACAATATCATCATTCCTATTAAAATCACTTCAAAAGATTATAAAACATTCCAAAATTGAATAAATTACCCTACAACTATTACCCTACAATTATCCTGAGCGCCTTGATGCCTGCGGGCTATGGGGCTATAGAAATAAACAAATAAATAAAAAACCATTACTGGCCCTCATTTACAGTTTCCCCAAAATGTCCAGTTTTTTTCATGGCCTCCCGCCATACATAAAAACTTGCAGACGTGATAACCAGAGACTACGCCCCATACATAGCACTCCAAAATTGGTTTAGGCAAATGTTTTCAATGTTAGATACCAAAATGCCATAGCCTTTTATATACTCGGCGGAGAGGTGAGAGCACTGAGTAAGCAGATGTGTGGTTTCTACATGTAAGTTGCACAACCTACAAATTCTGGCTTTATATTATATATTGAGTAATATGTTACAAATAAGTGGTAAAACGTCTCAATTTTGCGTTGCTTATTTTCCCAAGATATGTGCAAGGGCCATCAGAGGGGAAACCCTGTAAAAATGGCATCAATGCGGCTTAAACTGCGGGCAGACAAATTGCAGAAGGACTATAATCAAGACATGCTTGGCTGCGAAGATCAGTTTTCAGACCTGAAACACAGGCCATCCTCCTCAACATGCTGTTTGAGGACAATATTCTTTTTGGAAAACCTGCTGATGAAGCCTGAGAAAAGGCCAAAAATGAACATGAAGCTATCAAGACCTTGGGCCACATCGCAGGGAAAACCTTTCAGCAGAGGGACTTTCTAGGCAATCTACATGCTTTTCTTGCCCAAAGTTTTCCCTGGACATCAATTCAGTCTGCATATATTCCAAGCACAAGTACTTGGTTTCCAAACAAAAGTCAACAAAGCACCAACATTATCAAGATTCCAATGACAGTTTAGGTGGAAGAGAAGGCGTGTAAGAGGTCAATCCTCAAGAGGTGCAACCCCTACCGCAAAGCAGTGACACTCTGGTTTACGTTCCTTCCCATGTTACCGAAGTAGGGGGCTGAATAACCTCAAACACCCACGCATGTGTCATGGCCACAGGCCCCAGAACACAAAAACCACACCATCTAGTGATGGGGTCAGTGGGTCACTTGACTCACTTATGTCCCTTTGGGACCTATAAACACAGGGGCCCTGGCTGGACTCATATAGAGATGTGAGCAGGAACACTTTATTTCCGTGCAGGAGTGCTTTTACTTTATTTCAGTGCAGAGTGCTTTTATTTTACTAGAACTTTCCAGGAGCTGAAAGCCTTTATTCCAGAGAACATCCTCACATGCTGACTCATCGGGTATGGCTACCTAGGCCTGGTCTTCATGTGCTAACTCATCGGGTGTGGCAGGGTGTGGCAGGCACGCTGAACCTGGTGGGCATGGTTTCAAAAGCTCAGCTATATAAACTGCTCCATCCTTAAGGCCGGTGCTTCGCGTTACTGTGGACTCGCGTACAACGTGATGCTCACCACCGCTTGTAGCAGTTTACTTACTTTTGAAACCTGGCGTTCTCCTGTGTTAGGCAGAAACCTGTATAGTTCCCTTAGGGACCACTGCAAAAAGTTTAAGACTACAGGAGTAAGCAGTAAACCCAATTGGTAGCAGTCTGTACCACCCAGATTTACCTGATAGCTGTGGCTGAGCAGTCAGACTTCTCTCAAGAATAGTTAGGCAGTATATAGAGTATACACAATAAGGCTAAAAATACAGTAGCACAAGCAAACACTGACCAGAGCTTGGGTATAAAAGTATATCATTATTTATTTAAAAACACACTTGTAAAAATACACTGGCACTAATATGTCAAGCAAGTTCAAACACAGTCACTATAAGTATATACACCTCCCTAGTTAATTATTTGACAAGTCTAGGTTAAGACATCACTTATTTAGCAAAACAGAGGTGAGCACGTAACCGTAGATGGCACTCCAATAATTTGTTTACAAAGGGAGAGAAAAGGCAGAATAGGAAAATAACACAGTACCAACACTTTTAAGAAACCAAAGCAAGTCAAGAAAGGCAGGGTCTACTGTATAGCAAAGAGTTCATGGGCCAAGCCCACTCTTGGAGAGAGCAAGGCGGAATGTGCCCAAGATCACACAGTGGAAATGCACTCAAAGTCTTTGCAGAAAAGTCAAGAGGTTGGATCAGTTCAGAAAGGTAAAGTTAGCAGGTCCAAGGTCACCCCAGGATAGAGAGTCAAGGATTTATGGGACACCTTGGACAATCTGTTGCAAGGGAGACCAGGCGGGACACAGTACCTGAAATGGTGAGAAAGCTCCAGCGGGGGTAGTTCCTGGCAGCGGTTGCAAGTCGGGGCTTCGTCCAGGGGAAGAAAAGATCTCGATGTGGAGGCAAGCTGGAGGTCGTTGCACTGCCAGGGAAGAAACCAGCCGCGGAGTTTCCCGGTTAAAAGGTACGACCCTTTTATTTGCGGTAGTGGTGAAGCGTGGCTATCCGGCCGCCGGGGTGCTTGGCACGGACGATTCAACCACGAGACGATCCAGGAAGGCGAAAAGGCGAACTGGTTGGTCTCACCAGCTCAAAGGGAAGAAGACTCTCCTGGAAGAAGATCGCCTCTGTCGTTGGGGAAGTGGTGAGGTCGTACCACAGGGCTCCACCGGTGGTGTCGTCGTTGTAGATGGCTCAGATTCTCCCCTCTTTGGATTCTTTAGGTCCTGTGGTGACTTCTGAAGTTCCAGTCCCCAAAGCCCTGCTTTTATGCAGCAAAACCCCCATTCATCAGCCTAGCTGTCACTCAAATATGCTAAGTGGTGAGCCGGGCGGCTCACCACTGGGCCAATCACACAAGAGTGCGACTTGAGTTTCCAAGGCAACTCAGTCCAGGGTGCCTAATCCCCCTCCCACAAATCCTGTTGACCCCAGACAGAGTGGCACCATTTGGAGGGCTTCTGTGGAGAAGCCCGCCAAAAAGTTGAACAAAGAGCTCGACTTGGGTTAGAGTTTCGGAGGCGAACACAAACGACATTTTAAAACAGAGTCCTGGCAAAAAGACACAACCGGGGAATAAATATTAAATAAATAACCCGGCGGTATCTTTAACATTGCACCAAAAAGTGGTGCGTTTAAAATGAATGGGAAAATCCCATAGGAAATATTCTGGTGGAATATTTCGCGTGGTATCCACTGCCACCAGCCAGAAACTTGACAAGGGGGGACTGGACAGTGCCTCCTTGGAAAACAGACCCAGGGGCAATCGAATTACCAGTACTTCCACAATATGATGGTTTGCACTGGTTCTGTTCACAATTTGAGACTAGTAAAGCCCTGGGAGACAGTAGTCAGTCCCAGTGTATGGAGTCTATGTTTGGGGGTCACTCTGACACCCCTGTGTTACTGCACTGAGGGTGCTGTGTAATACACATACCAAAAACACATGCAGCCCTATGGAGTAAAGGACCCCATAGCCCATAAAACACATTACATAGTCAAAGGACATTCTCAAATCATGCCTAAGAGTGGGAGAAAAAGAGTCTCACTCTTAGCAGGAGAAAAAAATAAACCCCAAACATCCAGCAAAGCTGCTGGGGGACTCACTAGGTTTGGGAAATTAGCCTTAACAGAGAATTCTCCCTAACATCCTGCATACTCACCTCCAGGACACCGGTGCTTCATCGCTTCATCTGCAGACTCATCTCCTGACATCCAGTGATCTTGATCCCGACGCCGCAGCACCGCACTCCGCATTCACAAACTCGGACCCTGTGAAGAAGAAGACAAGATTAGAACATCTGTCCCAGGGCTGCGCCGCATTTGAACCCCACGCGCGCCCTAGTTAACAGCTTACCAGCTACTGTACCGCTGCAGCTTCATTCCTCATTCCCTCCGGCTGTCGCCTCCAGCTCTGCAGCTTGTTCCGGGCTGGCAACAGCACCTGCAAGGGAAGAAAGCAAGAGAGCAAACATCAAAAGTGGAACGGACAGCAATACAAGACAACGAACTTTACAATACAACAAAAACAGACGAGGACAGACAAAGACAAACAAGAACACTTACCTGAAGTATAGTGGCTTAGTCGCAGCAGGACTGGACTACCACATGCAAGGGACCAGTGAAGGAACTTGGTCCAGATAATACAAGCGCCCCTGCCAGAAGCAGCAGGACGGAGTGCTCGCCAAAACTAATCAACAGGTGAGATTTCCAGGGACCGCGCATCCCATGGGTACCACGGTTTGGGAGAAGGGGTCTGGAAGGGGATCAGGCACACAAGCTGGCATACTCACGCCCATCATTTTCCATACAAGAGCAATCCCGAGCAGCATTACCTATTACCACCAGTCAACACATAAGCGCAGAGGGTGATGTTGGACCCTAGCGACCTCACCCCCGGGACGGCCGCAACCATGCCCCAACGCCTCCGCAGAGACCAGGTGTGCGTAACAGCATGTGAGGAAAGAGAGTCAGACAGGTAGGTCTTGACCACCATGGAAAAGTGGGTGTATTGCATCGAATTTATCAGAAAATCGCAAGACCTACCCCAAAGGAACAAAAGAATGCTGCCAGTACATTTACGGCTTCTACAAGCAGAGATCCAAGCATTGTTGGAAAAAGGCGCAATAAACCAGGTCCCACAATCACACATTTAGGCCCTCATTCTTAGTTTGGAGGTAAGGGAACAACGATGCCGGTAAAGGAATACCGGCATCAATTACCGCTACGGGATATTCTGACCAGCCAGACCGCTATTAGCGGCATCGTAAAGTACGATGGGCGCACGCGACCCACCATGCCGGCATTAGCGGCATGCTGTAAACTGGAGTAGATCACAAGTGAAGCGGACATGCAAATAACGGCCTCATGAAGGCGGAAAAAGTAGTTACCAGCATGCCGTAAATACCGGCATCGCCGACCTACCGTAAAATGCCCTGAGCGGTGTTCCCAACTGCCACATGTGCACACAATTAGCACAGGTGGAGGCAATGGAGTCAGGCCCAGTACAAAAGGAGCACACCCACACACCACACCCCCTCCCACACCAAGATGCTTCCAATAGTAGTAGCGTTACTGGAGCTGGAGGACTTGCTTGCATTGCTACAACATTAACAACAACAGCCACCACCACAGAGGAGACGCAGGAGGAGAAGGAGGGTGAGACAGGCCCAACATGCCCCACCAGTGCAGCCACTGTTACCACGCCGGCAGCCCCAATCCCTCGCATCAGAGCCAGTCCTTTCAACCTAACCCCTGAGCAGATCCACACCCTGTACCGTCTGAACCGGGACACCATCACCACCATAGTGGACCCGATACACGACGACATAGTGAGCCTCATTGAAATACGCACCGCCATCGCCCCTCTACTGAAGGTAGTGTCTGTGCTCCACTTCCTTGCCACAGGCACCTACCAGCACACAGTGGGGCACATGCATGGCATATCACTACCCTTATTTTCTCGGATTCTGAACCAAGTGCTGGATGCCCTCCTCAAGCACACAAGGGACTACATATCCCTACCACGGACTCCCCAGGAGATATTTGATACACAAGTTGCCTTCCATGCACTGGCAGGCATGCCAAATTGTGTAGGTGCCCTCGACTGCACCCACGTGGAGTTGGTGGTCCCGCATGCCATGCAGGTGGTGTACCGCAGCCGCAAGCAATATCACTCCATCAATGTGCAGATGGTATGCGATGCCAGCAAGATCACACATTGTTGTGCCGGATATCCAGGATCAACTCATGACTCTTTGGTCCTGCGGAACACCACGCTACCACGCTTCATGGAGCGACATGCTGGACGATGTGTCTGGCTGCTTAGTAAGTAGCAGGACTGGCACATGGCATTGAAATGGGGGGAGAGATGCACAACCACCATGCTGCCAATGTTGATGTGACTGCACGATGTGCACATCACCGAACACTGTGCCCCAAACCATCACAAACCGTACATGACACTCAAATCCCATATGAATGAAGTAAGGTCGACACCTATCACTATATGACTAACAGGAAACCACCCTACATCCCACAACACGTGCACCACTCATCAGCGACCCTCCCCCTCCGTAACGCCATCCTGCACCATGCAGTGCAAATGCACCATGTTGCTGCCTCCAGCATATCACCACACAGGACAAGCATCCCTGGGAGTGCATCAAACTGAACCTACTGGGGAATCCACTGTCTGGCACTGATTGCCCAATATTGCACAGGCTACTGCCAACGCTCCCCCTAAGTAAATCTCACAGGACACAACACCTCACTAATTTGACACTAACACAGCTGTATGCATACACGATGCATGTGCAACAAGATGTCAGTGCACACCATGTATCATCTTGAAGATGCAACCCACACCATTAGTCCATGGCACAGGACACATTGAGGGACTGAAAATGGCATCAATGCATCCAGGGACATGTGCATGTGGGCAACGATAACCTGCAGGCATGTGTGACTAGTACAGCTGTCCATCATGAATCGCATAACATTTACCTTTATTTCCCTCTCATGCAGGTGATAGTGGCTATCCCATGAAGCCGTGGCTCCTCACCCCTGTCCGAAACCCACAGAACAGGCACGAGGAGGACTACAATCGTTCCCATACCCGTACCCGTGTGGTCATCGAGCAGACCTTTGGCCTGTTGAAGGCACGATTTTGCTGCCTCAGCCGGTTGAGTGGGGCACTCCTCTACAGGCATGAGAAGGTGGCCAAGATCATCATGGAATGTGTAATGCTGCACAATATGTGCATCCGCCGGAACGTGCCCCTGTCCCCTGACATTGAACTGCTACCACCTGATGATGATGAAGGGAAAATGTGGCAGGACATCATCACGGTGCCGATGCACACGAGGGACGTGCTGTGCTCCAGTCAGTGATTGCACAATATTTCTGACACACATGGCAGCAGAGGGTGACATGATGGTTGGACAGAGGGCACTGGGTGTGGGGGTACATGTACACTATGCACTGTAAATGAATAAATGACCCATGCGCAATGATGAATGTCCACTCAGGTCTTCTTTTTCACACAACCGGTGTATTGAATGTAACAATAGAAACGTAAGTGACAAAAGCCTCCACCACCCTCGCCCCCCCTCCCCCCACAACTCCCCCCACAACTCCCCCACACACCCTCACCCCCTCCCACTCCCCCCACACACCCTCACCCCCTCTGCCTCCCCCCACAACTAACCCACACATCCTCACCCCCTACCCCTCACCCCACAACTCCCCCATACAAGTCCCATTTTAGTCCCCGAAGCCTACATGAGGCTGCCATAACTATTACTCGGCACTCCCTGACCCAGGGGGCGGCATGTCTTGTCGGCGCTGTGTACGGGCCGACCTGCGGAGCGGGCTCGTTTGTGTGAAACTGCAGGACGACGGTGTGGCCGCATGCTGAGGTAGTGTGGCGGCATGCCCTGCCTCCATGGCATCCACGATGCGCCCTAACACATGCCGGAGGGCCGAGACCACCTCGCAGAGGCGACTGGTGTTGTCTGTGAAAGATCTCACCAGGGAGGCAGTGTTGTCCGTAATGGACCGGCCTAGTGCAGCTAACTCCGTACGCCACTCCTCTCTGGCCTGCCTGTTGTCCTGTACGAACTCAAGTACGAGTGCTGGTACACGGCGCCCCCTTGCTTGTCCCCGCGAGGTTGACAGCCAGTTGCTGTCCTCCTGGGACCTCTTCTGGGGTGTGGCCTGTGCAGGGGTGCCTTCCTGCCCATGGTCAGTGCCTGTGCGGGTGGAAGACAGGGACGGCATGAGTGATGTTTTGATGGGCATCATACATACATTGGACGATTGCTCATCCACACAATTGGCGGTAATAGGCATTTGTGTTTTGAAGGGCACGTCATTTGAAACATGGGTGGTAAACGCAGGCATATGTCGGCGTCAGTCGTGTTGGCCAGGAACAGTGCTGTCTGACTTGCATACTATTTTGCACATGCACGCTGTGTGCCTCGTGGAATTTTCTACTTTGTGTGGTATGTGTCCTGTACGATTTTGCCAGACTCTTCGGACTGACATTGGGGTTGACTCATCAGATTTGGCATAGCAGTGTTAACTTTGGCCACTTACCTCCATCAGCCGATGTTGTGGCGCCACACTCTATCTCGCCCATGCCTTCGATGGATTCAGTCCCAATCATGCCTGCGCATATGTCTTTATGAGCTTTATAGGGGAACTGGGACCTCCTCTTGTTCCCATGGCCTGGCTGATTTTGACGGAGAGGATGTTGCGCACCCTTAGTCGCAGGTCGTCCAATCGCTTACGGCAGTCCTTTACTGTGCGTGGTGTGTTGCCCACAGCACTAACCTTCTGGGCAACAAGTGCCCAGATCTCTTTTTTTCTTAGCACTGCCTCTCTCGTGTTACTGGAGAAGACAGTGGCAGCATGCTCGTGCAGGGTGTCCACAAGCATCTGGAGCTCATCCTCGTTAAATCGTTCCTTTCGAGGGGATTGGGTCCTCTGACGTATTACATATCTATGACGGTAATCACCACAGCTGTGCTGCTTCGGAAAATCTTTGGCGTCTGCGTCCTGCATCGATGACGTCGATACGCGACCCTCGAGGTTCTCCTCCGACAGCCGATGTCACTGGATGTTATAAGTAGGACGCACGACGCCCGTAGCCTCAGTTCCGTTTTTTCCGCGAACTTGTTCGCTCCAGAGATCTCGGCGCGCCTCGACTCTTTGGAGTTTCTGTTCTTTCTCGGTTCTCCGAACCTGTAAGTATTGTGTAGTATATTCTTCGTGAAGATGTCTACCTCGTCTTCCACCCCGCGTCCGGGCTTTAAGAAGTGCGGGAACTGTGGGTCCAAGATGTCTGTGACGGACTCGCACAACGCCTCCTCTGGTGCCTCTGGGAGGCCCATGACACTGATGACACTGTCGACTGCCAGTCGCTCGCGTCCAAAGCCTTGCAGAAGCGCAAGAAGAAGTTGTTGGTAGGTAAGGTGCCCAAGCCGCGGAAGTCGAGGTCTGCGGAGCTTTCGACGGACGATTCGAGGGGCGACTCTCTGCATCGTCGTCGGAGGTCCAGTGGGTCTCGGTCCCGGAGTCGGTCCCGCCACTCCTCTGCCTCTTCAAGGCACTCCCGGAAGCGCCGTCATCGGTCACCTTCCCCGTCCTCATCCAAGGACTCCGCCCATCGGCGGGTCGCTTATCCCACCAAGCATGCGACGCCAGAGGAATGGGCTTCCTTCGGGAAGAAAATGTTAGCGATTCTCGAATCGCAGGGCACTGGTCCGTCCGTGCCTCCGAGTGGGGTCGGTCGTGATCGGTCGAGAGACATCGCTCGCACGCCTTCGGGCTCGGGTGGTCAGCACAATTCGTGGGAGAGGTCCCGCTCAGACAAGGAGAATCGTTCTCGTCATGCCCGGTCCAGGTCCTGGTCCCCGATGCGCTCGAGACCGTGTGCACCTGTGGTATCTTCGAGGAAGACGTTGACGCCGAGGTCGTCGACGGACTCTTTCAAGGCCCCGCCTCCGAAGAAGTTGTTGACGCCATCGGCGCCCAGGCTGTCGAGGGACACGCTCGGGGCTCCGGCCTCGAGGCCTGTGTTGACACCATCGATGCTGTCGGCGCTGCGTTCGGCGTCAACGCCGATTCACTCAACGCCTTTCGAGGCTGTTTCGACGGGGGTACCCCAGAGCTCGGTGGAACCTGCTAGAAAGGCTCTGGCCAAGGTCAAGCATGGCTTTGTTCCACATTCTGTGCCTTCTTGCCGCCATCTTGAGTTTATTTTAGAGGTGGATGAGGGCTCTGATGATGGCATGGTTCCTGATACGGTGCCAGACGAGATTCTCTCGGGCCGTAGCCAATTTGAGGGCCTGTGGCAGTCCCTGCTCGATGCAAGTGGGCTGGACACCTCTCAGGAGGTGGAGTTTCGTAGGCCTGTGCCTGGCACTCATGCCGACTCCTCGTACCGGCGTCTTATGTCTAGGGTCACTGAGTACTTGGGATGGTTTGCTCCCCCAGGGGATTTTCTTCAGGATGACCTTACGGATATCCTTGACCAAGGACCACCAACTGACCGGGTACTGCCGTTCCATATGGCTCTACAGAGGAGGGTGGCGGCGGCTTGGACTGCTCCGGAGAGTCTCCCGGCAGTGGGCAAGTCTTTGCCGCGAAAATACCACCCAGCCAGTAGCGAACCCTGCTACTTGACCAAGCACCCCACTCCGGGGAGTTTGGTGGTGCAGGCGACTACGGCCCCGGCAAAGCAGGCGTCGTATCCTACCATCCCTCCTGATAGGGACGACAAGCGTTTTGACGGCTGGGTGAAGAAAGTGTTTTCTTCAGGAGGTATGGCGCTTCAGGCGGCCAACTCCGTATGTGCCTTGTCACGTTTCACACACACTCTGTGGAACTGTGTTTCCTTAGTGGCTGAACATATTCTCGAAGGGGACAAACGGGATGGTTTCCTTGCCATGGTTCTGGATGGCAAGGATGCCATGTGTGAGGCCGTTCAGTTGGGTTTGGACATGGCAGATTGCGTCAGCCGGTCCATGGTGGTGAGCACCGTGATACGCAGGTTTGCGTGGTTGCAGAAGTCGGGGTTTGTTCTTGATGTGCAGGCCCGGCTCCTCAACATGCCCTTTGACGGGGAACATCTTTTTGGCAGCAAGGCTGACGAGAGCTATGAGAGGTTGCAGACCTCCAAAGCTGCAGCAAAGTCGTTGGGCGCTGCAGTTCGACAACATCCGCCATTTCGTCCTAGGGGACTGCAATGGAGGGGAGGTTCCTTTCGTCATTACTCATCCTTTGGCAAAGCGAGAGGAGCTGCCAGTCAAAGGGGCCTCCGTAGGAGTGCCAGAGGTGGAAAACAAGGTACTCGAGGTGCCAAGGCCGCTCGGGCTGTTGCCTCTTTGCCCTAAGGTAACGCCGCAGCCACTTCAGCTCAGTCATGAGGCCATGTCCCATGGTTCGCCGGTTGGGGGAAGGCTGGCGCAGCATCTTGCAGAGTGGCGCACCATTACTTCAGATGTGTGGGTTCTGGAGATCATAACCCACGGCTACGGTCTTCCTTTCCGGCAGAGGCCTCAAGACAATCCACCGGGGAATCTCTCTTTGAAGAGTCCGGATACGCTCCTTGCGCAGGAAATTCAATCCCTGCTGGAGAAAGGCGCCATAGAACTGGTGCCTGTAGCGGATAGGAACAAGGGATGCTATTCCCCTTATTTTTTTATTTCCAAGAAAGACTGGAGATTGAGACCCATCATGGACTTGCGCGGTTTGAACAAACTCCTCAGGAAGGACAAGTTCAAGATGGTGACTCTCTCTCAAGTCCTCCAGGCCCTTCAACTTCAGGACTGGTTGGTGTCTCTCGACCTCAAGGACGCTTATTTTCATGTGCTGATACATCCAAAGCACAAGAAGTACCTGAGGTTCGCGGTTGGCGACACGCACTTTCCGTTTCGGGTCCTGCCATTCGGATTGACCTCCGCCCCGAGGGTCTTCACCAAGCTCATGGTAGTGGTGGCAGCGCACCTCAGGAAAGGGGGGGGATTCACGTCTACCCCTACCTGGACGATTGGTTGATCAGGGCGCGCTCTGCCGAGCAAGTCCTGGATCATCTGTCAGTCACCTGCCACTCCCTCCACAAGCTGGGCTTCTCCCTCAACTTAAAGAAGTCCCATTTGACACCAACTCGGAGGCTCCAGTACATCGGAGCAGTGCTCGACACGTCCCTGGGGCAGTGTTTTCCTCCCCAGGTGAGGGTTCATCACATTCTGCAGATGGTGCACAAGTTTCAGCTTGCCCAGAGTCTCCCAGCGTTCGAGTTCTTGAGATTGCTCGGCCTCATGGCATCCTGTATTCTTCTGGTGCCAGAGGCCAGGTTGCGTATGAGATCTTTCCAATGGGCACTCAAGCTCCAGTCGTCTCAGTCCTCCGGCAGGATGTCGGACCCTGTTCAGGTGCCGTCCTTGGTCGCCCAGGACCTTCTGTGGTGGGCTGTCGAAGACAATCTGATTAAGGGGGCTCCATTTTGGCTACCCTGCCCGGAGGTGACGATTGTGACGGATGCATCCCTCACAGGACGGGGAGCTCATGCCAACGAGTTGACAGTCAGTGGTCGTTGGTCTCCGTCGGAGTCCAGATTCCATATCAATCTGTTGGAGCTGAGGGCCGTCAGGCTAGCCCTGAAGGCTTTTCTGACGACTCTGCGAAGGAAGAATGTCCTGATCCTGACGGACAACACGGTGGCCATGCACTACCTCAACAAAAAGGGGGTGGGGGCAGGGTCACTTCCTCTGTGCAGGGAGGCGATGCAGCTCTGGGCAATCGAGCAGGAAGTTTCGATCTCAGCAGTTCATCTGTCCGAAGATGAAAACGAGACAGCGGACGCTCTGAGCAGGCAGAGCGCGATCTCTCACGAGCGGGAGTTTGCTCAGGAGATTCTCCTGGAGATCTTCGCCCTTTGGGGGACCCCTCAAGTGGATCTCTTCGCCTCCAGTGACAACCGGAAGTGCGAGAGGTTCTGCTTGCGGGAATTTCCTCCAAAAGGAGCCTTAGGAGACGCGTTCATGGTGGAGTGGTCATTCCCACTGCTGTACGCGTTTCCTCCAGTCCCCGTCATCCCGCAAGTACTGCAGAGGTTACGGCGGTTCGGTTCCCGGATGATCCTCATTGCTCCGGCGTGGGCCCGGAGGACGCGGTACCCGGACCTTCTTGACTTGTCCATCTGCCCTCCATGTCGTCTTCCCTACCGAGAGGATCTGCTCTCATGGGAGGGGGGTCAGGTTCTCCATCCAGAGGTCAGATCCCTCAACCTTCACTCTGGGTTTCTGAAAGGTTGAGGTATAAGGATTGGGACCTCCCTGAAGACGTGCTGGAGGTGTTACTCTCGGCCAGACGGCCAGCAACAAAGTCCCTGTACCGTTGCCGTCGGCCTAAGTTCTGCGACTGGTGCAGGGTTAAGAATGTGGATCCTTTTGCATGTGACATTCCCATGGTTCTGTCTTTTTTGCTTTCTTTGGCCCACAGGGGCTTTCAAGTGGGTACCGTTAAAGGTTACCTGGCGGCGCTGTCCATATTTAAGCGCTCATCTGAAGAGTGTTCCTATTTTAAAGTTCCTTTAATTTCTCAGTTTCTGAAAGGGCTCACTAATGTGTTCCCTCCGTCACCTTTCCAGGTGCCCGTTTGGGATTTGAACATTGTTCTCAAGTTTCTGATGGGTGCTCCGTTTGAGCCTTTGCATTCATGCCCTTTGAGACTGTTAACTCTTCAAACTGTATTTTTGGTTGCGGTCACTTCCGCTCGCAGAGTGAGTGAGTTACAGGCACTTTCAGTTAAGCCACCCTTCACTGTGTTTCATAAGGACAGGGTTGTCCTTAGAGTTCGTCCTTCCTTTCTTCCGAAGGTGGTGTCGGAATTTCATTTAGGCCAGAAGGTTGTTCTTCCGGCGTTTTATCCTCCTCCGCATCCTTGTAAGGAAGAGGAGAGGCTCCATAGGCTTGATCCTAGGAGAGTGTTAAGCTTTTATATTTCACGTATGTCCGGGGTCAGAGTGGACGATCAACTCTTCATTGGTTATGCTGGAAAGCGTTTGTGACAAGCTGTGACGAAACAGACTTTGTCTCGCTGGATTATTCTGGCTATTTCTGAGTGTTACCGCTTGGCGGGTAAGGACCCACCAGTCGGCTTGCGGGCCCATTCTACCAGGGGTATGGCTGCCTCAACTGCCCTACATTGGGGTGTTCCTATTCGTAACATCTGTGATGCAGCCACCTGGGCTTCGGTCCATACTTTTGTACATCACTACTCCCTCGATTCCATCCGTGGGCAGGATGTGGCCTTTGGCAAGGCGGCCCTTTACTCCGCAACTTGATTGGGCATTCTAAATTTCTGTTTTCTAAATTCATTTCCCACCTCCTTGCATTGGTACTGCTTTGGGAGTCTGTCATAGATATGGAATACGTCAGAGGACCCAATCCCCTCGAAGAACATATCGCTCCCTCCCTGCCTTCCCCGCTACAGAATTTCTTATGCGATTGCAGCTTACGTTTCCGCAAGGCTTTGTTTGTCAGACTGGCAGAAGACTGGTGCCACACGTTCTGGGGAAAAAACTACAACTGAGGCTACGGGCGTCGTGCGTCCTACTTATAACATCCAGTGACGTCGGCCGTCGGAGGAGGTCCTCGAGGGCGGCGTATCGACAGCATCGACGCAGGATGCAGACGCTGAAGATTTTCCGAAGCAGTACAGCTGTGGTGATTACTGTCATAGATATGGAATACGTCGTCGGACCATCCTATCGAAAGAACGTTACCAGGTAAGAGAGTAACTTGTTCTTCTCAGGCGGGCAGCTCCCTTCTTCAGGGCTTTGGGCATTGTGGTCTTGGAGGTGGTTGTTTTCTGACAAACAGCAGTGTCCCAGGGGTCCTGTGTGGTGAAGATGGCAATGGATTGTGTTTTTAAAGATGGCCGCCGTGCTCCTTCCCGTTCCTGTGCAATGACGCTACTTCCGGTTCTGCTTATTAGCGGTGACCGTAAATGGCGGTCACCGCTAATTACGGTCACTGCTATTTACGGTCACCGCTATTGACGCATTGGAAGATGTCGGTAGTGTTATCTGCGCTACGCTTGATGCCTGTAAGGGCTTTTTGGGAGCCTTTTGCAGCATGGCGCTAGGTACCTTACTGGCATGGCGTAAAGCTTGTGCCCGCGAAGTCGTACTAGTCCTCTATTAGCGGACTGGTGCCAGCACGGACACGCTATTTATGCGATGCCTGTAAGGGACGTTACTTACCTCCAAACTCAGAATGAGGGCCTTAGTCTTTGTACTTCCTTGTTCCAAACAAAAAGAAAACAAGGAGGCCAGTGCTGGTTCTAAGACCATCAAACAAATATGTAAAATCACAAAAGTTCAGAATGACAGCACCAAAATAGGTCATTCCCCTAATCCAAGAGGGTGATTTTCTCACGACATTAGATATGAAAGATGCATATTTTCATATTTCCGTGCTCCCAGCACATCGAAAGTACTTTCCAACCTGCTCATATTCATTATAAATTCAGGGTACTCCATTTTGGAATTGTCACGACCTCGAGTGTTCACAAAAGTGCTAGTGGTGGACGCAGCACATCACAGCAGGGCAAGCATTCCAATGTACCCTTATCTGGATGACTGGTTAGTAACCGGGCAAGATCCAAAGTATATCACAGAAATACTCAAGGCACAATCAATCTTCTACGTAAACTAGGGTTTTCAATCAACGAAAAGACATCCTGTCTAGTCCACAGCCAGGAAAGGTTTAAGGGGCCATTTTCAACACAAGGACAGCATTTGTTTTCCCCTCCAAAGAGCGGGTTCAAAACCTGGTAGACCAGATCCCTTATTACATCGCCAGTCAGCAAATAAGTCAGAAAGGTCATGCATCTTCATCGTGTCACATGCCAGACTCAATATGCATCCAGCACAATAATAATTAGCGAAACAGTGGTCTCAAGCATACAGGGATTGGGATGATCTGGAAGTTTCACACACATTTTAATTGGCTTTAAGATGGTGGACAAACAAAACATGCTAAAAGGGAAAGCTTTTGCCAGCCCACCAGATCACCTAACCATCACAACAGAAGCATCCCTAATAGGTTGGGGCACCCATTGCCTACACCTCACATATGAAGGGACATGGCCATGTCCACTAAAGAACTAGCACATAACTGTACTGGAACTCCAAGCTGTATACCGGGCACTACACCCTTTCAACAACATCTAGAGGGGAACTAAGTTCTGATTGCAACAGACAGTACAACAGCCATGTTTTACATTAACAAACGGTGTGGAACACACGTCTCAAGGTTGTCCCTACCAGCTCAAACTATTTGATACTGGGGTCTTCAAAGGTAAACACACCTCCATGCTAAACATGTTTCAGGGGAACACAACTGTCTAGTAGACACTTTAAGTAGTACATAAACGCTAGACTACAAGTCAGATTTAAACACAAACATTTTCAACACACATTTTTACCCAGTAAGGGCAACCGTCAATAGACCTTTTTGCAAAAGCAAAAAACACAAAATGCTGAATTGCTCCTCCAGGCGCCCACAGAAGGGATCCTTGGGGAATACACTATAGATATATTGATATGGGATATTTGCTTTTGCTCCCCCCCCACACCCAACACTCCACTTACGCAAGGTGATCCTCAAGATGCATCAGGGACATTTAACAATGATACTCCTTGCTCCAATGTGGCGACACCAAATGTGCTACTACCATCTTTTCAAAATGTCTCAATGTAAAGATGACACCCATTCACAACCTGTCGAGAGTCAAGTGTAGGTCCTAAATCCTCAACCTCATGCAACCAATTTAGCAGCTTCGCTCCTGAAGTCATAGAGTTTGGTCCCCTAAATTTACCCACCAGATGCATGGAAACCTTAAATGAGTCATGTCATGCAAACCTAAACCTAGGCACTGCTACTTAAATCGAATAGGTTTATCGTATGCTGTTAAAACGGCAATCCTATTGACTGCTCACCTTCGCAGATTCTTTATTACCTCCATTTCTTCAACTCCGGTCTAGTATTTAGCCCCTTAAAGATTCTTGTGGCGTCACCGACGGCTTACACAGCTTCTCAAAACAAAGTGCCCTGGTGGAGAATATCAGTTATCAAAACCTTCATGGAAGGAGTTAAACACTTTACATCCACCAGTAACTAGCCTGCCACCAGGTTGGGATCTGAATAATGTGCTAAGCAAACTCATGGGTTCACCATTTGAGCCAATGCATAAATAATCCTTAAATAACCTCACTTATAAGGTAGCTTTCCTTGTAGCCATCACATCCTTTCACAGAATTTGTGACCTTCAAGCTTATCAGTGGCTGAGCCTGTTGTAACGGTGCATAAGAACAAGGTTGTTTTAAGAACACACCCACATTTTTCACTAAAATACAGATCTAAATTTCATGTGAACCAATCAGTTGAAATACCTGATTTCTTTCAAAACTCTCAGGACTGAGGCAATCAAGTTCCTCATACACTGGATGTACACAGGGCAGTCATGTACTACCTTAACAAAACAAAGCTACTGAGAAAGCTGGATCTGTTCTTTGTATCACTGGCATCTTGAAGAGAGGGGGACCTTGTCTCAAAGGCTACTATCACCAGGTGGATCATAAGGTGTATCTAGCAGTATTCTAGCCTTTCACGCGAAACACTTCCTTTTACACCCAGGCCACCTTCTATACTTACAGGAGCTATTTTGGCTTTCATGGCTAATGAGCCACTGGAAGCTATTTATAATGCAGCAACAAAGGGTTCAGTTAACACTTTCACACAACACTATCATGTTGACACACAAGCAAGACATTATTCACAGGTGGGACAGGTAGTATTCAGGTACTGTTCCTTAAATTCAACCGCCATCTTCTTCAGGTGCTGCTTGCTAGTCTATGCAAAGCATGTGATTCTAAGCAGATCCACAAGCCTCAGAAGACGAGCATTACCTTCCAGTAATCGGCTTTCTGTTGCTTGTATTTGCTTAGATTCACATGCGCTCCTACCCATCCTCGCTGCAACACGAGTTGAAGGTACCACAAACAGCAGGTTAAAACATACTGATTCAAGATTACCCTTCTAAATCTCAGTAAGGATATTTGTTTAAGGAGGAATTGGCTTTGCACATATTTGGCACATACACAGTCCACTGTAGACTTCATGCATCCTTGGGAAAGAAAAATAACAATCTGAGGAACTCAACGCGTGAAGGATCATAGGTGCTCTAAACTTAACAGTAGGGATAATATTATGGGAACACCCCATCGACACCCTGTTTTTGACCTCGAAAAGAAAGAATATAATATGGTGCACCAACCACTAGATGTTGGCCTATGTACATTATATGAATCTAAGAAAATACAAGCAACAGAAAGAGGATTACTGGAAGGTAATGTTTTCATATATTTGAAACACAAGGGCAGAAAAGTAGCAAAGTGACAGGACTTATCCTAAATGTGCACACTCCTCCATACATTCCTCACACACATGAGGAAACAGCAACGTAATGACAGTAAAAGTTATTTGTATACTGGACAGTTGGCCCACAGACCGCCTTCATAGGACTCATTCAGTGCTGCCTTTACTTTGTCAACAAAACATTGCAGTAAAAGGAGCAGAAAATACATTTTCTAGCGTAGTCTTGCTTCACGGCCCTTCCTGTATTCACGTAAAATCATAGTGGCATCATGATTGTGAAATTTTATTAATGCCAGGCTGTACATGTTAGGTTTAAAAATACTGCAAATTGCTAATATTTTTGATGTTCACAGACCATGATTGTCTTAACATTTGTGTGTAGTGTAAAAATAAAATGAACTTTTTTCTTAATGGTCTACATAGTGTTTCAAATGTCATATGTCATAATGACGCAGACCTAAACATGCATGGAATGCATGCTGTGAAAACGTAATGGAAGGTTCAAGCGGGTGTGTACTCTGCATAGGTGTCAATGGGTTTTATACCATAATGTGCCTGGTAGTGTTCAAAACAGTGAAAATAGTAGAGTGACCAATTGCTGAGTTTAAAAGCGTGATATCCACGGATGCTCTGCATAGAATAAAAATCAAATGCATTGAGTCATCAATGTCTGTATTTCAAATCAATATATAGAATGGCTCCAGCATGCTGGAATAATTTGTAAATATTCCAATGCGATTGCATTGAAAATCGGATAGACTATATGGTATAGTGTTTGACTAAGTGGCCCGACTTGAAAGGGAATGCTGAAACCAAGTAAATTAGCATTTGCATAAATGAGGGGAGGAAAGTCAGCTCTCCATTTTAAAAACATGGTTAAATTAAACATTTGTTTGAGTATTACCTTTACAGTAATAAAGTGTCATGTGGCACAATAATGGTCACTTTTCTATTTAAAGGAAGGTTTCTACACATTTCTGTCATAACATAACATTTCCCCAGATACTGGTATCATTAAAGGTGCTTCCATTGAACACCCATAATGTGAAACCCGCTGGACAGATTTTCACCCAATACAAAACAATTTGGGCACAGAGTGTTTCAGATATTCTTTATTTGCGCTTGGTGTAAATCCCTCCAATAGTTCATTAAAATTTGACAGAGAATGGGTGTCCGGTCCAAAAACTGTGCATTGCAGCAGTATTGCGGTTTTTCACAAATGAAAAACTCAATTTTCTTTTTGTCTCAATGCGAGCAATTACTGTAGGAATCTGTGGGAAGCCAAAAAATAAAAGTTCTCAAAACAAGATTTGACATGACTGCTTGCGGCCTAATGATGTTCATATGTTCTCTGAACCCACTGCTGGTACCCCCCTTGATTGTGTGCTGCCCAATGACACCTTTGTGCCCCCTAATCTTACCGCTGACTCCCCCCTGAGCACCCCACCTAGCTCCTTTGATCCTCCTTCAGCTACCAGCCTCCCACTCCCCCTGCCTCCCCCCAGCCGCACGCTCTTGTGCGCCCTGCTCAATGCCCGCTCTGTACCAGCCCACGCCCTCGACATCAATGACATGCTCATAAAAGACGAACTAGACCTCCTCATCCTCACTGAAACCTGGCTCAATGAAAGTTCGGGCCCTGCCCTATCACTGGCCATCCCACCTGGTTACTCCATCTACAGGAAAGACCGCACCTCTCAGAGAGGTGGAGGCGTTGCCCTCATCGCCAAAGACACCCTCTCCATCAGAGAAGTAGAAGGCATCCTTGACAGCAATAGCGACTACCTCCCTCTAAAAATTAACGTTTCAGCCAACTGCACCATATCCATGCACATTGTCTACAGACCCCCAGGACCGTGCACCGACTTCCACGACACACTCATCCCTGCACTCTCTCATAACATCAAAAAGACCTCACAGGTCCTACTCCTCGGTGACCTTAACTTAGGGTTGAACGACCCCAAGGACTCCCCTGCAAGACACCTCAAGAAGGCACTCTCCAACCTAGGCTTCACGCACTCCATCTCCCAGCCTACACACATCAAAGGACGCACCCTTGACTGGGTCAGCCATCACAACTGCACCCTTCTCATCAAGGACAACAACCCTATTCCTTGGTCCGACCACCACTACATCCAATTCAACCTCGGAACTAACAAAGCTGCCTTCTCCCCGCCACCACCCTGCCCCGACACCTACTCCAGAAGTTCACGCCTTCTCACAGCCGAAAACCTGGCACCCTACCTCCTTAACCCAGCCCTTCAAACCCCCTCTTCGAACAACCCCGATACCTTAGCTAACACCTTTAAGGATATCATCACATCAGCTGTGGATGCCATTGCCCCCCTAACTCTCAAAAAAGCCAAACATGCCAACTCCTGGTTCTCCAAAGAACTCCTTGATCAACGTGCACAGAAGAGGGTTGCTCTCTCCACATGGAAAGCAAACCCGTCTGAAGCCACTAAACAAAAATTCAAAGCCATTTCCAAACTATATAAGACCAACATCACTCGAGCAAAGGCTGCCTCCTTTAACACCAGGATTGCTGACGCTAAGTCAGGCTCCAAGGAACTTTTCACCATCTTCAGGGAACTCGAAAAACCATCTGCCCCCCCCCCATCTCTATCATCAAAGATGACAAATGGTGTAACAACATTCAATCTGCCATGCTTGAGAAGCTCAACACTCTCCAAAGTAAAATTCGTGGCCACCAAAAAGCCCTCTCCGAGATTATAGTGAACATGCATGCTAAACCACCCACCAAGACCACGTCCGCCCCGCTGTTCGAATTTAAAAATATCACAGAGCAAGAGGTCATCACCCTGCTCAACTCCATTAAACCCTCCAACTGTAAAGGGGATGCATGCCCCGCCAGCCTCATCAAGGATTCCGCACCCAGCCTAGCCCCCTTCCTCACAGCCTTTATCAACTCATCCTTCCAATCAGGCCATGTTCCACCAGGACTTAAGGAAGCTTGGGTTCGCCCGCTTCTCAAGAAACCTTCTCTTGACCCAACCATCCCGGGGAACTACAGGCCCATTACGACTGTACCGTTCCTTCTCAAAATCTTGGACAAAGCAGCTTACCTGCAAGTCCAGAAGTTCCTAGAGGACAACCGCCTCCTCGGTCTACGACAATCTGGCTTCCGCCCTCGCCATGGCACTGAAACGGCCCTCCTAGACCTGAAAAACCAAATGGACGATCTCAGAGACGCAGGCAAACCGGCCCTTCTACTGCTCCTTGACCTCTCTGCTGCGTTCAATCTGGTCGACCACAATACCCTGTGTCACCACCTAGCCACACAAGCCAACTTCTCCCCTAAAGCCTGCCAATGGATCACCTCCTTTCTCAAAGAAAGGGCCATGAAAGTCTTTTCTGAAGTTGCTGCTGCCACCCCCAGCCTCCTCACCTGCGGTGTCCCCCAGGGCTCCTGTATCGCTCCTACTCTCTACAACCTCTTCACGAGGCCACTGTTCAGCATCTTGGACTCCCTGGGTATCTCATACACCAATTATGCTGACGATACGCAGGTACTCATCCCACTCACAGGCGACTACCTAGCGGACTCTAACACCCTCTCCTCTATCTACTCTACCATCCAATCCTGGATGGCGGAGAATTGGCTTTGCCTCAATGGTGAAAAAACCGAACCCCTCCTTATTGGCTCACCTTTCACCATCGGCAATCTCGGAGAACAGTACACCTCTTTCACCATTGATAATATTCCAATTAAAGTCTCTAACCATGGTAAGACACTCGGAGTCTACCTTGACTCCGACCTGTCGATGGACAGACAGGTCAATGCCATCGCCGCCTCCTCAGCCTACTACACCAAAGTCATCAACGCAACCAGGCCTTTCCTGGCCCGTCAAAGCAGCCTCACGATTGCCAGGGCCATCATCGGATCAAGACTTGACTACTGTAACGCCCTGCTCGTCGGGACTTCCAACAAAAACATCGCCAAACTTCAGCTAGCCCAAAACAATGCTCTAAGGGCAGCCACCGGCACCGCAAGGAGAGACCACATCTCCGAAATCAGAAGGCAAGTGCACTGGCTCCCTGTTAAAGAAAGAATTGTCTTTAAAACTCTTGCCATCACCCACAAATGCATTCACGAGCTTGCCCCCCCCTACCTGACGAACAGAATCACCAGACACTCCGCCACAAGACCGCTTAGATCTTTCTACGCCAACACCATTGTCAGGCCTACCTCGCGGAAAGTGCGTGCTGGTGGCTCCAGTTTCCCCACCCTAGCAGCCACGCACTGGAATGCCCTGCCACCTCACCTCAGACTCATCGAGTCACACCTAGCCTTTCGCAAGGCTATCAAAACCAGACTCTTTGTATGACTTCAACCTGTTTCTGCCTATATGCCTGCTAACCTGTAACTAAGAGCCTCCTGCATCCGAATGTAATCTTAAATCTGTGTATCCTCTGTAACAGCGCCTCGATGCCTCATGGGCTGCAAGTGCGCTTAACAAATGCAAATAAATAAATAAATAAAGATTTTGAGAGGGGAAAGGAATGGGACCACATTAGGGTGTAGAGGTAAGCAGGGTGAAAGGATCACACTTGTAGTTGGAGAGTTTGAGGTGGGCTGGATAGACCAATTTGTGGCAGAAACATTTCGTCTCGCCGCAGGAATCCTGTGTGAATCTACTGGAAATATCACAAGACTGGCTGAGAAAAAACATCTGGGACGAGAACCTGTGAGTCGAAGGGGTTTATAGGAGGGGGCCAGGGAGAATTTACACAGAGTAGGGGGAGGAGGGCGGGGATGTAGAAAGTAGGAAAGGTGCCAATGGAGAGTGGCAATGGATATGGAGGAAGACATTTACATTGTCAGACTTGATTTCCATTATTGCTGTAATCGGCGAATTCCGTATTACTGTAGGAATGATTACCGGCTGCATCCAGGTGACTGCAATATGTTACTGTAGGAATTTACATGGGGTAACTACTGCAGAAATTAGAGGAGCAGGGAGCAAAGGGGGCATGGGCAAATAATCAGTGGCCCATGCCCTTTTATTAGGGTTGGTGTGATAGGTGCATGGCCAATGGGTTATGATCATTTGATAGTGAGGGGGGATATAGCCTTTGGCTGTAGCCCCAGGCCACTGTCCATGACTACGAACTTTTAGCCTGAATGGTGCGATAGAGACAGGCATACATGCACACACACCAAGCTGGAAAATGCACTGAAACATTTTCTGCGAAACTGCGCACTGTGCACAAAAGTCATCAATACACAGTGAAGCTACACAGTGAAAAATTAATGAGTTAAAAGCATGATATCCACAGATGCATTACATAGAAGAAGAAGCTCATGCATACAATCAACCTTGTCCACCTAGTTCAATTCAATTTGCACAATGGGTAGGAAGGAAAAAATTAAATGAGAAATCTACTGCAAAATGAAAACTATTCCACAACGAAGACTAGATAACATGCAGATACTCGGTATGACCACCATACATGTGTAACAGGGTCAGAGGGGCAGAATGAAATTAATTATATGCTGTGGAATTAAAAATGTTCCTCCGAAACGCACTAAATAATCTCCCACACCAACCACTCAGTAGGGTTTAGAGGACAAAATGAATTTAAATATATTCTGTCATGAAATATATTCCACAAAACGCACAGAAACAGCACCCCAATAAACACACTATTCACAGTACACATCCGCACAACAAAGTATTCGGATATGGAGGATACAGTGGAAAAATGTCAAAAACATCTGCTTAAACTGCATACTATACCAGCATGTAAACTTGAAAAAAATATAGCCAAACAACAAATGCCATCACAAGTCCTACACCTCACAGTGACATAGAGACACAGTCGCTGGGACCGCACACATTATAAAATATACCACGCAACATGAGGTTTTAGGACCTCATTGTTATGCAAATGGCTCATGCCCTCCTGTGTTAAATGTGACTCCTGCAAGAACAACACTACGTGGTGGGACAAAGAGGCTGTCACTTTGCATTGCTTAATTTTGTTATTTGGGCCTTTTACATTCCATGATACAATTGCGATTTCCACTTAACGTGCAATTTATTCCACATGCTCCAGTGTTGACACCTCATTCTGTTCTTCATGCAACAGGGCAACCCGTCATGTCCCTTCCACCTTGGATGGATCATCACTGTTGTTGTCCATGTAAGGTTTCCCCTCCCATATAATTGCTCCCATCTCACTCCTCTCCCACATCGAGCACCACAACTTCGCAATGATATCGCCCCCCCCCCAACACTTTAACCCCACTCGGCTTTGCTCGCCGCTTAAACTATTAACTTCACCACGTATAGTTGAAGATTGGACTTTCTGTCCAAAGCTCTGTTGCATACCTTCTGGGTGTGTCTGTCCATATCATTGTGTTTGCTATGTTTAATTGTCTTCTGCTACCCCCCATCAGTTTCCTCTATCCCTTCACCCTATGTACACTTCGCTCTGCAGTTTCACAGTATTCCTGCAACTTATATCCTTAATTTCCAACCATATCTTTCATTAAAGAGTCCTTTCTGCAATTTCTGTATCAATTTCTTTCCTACATTACCCATCTTCCATCCCGTCAACCTCTCTGCCCTCTATCTTCTATTGGTTCGCTCGTCAGTGCCAATCACAATCTCAGGACGGTACCCGTTGTGACGAATCTTCGGATGTTGTCCCTTCTCCCCCAGGGGGGAGACCTCTTCTGTGAGACCAGGGCGGTGCGTCCACAGTACAATAGTTCCCAGGGGGTGAATCCCATGGGAGAGGAAGCCCCTTTTGCGACTAGGAGCGACTATCCCCAGAGAATTGTGGTATACCATGTGTGGGCCACCCTCTCCTTATCTGACAGAATCAGACCCCTCAAATCTATTGCCAAATAATACCAACATGTTTTATTGTGACAACACTCCAGCTAACACAATATACAGGAGGAAGCCCCAGGAAAATCAGTCTCCTACCCTGTACCAGGTACTGGGTAGAAGAAGATAGAGTGGGAAGATCACTCTGTTAAACTATGGTGAACGGACTAGCCCTCTCCTGTATCTCATTATCAAATAATAATAAACATTGAAGAAACGAGATACAAAATAGACAAGGGAAACAGAGTCAAGGGAGAGATCCTCCAGGGAAGATATGGCGTTCTGCCTTCAGGAACTCGCACCTAGCTGAAGTCAATAGCGTTCAATTATTTGTATCTATTAACCTGAGTTCAGGGACGCCTGCATTAGCGTGGAGGAATGATATAAAGCAAGAGAGAGAGTTTCATGGCCCTAGGGCCCACAAAGAGTTCAATGAAAACCATTGAATCACTTCAGATTCATGTGCCAACTGTGACACACTGTAAAGTCTGGTTCCCTCATCGCTATTCTGTAGTTTAAAATCTTTGCTAAAATAGGGTCTTGGAATAGGGCGAGGAGGGGAGTGGGCGTGTAACCAGCAATCTAAGGTTGCTTTCCACAGCGAACATCTTAGCTAAAGGAAAAGCCTCATTAATAGGCTTCTCTCCATATTGTTCCCAAGGTCTCCCAAGAGTGCTCTTCGGCACCCAAATTATCTGCTCGTTACTTTGCCTCATGCACAACTCTTGATACTCTGTCCACACTGTTGCATTTTTTAGCATCCTCTCCACATTCCTAAATTGTTCCGCCAACACAGTTATTCTGTCATCAGTTCACGATCTTGTTTTCTGCTACTGATGCTTTTCCCTCCAACTTCACAGCAATATTGTCAACTTTAAGGGTGATACCATCTCACAGGTCTGCATTTCAGCAAGCAGTGCCACCAGGTCTGAAAATGACTTCCTCCCTCTCCCGCCGCTGCTGTCACCAGTCCTTTCGTCCACCAGCACTCCTGTCTACACTCTCTCCCCCACGTATTCCTCCATCTGTTTTAGTTTTTTCACAGGTTTGCCCATCACGGCTATTAATTGAGCAATTTCACAGGATTTTGGGGGATAATCTGCTGCCATCGGTACTTTCCTCACTAGAGTGAGAGCTCACTGCCTGCACACTGTGAAGGCATCATGAAGTATTTGTATTTATTGTGTTTTATATAGCACCTTTGTCCAAAGCGATTTACATAGTACAGTCAACAATATAATTAATCTGAATGCAAATCAGCGTTCATAAACAGTAACATTCAAGCTGTGTTCAAAATAGTAACAATCAATTAGCATTCCTGTGAGTAATCAGTCAATCAGTGTTCATAAATAGTAACAATCAATTAGCGTTTCAGAAGAGTAAATTAATCGGTGTTCATAAGCAGATTAAATCAATTAGCGGACTGTAGCAGGTGGGTTTTTAGAGAGGAACGGAACAGAGGATAGGAAGTAATGGAGCGAAGAGACAGGGGAAGCCTGTTCCAGTGAAGAGGGGCTAGGAGCTGGAACGAGCGAAAACGGGATTGGGCACAAGGGGGACGTGGGACATTGAGTCTAAAAAGATTTGTAGAGCGGAGAGAGCGAGATTGAGAGCAAAAAGAAAGGAGAGATGCAAGGTAGTCGGGAGCAAGGCCATAGAGACATTTGAACACAAGATAGAGGAAGTTGTATTTAAGTTGAGAATAGACGGGCATACCAGCCGACAGAGGCCAGGGAAGGAGAAATTGGGTCATGGTAGGAGAGAAGACCGAGTGAGCGAATTGAAGAATGATAGATTTAAGAGGAGCAAGGCATGAGTGGGAAAGACCAAAGAACAGAACAATCGAATAGTTGATTGAAGACTAGTGAGGAGATGAGTTTTGCAGTGTGGAAAGTGAGAAAAGGACAGACTTTGCAAATGTTGTAGAGATGAAATAGACAGGCATGGGATGTAAGTGAGATGTGATGGTCAATGGAGAGATTATAATCAAAGTAAATGCCAAGATTGCGGGCGGAGGGAGAGATTGAGAGACAGGAGAGGGGCAATTGTGAGATGAAAGTGTTTGCAGTGAAAGAATAGGACCTCTGTTTTTTCGGCATTGAGTGAGGAAGTGAGAGGTCATCCAAGACTTGATGGCGGTGAGGCAAGATGAGAGAGTCTGATGAATGTCCAAAGAGAAGGACGAGAAGGATAGAAAGAGCTGGGTGTCGTCTGCGTAGAAGTGGCATGACACTCCAAACGATGAGACAATGGGGTAAGAAAGGAAGTATATAAGGATAATAGAAAGGGGCCAAGGACTGAACCTTGAGGAACGCCATGGACCAGAGGAATGTGAGGAGAAGTGTTGCCGCCCGCCCAAGAGACAGCAAAGGTACGGTCAGATAGTTAAGATGAAAACCATGATAGAACAGACCCACGTAGGAGAGAGAGTCCATGAGCAAAGAATGATCTACAGTGTCAAAGGCAGCAGACAGATCAAGTAAAATAAGAATAGATGAGTGTTTGGAGTAGCGAGCAGTGAGAAGAGAATTAAGTATGTAGGTAAGGGCTGTTTCTGTTGAATAGTGGGGGCGGAAACCAGACTGAATGGGAGGAAGGAGGGATAGGCTAGATACAAATGATGAGATTTGTGAATAAACAAGGCGCTCAAGGAGTTGGATAGGAAAGGTAAGAGGGATATAGGACGGAAATTAGAAGCAAGAGAGGGGTTAAGTGTAGGTTTCTTTAGGATAGGTATGATAATTGCATGTTTAAAGGTAGAAGGAAAGGTAGAGGTGGTGAGACAAATGTTAAAGAAGGAGGTGAGAAAGGTTACCAGAGGTGGGAAGACTTTGGGGATAAGTGAAGAGGGGATGGGGTCAGTGGGGGCTGCTGTAGGGTGAGCTTTTGCCAGGAGGAGAGCCATCTCAGAGTCTGTTACGGGAGGAAAGGTAGAGACTGTGCTGGAAGGAGTAGGGAAGGATAAGGGGGAGGAGTTATAGGAGGGTGAAGATAGTGTGTCCTGGCGTAGGGAGTGCACTTTGGAAGAGAAGAAATTGGCACAGTCAGATGCTGATAGGGATGAGTTGATGGACGGGTCAGGTTTAGGAGGAGAGAGAAGTCGGGTTAGGAAGAGACGTCTAGGATGAGTGGATTGACTGTGAAGAAGGTCATAGAAGTAGGTACGTTTGGCAGACTTAATACAGTTGCTGTATAGGACGTGATACGAGAAATAGGTTGCATGCTTAGTAGGAGAACGGTGTTTGTGCCAGCGCCTTTCAAGGCGGCAAAGGAGGCGGCGCATAGAGAGATGAGGAAAGAGCCACGGTTGGGCAGATTTGCGAGTGGGCCGAAAGAAGGTAAAGTTGATAAAGGCTAGATGTGATACATGAAGAGAGAGTGGGCGCAGCTTCATCTGCAGAGAGAGAAGAAAAGTGTGTGAGAGATGGTAGAGAGTGTATGTAGGTATCATGGAAGAGCGAGGAGTTAAAATTGCGTAGATCACGCCTGTAGCAAGTCTTAGTGGAAGAGAGGGAGGAGGTGCTAGAGGGAGTAGGCGGGAGCAAGGAAGCTGAGATTAGGTGAGATTAGGGTGTGATCTGAAAGGTAGACAACAGATTCAAGATTCAAAATAAAGTAATTTATTGACTCACATGTCAGGATGGTAGAAGGTCTACCTTGCCCTATGCTAAGGTGGGATTTCCCTACCTGAACGAAACTAAGGGATGCCTGTGTCAAAGGGTTCAACTTAAAAGTCTGTCTGTGTCCGCAACCTATGCTTGCCCTCAAAACTAAAACTAAACAATGTTTAGGGATGTCAATAATCAAATAAATGGTGATCAACAAAAAGTTCTGAGCTGCTTCCAGCTTGCTGCTTCTTCTTCAGCTCCCCTTCCCCAAGTTCAAGAAAGTTCCACGAAAGTCTTAGAACTACATCTCTCCCACTCAAGGTAACACAGTTCCACACAATCCCCGGAGTTCCCTTCCCCAAGTTCCAAATAGCACAGTGTTTAGATTTTATAGTGTTTTAGCATTTCAACATGCACCTTTTTTGATGGATGCTTCATTATATAGTGTTCCAAATTGCAAACATTCAGGATCCACAAATGAATGAAAAATAAATACTCTATAAAATACTGGCACACCACACAATTGCATGCTTATTTGTATTGGGCCAAATCCAGTAAGGAAAACCTCATGGTTTCTGTGAATTTGGATTGCATCTTCAATTGAACCCCATTTTCCAAACCAACTTACCGGACTGATCATGTAGACGTATCCTTAAATATCTCACAAAATAACTTCCCCACTCAGTGATACTTTCCGTGCCTAGATTGCCTTTTGAATGGTATGCATGCAACGTTATTAAATGAATGTAGTACATGAGCTGTAATGTTATCTCTAGATTGCATTACCTTGGAAACCCAGCTCTAGTCAAAGTAAATGCATGACTGACCTTTCTGAATGACAATGGACATTTTGGATTCCCTTATGTGGCGGGTCAGAAGGAGGACAAGGACTTTGGTACTTTCTTTATTAAACATCAAAGATAGAAACTCCTAACATTCCCTATGCTATGGGTTTCCCTATCTAACATAAACCAAGTAGAGTGCTAGTCAGTCGTCAGTGAGTCGAAAATGAAGATCGGTCCTCTGCCTAAAACTAGCCTGACCTGTCCCTATCAAAACTAAGGCACAGGAGAATGACACCCTTCTCCTGTGAGCGGTTCCCCAGCAAGTTCCGTTTAGTAACTTATTTGTAGGTTGTTCTTGGCAACTACTTTGATCAGTTCATATAGTTCATATATCAGGCTCTTTACTTTCTTTATCTTATCATTCCCCTTCAGATATTTTTCTTCTCTCTTTCCTTCTTTATCAAGCTTGACATTTTTTCTCTACTCCATTCTTTACTTTGGTTGGGCCCGTTAGAAATATTACCAAAATGTTTCTCCCTCTTCTCCTCCTCTTGATAGTTACTGGGGTGAGTATCAGGCTTCCAGTAACAACTCTTACTTATATCCACCTATGGATTTTTACTGGAATGAATTTGAAGGCTCCAGTAGTAATTCTCTCTTTTCTCTACTTCTTGGGTTTTACTGGGACGAGTATGGATGTTCCACTAATGATTCTCTAGTTTCTCCAGCTCTCGAGTTTTACTGGGACGAGTATCAATTTTCCACTAATATTTCTAGTCTTTATTATTTCATCTTTATTAGGACATGTATCATTATCCCCATAATGATTCTTAACTCTGTCTGTGAAACCGTCTTTACGGCGAGTTTTATTATGCCTTCTGTTTTCAGGGTTGCTTTAATGTTGTCCCCTTTAACACACATCAAATGCATTCATTTTAGCAAAGGGGTCAGTGCTTAATGGACTCCACCAGTAGAGCAACACATGTTATGTTGTGTGATGTTTGTTTAGTGCCTCACTTCCATTGTTATGCCTGGAAGCAATGTAGATTCTGGCAGTTAAGCAGACCATAATCTGAACATACATGAAAACAGTGCATTGCATTGTACATGCATTGCATTGAATGCATATATACATTTGTGATTACAGGCAAAAACGTCTAATGGTGTAACATTATATTAGCAGTTATGTGTTTGGTGTGGGATTATGTGTAGTTTGCTGTAAGTGAATGTGCGGTAGCTGGACCGAATTTGGTGTGGCACTCTGCCATATAATATGGCACACTGCACTAAAGATGAAGCGAGCAGGGTGCATAAATCCTTAGAGAATTGTTTACTGTTGAGGGCTCTCCATATGTAAATTACATTCATACTACATGCATATTGCATGTCCATTTGGTGAACATTCCATGCCAAATGGTATATTTCATTGCATGCATGTTTGTTGGGATCAGTTGCACGAAAACCATCCATTAAACTCAGGAGGCATGGCACATTTAGCAAACTTTATATTCCAAATGGCAAATGAAAACCATCTGGAAATGTTTTGAACTGAGCCGCTGCATTGCATGCATTGCATGCTCTTTCAGCAGGCAATGGAATAGTCAATGCAGGGTCAGAGTGCAAGATTTTAATCCACACAGGAACAAAAAAATGCCAGAATGCATTTCAGAATAATATTTCACAAGTTTCTGTCTCCAATGCTTTGACATGTAATATATGCCAAATGTACATTGTATGTAGTCAGCCTATTATATGCACTAGGGGCTTATGCTGTATATTTAGAGCATTACGTTATTATTACATGGGGGGTATTTCGTCATTTACAAGCAAATGGAGTGGTAAGCTAGGTGTGTATTCGTTTTAATGTATTAACTTATAGTCCTGATGTGGTGAAGACTACAGATAATGCTAGTAAAGCAGTACAGTCGGTTAAACTCCTGGTGCTCAGACACATGGCTTGTCTACAAGTCACAGGTTCTAATCCCAGTGGGTTTCCTCAGCCTTTTATCCTTCCATAGTTCTGGAAAGAGCAATGTTTAGCATAACAAGCTTGTTCATCTTTTAAGCAACAGGCAGGTGTTATGGAGTTTTTTCAGTCACTACCTGAGGTAGGATTTGGAAAAGCCAACCTCTGGCTAGCAAGGCTTTCACCCCACACCCCCTGTTTAGATACACTACTCACTTAAGTAGTATAGGCCAAGCAGTAAGGCTGACTATAAAGACTTCCGCTCTCTATATGGTAGAGGGGAGGCACAGAGACCCCAGCCAAGATTCTCTATTATGGTAACGTAGTCGAGCAATCAAGGCCTAGCTTCTCGGGAGGTGATGCGAGCTGGTTCTTAAGTACAGTGTAGTCCCCAAGTACCCATAAAGGAATGTCCACACACTGTATCGGTTAAAACACAGTCTTTATATAATTAATATTCAAAGTCATACACACGATCACGATAACTCACTTTGTGCTCCGAAAATCAACAATGGTAAATATGTACAGTTCTAAAGTGGTACCACTAACGTTACTCGATCTTATTAATGTGTATACGGTCATGATGACACACAGATCAAAATAAAGAGGAAACCGGCACTAGAGAGAGGAAGGAAAGCAAGATGGTTGAGCAATAGGCAGAATACTGGTAACTACCGTTAAACACAGCTCTGTGGAGTTCCCCCCCACCTGGGCAACCTGTAGAAGAAAGATACAAGCCCAGTCCATATATTGTTCACCCTTAGACTTCCCAATAGTTCTGCAACCCCAAAGTACCTTGGCGTTGTAGCGTTCCGCATCGGGGAAATCGACAACCCTTCTTGAGTGTCCTCCCTTTCAGGCAGGAGTCATGGGTCATTGAACGTCCGACGGAGAACGGGTCGTAGGTTGACCTACGACGGTGAAGTGGCCGCGTCGTTCCTAGTGGTGCTCATTGACGGGAAATCGTAAACGTCCTGCCAGGAAGAGGCGTGCCGGGCACCTCGGTGTCGATAGTTCTGGACCGCAAAGAGTTGAAGAACTGTGGCCCAGCAAGGGCGTTAAGTCATTGGCGTCTCGGTGGTCTTTGGGTGGCGGGAAACCCACCGGTGGATGCTCCTCGACGCGTCGACGGTCAGGCCTTCTCCAGCAGGATACAGAGGCGACGATGTGGACGAGAGCGTCCTTGGATCAATGAAGTTCTTAGGCAACAGGAACACGGCGGCTCAGTTCGGCGACGGCGGTCGGCGACAGTGGCGGACAACAGTCCCGGCGCTTCTCCTTGGAGTTCCGCAGCAATCCCCGTATCGGGTCGGCAGCCTGTCGAAGGTCTGTCTACCAGGGAGCTTAGGCAAAGATCAGCTGTGCACGATGGTCCCTCGTAGCTCAGGAAGAGGGTGCCTTACCAGGTCCTCTCTGGGTCAGTTCTTGATGCACAGCAGCTTTCAGATTGCGAAGGAGAGCAACAGCAATTCTTCTCGTCCAGCAGGGCTCAAGGTTAAGCTTCACTCCAGTTACTCGTCGTAGTGGACTTCAACTTCTGAACACGATTCCTAGCAGTGAGAGGTCCCCAGATATACTGTTGGTCTCCCATTCATTCCACTGGGTCACACTTAAGCATCCAATCACAACTACAGGCATTCATGCAGGCAGGCAGCCAATCAGGCACACGAGGTATTCAGGCCATTCACTTCTCTCCAGACACTCACAACAAGTTATGTGTATTGGGACAAGTACCGAGCCATTCAACACTCCAAGCTGCATTCATACCGGTTTCGGGCAGGGCTGTCTCAACCATTGTGTCAAACACCAGATACTAGACAGCCACAACATAGAATGTATATTTGTCACACACTCCATTCACCCAGGTCCCACCCACAGGCGTACCCACAACATACGGTCGTTGAGAAGGCTCCAGCCAGTCTGGTCGGCACTTCCCCCACAGTACCATATACGGAACTTCCACCCAACAGCCAGTCAGGGGGAAGGGACAGAGGCAGGGCTTCCCGGGACTTCGGGAAGATCAGGGTAACAGGTGATGGAAGGCAAGAGGCCATGGGGGCCATTTTGTCTCCATCCGGAATCTACCGATTCCAATGACAGGGATTGGGCATCCCAAAAGGGAGGACGCTCAGGGCACTGGTCCTTTCAGCACGGAGCTGCCACCAGCCCGTACCCTGCTCTGTGGGTCACACACAGGTGCCCAAAAACATACACTAGGGGCACAGGGATGTACCCCTACCCATGGGTGCCATAAGGGTATCCCATGGGTCTGTTCACCAAACCAAAAGAGAGAGAGCTGCACCACCAGGAGTCCCACATGAATTCCTGCGCGGAAAACACGACAGAACCCACGATAAAAAGCAGTAAAGGACAAGGATACGGAGGCCCTGTCCCTCCGATGCATTTCCAGCATCACAGTCGCCCCCCCCCCCCAGACTGAGGTGGAGGGTGCCTAATCTCCCACAGGATAGGCACCCTCATCCAGACGGTCAGCATATCTTCTGGAAAGGCCATCTGCATTGTCGTGACTCTTCCTGGTCTGTGCTCATTGGTAAAGTCTAGTCCTTGCAGACTAATGGACCACCTGAGCAGTTTCGGGCTTTCACCCTTCACCTGCATAAGCCACTTCAGGGGCTTATGATCGGTCTGGACCTTGAAGGTAGACCCGGTAAGGTAGGGTCTAAAACACCTAAGGCTCCAAACAATACTAAAACATTCCTTTTCGACAGAAGCCCATCTAAGTTCCCTACCCTTAAGTTGTCTACTGATGAATATGATCCGATGTTCTCTCCCTTTGTCATCTAACTGGGACAAGATGGCTCCAATTCCGGTGTCGCAGGCATCAGTTTGAACGATAAAGGGCTTACAGTAATCCGGC
Organism: Ambystoma mexicanum; assembly: GCF_040938575.1. Lineage (NCBI taxonomy): Eukaryota > Metazoa > Chordata > Amphibia > Caudata > Ambystomatidae > Ambystoma > Ambystoma mexicanum. The sequence continues at coordinate 767,883,445 of NC_090935.1, forward strand.
GCACACAGCACGGGTGCCAGACACAGACTTCCTTTCAAGCCATCAAAGGCCCTCTGACAGTCTTCAGTCCAATTAACCTTCCTAGGTTGCTTGGGTGAAGTCAACGCTGTCAGGGGTGCAGCCATGGTTCCATAGTCTGCCATGAAATTGTGATAATACCCAGTGAGGCCCAAAAAGGCTCTCACCTGGGTTTGAGTAGTGGGAGTCTCCCAGTCATGTACATCCTGTACTTTACTGGGGAGAGGTTAGATTTGACCCCCTACTACCTCATGACCAAGATAGGTGACTTCCCCCTGATCTATCTGGCACTTGGTGGCCTTGATAGTGAGGTTAGCCCTTTTTAACACCTGCAACACTTTATCCAGATTAGTCAAATGCTCTTCCCAGGTGGAACTGTAGACTGCAATGTCGTCTAAGTAAGCCACACAAAAGGCTTCCAGCCCACTGAGCGCATGGTTGACTAATCTCTGGAAAGTGGCAAGGGCGTTCTTCAGCCCGAAAGGCATGACTCTAAACTGGTAGAGTCCCTCTGGTGTTGAGAACGCCGTCTTTTCCTTGGCATGGTCCGTCAGAGCTATTTGCCAATAGCCTAGGTAAGGTCGAAGGTGCTCACAAATTTGGCAGCACCTATGGTGTCCACAAGCGCATCAGCCCGGGGCAAAGGGTGCGCGTCAGTTTTGGTGACGGCATTGACTCCTCGGTAGTCCACACAGAACCTCCAATCCTTGGTACCTGCCTGGGAACTGGCCTTGGGGACAAGAACCACGGGACTGGGCCAGGGACTGGTTGAGGGTTCAATAACACCCAGATCCAAAATCTTGGCGACCTCGGCCTGGATGTGGTTCTTGACGGTATCTGACATACGGTAGCACCTGCTTTTGACAGGCACACTGTCACCAGTGTCAATCTCGTGCCTACACCACGGTGTAAGGCCTGGTGTCAGTGAAAACAGAGAGGCGTACTGCCGGAGCAAAGCCCGGCAGGCCTTATGCTGCTCTGTCGTCAGATCGGGAGAGAGATGCACTCCCTCCATGGAGCCATCCTGAGGGTTGCTATGCAGCAAATCGGGAAGAGGCTCACTCTCATCCTCTTCTTGCACTGAAGCTAGCAAGAGGCATGAGACTTCGGCCCGCCTGTGGAAAGGCTTGAGCCTGTTAACGTGGAATATCTGAGGAGCTACCCCAGAGGCTCCCATGTCAACCAGATAATTGACCTCGCCCATCTTGAAGATTATCCTGAAGGGTCCTGTCAATTTATCCGCCAAAGCCCGAGGCTTGGTAGGCTCCATCACGAGGACCTCCTGTCCCGGAGTCCAATCCACTTGCGATGCTTTAAGGTCATGCCAATACTTAATCAATTCCTGGCTGGCCTTAAGATTCGCTGTTGCCTGACGCATCATCTGTGTCATCCTCCGTCTGAGGCCTAACAAATAATCCCCCACTTGCTTGGCGGGACCTGGAGAGGTGGCCTCCCAACCTTCTCTGATCAAGGCGAGGGGCCCCCTCACGGGATGTCCAAAGAGTAACTCAAAGGGGCTAAAACCAACACCCTCTTGAGGTACCTCTCTGTAAACAAACAGCAGGCATGGCAGAAGAAGATCCCATTTCTTCCTGAGGGGCTCTTCCAAAGCGCCTAGCATGCCCTTGAGAGTTTTGTTAAATCTCTCAACCAAACCGTTGGTCTGGAGGTGGTAAGAGGTGGAGAATTTGTAAGTTACTCTGCATTCTTTCCACATGGTTTTCATGTAACTCGACATGAAGTTGGATCCTCTTTCAGAGACAACCTCCTTAGGGAATCCAACATGGGTGAAAATGCCCAGGAGAGCCCTGGCAACCACCTTGGCCGTAACCGTCCGAAGGGGTATAGCCTTAGGGTACCTGGTGGCATGATCTACCAAAACTAAGATGAACCGATGTCCACCCGACGTGGGAGGATCAAGGGGACCGACTATGTCGATGCCAACCCTCTCAAACAGTGTGCCCACCACTGGCAACGGTTGCAGTGAGGCGATGACTCTGCCTCCAGTCTTGCCAGACAGCTGACAAGTTGGGCAGGTCCTGCAGTGGGACTCCACTTCTACTCCCATCCGTGGCCATTAGAAATGGGCATTGAGCCTCTGCTTAGTCTTCTTGGTACCAAGATGACCAGCCAAGGGCACCTCATGCGCCAACTGCAGCAGGAAGGGCCGGAAAACCTGGGGCACCACCAACTTCTTGACGGCACCAGGTTCAGGCTTAGTGGGCTCACTAAAAAGGAGCTCGCCCTCCCAATAAATCCAAAATGTCCTAGGTACTTCTCCCTGTGCCTGGGACAGGGCCTGTGTCCTTAGACCCTCGAGAGAGTGGCACCCTCTCTGTCCCTTACAGAAGTCCGCACGGGAGGGTCCCCCTTCAGCCAACAAGCATTGAAGGTCGGGATGATCCTCCGGGTTAAGAGCGTCTCCCACAGGAAAGTCTTCTGGCTCGTCTCCCACAGGAGTTGAGACGGGATTGACCACTGGACCCAGCCCGTCCGGAGCATGGATCCCAATGGGTGCTGTCGGAACAGTGGGAGGAGTAGGGGCTCCCTCCACAGAGGCGGCCTTCTTACTCCTTCGTTTCTTTCGTGCCTTGGGTTTCCTCATTGGCAAGGGTACTGGACTCGTAGCCGGACCCTGTGTGACCTGCGATTGGGCGACTGCCACAGCAGCCATGGATAGACCATCTGTGATCATCCCCAATTCCACCAAATCGATTACCCAACCAAATATTTGCAGGCACGTTGTCCTGAACCAGGACCGGAAGCTTTGCTGTCTTGTCTCCAATCGTAATGTTGACTAAGGCTACAGGTGACAATTTGGGAGGCCCGCCAGCTAACCGGGTGGTTCTCAGAGGAGCACCTACATAGTCCTCTGGCTTGAGCAGGGTCCTGTCCACCACTGTCATGCTTGCCCCAGTGTCTCTCAAACCAGTAGAAGGCTGGCCATTCAAGAGGACACTTCTGAAAAACCTACGAGTGTTTTGCAGGATAGCGCCAGTACTTCTGCGTACTGGCCCCAGGCCCAAAGGGACACTAAGGAAATCTCTACGGGAGCACCGAAGGTGATACCAGTAGAGGAGGGGAGGACGGTGGCCTCCACCTCAGGTACGGAGTAGGGATAGGTCAGGCTGACAGCCTGGACTCCAAGTGCCTTACCCTTACACTTGGGGTCACCCCTTCGGTGATCCAGAGCCCCACAATCCCAGCATGTGCCGGGGCGTGCGGGGTACGGTACTGGAACCACTGGGACCCTGCTTTGTAGCAGGCGGACCACTACTCTTACTCCCACCCACAACAGACTTATCCCCACTAGGTTTTGGGGTCTTCGGGGAGGAAGGTTTTGGTTTACCTGACTGTGATTGCTTTTGGGACTCCACAGCTTTCTGATAGGCCCCCTTTTCTTTCTCCTTGTCCTTCCCACTGGAGTCCTTGGGGGACACCCGGCGGGAGACCCACTTTTCAGCCATCCTAGCCAGCTTAAAGGGGTCCAAAATGTTCTGGTCAGCAACATACTGACACAGCTCTGGCGAACAGGCTTCCGAAAAAGGCTCAAAAAACAAGAGGTGAGGCAATTCAACAAACGTTTTCACTTTGTACCCATCAATCCACCCCATCATGTTCATGTGCGCCGCACTCACCCAGTCAACCCAAGACACATTCTCTCGTTTCTTAAAATCCCTGAACCGTTTAAGATATTGGGTAGGCGTTTTGCCAAACTTGGCGATTAAAGCAGACTTCATGCACTCATACTGACCTCTTTCTTCTACACTCAGCTTCAGAATACAGTCATATCCAGTTTGAGGCACTCTGCTTAACAAACACTTAGCCCAATCTCTCTTATCAACATCGTGAATTGCACAAGCCATTTCAAACGCTTCAATCCATTGGAGGATATCAGAACCCTCCGCATACACACCAACCAAATCTTTCATAAACTTGGTTGCTGGGGACCTGACTCTCTCAACGGGTTTCGCTGAAGTCTCCACTCAAGCTTTCTCTAGCTGGATTCGCTGACATTCAGTGTCCTTGTCTTTGAGTTCAAGATCCCTATTCTTGAGTTCCACTTGCTGTGCCAACTCCTCTTTCTTAAGCTCAGCATCTAGTTCCAACTTGCGATATTCAAATGCTAACTTCATCCTCAATAACTCAAGCTCTAAAGAAGTGCTGGGGTTCGGAACAGAGGCAGCAGGAATGGCGGCATTCCCAGAATCAGTGCCCTGAGCGTCCTCCATTTCGGGATGCTCAGGCCCTGTCATTGGAATCGGTAGATTCTGGATGGAGACAAAATGGCCCCCATGGCCTCTTGCCTTCCATCACCTGTTACCCTGATCTTCCCGAAGTCCTGGGAAGCCCTGCCTCTGTCCCTTCCCCCTGACTGGCTGTTGGGTAGAAGTTTTGTATATGGTAGTGTGGGGAAGTGCCGACCAGACTGTCTGGAGCCTTCTCAACGACCATATGTTGTGGGTACGCCTGTGGGTGGGACCTAGGTGAATGGAGTGTGTGACAAATATACATTCTATGTTGTGGCTGTCTAGTATCTGGTGTTTGACACAATGGTTGAGACAGCCCTGCCCGAAACAGGTATGAATGCAGCTTGGAGTGTTGAATGGCTAGGTACTTGTCCCAATACACATAACTTGTTCTGAGTGTCTGGAGAGAAGTGAATGGTCAGAATACCTCTTGTGCCTGATTGGCTGCCTGCCTGCATGAATGCCTGTAGTCGTGATTGGATGCTTAAGTGTGACCCAGCGGAATGAATGGGAGATCAACAGTATATCTGGGGACCTCTCACTGCTAGGAATCGTGTTCAGGCGTTGATACCACCGCCCTGGGCCAGCCCCGCATAGCACTAAGGTAAGCAGGACTTTGCGCCCAATGAAAAACCAATATAGAGTGGGGCAGTTCAAGGGATATAAAGGCCTCGCACCAAGTAGAAAGGCAACATTAAATCACTTGGGAAGACCTGCGTGGTGGTTGTACATGGTCGTCGAGTCGAGTGTTCAAGGGCTCTCAACACTGGTCATCTCTGTTCCACTTGAAACTTCAGACATTTGCAGGGACACCCAGATTGGGTCCCACAACAAAGAGACCCTCACAGCCTGACTGATGTACATCTTGTCTTTTTTTAAAAATATAGTTTTATTGTCATTTTTAGGTTATTACAACAAACATGCCGTTTCAAATCAAATGCATTTCCTTAAAGGACATTTTAACGATAACCCTTTCCCCCCACTACCCCTAGCCCCCTGTAACCGGTGATCGAACATAGATTTCAGATTTGTCTTGCAGGCCCACAAGTAGCATTTTCGGACTCAGACTGTCGAGTGGTCTTGTGCACACATAGTCTTGGGCTCATCTTGGTGGTACCCCATGAGGGGGATCGTGCCTTGTTTGGTCAGTACCTGTGATGTCCCAGCCTCGTTGTGCCCCAAAGCGTGGGCAGGTCCGTGGGCTTGGGTTTCACCCTTCAGGCAAGGCGCTCGTACTTTTCAAAGAAGGGGAGCCAGAGTTCCTCAATGTTGGATCTAGATTCATCTAGGAGATGCGTCAGGAACTCCATGTCGTATATCGCCTTAACTTTGGTGACCCACTCCTTCTCCTCGGGCATATGCGGGTTCTTCCATTTTTGGGCCAGGCAGCACCTGGCTGCCACCAGCATGACCTATAGCATGTGACCCTGGGTGTCCTCCTGATCATCTCCTACCTCGATCCCAAAGAGAAGCAACCAGGGGCACAGGGGTCTGCCAATTCTGTCCACCCCCCCCTGATCCAGGACAGGACCTCTCCCCAATATGACTGCACCCTAGGACACAACCACCACATATGCATGTAGTCACCTTTCGGCATTTCCAACAGTGAGGGTCGTAGCCTGGGGACATTCTGGATAATCTCTGTGGAGGGTAGTACCACCTGTGTCGGAGCTTTAGAGCTTGGTGTCTATACTCGGGGGGAGGACGTTGAGCGGTGGGCTCAGATGCACATCTTTGTCCACCTTTTGTCATCTATTGCCATTCCCAGGTCTTTCTCCCATTGTGTCCTTGACGGTGGGGGGGGGTCCCTTGGTATCGAGAACAAGAGACGCTTATATAAACGGGATGTAACCCCCCCCCCCTGGAACCTCGAGTGGAGATGATCATTTTCTCAAAGTCCGTTAGGTTCCTCCTGAGGGTGTCGCCCCATTAGGGTTCCGAGGGAACTCCCTTGAGTTGGAGGTAGCGGAATGGCGATAGTTTGCCCAACCCCAGGGCCTCCTCAAGATCCAGAAGGGGCATGAAGGACCCACCCACCCACAGGTTGCAACCCCTGACAAGGCCCGCCTCGTACCGCTTCTGGTAGGTGGCTGGTTCCGCCACTTTAGCTAGGAACGGCGGGGCCCAAATTCAGCTCAGCGGGGAGGGCCAGGTTGTGAGCCATCTGTAGTAACTCCCTTCCAGACGGACCACAGGACTGCCAGTACTGAGTGTTCCAGAACCCGCCTGGGGATGCGTGCTCTTGGGACCCATAACCACTCGTCGAGCGTGACTGCGGAGAGTAACCTATTGTCCAGGGCCACCCACTGCTTTTCTGTCCTAGGTTTAAAGTGATCAACAAGGATCCTCAACTGGGATGCCCTGTAGTATGTGTCAAGGCCCGGGAACCCCACCCCTCCATCTTCCTTAGACCTCGTTAGGACATCGTAGGAGATCCTGTGTTTCTTTCCCACCCAGAGAAACCTGAGCAGGGTGTGCTTCATTGAACGTAAGGAGGTTTTGGGCACCTGTGCTGGGAGCATCTGGAAGAGGAACAGGAATTTGGGGAGTACTACCATTTTGATCAGATTGAGTCGTGCCATCCATGAGAACCCCAAAGCTGCCCACCTCTCTATCTCTCGACATCTGTCCACAGTGGGGTAAAGTTACTCGAAGGGGAGATCCTCCACATATTTTATCTCGGTTTCCAATTAGTTGACCCCCTATGAAAGCCACCGACTTGCCTAGGTTAACCTTGTACCCTGAGAGGTCCCCATAGCGTGCCAAGCCCCGTAACATGTGGGGGATTGTTTGTGACGGTTTGGTGACGTAGAGAGTGTCATCGGCAAACAAGCTAATCTTGCAATGGGAGTCGCCCATACGAACCCCAGTGATAGCTTCATTGTTGCTGTTAGGCAGAAACCTGTGCAGTTCCCTTAGGGACCACTACAAAAAGTTTAAGACTACAGGTGTTGGCAGTAAACCCAATTGGTAGCAGTCTGTACCACCCAGATTTACCTGGTACCTGTGGCTGAGCAGTCAGACTTCTCTCAAGAAGAGTTAGGCAGTATATAGAGTATACACATTAGGTACAAAAATACAGTAGTACAAGCGAACACTGACCAGAGCTTTGGTATAAAAGTATATAATTATTTATTTAAAAAACACACTTGTAAAAATACACTGGCACTAATATGTCAAGCAAGTTCAAACCCAGTCACTAGAAATATATACACCTCCCTGATTAATTATTCGACAAGTCTTAGGAAAAGAACACCACTTTTTATCCACACATGGGTGAGCGCTTAACCAAGATGGCACTCCAATAATTATTTAAAAAGGGAGAGAAAGGCAGAAATAGTAAAGCACACAATACCAACACTTTTAAAAGAACCACAGCAAGTCAAGAAAGGCAGGGTCTACTGTAGAGCAAAAAGTTCATAGGCAATGCCCACTCTTTGAGAGAGCAAGGGGGAATGTGCCCAAGATCACAGTGAAAGTACACTATAAAAGTCTTTGCCGATAGTCCAAAAAGGAGTTGGATCAGTTCAGAAAAGTTAGTTAACAGGTCCCAGGTCACCCCAGGATAGAGAGTCAAGGATTTACGGGACACCTTGAACAGTCTGTTGCAAGGGAGACCAGGCGGGACACAGTACCTGAAATGGTGAGAAAGCTCCAGCGGGGGCAGTTGTTCCTGGCAGCAGGTGCAAGTCGGTGCTTCGTCCAGGGGAAGAGAAGGTCTCGACATGGAGGAAAGCTGGAGGTCGTTGCACTGCCAGGGAAGAAACCAGCCGCAGAGTTTCCCGGTTAAAAGGTACTACCCTTTTATTCATGGTAGTGGTGAAGCGTGGCTATCCGGCCGCCGGGGTGCTTGGCACGGGCGATTCGACCGCAAGACGATCCAGGAAGGCGAAAAGAGGGCGAACTGGTTAGCCCCACCAGCTCAAAGGAAGAAGACTCACCAGGAAGAAGATCGTCTCTGTCGTCGGGAAGTGGTGAGTCGGTTCAGCAGGGCTCCACCGGTGGTGTCGTCGTTGCAGGTCGGCTCAGCTTCTCCCTCTTCAGATTCTTTAGGCCCTGTGGCGTCTTCTGAAGTTCCAGTCCCAAAAGCCCTGCTTTTATGCAGAAAACCCCCATTCATCAGTCCTAGCTGTCACTCAAACATGCTGAGTGTTGAGCCGGGCGGCTCACCACTGGGCCAATCACACAAGAGTGCGATTTGAGTTGCCGAGGCAACTCAGTCCAGGGTGCCTATTCCCCCTCCCACACATCCCTTAGACCCAGACAGAGTGGCACCACTTTTGGAGGCTTCTGTGCAGAAGCCCGCCAAAAGTGGAACAAAGGGCTCGACTTGGGTTGGCGTTACAGAGGCGAACACAAACGCCATTTTAAAACAGAGTCCTGGCAAAAAGACCCAACCGGGGAATAAATATTAAATAAATAACCCAGCGGTATCTTTAACATTGCACCAAAAAAGTGGTGCGTTTAAAATGAATGGGAAAATCCCATAGGAAATATTCCAGTGGAATATTTTGCGTGGTAACCACTGCTACCAGCCAGAAACTCGACAAGGGGGGACTGCACAGTGCTGTGTAACACACTTACCAAAACACATGAAGCCCTATGGAGTAAAAGACCCCATAGCCCATAAAACACATTACAAAGTCAAAGGACATTCTCAAATCATGCCTAAGAGTGTGAGAAAAAGAGTCTCACTCTTAGCAGGAGAAAAAAATAAACCCCAAAAATCCAGCAAAGCTGCTGGGGGCTCACTAGGTTTGGGAAATTAGCCTTTACAGAGAATTCTCCCTAACAGTTGCGCACCAAGATCGCCCAGGGTTCCATGACTAGGGCGTATATCAGGGGAGATAGTGGGCAACCATGTCTTGTTCTCCTACCCAAGGGGAAGGCCTCCGATTCCATCCCATTGGCAGCGACCCCGGCCATGGGGGTGGAATATAGTGCCGCCGTCCATCCCAACCACCTCCGGCCAATCCCTATTGCCCATAGGACCTCCCCCATGAATGCTCAGCTCACCCTATCGAAGGCCTTCTCTGCGTCTAGGAATAGCAGTAGAGCCCCTTCGTCCCGGGCTTCCCTCGAATTTAGCACGTGGAGGGTTTTGCGCATGCTGTCTGAGGCTTGCCTGTTAAGTATGAAGCCCGCCTGGTCTGGGTGAACCAGACGGGGCAGGCATTTTTCCAGGCGGGTAGCCAGGATCCTGGCAAAGATCTTGGCATCGATGTTCAGGAGAGAAATGGGTCTGTATGAACCACACTCCATCAGATCTTTACCTGGCTTGGGGATTACCGTGATGAGGGCCTGCAGCAAGGTGGGGGGGGAATCGTGTCTTTATTTCGGATTTGGTTAAACAGTTTGGCTAAGGGCTCCATTAGTGTGGGCTGGAATTGTTTGTGGAAGTCAACCGTGTACCCATCTCCGCCCGGGGCCTTCCCCACTTTCAGTCTCTTGATAGCTGCCTCAACCTCCTCCACAATTATGTCCCCCTCAAGATCCTGCAATTCAGCCTCCGTTAAACGGGGTAGTGCGTATTCCTCCAGGTATGCCCGGATCTCCTCCAGCGATCCCCCCCCCCCCTGTTTCGCATACAGGTCCCTGTAGAAATCTGCAAAGGAGCCTACTATCTCTGCCTTTTTATTGAGCACATTACCCGCCTTGTCCCTAATAGGCCCGACCCTCCTCTCCAGTCTACATCCCCTGGCTCTACGCGCCAGTAGTGTCCCCACCCTGTCTCCCCTGTCATAGTACCTCTGCCGTGTATATCTCAATTTCTTGACCACCTCTCCTATGAGGACTGTGTGTAGGGTTTGTCGCTTCTCTTGCATTTCCGACAGGAGGGACTCCCTGTCAGCTCCCTCCTGGGTAAGCCCACCCCTCAGGATCTTGAGTTCCGTTCGTATCTTGGCCTCAATGAGCCCTCTTTCACGTTTGCGCCTGGCACCCTCCGCTATGAGAAGACCACGAAAGGTGGCCTTTGCCGCCTCCCACACTGTCACCATGTCTGTTTCCCCATTGTCGTTTGTCTCGAAGTACGCCACCATTTCACTCCTTAGGAAGTCCCTAAAGACTGGATCCCTCACAAGTGTATCGTTGTACCGCCAGCGGGATGATCTAGGGGACAGGGGCAGCGACCAACTTGCCACAAGGAGCTCGTGTTCGGACCATGTTATTGCCTCGACCTTTGGGGTGTAGCCACCCCGCCCCCTCCTTTGAAGTTAGAAGCATGTCGATTCTGGTGTAGGTGTGGTGTGGTGGGGAGAAGAATGTGTATCCCCCCGGCTACGGGTGTGCCGCTCGCCAGACCTCCTCCCAATAATGTTCTCTTAGGAGGGTCTGCAACGGTAGGTTATCTTTAGCTATCCCCTTCGGCTCAACCCCTCTCGCTGTCCACCAATCTAGTTTGGGGTCCATTATGAGGTTAAAATCACTCCCCAGTATCATGGCTCCCTCTGCCCATTCATCCATTACCCCCAGGATTTGGGTCAGAAACCTTATCTGGCCTGAGTTGGGTGCATAGAGGGTGGTCAGAGTGATGCGCTCGCCTTCATAGGTGCCCTTGATCCCCAGGAACCTCCCCCCGAAGCCTCTTTTGGTTTCACTGTTTGAGAGATGGAATGTTTTACTCAAGAGGATCCCCACCCCCTCCTTCTTTGAGCTTCTGTGGGAGGCCCAGAAGTTGGACCCGATTTCCCTCCCCCTGATGGGTGATTCTTTGCCCTGTTTATAGTGGGTTTCTTGGAGGAAGAGCACCATTAGTTGTTGTTTGCGGAACATGTTACTGGTCAGTGATCTTTTGTTTTGAGAGTTTAGGCCCTTGACATTGAGTGTGCCTATCTTGCCTTCAACCATTGTTGTCTAGGGAGTCTTTCTCTTTCTGCTACTTGGTGTAGTGCTGATGTGCGGCCTGCTGTGGAGTAAAAGACTTTGGTTCGATCTGGCTAGTCCCCCCGTCCCCCCGTAGACCCTTTTTGGTGACTCTGTTTTGACTTTAGCATTGGTCATTCCCCCCCTACACCCCAGTCCCTTTCCCTCCCCCGTGCCCCCACCCTCCCCTCCATCTTGAGGCGTTCGTCCATGTCGCCCGGTTTCCTTCGGGGACGATCAACGAACCACCAAGGACTCTACCCCAGCCCCGGGTAGTGTAAGTGTTCGGGTAACCCATTTCTTTCTTTCAGTGTAGGTGTATCAAACCTTGGAACAAATGTGTGAGGCGTGGCCTTACATCCGAGGCCCCCCACCTCCGGCTGTGTCCTCAGACTCGGACCCCCTGTGCGTGTCCGTTAAACAAATCAGTTGACATTTTGAAAAACAAAAACCAGCCCTAGAACCTTGCGGGCCCAACTTGACGCCAACGTGGCGCACAGCCGTATTGCCTCCGTGCTCCGACCTTTCTGATCCGCTGGCATCTCCCCCATTGTCCTTAATCACCAGAGAGTCTCGTGCCCATGTGATGAGGTGATGATGTTGTCACTTTGGGTGGTCCTCAGCGGTCGACGATGGGTGCCTGGTTTTTTGGAACTTGCAAGCCCCCTTTACTTTGGCCTTGTCACTGAGCTGTCCCAATCGATCGGGGTCCCGCGGGGGGTTTCCTGGCCTCTCCTCCTTGCACGCCGGAATAACCAGCTCAGTCGCCCACCAAATCATCAGTGGCCCGTTGGATGTCCTCTTCCATCACCAGATGGTGTCTTTCCCCTGACCACTCGAATGCCAGATAAAAGGAATGTCCCCAGCGGTATCTAACCCCCTTTCCCTGTAGCCATCTAGTGAGGTTGCCACATTTCTTCCTCATTGTCAGGGTGAGGGCTGAGAGATATTGATAGATTGCCACCTTGGAGTCTCCATATTGTATGCTGCCAAGCTTCCTCGCTTTCTCCAGGATCTTGGCTTTGTCCTTGTAGTGGTGCAGCTGGGCCAGCACCGATCGTAGACCCCCGCCCCCACCTCCAGCGCGGTGCACCCTGTCGAGTTTGATCTCGTTGTCGACTTCTGCCCCCATGACAATTCTTATGATATCGTGTACCTTGCCTTACAGGTCCTGGGGGCTTTCCCCTTCCGATTCTACTAGGCCAAAAATGCCCAGGTTATTTCTCCTCTCCCTGTTTTCCAAGTCATCCACCTTGAACCGTAATTCCCCCTTGCGGCGTTGCACCTCTTGGAACCTGGCTTCCATTTGGGTTTCCAGGAGCGCCGTGGAGAGCTGGTTGTTTCCGACTCCCTCCACACGGTCCTCCAGGGTGGTGACTTTGGTTGTAAGGTCAGCCAGCTTGGCGCCCATGTCGGTCCGAATCCCACGAATCTCCTCCAGGATCATCTGGATATTGTTTTGGATGGTGCCCAGGTCGGGGGGTGGTGTGGGTGGACCCCCGGTAGCCATTTTGTCCTCGCCGGCCACAAATTGGTACTTGGAGAGGGCCTCCTTCCAGCTGATGTTACAGCTGGGTGTGACAACTGTCCACTGTATGACCTGAGGCCGCGGAGAGGCTCATGTTGGGGGGGGATGTGGTATCCGTGGGTGCTGGCTCTAGGGATGAACCGGGTTTGTTTGAAGCAGGCGGGCACCCTCGGGGTGGCAGTCTGTGGGTGCGCAGGCAGAGTTACTCTAGGACTTTGCTCCCCCCCCGGGGTTGGGGAGTCCACTAGGCAGCTGGCCGTGAAAGTTGGAGAAAAAGTGCCCACTGTGATGGGGTACGAAGGAGGTCCTCTATCTGGGTGGCGTTCCTCCCCCGCAACCAAGCTCGTGGGGGCTGGTTCAAGAGATCTTGGCCCAGGGGGCCCCTCACCTGAAGCGTGGATTCTCGTGTGCCCCCCAGTCAGTTGTGTTGAGGGCACGCTCCCGCGACGGCCCAGACTGGGGAGCTCCGGTGTGGAATCCAGTGGGGCCCCCACGACTTCCTGCTCCTATATCGTGCTGTGGTGTCTTCACGGCGAAGGGGGGCCCTGTCCGACTCCACCTGTGGGTGGATGGTGTGCTGGGATGCCTCGAGTCTTTCTGGTGTGGCGGGGGCCCGTATCTGGCGCTCCAAGTTCCTCCACTCCGCCAAGTTCCCGGGGCTGGGTACGGAGCTATCGGCTCAGACGGCCATTTTGCCTGCGCCCCTTGGTGGCCTCCGTACATCTTGTATTGACCTTGGGCAGCATCAGAAGGCACTCAGCAGCTCAGCAGTTGGACTTCGGTCTCCCAGCAGGCTCCTCTTGTGAAGGTTAGCACAGTGGGTTTCCATTGTCATAGCAGAGCCCTGACAATGCACATGACCGCTGTTGAGCCAGATGGAAATCCTTGCAACAAGGTACAGCTTGATCTAGGACTTGCAGAAGAAATGCAAAGATGCATGCTCCATTGACCGAAAACAGCTGATGAATCTTAAGCAGGATGAAAATGTCTTCCCTGTCGCCAATGCTTGTTCTTACTGCAGTCCTCCGGCGTACCTTGGTGGTCATCCACTTCAGATCTTTTTAGCTCGAGGGGTTGACTCCATTCCTTGGTCCAGCTCGTTCCCTTATATCAATAATTTGGGCTGGGGGCATCGCCATCCATCCAGTAAGGATGCTTTCAACATTCTACCTCAAAGTACCTCACAGTTTTCGGTACTTAATTTTATTGGACTATGGTTCATCATGTCTCCTCTTCCCTTCCCTCACATCTTGCCTCATGTTCTCCAAACGCATTCATCTATACACGTCCAACTCTTGGCACCAACAATTCTGTTGGCTGGCTTGGCAAAAGCCAGTTTCCCCTCATCTGAAACAGAATGGTTGCAACAAAAAAAAAAGAATCTGGTGAAAGCCTCCATAATTCAAGGATCCACTTGAGCACCTCAAGGGCATCACGCAACCACACACCAACTACATCTAGTACCAAATTCAAAACTAATGTGGGAGCCCCTCTACTGAGAACGAACATGGGTCAAATACCCTGTTCTATGGAATTTCTTCCACTCAGGAGGGTCTACAACCATGTTTTAGCTGACTGCACCCTTGACAGAGGAGAAATATCAATTTGCATATCAGTCTTTGTCCCACCCACAAGGGCAGTCCAGCACCAAAATGCTAGGCAATTCTCCTCCAAAAATACCATCAGCAACCCCAGACACTTGTTTCAGCCTTATTGGGCCTCCTCAGTGAGGTGAAGCTGAGCCTCTCTAAGGCACAGTGAGCATAAAAACCTGCATCCATACTACCACAACCATATCACCGCCCCTTTCATCCCAACTGTTTTTACCCTTACTGAAATCGTTTTTGGCCTAATTTCCCTTACCTAGTCCCCTTCTCCATCTTCCTTCTCCTATACCCAAAGACCACTACGGTGTGATGAGCGCAGTAGAAATATTATTTAGCATCACATTCAAACTTGGAGGTGGCTGTACACTAGAAGAAAGTCAGCCTCCCAGAATTTGCAAAGAAACAGCCATGCCCCTCGAGGAATGTGGATTGGGGGCAGGAAGCTCCCCTCCCACTGTGCTCAAGAGTAAAACACATGTCATAAAGAGGAGATTACTACTCCTGCACTGGTAGACACATGGGCTACCCAGTGCACCCAAAACAATATTGCAAAAGAGGCCCCTGGCAGTACACCAAATAGGATGGGGAGTGCTGCCATTGGAAAACAGGAGTACTGCAATAAAAGGGAGATGTCTCCCCTTACTGGAAATTCAAAAAGGGGATCCAGTGTCGCTGACTCTTACAGAGCCTAGCAGTCCTGCTGGGAGGCAAAAGAAAAAGAGGGAAAGATTTACAAAGAATAAACTAAGTAAGTTCATATTGGCCTATTTATGGCCTTTTTATTGGGTTTTTCATAATGTACATGTTTTTATATTGTTGTATACTCATTAAAATATGCCTTTTTTTGATACTTGAAACGATGTAGACATACATAAATTGAATAAAAGTGATCCTCATTCATTAAGTAGCTGAGGTCACAGCTGTTGTGTGGGGGAAGGTGGGAAGCTAGGTGTGAAAGTCCTTTCATTTTTATTCTTGCATTGCCTTGAGCCGAAGAGAAGTGTCCTATTGGTTAGGTTACCAGGTAGTCCGGATAAGCAATGGTATTGATTTGTCTACGGAGTTCCTCACAGGAATGTGAGTGCCTGTCCCCAAAGGGGGAGTATCTCCCAGTGATGCCCCGCTTGCCTCGACCCCTAGGGCGGGTGTTGCAGAGTGGGCTCATCTCCCTAGCTTCACAGCGGGGGGGGGTCCCCTTTGGGGAGAAGGGACAAATACCTATGATTCCTCAGAGTTTCCTGTGAAACAGTGTCTGGGAATTGGTTAGGGAGTGAGATTGGCTGGTCATAATAGTCTCCCCTGGACTTGGTGAGAGACTTGAGGGCTAAGCTGCATCTTGGATTTTAGATTTGATATGGTCTGAGTAAGGACCCATGTTTTTCTTTCTTACGGTTCGAAGCCCTTGGGACTTGTGGTAAGCATGGGGTAAGCCATTTTTCTTCTGCCGCTCTTCCTGTGGTCGTTGCACAAAGTGAGTGGTGTTTGCATTATTGCTCCTATGCAAACATGCTGTGCTCACGTGGGCTTGTGAGCCAAGTTGTATAATGATTTTTGAGAAAACCCGATTTACCGGCGGCTCTTTTGCTGGACAGCATTCTCCTTTACAAAATATACTGTTATTCCGTTGCTGCTTAGCGCCCTGGTTTCATAAAGGGATCTAGTCATTGTTATAGTCTGTATGAGTGAAGGGGATGTTTGCCTCTGGAAAACCAGGACTCTTGTTTGTGAATTGATTGGTAAATGTGCTTGGGCCAAGGTGCATGTTTTTTATGGGGCCAGTGTCCTGGTCAAGTCCTTTGGAACTGGTCCCTGTCCTATTGAGGGGACTAAATAAGGGTGACCCGGGGATGCGCCCCATACCGCCCAGGGCCCACCACCCACTATCCTGGGGAGGTTGTGCTCTCCTCTTCCACTTGTTATCCCATTGTAAGTCTCTATACTAAGTGAGGCATGGAACATTTTCACAGACATGGACTTAAAGGGGTTGAGTACTGGGGTAGGTGAAGAGGAAAGATGTAGGGCTATGGGAGGGGTATGGATTATCATGTGACCGTATCCTTTAATACTATAGACTTTTCCATTTTCTCTTGCTCATGGTTCCTCTACATTGCTAATGTAAAGGAGCATATGAAGATAGTACATTGACTTTCCTTATAGTACTAAGTCAGATCATTTTAAATTGGTGAAATGAATTCAGGCCCTCTTTCAGTTCAACTTTATTTTATATACCTCTGTCCTCTTTATGAACCTGTTTCATTCTGTCTAATTGATTTCCTTAATAGATTTTTCATCAGAAGAAATTGAAGGATTGATCTGTTCAATACCCTCTCCCTGGCTTCAGATGTTTGTCTCGGATGCTGTCTTTAGAACACTGTGTTTAAAGAACAACCTAAGCCTGTCTTCGGAACCACTCTCTCTTCGGAAATTGGTGAGCTAGATTCATAATCTGCATATCACTTCATTGACACATTACTTTGTTTTGACTGCTATGTGTTGGATTAAGAATAGCAAATAAAGTATTAATCCTAAAGTAAGTGACCTTAGAATTGTTTCGGTAGTATCTTTTCATGATCTTTGCTAATCCTTAGTTACAGCAGCCAGAGAGACCAGGCTGCATTGCAAGCAAGCAAGTTGAGGGCCTGGTGCTGTTAGAAGAGGACCTCTATCATACTGTGATCAGAGAGGGGGCTGTGGGTGGTATATAGAGGTGACCACCCAGTGGGCAGCCTCTCTTGCAGTTCGAAGGTTTGAGAGCGGGCTCAGATGTTTGGGGAGTTCACAGGCACTTGGTTCGCTAGAGTATGAAGTGATGGGTGCTTGGATTGCTGGGGTTATTGCTGGACTGCTGCTATGTTGGATATTGGTGTTTGGGTGGCTTTGGTGGGGAGGGGGTCCTGGTCCTCTCATTCGTTATACAACTTTCCCTTTCTGAATGGGGGTTGAGATCTGGGTTGTTCCCATTTCCTGTCCCCATACCCAGATCAATCAACGAGTCCTGGGGGCTCAAAACAGTGGGTTGCATGAATTCCTGGGTGTGCTGGATGCATACTGTTAGGGTCCTTACCCCATGTGCTGAATCCTGGTACACAGTTCAACCTCACGCCACCCCCACTTTAGCATTCCAACCTAGAGGATCGCCCAGCCTCGCAGCTGTACATGTTGGGAGGAACCTGAGGCATCCTCACTTCTTTTCACCCTGAATTTTTCCTCTCGGTGGCCAGGGGAAAGGCCATCGTTTTTGGATCCTGACCCTGGAGGTGGATTTGCGAGGGAGGATCACCTCAGTAGAAGAAACTTGGGGAGTGGGAGAACCCTTCATCCCACAAGCTTCGTAGGCTATTGTTAGCCCTTTCCCTGTCTTTCCCCTAAAACATTCCCCAAGAATGAACAGTACTCCACTGAGACAAGCAACATATTATCATTCTAATAATGTTCACACATATCGACCTCAATTGAGTACTGAGACGAGGAGGAGGAAAGCAAGAGTAAGGCAGGACTACCACTTCAGCAGTGAGCTGTCTAGTCCTTTTTGGTCCGAAGTCATCCGAAGTGCTGAGAAGTGTTGGCTGTTGGGCTGGATACTCTCTTCAGAGCCTCCTGTGGATTGCTGCTTGGAGTACTTGGCGTCCCCAAGAGGAAGTTCGTAGCAAGCCGCAACCTTGTTGCTGTATCCACATTCTATAACCACAGACTTTAAGTAATTGGATTTTCTGTTTATGTACTTTTCATTTTGACATTAACAAGACTGCAGGGTCTTACCATGGATCTTGTGCGTGTATATCAGTTCTACACACTAAAGGAAACTCTGTTTTCTGCCCACAGCTCCACCCCCTGTGCCTGAACCCGCCCACCGCCCACAGCCACTCACCACATAGCACCGGTGTGCACGCATCCCTGTGCGCGGCTCCGAAGTGCTGGGAAGTGTTGGCTGTTGGGCTGTTAGGGTGGAGGGTGGGGGTGCTTGCCAGCGGACAGTGTCACTAAATCAAAACCGGCAATTACTGTGTGAATTGTGTTATGCATATCAGGTGAGCCTTTCTAATCTTATACAAAAGTATAATTGGTAGTCGAACGAGATGAGTATGGCGTCATGTTTCCATAGCGGACGACTCACTGAGGTGTCGTCTATCAGTATCTCGAACATTGATGCTCTCGTGTGTCCTGGTAATTTAAAATATTCTGTCTCTAATGAGGCCATGTTCAATCCTAGCCTGAATGTCGCCGCAAACGACAACAAAGCTAGGGAGAAATCCGTTCCCGCTGCTATAACTATCGCTAATGCTGTGATGTTGTGACTGTAAATAAAGCATCAATGAACAATCTAGGTACACATAGTGTTCAGATCCGTGTTGGTAAACGCAAAGAGGAAATGCACGATGAGGGCATGAAAAAAGAAATAAATCTGTGTGGTGAGCTTTTGGATCAGGCAGGGACTACCCCGCCTGAGCTCCGCTCACAGAATTCATCGATGATAGGCAGCGGAATTGGGGATTGGGGTTGCTGCAATGGAGGAACTGAATAAATGCATCAGCCACTCCATAGGTGTGCGGACCCCCCTCGTGAATACTGCGGGGGTACAAAGGGCCACCTGGAACCATCTCCTGCAATATCATTTGGTAACACTCCACAATCTTTGCACTTCACCACCCCTGGGGCTAAGGAAGTCCATGGTGAAGGCAACAAAGCCGGGGCATTGATTTGGACTTGCATGGAGAGGAAGGGAACGAAAATGTATTGTCTGCATCTAATACTGCCAGTCCTTCCTCTTTCCCTCTTATTAGAATACTGGACTTACTTGATAAGGGTCACGATTTCACGCACCTAGAAATTTGTGAATTAAAATTAGCATCTAATGATATTCTAATGAAAGTAAATCGACTGGATTTATTATGGCAAGCGACTCCAGTTGCTATCCTGAATGTTCCGAGCCTCTAAACCAACATTTTTCAGGTCCGATATATGAAGTCAAGAAACTTGTGGATAAGTGCACTCAGCATTGTGATTTACCTGGATTTGAGTGTGTTTTGGAGGGAGTGCAAATTCACACTCTTTAATGTTGGGTTTGACTACATCTGCACATTGTCCCAAGTTTGAAGCCATGTTTGATGATATTAATGCCATCAAAAATGATATCAACGATATTAAGTTAAATCTTGTAGCCCTCAACGCTCCTAGGATGACCCCGCCTCCGCCACAAGAGGAAGCAATGCCGACAGTCCCTCCGCACTTACCAAAATAATTGAGCAGATGGAGAAGGAGGATGAGTCGGAAATAGCATCAAAAGATAATCGGGTTTCTTATCGAGACGCTCTAAAAGAATGCATCTTAAAGCTGTAAAAAGAGCAGAGAAACGTAGGAAGGAAAGCATTAACTTGACTAAGAGCAGGAACATCAAAGCCAATTACACGCAAAGTATAGAAACAGATCAGCATGTGAACCAATCTTTGGAAGCCGTGGATATTAAACCCGGCAAGCACAATGCTGAGGAGGTAACAATTGATGTTGAACAACTCTCTGAGGAGAGTCAGGCACTTCTGTTACCATCTAAAGTCTCTGTCGGATTGGACACCTCTGACCTGTCCACCAATGACACAAATTAGAAAGTGGAAGTGGTTAAGCGAACCCTTCCAGCAAATCTTGCCATTTAGACAAGGGACAAAGGTAAGGTGGTACAAGGAGCGATGAGCAAAGATCCTATCCCGTTGGCCACTATGGTGTCTGTTAAATCACAAAATAACATTATTAATTTCTTTCCTGTAGCTAGTAGGAAGCAAACCACAATGCCTGTAGCTAGTAGGAAGCAAACCACAATGCCCCTGACTGCTGGCATTAAATATGACCAGTAGCAAGGGGTTTTGATGAGGAGAGGCAATACGTTGTACTCGAATGTGGATCACACTGAAGTCAACGAATGCACTACTTATGCGGATGCATGTAATCCATCACATATGTTGCCTAAACCTAATAATGCAGTTTTGATTTCGTGATTGTAAGTGGGCCTGGGAAATTAACAGTTTGACCCATCCAAAACATGGCTTCTTGTAACATTTCGGTGCACCCTGGGCAAGCCAGTGCCTTAGAGGCTAAAGGCATGACATTGTTAAAATGCACAAGCCCTAAAGCATTTGAACCCTCTGGGAATATGAGGAGCCTTTTGCCAGACCAGTTACAATCTGATAGCAGCGCTTAGAGAGTGGATTTGGTTCCAATTCCAAATAGTAATCCATCTGCTGCATTGATGAACTCTCACGCAACTATAATAAACTCTCTGAAATCAGCTTTGGAGTGCGGTGTGTTAAAGGCAGAAACTTTAGTCAAGGAACTAGATCTAAATGAGGGGACAAGCGTGTGTGCCTGCATTGGACCGGGTGGTTAGCTTACTTGAATCTAACCGAGATTATGGCACGGTATGGGGGGGGGGGTGGCTGAACCAGATAATAAGTATGTATCTAAAGTAGACAACTGTTTCGCAAGGGGTTGGTGAGTCCCAATGGGATTATGATGGTATGTCTGCTACACACATCCACCCCTTTGCTCAACCACTGTCAGTCAATAAGATCAGCCGTAAGCCTTTGGAAAACATAACTAGTAATACCAAAGGAACGGAGGAAGTAGCAAAGGTTCACAACATCATTGGTTTAGAGGGTGATCCGGACATTTTGCTGGAAGCGAGAATTAATCGTAGATAATTAATGGATTTGATTACTCACATCCCCTCCCTTTGAATACTCACCAGTATGGACTTTGAGAGAATCTCCTTAGCTCGAGAAAATAATTATAGAGTGATCTGTTATTTGTCAAATTTCAATGTTTTGAAATATATCTGGGGTTTCAGAGCTGATTTGCTGGAGTTGGGGTTCAGACTGCAAACCTTTCACAATGAATTGACGGCCAACGAGTATCTTGCCGTACCATGTCCACAGCCTAAGAGGGAAGAGGAACACCTGCATGGAGGTTCTGGTGGTAATACCGATGAGAAATTGTGTATATCCCAAATGCTTTCAATAGCTGCAGGAAAGAATGAGTTGGCGTGGGTTTTACCGCTGCTAAAATCAATGATGACTATCAAAATAGATAAGCCATCGAATTAGCAAGTAAAATTAAACATGGGTTGGCCATTATTTCATGGAACTCATGTGGCCACTTCAACCTTCACAGATGGATGGCAGCTCTTCCCTGTAAGCACAATCTTAACATTACTTTCCTTCAAGAAACAATGAGCATTAGGGAATTAGTGTTGGAGGGATTTAATACCTACTGTATTAAGGCAACTAGAGGTAAAGAGGGCCGCCCGATGGGAGGGCTGGCAATTGCTATTAACAACCACATTAAATGTAATTCAAGATATATGTACATGTCTGAAAACAGACTGGCACTCAAATTAGACGTCTATGAAAAATCGCAGGACCCCATATTGCTTATAACATTATATTGGAATCCATTGAAAGTATTGCTTGATGATATGTTTGATAACTTGATCACTGCCATGAGACCATATTAATTCAAAATTTTAATTATAAAATCATTATTGGCAGCAATTTCAATTCAATGTGTTTGGCTAGCAATGTGAATCCTGAATGTGATCATTCACAGGGTATGCTTAGGTCAAGGCGAAGAGGACTCAAGTGGGAATCGTATCTTGAATATTGGGAGATTACCTTTGTCAGTTGTTTGGACCCGGGTCCCAATTCTGTTTGGAATCGCGGACGCGCATCCTCTATGATTGATGTTTTTCGCAATATCGAACTCGTTATTTTGTTGAACCAGTAATCATTCATTCAATTACCCAGGGGGACCATGCTCCTATTCAATTAGTAATGGGAATGACTTATGTTTGTCTTAAGGTCAATGAATTATTGCCTCTGACTGAAATTGCTCATCCTAATATCTTTCTTAGATGGAATCCTATGCTCTCCCGCAAGATAACAGAAAGGGTGCGGATAGAACTTAGTAGTATTCCTGAGAGGATATTGCATTCAAGGTCTTGCTGCTATCTGAGGGAAAATATAGTAGGTGATATAATCTCCCATGTTATTAGATCTGTTCAGGCCAAATATAAACCTAAATGTATGGTAACCTCGCACCATTTTGATAGAGATGTAAAATTGCTTAAATGTAACAAAAATAAGGAACTTTGCGCTCTTAAATTGGGAACAGTGACCCAGCAGCAGTATTTTTACCTGAAAAAGCATATTTTCCAACAATACAAGAACAGACTTAAACGTCTGCGAATCACTAAGTTAAATAAAACAAACTGTGACCTTATTAGATCCATTTGTAAGCATGATTCAAAGTCGATATGGTCAGTCATACGTAATCCAAATGCAGTTTACGGTGGATATATGGATAATGTTATCCCTGCCGAGGTATGGGTAACATTTTTATTTGTGAAATTCAGTTTGCCTCCTCGCTTTACAGATATCTGATACCATCATGCGACAAATGTGGACTGGGAATGTTTCCCTTGTACCAAACAAGATATTTTATGGTAAATTAAAAAGCTCTCTCATTCCAAAGCTCCGGGTCCTGATGGAATCCTGTCGTGCGTATACAAAACGGACCCAACCTTATTGGTTGATATTCTCAAAGACAAATTTTATATAATCTTAGTCGGGGAATATCCCAGAGAAGTGGGGAACCTCTATAATTATACCTGTTTTTAAAAAAGGCAATCATAATGACCCGAACAATTACCGTCCAATTTCATCAATAGACACTCTTGCAAAAATATTTGCGGTTTTAGTTTTACATGACTTGGACAAATTCCAAGTAGGATTTAGGAGAGAGATGGGTACAGCACTGAATGCTACCGTAATGTTTCACATTTTGGCAGGTACCAAAAAGAAGAGAGCCTATCCTATCTATGTAGCTAGCATAGATATGTTCTCGGCTTTCAATACTGTTGTGAGGGACCTGTTATGGATACAAATGTCAGATGTAGGAATTCCAGCGGCGCTGATTTATTGGATTGCTATGCTTTATAATTGCACTGCTTATAAAGTCAGAATCACCAAGGAGGGTGCTACAACAGAATGAATTAGAACGCACATGTGCTTGAAACTAGGCTGCAATTTAGCTGCATGCATTTTAACTTGTATTTATGCGACTTGGAGAAACTATGGCAAGGTATGGAAATGAATCCTGTGCAAATGGGAATGTTGCGGATGCATTGGCTAGCATTCGCTGCTGATCTCATTTTATTGGATTCTACCCCGGCGGGACTCCAAGCAAAGCTCCATGCATTTGAGATATATGCCCATGCTTTGAATTTATCTCCCAATGTCACAAAAACAAGTATGATTGTATTTAATGCAGGTAGGAAGTTGAAGGTTTATAAATGGAAGCTGGGGGCGTGCCGTAATTCAACAACAGTCAGAGATTACTTATCTAGGATATTATTTGAGTTCCAACTCCTCAGTTAAGTTATGGAACGCTAGGCTTACTGAAAAAGTACACCCTCTGCAAGTCATTTAAAGCTGATTTTTGCTAAATGCTGCAATTTTTCATTGAACCCTCTGTGTGACTTTTTAATAATGAAAGTCCAGGCGGTGATAATCTACACTTTAGATATGTGTTTATTCGATTTGGATTCCTTACAGGGATGCCCAATAATAAGGGCTTTGCACCTAGCACTTTCGATTCCGAACTGTGTAATTCGTCATGAATTAGGACTAATCTCGCTTTCATGTAGGGCAGTATGGCGATCACTGATGAGTTATGCTAGAATGTTGTATCCACCGAACAACTGCTTATATAAGGATTTGTGAGAGGTAATTGAGTGCAAAAGTGTTGAATCTCAATTTATATCAACGACGCATGTAAAGGGTGCTTGACAAGCTTTTTGTAACCAATGAAGATCTTTGCTTTAGGCAAGACCATGTGGGAAAAAAAACTGTTTGAGAGAGACTCGATTAACACACTTGATCATTTAAAGAATTACACTACGTATTCTGAATATGCTAAATTCATGCATAAAAGATTTCCTTGTTGTTTATATATTGATATCTTTCCCTGTAAGTACACTCGAATGTACTTTATATGTTTCAAACTCAATCAATTTCGAACTAGGGAACATTGTAAGAACTGGGAAAGCTGCTCAATGAGCTTGCAACAGGTGAACTGTAGATTGTCCCCTTGTAATGAGCCCCTGGAAACACTGAAGTACCTGGTTCTTGAATGTCCTCAATTTAGTTCACCACGTACCAATCTTCTGAGAAAATTTGTTAACCCAAATTTTGTGGATTGTTTAGAATTTCTCTGGGAAAGGATGATGACTGGGAATTATAACCCACTAACCTTTGCATTGGTACGCTTATTGAGGATTATCGAAGAAGAATTGCTGTCAACTGTGTAGGAATTTGTGTGGATATGGAAGAATTAATTTGAGTTGCACACAACTGTATTCATGAAGGGTGTTGTAACCTTGCAAGCTGTACTATTGATTCAAACGCACTTGGTATATAGAAGTCGTCCCTGGTACTTAGTGAGTGTTGTAAAAGCCTTATGGGTTGCGGATGTCTTGAATGACTTGGTTAAAGGGGAACAAAAGGCATGATGAACAAGGCAGGGTTCTTTTGGTTATTAGAGAATGTAATAATATTATTAATTTAGTTTTATGTATTGTTTTTAAGTAGTAATGTAAAATTTAAATAATTGGAATGTATATGGATTTGTATGTCATTTGTATTTTCTCTTTGAATATTGATGTAAATATTTGTATTTTTGTAAAGGTTATCCTTAACCACACACACATACAAAAAAATACAAAAAGTACTGAGACGAGGAGGAGGACAGCAAGAGTAAGGCAGGACTACCACTTCAGCAGTGAGCGGTCTAGTCCTTTTTGGTCCAATCATGATGGCAGGAACTTTAAAAAGCAGAAGCCTTCCAGAAATGGGAGAGCTGAAGCAACAATCGGTGGCGTTTGCATAGTCGAGAGGTTTGCAGGACTACTGAGGATTGCAAAGCTGGGGCAGCGGAAGGAGGACGCAGAGCGAGGCGGAGGTCCAGGCTGGGCTGCTGGACTGAAGTAGACGAGAGCCAGAGGAACCGCGAGGAAGTCTCCATACCGCAAAGCCGCTGAACTCCAGCACACCACAGATGCGAGAAGCCGCAGGGAGAGCTGAACCGTGGCAGACAGAGACTCACAGAACCACCGTACACAGAAACCTGTGAGTCTGCCTGAAGAAAGGGGCCCAGGCACGGCGAGGGGGTGGTTGAGCCCCTATGAATTCTAGTTACAAGTACTTTTGAATGACGAGTGAAATGCAACCCATTATAAGTACTTTTGAATACCGAACAGAGCAACTACAAGTACTTTTGAATACTGAATGAAAAGAAAAGCATAATAGTACTTTTGAATACCGAATAGAGAGAAAGCAAGTTTTGAGCATTCGTGAATATTGAATGGAGTGAAAGAAATGTGGTGAATTTGGCTGAAACCACAAACCGTATTATCTGAGAAACCAAGTATTGACTAAAGCCAATAGAATTCAAGGAATACACTGTTATGCGGAAACCTGCATTGGCAAAAGCCAGAAGAATGTAAGAAAGTGTAACAAGTGCATGGTGGCCAACCAAGGACACTGTACAGTGTCATTAGAGTGTGACACAAATGAAGAAAGCAAGCATCACTGTCAGATGGAAGCAGTGGCACATTGTTGATGGAAAGCAATCAAGAAGGGGTATCGGTTGTGTGAGCTGTAATGGGTGGACCATGTGGTCTGACAATTGCGCCTAGACTGAGGGCCCCTGTATAGAAAAGCCACTGAAAGTCTCCATAAAGAAGCTTGTGTTTTTCAACAACCTCTTCTGTGATTTTGAAGTCAGGAAACAGAACTGTGTAGGTGAATTAGTGAATAGTGCCAATATTTAAAAAACCGGGAAGTTTCCCAAGAAACTGTGTTTTCTTTTGTTGAAAAGCTGGAAGATTTGAACTCTTGGGGACGGGAACCCTGATGCCTTGTGAACTGTTTTGTACTTGGGGAAGGGGAAGCTGATTACAAGCCAAGAGCTGGAAGAAGCTCTGAAATTTATTGTGAACACTACTCATTTTGCTGTTGATATTCCTGCACATTGTATACAGTTAGTTGTGAGGGCAAGTATAGGTTTTGGACACATTTGATTTGGACTTCCTGACGCAGACTATCCTTAGTTTTCTGTAGATGGGGAAATCCCACCTCAGCATAGGGAAAATTAGGCCTTACTCCATCCTGCATTTTAAGTTAATAAAACATTTGAGAACCAAACTTGAACCTGTTGTCTGTGTCTACTTCGTGATACCGTCACAATGTATACTGGCATGCAAAGAACTGCGCAATTGACTTACACCCCATTGCCATTACCCAGGTGAGGAACTAGGTAGGCATTGTGCCTTAAACATCATGGTGGAATCATGGAGATTTACTGGTAGCTGTGCACAAATATCCCTTGGCTATTTCACATGTTGGATGATCATGCTGTTAATGCGTGTGTTATGTTGGTAGTACAGAGGAGGATTGCACTATGATGGTGACACATGCTGTAAAAATTACGAACTTCATGCGTGCAATGTGCCACTAGTGCCAAGGATACATGCAGTGTCAGTAATGCAGAGAATGTTGAATTGTGTTGATTGTGTAGTGTAAAGGTGTCGAAGAAGGATGCTGACACAGGGGTGGCATTTTGGTTGGTATAAACATTTATTTATCAAAAAGGAAGAAACCCTCACTATCCCTATCTTCTAAGATGGGTTTCCCTACCTCAAACTAATACTAAAGAATCTGCCAATGTCTGTTGAAATGTAATGAAACTCTGCCGTCCTGTTTCATAACCTACCTTTACCCCTTACATTACAGCTAAAGATTAAGCCAACAGAAAGTTCCTTCTCCAGGAGAATGACTCCCTTCTACTGGTATTTGGCTGGTATTCCCAGACATGTTCTTTAGCAAAACGATGCCAGGGGGAATTACTCCCTTCCTCTGGTGGTATTGCCTGTAAATACTGAATGTAAATGGCCAAATTGACCATTATTGCCAAAGTAGCTTGCGTGATAATTTCACAATTACGAAAATGCCGACTTTTCTTTGCATTGCAGTTGCTGCTTGCAGGTGAACAACTATTGGTGTCAATTTTGCATTTACGATTTTGCTATGTTTTTTAAACCCTGGTTCAATGCCACTCAAAGGAAAATGCCATTGAACCGAACAGGGGTTGCGGGGTTGTGTCCACCGCTCCCCATGTTCAGTAACACATTATGCCGACGGAGGTTGCAGGGGTGTAACCCCTCCCCATGTTTAGAAAAATGAAAATGTATTATTAAGCGGAACGTCTGGAAGGAAGACTTACTTGTGCAGCACCATTTCTGTTTCATTGATGTGCCGAATGAAATTGGAGGAAGGCTGCTTTGTGTGTTATAACGTACAGGGACACTTTTGACGTTCGAGGTAGTGGAGGAAAAGGGAATAGATACAGCTGCGTCCACACAATGTCAAGCAGATCCCAAAACGCAGGAATCAACTTTTTCGGAAATATGAAGATTTTGGCTGTGCAGTATTGTGGTTCGTTCTTTTCAGCTTCGAACAATTAACATAGAACCTCCCCTAGCTTGTGGTTCCACCAAAAACTTTGCACCAGTCAACTTTCAGAACCAGGAGAATGACTCTCTTCTCCTGGTATTGTTTGACGCACTCCAACTTAGTTCACATCAAAGCCAGGGTGAATGACACCTTTCACCTAGCGTCTCTTGATGAATGGGATTTCAGTTTCTTCAACTTCCAGGAACAGACGAATGACTCTCTTCTCCTGGTATTGGTACACATACTCCAATATAGTTTGTAACAAAGCCATGAGGAATGACTCCCTTCCCCTGACGTCTCCTTAGTGTATCTAAAGGGCTTTCAGTCTCTTCGCCAGGAGAATGACTCCCTGGTGTTTGAGATTTCTTTTCTGAATCTCTGAACCTGATATTTTTTTTGCCCCTTTATAGGAGGAGCCAAGTTCCTCTACCGTAAGTCCCGCCCCCATTTTGCCAATATGTTGGCAACCGGAAAATGCTGAGGAAAGTCCTTGAAATAAGGTATCCAGATGTATCTGCGAAGGAATGATAGTCTTCTGAAGGAAATTCCAGAAGAAATGTGAAGATGAGTGAAAGAGAAGACTGGTAACGTCACATGAAGCAGAGATGACACACCCAGAAGAGATGCCAATGAAGAAGGTTATTAAACCTTATAGAATCTGATGCCTGTAAAGAATTGAGTAACATTTCACAGGCAAAATGAAGATTGCACTTGCAGAAGAGCACTGAAGAAAATGCTAAGTCGTTTTGTAATTGTACAGCTGCAGTAACGCAAGTAGATGAAGTAATCATAAGGCTGTATATACGTAGTGAATAGACTGCAGGCGATGCCGCCAATATATATATATATGTGTGTGTATAGAATCTGGATATTCCACGACGCATTTTAGCAAAACCTGGACCCCGTGAATACAAGGGCTGAAAGTGTGGCACAGTAGAATCAAACAGCTGACGGCGAAGGAAGATTCATGAAGGCTTGCCTGGCCCAGTGCCAAGGGTTGAAGCTGCCAAGAAACTGGTTATCTGCTTGAGAAGATACAATGAACGTGAGAAGCGAACCGAGCTCCTGTTTGAGGTGTAATGGAAAAACACTAGAAGTGTCAGGTTTTATTCATTTAATAGTATTAAATACAACAAAGGAGCTAAAAATGTGGTCTCATGAAAATAGACTTTGGGCAAGCTACGCAGAGACCAGAAGATAAGGCCACCTTTTATTCTCAGGCATAGTGATCCTTTGCAAGGCCGAGTTCAAAGAAGCTAATTGAATGGCAGACCGATGGAGTGATGATGGATGTTGGGCTAACTGGGTGGGGAGACATGACCAAGCCAACCCCTCACAAGATAGATATTGCTCAAGCTGAATGGGAAAAGTGTCGAGGAAGTTAGGCAAAACGAAGATCAAGACAAACAGGATAGGAAATACAGGGAACGAGAGAAACGACTGAAGGAGGATGAATATAAGAAAAAGAATAGACATAGGCAAGAACAGATGTATCAAGAGGAGCAGCAAAAGAAGGAAGAAAGGGCAGAGGAACAAAGGAAGTATGACAACAGCCAGAGAGCAATCGAAGAACGAGGAAAGGCAGAAAAAGAACAGAGAAGAGGAGAAAGCACAGAGATTACAGTATAAAAGAATGTAAAGACAAAGGGAAAAAAAGATGTGCGTAGAGCAAATGTAAGAAGGGTAGAGAATGGTCAAGAAGAGGAAAGGGTTAGGCAAAAAGCAGGAAAATTAAGGGAATTAGATGAAGAAAAGGAGCAAAAAAGGAGACAAAGGGAACGCGACGTTGATCGCATTCATCAGGAGTTAATAGAATCAAGTCCAGTAATATCATGGAGTCATATAGAGAAGTTACTCCTGTCGCAAGAAGCAATGACAAGACCACTTAAGATAAATCTAGAAGAGTTCCTCCCATCACAGGGAGCAACATCAGGGCCATCTAAAGTAACATTAGATGAGATTTTCGAGATAGGGAGCATCGGCATAGGATCGATAGAGCCTATGAAGATTTGAGAACAAGAGGGGAATCGGGAAGCAGGGGAAAAGGAGATCAATATATAGTTGCCCAATCCTAAGTCGAAGAAGGAAGTCAGTTTAGTCTCAAGCTTAGAGCCTTGTCCTTAGACAGGCTAACCTTAAATAGGGATGAAAGAGACGAAAGCCATACTAGTTGGGGACTAGATATGTCAGATTAAGAGAGAGAAAGCTTCCGTGGGGAGGAGGGAGAAAGTGCATGCGGTCCCAAGAGATGTCTGCAGACAGGCACGGAAGTAAGATGGTCTGATTTAGAGCAACCTAAAATTAGGACGCCAGACCCCATGGCATATCGGGAGCACCCTAAAGAGCGATCGCATAGTGAGAAGGGGGCGACATCACCATATGCGAACAGGTTAAGGTTGTTGCCAGGAAGGAGGCGATCGGAAACCATTTTCCCTACTATGGATAGGGAGACGATGGGAGCTGATTGCAGATTTGGGTTCACGCAGTTTCCCTTATTGGAGAAAGGAGGAGCCATACTGCA
This sequence comes from Ambystoma mexicanum, assembly GCF_040938575.1. Taxonomy (NCBI): domain Eukaryota; kingdom Metazoa; phylum Chordata; class Amphibia; order Caudata; family Ambystomatidae; genus Ambystoma; species Ambystoma mexicanum. The sequence goes on from NC_090935.1 coordinate 767,913,789, forward strand.
GTATATTCCCTGGCCACAGATAGATAAGGGTAATTTAAGATGCAAACTCCCTAGTTTAATGGCTGGGGCAGAAAAAAGAGGACAGGAGGAAATACCCTGGCTATAGTGGACTTTATCTGCTAGCAGCCATCCTTGGGGGGGGAAAGGGCTGATGACATTTGGACACAAGCAGGTTACTCAAGTGTCATGGCACAGAATACAGCTCATGACAGAGCGCCATTCAATAATTGTAAAGCAGACATCTGGAGGGCACTCTGGGTACAGTACCCTGATATGTCGGATATGGGTGCAATTATGGCACATAAGATGAAAGATGAGGAAGATCTGCTTGCTTGTATTCAGGAAACCTGGACTTTGGAAACGAGGGAGCCGTGGGGGAAATCAGTGCCAGTATTTTACTACATTCTGTCTCGGGGATTGCCAGAACAGGTGCAGCGACAGCTCAAGAAATTAGTGGAAATGGAAGCGATGCCATCAGCAGAGATACAGTTGACTATCGCGCATCATTGCAGCCTGTTACAAGAGAAAAATAAGAAGGAAGATGGTAGGAAACTTGTGGAATCTTGAAAAGCCAAGTTAGTTCAGAAGAAATTGTCAAAGTACACCATACAAGGGGCGGTACTGACGAGTGGAGAAGGGTCGGGAACGCAGTAAGCAGGGGGTATATTGCAGGCGAAAGATCAATGTCAGATGGACAAAGGAGGGAATGGGTTCACTCCGAGAGGAAGAGGTGGTTTCCAGAATAATCAGGGTGGTTTTCAAAATAACCAAGGCGGGTTTGAGTATGCAGAATGATATTCAAAATGTGGAAGGAGGTTTTAATCAAGGGGGGGGGGCTGATCAGAAGAGCTCCTATATGTTGGACATGTGGCGTGACGGGGCACGTTGCACGAACAGGTGGGAGCCAATGGTATGTACAGAATGGGCATTTCTCAAGAGGGGGGGACAGTTTATCCTCCAACATATAGCTCACAAATAAGGGATGGATTTTCCCAAGATCAGACAGTGTGTCAAGCACAAGTGCCACAAATGCATTGCAACCACAGCAAGCACCATTGAATCCGCTGCATGGGGCATTCACAGCGTGCACCTATGCGAATACAGCAGAATGCAAACACGGGACAGTTACTGACACCTAAAGTGGGGGGTGTCACTGTTGTGGAGGGGGAAGTCCTTTTACAGGTACGGGGATAAGCATGTACCCACAATAGGACCGCTGACAGGGCAAATTGATATTTTCAATACTATCGTTCACACCAGACCCCCAAGGGGAACCAAGGGTTGATGTTACCATAGGAGGCAAATCTTCTTCTTTTTTAGTAGACACAAGAGCAACTCACTCATGTATACGAGAGAGAAATTATCTATTATCGAGGAATGCCATGAATGCTCAAGGCTTCTCTGGAGCTACAAGCAGAGTTACTGTTAGCAATGAATTACCAATCTCTATAGGAGAGTGTGACATGTCTGTTCCATTATTGTATTCAAGACAGACGCTGGTTAATATTTTGGGCCAAGATTTAATGACAAAGCTAAATATGACTATTTCATTTACTGATGAAAGCATAGTGTGTTCCACTCCAGGGATACATTATCTGAATGTGGGTGAATTTATATTGGCGTTTGCAGGGCAAATGGCTCTGCAAGCAATGCTGTTGGAGCCAGAAGTATTTTTTTTTTTATTATGGGGTACGCATTTTATTGACTTGGATGCCCAGTTTAGTGGGAAAGATTGAGAATACCTGATGAGTTCCTGTTCAGACCACAGGTTCCTATGGACAAACAGGGGGGACAGATTATTCCCTTGGGGTTAGATGCAGCTATAGTGCGAGGGGAATTGGCTATGCTCGAAGGAACCAATGACGAGGGCAGGCGATGGAGAACAGTGATTGCCATTGGGGAGGGTTATATATTGACTGACATCACAGATGAAGACGTTTTTAGAGATGATCCGTCAGACGATGAAGTAATATTCAAAATGAGTATTACATATTGGATCAGAATAAAGAAAAGAGAGGTCCCACAGCAAATGATGATAGTGCAGTGGCGCCCAGCATTTTTTGACAAGGATTTGGAAAAAGTACCAACCTCTTTATGGAGACAAGCCCCTATGATGTAGGCTTGCTGAAGGGAGATGGGGGAGGTTAAGATTAAGTTGAAGCCAGGAGCAATTTTACCGTGAGTAAGACAGTACCCAATGTCTCGAGAGGCGGATGAGAGTATTTTTAAGACTATATCAGCCATGATGGAACTGGGTATCTAAGTGACGTCAGAGTCACTGTTTAATATGGATGTGTACCCTGTGCAATAATCAAAAGGGGGGTTGTGGAGATTAATTTAGGACATGAGACCAATTGACCAGATTGTAAAGGCAGAGTTTCCTTTAGTTCCGAATCCTGCAATGATACTATGTAGTATCCCAGCAGAAGCACAATATTTCACGGTGATGGACTTAAAAAATGTGTTTTTCTCAATATCGTTGCATAAGGATTCCCAAGACCTTACGTCATTCACGTTTTGTCAGACTAAGCCAAAGAGCACTCCGTTGCCCCAAAGGTACTGTGAATCTCTATCAATCTTTAATAGGGGCCTGCAGATGGACCTAAGCAATAGTGATTTGAAAATTGTTGTGCTGCAGTACGTAGATGACATTTTAGTTTGCAGCACGACAGAAGATTAGTGCAGGCATGACTCGATTCAGTTAATGATTATCTTAGCAGACAAGGTATATAAAGTAGACAAGGAGACGCTGCAATATTGTCAAGAAGAGGTGTTGTACATAGGTCAGTTAATTTCACATAAGGGGAAGAAAGTCACACCTGAAAGAGCTGAGGCGATTATGAAAACAGTAAAACCGCACACGATTAAAGCAAGTGCAGCAGTTTTTGGGATTGTGCAACTATGTTAGAGCATTGATGTTTGATTATTGTTCATACACAGGACCTCTTTGTCAGGCTCTGAAGAAAGCCCAAATGAACAAGGAAAAAATAGAATGGACTGAGGAAATGGTGGGAGGGTTTGAAGAATTAAAGAAAGCAATTTGTACAGCTCCAGTTTTAGGAATTCCCAATTATTCTGAGGAGTTTTTCTTGTTTTCGCCCACAAATGGGACAGTTATGATAGCAGTGCTTACACAGAGGACTACACTAGGTTACAAACCTCTGGCATATTACAGTGTTTGTTTATTTATTTGTGTTGGTTATACAGTAACCTTTACAAAAGCTAGATTAAGTTAGATTATTGACAACAATTTAAGATATAAATTCATTCAGGTGCTTAGTAAATACATCCATTTGTCAATACAGCCAAGTAAATCTTTGAAGAAGCACATATAAAAACTTTCCAAATAACGAGGACTTTATATTCAGCCATATGGGTTTTGCAAAGATTAAACCAGCGAAGAGAAAAGCAAATAATTAATAGAAGAATGTGTCCATCACATAACTAACTTTCCCATCATAGCCTTTTTCATTTGCAGAGACTTGACATTCAGCCATTTCACACTTAATAAGGTTTAACCTTTTAACTGCCATGGGTTTTCCCCCCAGTGCCAAGGCCTTTTTTGGTGATTTTGGTATTTCGCCATTCAATGCCTTCTAACGTTTTCTGTTTCATTAACACCTTAAGTGCCAAGTACGAGGTATCTCGTCCTTGGCAACAGGGAGGTAATCCCAAGGACGAGATACCTCGCCCTTGGCACTTAAGGGGTTAAACAAATCGAAGTGAAACAGAGCAGATGAACAAATATATCACCAGCACATTTCTGTATCAACTAATGTTAAAAAGAAAAAGCAGAAAAAATGCAACGATTCCCGAGTCCATCACAACACAACATTTGAGTAATTAATAAGGCTTACTTAAAACAATTTTTTTTTAGGGCATCTTCACCCTCAGTTAGAACATCATCTTTTGTCCTTCCCATGTTCATCTACCAGTTTACAGATGTCAGCCAAGAACTTCACCACAGCAATCTGCAGGTTTACGCTTCGGTCATACATAATTTCCGACCATAATGCATTTAGATCCACATAGTTGGGATTATAGACAAATGTACTAAAGCATCTAATATGGTCAGATCTCAAGACTACACAATCAATCAGTAGATGTCTTCGCATTTCCACTGTATCTGCCAAATTACAGAATCTAAACGGGGACAGTTTAACGTTCTTTCTGTCCCTAATGTACTTACATTTGCCTGTATGAAGCACGTTGAATTTGAAGCTCATGAACTCCTGTCTTCAATGTTTATCTGGGAATTTAATCAAATGGGGCTCCATTTCCCCCAGCCTTTTGTAGTCGGATATGAGCTGTCCATATAATTTGAATTTGAGCACCTTTTCTATGGTATTATTCCAATCAATAAATTGCAATAGTTTTTTAACCTCCAATGGGTTGAAGATGAGGTCACAAGACACCCCCATTTTATCCAGGATTTCATGACACTCAGTTTTCAAGGTGCTCAGGTATGAGGATTTGGACTCTCCAGAATGCGAGGCATTTCCCATGATGTCATAAATGGTCAATTTCTTGCAGGTAAGTAGCTTTATATAAAGAGAGAGCTGACAACACTCCACCACATTGGACAGAGAGAGCAGCCCAAGTTCGTGCCGCATAGCAGCGAGCAGAACAGACTTGGGAAGGAATCTTACCACGGATTTCAAGTTTCGAGATTCAGATTTATAAAGTTCCTCTTCACACCACAGAGGAGCAAGTTCCAAACCATAACTAAACTGGGGTATCACCTTACATTTGTAGTAGCGCAGACACAGCAGAAACAAAAATTCCCATATCTTTGATTGATTTTTCTCAATTGGGCAATTTGAGGTCCCACTTTCTCTTCTAAATACTCTCGATAAAGGCATTTTTTCTTGTCCCCAAAAATGGGATAGCCCAAATATCTAATTTCTGATCTAACTGCGAGCTTCTCATGATTTAAAAACCATGTGTATTTTATGGGACACCTTCTATCTGACAGACGCGGGATTTCTGTTTTTTATGTGTTGATATTAAGAGAATTTGCCAAGGTAAACTCTCTAAAGGCACACAGAAGACGCTGTAGGCCTTTTGGGGTGTGGTGGTATAGCATGAAATCATCTGCATAGGCAGTCCATCACACCTTCTATCCCTCCACGACAAAAGCAGCTTTTCCCAATTTAATACCTGCATCAGCCACATACAGGTTAGAGATGGTGGGGGCAAATATCCACCCCTGTCGGAGCCCATTCAAGACTCGGATAGATTGAGACAAAGCTCCATTACTGTTCAGACAAATTCTTATCCTAGAGCCTTCATGAAGGTGGTAGAGGATTGATAACGGGTGTGCATGAAGCCCAGTCTTCAGTAGTTTTGACCAAAGTATATTACGGTCCATAAGATCAAAGGCCAAGGAGAGGTCCATTGAGGCCACATAGATTGGCACACTGCCAGGACTCCATGGCTTTTCTTATAGGATTTTAATAAGCAGACCACCAGCATCGCTGCACACATTCTGCCTAAAACCAAACTGGAATGAAAAAAGAATATTATTTTTGGATCTGCCCATTCCTGAACGTGCCCCAGGCCCAGACCGGCAAACATCTTAGAATCAGCTGTCTTGTATACAGGACAATATACAATATGTGCCAACTTTCAGGGATACATCTGGTCACTGTTTTCCTTTAAGCAAAACAAATAGAATTTTAGACCTAAGTTCAGTATTGCCTTTCAGAACCACATTTGCAAGCCTTTTAGGGCCCGGAGTACGAGAGTTAGATGCTCAAGTTTTTAATGTGATCCGCTGTGAATGTAAAGTGCCAAAGGGAAAATGGAAGGGACCAGTCTAATTTTGAGGGAGCGTAGACCGCGCCAAAATGCCTGGCCCACAATTCCTCTGAAATGGAGACAGATTGAGCAATTGATTGGTGCAGTTTCCCTTTATTAATCAAAGCCCAAAATGTCCTTGCAGAGGCATCCCTTAAAGCTGATAACATAATCTCGCCATCTGCTTGGTACAACTCAGCACGCAATTCTTTGCAATTTTTCCATTTGTTTTTGGTGCTTTGTCATTTGAGCTTGCACAATCCTCGAGCAAGATAGGGCACAAATGTGTCTAATCTCCTTATTTCTGCAATTTCTCATTAGTTTGACCTCTTCGCTGAAGTTAAGTCTATGATTAGATCCAGTGAAAGTCATTTTCACAGGGAGTATGACCTTCAGCATAATTAATAGCGTCTACATAATGCACAAACAACTCGTGTGTAAAGAGATAACGTCTTACTAAGGTCATTGGTTATGAAGTCGTGTACAAATACTGAATTCACTTTCCTCACATTATCCTTATGCCATGTTATTCTTGTCAATACTTGATTAATTTCTAGAGTAAGAGGAAACAGGTCACGTTTTGCAGAAGTACATTGCCAAGAAAAAGACCAACATAATATTTTATGATCACTTTTCGACGTTTGAATAAGAGAAAGGGATTTTACCTCCTCAGCTAAAATCCTAGACAAAAACACATAGTCGATGGTTGAAAACAAAGTTCCATTAGACCAAGTGTAAGAGTCAGGAGAGTCAGCAATGAAATCATTTGCACAGAGTAAACACCAATTCTCTGCATGGGGTCTGGCATGGATTCACATGCTCATGAATATTCCCCGTTGTCAGGCTGGGAATCCTTGGTAAAGAAAAAATCAGTTTAAGTTTCGTTTCTGAACTGTCTTTCTACTAGTAACCAATCACTGGTCTCTGGATCATACTGCCCCCAGCCAATGACTGCCCTCGACCTAAGCCCCTCCTCTGGCAGCCATCCTCAGATTTTTACCGCACGTTCAAGTGTTGTGAGTCCTCGTGCTGTAGCTCTCGAGCTTTTACTGCGTTTTTTCGAAGAGTTTGCTCTTATATTTCGGTCAATCGAGCCTAAAGCTCTACCGATTCTACTTCGGATCAACGGGGACCCGTTTTTGGAATTTTCAACACCCCTTAAGGGCATCTTTTCGTCGAGTTTCCACTTCTTGTAGGATTAGAGGCCTACTCAGCGTGGACATGGCCCAGGACAACGGAAGCATGATGCCTGTTGGATGCAAGCTGTTCAGGAGCTGTCCTGGATGCGGACTACAGAACGTCTTTAAGGAGGATGAGCACTCTTGGTGCCTCTACTGCCTTCACGACGACAAATCACACGTGGAGAAGGACTGTGCGTTTTGTAAGAACATGTCCGAACGGACAATGAAGGATCGTCGTACTCGGCTCACCAACTGGTTGGAGGGGATGAGCCCAGCAGCAGGTGAGAACCGGAAGAAGTCTGAGCGGTCTTCTAAGACCTTTGAGGGCGCTCCGGTGACGGGGGGCCCAACAAAAGGCAAAGCACCGCGAGTCCGCAGGCACCGGGAGCGCCGATCGGTCGGGCTCCTCGGCTGCCAGGTAGGGCGCATTATCACCAACGCCATCAACCACGAGCCAACGCTCGGGCTCGGTGAAGAGGAAGTCGGAGAACCCGGGTAAGCTTCGGGAGAAGTCCCGGTCGATCCCGACAAAGACAGCAGAGGGGGAGCGAGGCGATAACCCTCCCTCCAAGGTGAAGGCCTCAGGCACGCTCAAGGTCGTGAAGGACCCGATTCACCCGGCTAAGGCCTCGATGGAAGGAGTCGTGGCAGCCCTGGCGAAACCTACGGAGGCTTCCCCAGTGGAGATGGCTCTAGGGGGTAGAGTTTCCCTGCCACCCCGGAGGGAATCTTCATTTCTGCCTATCGAGAAGACCCCTGTGAAACCCCAGCAGGAGAAAGGGGGGGGGCACGGTAGCCATTATGGACACGGATACCACCTCTGAGGATGAGTTGGCTAGCGTCCAAAGGATCCTGGACAGGAAGTCCAACGAATCCAGGGCCCACAGGAAGGATCCTGACGAGGCCGGCGAAGAGAGTAACGGGGGAGCCGACGAGGAAGATAGGGCCGCGGAGGGCCCCACGTCCCAGCCATCGGCCCCGTTGCAGCTGGTACCCGTACCAGGGGACAATTCAGGAGCTATCTTGATGGCTATACAGGCCCTGTGTACGGAGATAAGGACAAGGATGCGCTTACCCCCCACCGCCGGGGAGCCCACCTAACAAGCGGAGACGAGTCCATCCTCCTCCCCCCTTCCAGCCTTCACCCCCATCCCCTCCTCCAAGGGATGAGACGGGAACGGAGACAGCGTCGACGGGGACGGACGTCAACGGTGGTGACGACGGGATGGACCTCCCATCACCACCTCCCCGGGCCCCCCCCCCTACGAAATTGGCTCCTTCCACGCCATGATCGCCAGGGCATCTGAGCTCTACCAGCTCTGCCCCGAAGAACAGAAGAAGGTGGCTTCCTCTACCAATGACGGGAGGCTAAGAGGAAGACTGTCCTCTCAGTCCTGTTACTGGATGACATCTGGGGCGAGGGGCTGGCACTCCTGAAGAACCCGGCCACGGCTCCCGCTAAGAGAGACTGGTACGAGAAGAAGTACCGGGTCACGGACTCTGCCCCTATTTGCCTCGGAGGACAGCCATCCCCGGATTCAGTGGTCTCCGCGGTGGCCAAGAAGAAATCGGCAGGAGTGATGGCCTCAACTTCTACATTCCCCCCCCCCGGACGGCGAGGGGAAGAAGCTGGACGCCATAGGACGATGGGTCATCTCGTCGGCGGCAAGGACTATTAAAGCAGCCAACTCCCTTGCAATCGTGGCACGCTATGACAGGGAGCTGTGGTTCAAGATCGCTCCGCTCCTGGACTTCCTCCCGGACGACGAGAGGGCTGATGCCGTGGAAATCCTACAGGAAGGCGAGGTGCCTTTGGAACACGCCATAACGGTAGCCACAGACATCGCCGACACCAGGTTTCGCCAGATGGGTAACAGCGTTTGCCTTCGCCGGCGCCATTGACACAAGGCCACTGATTTCCACCAGGACGTGCAGACGAGGATTCTGGACATGCCCTTTGACGTGAACAACCTGTTCGGCAAGACAGTGGACGAGTCACTGCAGGCCATCAAGGCGGACACCGAGACGGTTTGGGCCTTGGGCGTCCTTCAAAAACGACGGCCGTCCTTTCGGAACTCTGGGGGCAAGCAAGGTGCCTCCAAAGGATTCGGCGGCAGTTCCTCGTCGTACCACCAAGCGGCCCACTCCTCATCGCAGGAGGCCTACAGAGAACGCGCCAAGACCGGAGGATCCCGCCATAGTCGCCAAGGCAGCAAGACTGCGACGAAACAGGATTGAACCAGCCGTGGCGTCGGGCCCCCACCTGAGCAGCCCGGTGGGAGGCCGACTGGCGGAATTCGTCAGTGTGTGGGAGTCCATCTCCACCGACCATTGGGTGCTGGATGCCCTGGCCCGCGGGCACACTCTGGAATTTCAAAAAATGTGTCCCGTATTCCACCCGTGGCCAGGAAGGAAAACCACATTCCTCAACTGCTGCTGGAGGTATGAGCGATGCTAAGAAAGCGAGCCATCGAACTCATCCCAAAGAGGCTCCGGAGTATACTCGTGGTACTTCCTGGTCTGGAAGAAGACCGGCGGTTGGCGACCCATCCTGGACCTTCGGCATCTAAACAAGTACATCATGTCCCAGAAATTCTGGATGGTCACCCTCCAGCACGTGCTGGGACAGCTGGAAGAAGGCGACTTCTTATCGTCGCTGGACTTGGAGGATGCCTACTTCAACATCCCCGTTCTAAAAGGACATCGAATATTCCTACGATTTGTGGTCCAAGGGCGACACGATCAGTTCAAGACCCTTCCCTTCGGATTGAAGTCAGAGCCCAGGGTGTTCACCAAGTGCCTAGCACCAGTGGCGGCGCGGCTGCGCCTGCAGGGGATCCACGTCTACCCCAACCTGGACGATTGGCTCATCTGAGCAAAGTCAAGGGAACTCGCTGTCGATCACACAGCAAAGACCGTCCAACTGCTCACAGATCTGGGATTCTCGATCAACTTTGCGAAATCCCACTTGGTACCGTCGCAAGACGCCCTGTTCCTGGGAGCCCGACTCGACACAGTTGCGCGATTGGCTTCGCCGTCGGAGGAAAGGACGAAGGCCATCCTGGGCAAGGTACAACGGCTGTTGACCATGGACGTGGCCAGGGTGAGATGCATGAAGTCCCTACTCGGAATGATGTCCTTGTGCATCTACCTCGTGCACCTATGTAGGCTACGGATGTGACAACTGCAGGAGTTCCTCGACGCCCGTTGGATGCAGGCGGCGGGCAGCTTCGAAGACAGGATCTCACTCAACATAACTTTCCGCCAAGCGATCCGGTGGTGGGGCACCCGTGCGCATCTAGCGGCGGGCATGGCCTTCCAGACCCTGGCACATCAGGAGACGGTGACGACGGTCACCTCCCTGGAGGGATGGGGGGGCGCACACCGGATATCTCCACGCAAGAGGCCTTTGGCCCCCGGAGGAGAGGTCCCTACACATCAATGTCCTGGAGCTTCGAGCAGTGTTCTGGGCCGTCAGGTCGTTCCTTCCGTCCCTCAAGGGCAAAGTGGTAAGGGTCCTCACCGACAACACCACCACAATGTTCTACATCCGGAAGCAGGGGGGCACCAGATCCCCAGCCCTATCCAAGGAAGCGCGGGATCTGTGGCACTGGGCCGTCACCCAAGGGATGTTCCTCATACCCTTCCATCTGGCAGGAATAAAGAACACCATCGCCGACTCACTCAGCAGGGAGCTGCGCTCGTGCCACGAGTGGGAACTGCGGCAGGATCAAGTAGATCTCCTATTCCGACGATGGGGCAATCCCCAGATCGACCTATTCGCAACGGCGATGAACGGCAAGTGCCGGAGGTTCGCCAGCAGGTTTCCCCTGCCGGGGAGCATGGGCATGGCCTTCTCATTCCCGTGGGACGGCCTATTCCTGTATGCGTTACCCCCCATTGCCGTTGCTGCTGCGACTCATCAGTCAACTCAGACGGTCCCGGTGCAGGATGATCCTCGTCGCACTGGCATGGCCAAGGCAGATCTGGTTTCCGGACCTTCTGGTCTTGTCAGCGTCCCCCCCGGTCAAACTACCGTCTGACGCAGATCTTCTCACCAGGTAAGGAGGCGCCATCCTCCATCACGATCCAGGATCGCTCAACCTGCAGGCCTGGCTCCTGCAGCACTAGAGTTCGGTTGGTACGATATCCCGGTGGACTGCGAGGAGGTGCTTGCAAAGGCCAGGTCGTCCTCGACTCTCAAGTGCTATGGACACAAATGGAAGAGGTTCTGTCTGGTGCCGTGCACAGAAGATACCCTCTGCAGATTACGGCCCCTCAAGTACTGCCGTACTTGCTATCGCTGGCCAAGGTGAGGCTGGCACATGCCTCCATCAAGATCCATCTGGCAGCTATCTCTCACTACACCAGAACTCCGGGGCGGTCATCTCTATGGTCTCATTGCCTGGTGAAGGAGTTCATGAAAGGACTGTTCCGATTGTTCCCACCGGTGAAGGCTCCGGCCCCGGCGTGGGAGCTCAACGTGGTGCTGACCAGTCTCATGGGGCCGCCATTCGAGCCTCTGCATTCGGCGCCGTTGAAGTTCCTGTCGTGGAAGACAGCGTTTCTTGTGGGCACCACCACCGCACGACGAGTGGGAGAGATCCAGGCCCTCTCCTGTAAACCTCCATACCTGACATTCCACGAGATGAAAAAATTACATTCATCAATTCTAATTAGATTTCAAAATAATTAATGTAACATAGATAACCAAATACAAGGCATTGTGAGTAGCCCAGGAATGAAAACATAAAACTCAAAGCATGATATAATTTTAAAGGTAAGAAATGTGGTAACGGGTGCGATCCTTTGGAAGGCGCTAAGATGCCACAGAGCAATTAAACAAATAGTACAAGGTTGGGAGCAACGATTAACCAGACCAACATAGCTACCCGGAAGGTTTCTTGAAAGGTAACAGCACACTGGGTATCATTTGTTTCACTGACTTCTTCAACAGGGATTGATCCCGTTATCTGCAGTGTTGTGGTATTTTACCATCTTGATTAATCACTCCTGAATGACATCAGGACTTTCGATTTGGGTTGCGCATTTTCAGATTGCGGTTGACGCCTGAGGCGCTTGTGAAGAATTATGTTTTCTGTGATCAGAGTTGCTTACTACTATTTTTCTGCAATCCAGTCAGACATCATTTGAGAAAACTATTTGTTGTAGTGCCTTGAGGACGACCAGGTGTTGGTCAAAGCACGTGTCGGCTGTCTTGTACACTTGTTTGTGTACTAAACAAATGAATTAGTGATTGAGTGAATATATCTTGCATCTACGTAACAATAGGGAGATCTCTGACATAACCAGACCTTGCTTAAAATATTTTGTACAATATAATTTTACATTTGTCATTGCAGTATCATCAAATCATATCATGTGGATAATCCAAATAGTTTTTAGAATTCATTTTGAATTGCATTATTCATACCATCACAGACATGAGGGATGGGGAAAGGGAGGGATAGTTGGGAAAAGAAAAAGAGAAAACACAAATGTGCAGGAGGAGAGATGAGAAAAATATTCTGTAAGTTTCTCCAAATAATAGATTTGTAATTCACACACAAAAAGTATATATATGTATACACAATGATGCCACTTTCTCATGGGTGGATAGGCACCTCTTACCTATGTTGTATGTCTGTATTTCAAAGGTCTTGAGAATTGAAAATGTCATGGGTTAAATCCCCGCCTGGTAAGTAAAAGCGTTGTATGTTAATATGTATATTCATTATCATGTCTGCAGTATTTGTATTATTTAGTCCGATATTAATTGCATAGCTTTGATTATATCAAAATTTAAACCTGTCTTAATTCATAAGTGCGCATGAGTGATTGTTACAAAAATAACTTGGAAGATAGCGTGCGTTTCCCATTTTCCTTGTTTCTCCAGCATGGGGTCTGGCATGGAGTCACATGCTCATGAATATTCCCCGTCGTCAGGCTGGGAATCCTCGGTAAAGAAAAAATCAATTTCAGTTTCGTTTCTGAACTGTCTTTCTCCTAATAACCAATCACTGGTCTCTGGGTCATACTGCCCCCAGCCAATGACTGCCCTCTACCTAAGCCTCTCCTCTGGCAGTCATCTTCAGATTTTTACAGCACGTTCAAGTGTTGGTAGTCCTAGTGCTATAGCTCTCGAGCTTTTACTGCATTTTGCGATTCATTTTTTTTTTCTTTTTTTTTCAAAGAGTTTACTCTCTTTTTTTCGGTCATTCAAGCCTCAAGCTCCACCATTTCTACTTCCGATCAACGGGGACCCATTTCGGATTTTCCTACGCCCCTCAAGGGAGTGTTTTTCATCGAGTTTCGCTTCTTGGAGGATTCCAGAAGATCTTTGAGGCCTACCCCATGTGGACATGGCCCAGGACAAAGGAAACACGACACCCGGATCCAAGCTTTTCAGGAGCTGCCCTGGATGCGGATTATAAAATGACTTCAAGGAAGATGAGCACTCTCGGTGCCCCTAATGCCTTCACGACGACAAATCGCATGTGGAAAGGGACTGTGCGTTTTGTAAGAATATGTCCGAACGGACAATGAGGGATCGTTGTACTCGACTCACCAACTGGCTGGAGGGGAAGAGCCCAGCAGCAGATGAGAAGAAGAAGAAGAAGTCCGAACAGTCTTCTAAGAGCTTTGAGGGCGCTCCGGCGTCGGGGGCCCAACAAAAGGCAAAGCACCGCAAGTTCGTGGGCACCGGGTGCGCTGATGGGTCGGGCTCCTTGTCTGCCAGGCAGGGCGCGATGTCACCGACACCATCAACCACGAGCCAACGCTCTGGCTCGGGGAAAAGGAAGTCGGAGAACCCGGGTAATCTTCTGGAGAAGTCCCGGTCGATCCCGACGGTGGCAGTCGAGAGGGAGCGAGGCAGCAACCCTCCCCCCAAGGTGAAGGCTTTAAGCACGCCTAAAGTCGCAAAGGCCCTGATTCACCCAGCCAAGGCCTCGATTGAGGGAGTCATGGCGGCCCTGGCGAAGCCTGCGGAGGCTATCCCAGTGAAGAGGACCTCCGGGCCTAGAGTTTCCCTGCCACCACAGAGGGATTCCTCTTTTCAGAATATCGATAAAACCCCTGTGAAACCCCGGGCGGAGAAAGAGGGGGGGCACAGTAGACATTACGGACACAGATACCACCTCTGAGGATGAGCTGGCTGGCCTCGCAAAGATCCTGGACAAGAAGTTCGAGGAGGTCCGGTCCTACGGGAGGGATCCCGACGAGGCGGACGAAGAAAGCAACGGTGGTGCCGACAAGGAACCGCGGACCGTGGAGGATCCTACTCCCCAACCGTCGCTCCCGTCGCAACCGGTGCCTATGCCACAAGACAACTCAGGAGCGATCTTGATGGCTCTTTAGGCCTTGTGTACGGAGATAAGGACAAGTTTGCCCTTACCCCCAGCCTGTCCTGTCGGGAAGCCCACCGAGCAAGCGGAGGCAAACCCATCCACGTCCTCCTTTTCAGCCTTCAAAGCCTTCTCAGCCTTCACCTCCTTCCCCTCCACTGAGGGATGAGACAGTAACAGAGACGACGACGGCGGGGGTGATGACAGAATGGACCTCCCTTCACCACCTCCTCGGACCTCCCCCCCCCGACGAGATTGGCTCTTTCCACGCCATGATCGCCAGGGCATCTGATCTCTTCCATCTCTGCCCTGAAGAACAGAAGAAGAAAGGTTTCCTCTACCAACAGCGGGAGGCCAAGAGAAAGACTGTCCTCTCAGTCCAGTTACTGGATGACATCTGGGATGAGGGGCTGTCACTCCTGAACAACCCGTCCACGGCTCCTGCTAAGAGAGACTGGTACGAGAATAAGTACCGGGTCCCGGACTCGGCCCCTATGTGCCTTAGGGCACAGCCGTCCCCGGATATAGTGGTCTCCGCTGCGGCCAAGAAGAAAGCGGCAGGGGCAACGGCTTCAACTTCCTCACCCGATGGCGAGGGGAGGAATCTGGATGCCATGGGACAACGGGTCAACTCGTCGGCGGCGACGACTATTAAAGCGGCCAACGCCCTCGCGATCCTGGCACGCCACGACAGGGAGCTGTGGTTCAAGATCGCTCCCCTGCTGGACTTCCTCCCGGACGACAAGAGGGCTGAGGCCCTAGAAATCCTACAGGAAGGTGAGGTGGCTTCGGACCACGCTATTACAGTGGGCACAGACATCGCCGACACCGGCCTTCGTCAGAGGGGCAACAGCGTTTGCCTTCTCCGGCGCAGTTGGCTTAAGGCCACCGTCTTCCGCCTTGATGTACAGACTAGGGTTCTGGAAATGCCCTTCCACGGAAACAACCTGTTCGGCAAGACAGTGGACGAGTCACTGCAGGCCATCGAGGCGGATACTGAGACGGCTCGGGCCTTGGGTGTTCTTCAACAATGAAGGCCGTCCTTTCGGAACTCCGGAGGCAAGCAAGGTGCCTCCAAAGGATAGGGCGGCGGTTCCTCGTCGTACCGCCAAGCGGCCCGCTCCTCATCGCAGGAAGCCTAGAGGACACGCAAGACAGGAGGATTGCGTCGTCGTCACCAAGGAGGCCAAGGTGGCAAGGCCGCGACGAAAAAGAACTGAACCGGCTGTGACGTTGGGCCCCCCACCCGAGCACCCCGGTGGGAGGCCGAAATTCGTCACCGTGTGGAAGTCCATCTCCACCGACCTTTGGGTGCTGGATGCCCTGGCCTGTGGGCACACTCTGGAATTTCAGAGAAGGTGCCTCCGTATACCACCCGTGGCCAGTAAGGAAAACCACGTCCCACAACTACTTCTGGAGGTACGAGCGATGCTAAGAAAGGGATCCATAGAACTCGTCTCAAAAAGGCTCCGGAGTGTACTCGCGATACTTCCTCATCCGGAAGAAGACCGGTGGTTGGCGACCCATTTTGGACCTTCGTCGTCTAAACAAGTACCTCAAGTCTCAGAAATTCCAGATGGTCACCCTCCAGCACGTGCTGGGACAGCTGGAGGAAGGCAATTTCCTATTGTCGCTGGACTTGAAGGATGCCTACTTCCCCATCCCTATTCTAAAGGGACATTGAAAATTCCTGCGGTTCGTGGTCGAGGGGCGGCACTATCAGTTCAAGGCCCTTCTCTTCAGATTGAAGTCGGTGCCCAGGTACCAGTGGCGGCATGGCTGCGCCTGCAGGGGATCCACGTCTACCCCTACCTGGGTGATTGGCTCATCCGAGCAAAGTCAAGGGAACTCGCCGTTGATCACACAGCGAAGACCATCCAACTGCTCACAAATCTGGGATTCTCGATCGACTTCGCGAAATCCCAATTGGTACTGTCGCAAGTTGCCCTGATCCTGGGTGCCAGACTCGACACAGTGACGCGATTGGCTTCACCGTCGGAGGAAAGGACGAAGGCCATCCTGGGCAAGGTACAACGGCTGTTGTCCATGGACGCGGCCAGGGTAAGGTCCATCAAGTCCCTACTCGGCATGATGTCCTTGTGCATCTACCTCGTGCGCCTATGTAGGCTGCGGATGCGACCCCTGCAAGAGTTCCTCGATGCCCGTTGGATGCAATGTCTTGGAACTCCGAGCCGTGTTCTGGGCCCTCAGGTCCTTCCTTCGGTCCCTCAAGGGCAATGTGGTGAGTGTCTTGACCGACAACACCACCACGATGTTCTACATCCGGAAGCAGGCGGTCACCATATCCTCAGCCCTATCCAAGGAAGCGCAGGATCTGTGGCACTGGACCGTCATCCAAGGGATGTTTCTGTTACCCTTCCATCTGGCAGGAATCAAGAACACCATCACAGTCTCACTCAGCAGGGAGCTGCGCTCGTGCCACGTGTGGGAGCTGCGGCATGATCAAGTGGATCTCCTATTCAGACGATGGGGCAATCCCCAGATCGACCTATTCGCGACGGCAACGAACGCCAAGTGCCGGAGATTAGCCAGCAGGTTTCCCCTTTTCATTCCCCTGGGACGGCCCATTTCTGTATGCCTTCCCACCGTTGCCGTTGCTACTGCGACTCATCATTCAACTCAGACGGTCCCGGTGCAGGATGATCCTCGATCACTGGCGTGGCCAAAGCAGATTTGGTTCCCGGACCTTCTGGACAACTACCGACGGACGCGGATCTTCTCGCACACAAATGGAAGAGGTTCTCTTTCTGGTGCCGCACACAGAAGATTAATCCTCTGCGGATTACAGCCCCTCAAGTGCTGGCGTACTTGCTATCGCTGGCCAAGACAGGGCTGGCTCATGCCTCCATCAAGATCCATCTGGTGGCTATCTCCCGCTACACCAGAACTCCGTGGCGATCATCTCTGTGGTCCCATCGCCTGGTGAAGGAGTTCATGAAAGGACTGTTCCGATCGATCCCGCCGGTGAAGGCCCTGGCCCCGGCGTGGGAACTCAACGTGGTACTGACCAGGCTCATGGGGCCGCCATTCGAGCTGCTCCATTCGGCACCGCTGAAGTTCCTATCGTGGAAGACAGCGTTTCTTGTGGCCATCACCTCCGCACGACGAGTGGGAGAGATCCAGGGCCTTTCCTGTAAACCTCGATACCTGACATTCCACGAGACAAGGTGGTGCTGAGGACGCACCCCTCCTTCATGCCCAAAGTGCTGTCAGACTTTGTTAGGCAGAATCCTGTGCAGTTCCCTTGGGGAACACTGCAAAAAGATTAAGACTACAGGAGCAGCAGTAAACCCATTGGTAGCAGTCTGCACCACCCAGATTTACCTGGTAGCTGTGGCTGAGCAGTCGGGCTTCTCTCTAGAAGAGTAGGCCAGTATGCAGAGTATACACAATAGGGCCAAAACACAGTAGAGCAAACAAACACTGACCAGAGCTTTGTATAAAAAGTATATAGATATTTATTTAAAACACACTTTAGGCAATACATTAGCGCTCTCAATGAAAAGTAAGTTAACACAGTGAGGTAAGTATACACACCTCCCTTGATAACTATCAGACAAGTCAGGGTTAAAGCACAACTATTTGTTAAGACAGACGTGAGCGCTTAACCTAGATGGCACTCATAGTGCAATAGTTTAGGTTAAAAAGGGAGAGAAAAGGCAGAGCATAAAATAAAACAGTTCCCAACACTTTTAAGAGTTCAGAGCAAGGGGAGAAAGGCAGGTTATACGGTAGAGCCAAAGTTCATAGGCCAGGCCCACTTTAAATGGAGCAAAGCGAAATGTGCCCAAGATCACACGGTTTAAAGTGCACTGAAAATCTTTGCAGAGTGTTTAAAAGAGGTTGGGGGGGTTCAAAAGATATAGTTAGAGGTCTGGAGCCAACCCAGTATAGAAGCCAAGGATTTAAGGGTCGCCTTTAGCAATCTGTAGAAAGGGAGGCCAGGCAGGACACAGTACCTTAAAGAGAAAGGAAGCTCCAGCGGGGGACAGTTGTTCCTGGCAGTGATTGCAGTTCGTTGTTCCGACCAGGGGAAGAGAGGGTCTCATTGAGGAGGAAACTTGGAGTCGTTGCACTGCACAGGGATGAAACCAGCCGCGGAGTTCCCGATTAAAAGGTGCGGTCCTTTTATTCGCGGTCAAAACTGGTGAGCTTGGCTATCCGGCCGCCGGGGTGCTTGCCACGGACGATTCGACCAAGGGCCGTCTTTGGAAGGCGAAAAAGGGTGAACTGGTTTGTCCCACCAGCTCAGGGGAAGAAGACTCGTCCAGCAGAAGATCTTCTCTTGTTGTCGGGAAAGTGTGAGGTAGATGCAGCAGGGCTTCACCGGTGGTGTCGTCGTTGCAGATGGCTCAGCTTCGTCTCTCTCCAGATTCTTAGGTCCTGTGGCGACTTCTGAAGTTCCAGTCCCAAAGGCCCTGCTTTTATGCAGAAAAACCCCCATTCATCAGCCTAGCTGTCAATCACACATGCGAAGTGGTGAGCCGGGCAGCTCACCACTGGGCCAATTAGAGTAGAGTGCGACGTGGATTGCTAAGGCAATGCAGTCCAGGGTGCCAATTATCTCCTCCACCCTTCCTGTGGAACCCAGACAGAGTGGCACCACTTGGAGGGCTTCTGTGGAGAAGCCCGCCAAAATAGTGGAACAAAGGGCTCGACCTTTGTCAAAGTTACAGAGGCGGACACAAACGCCATTTTAGAACCAAGTTCTGGCAAAAAGACCCAACCGTTGATTTAATATTAAATAAATAAACCGGCGGTATCTTTAACATTGCACCAAAAAGTGGTGCGTTTAAAATGAATGGGAAAATCCCATAGAGAATATTCCGGTGGAAAATATTGCGTGGTAACCACTGCCACCAGCAGGAAACTCGACGAGTGGGGACGGGACAGTGCCCCCTCGAAAAAAGACCCAGGGGCAATCGAATTACCCCTTACCAGTACTTCCACAATATGATGGTTTGTCCTGGTTCTGTTCACAATTTTGGACTAGTAAAGCCAATGGCGACTTTACATGCCCTGGGAGACAGTAGTCAGTCCAAGGGTATGGAGTCTATGTTTGGGGATCACTGTGACACCCCTGTGGTACTGCACTGAGGATGCTGTGTACCACACATACAGAAAAACAGATGATACCCTATGGAGTAAAAAGAAACCCCATAGCCCATAAGCACATAACAAGTCAAGGACATTCCTCAAATCATGCCTAAGAGTGGGAGTAAAAGAGTCTCACTCTTAGCAGGAGAAAAAAACAAACCCCAAAAATCCAGCAAAGCTGCTGGGGGACTCACTAGGTTTGGGAAATTAGCCTTATAAGAGAATTCTCCCTAACAGACTTCCATCTCAACGAGCCCTTGGTGTTACCTGTTTTCTTCCTGTCGCCGGCCGAGAGGACTTTGTACTCGCTAGATGTGGCTAGATCGCTGAAGTTCTACGTGGACCGCACGAAGAGCCTGCGGAAGACATCATAGCTGTTTTTGAACTTTGGACCTGTGAATCAAGGGAAGGCCCTCTAGAAGGCTTCCATTTTCAGATGGCTCTCTTTCTGCATTATGCACTGTCACCAGTTGGCAAACCGACCCTTGCCCGACTGTCCGAGGACCCATTCGACCAGAGCGATCGCTGCTACCACGGCATTCCTGTCTGGTGTGCTCCTGCTGGACATCTGCAGGGCTGCTACATGGAAGTCCACGCACACCTTCACGCGATTCTACTGCGTCAACCGGGATTTCGGGGAGGAGTCCAGAGTCGGCCAGGCAGTGCTGCGCAACCTGTTCGCCTGAAGGTGGGCCTGGTGATGAGGTAAGAGATGCTTAATGTTGAGTTGATGAAATGCTTAATGTTGAGCCTTACCATCTACCGTGGTTGTGCATGTGTGTACTGTTATATATTCTTGTATTCATGAGCATGTGAATCCATGCCAGACACCATGCTGGAGAAGGAACAAGTTACTTACCTGTAACTGTTATTCTCCAGCATGGGTCTGGCATGGATTCACATGCGAACCCTCCCTCCTACCCCTCTGCGCCTCTTCTCTTGGTCCTACTGCCACTTTACGTGCTACCAAATCTGAAGATGTTTGCCAGAGGAGGGGCCTAAGTAGAGGGCAGTCGTTGGCTGGGGGCAGTATGACCTAGAGAACAGTGATTGGTTATTAGGGGAAAGACAGTTCAGAAATTAAACTGAAACTGATTTTTTCTTTACTGAGGATTCCCAGCCTGACGACGGGGAATATTCATGAGCATGTGAATCCATGCCAGACCCATGCTGGAGAACAACAGTTACAGGTAAGTAACTTGTTTCTTACCTACATGAATGGTCATCCGAAAATGCCATTCTCCTCCGCGTCTTGTAGCGCATATTCATTATATACACTCTCCATGTGCCATACGGAGCCTAGCCATTCTAGGGCTTACCTCAAAAGTCCTCGGCTTTCATAGTCACTGTGTTCGTTTCCATGTTCTAGCGCTGTTCAATGCCTAGTGGGTTTTGTTTATTGAACATAGTCATGGAAACAGGAGTAGTCTTACCTCCGTTTCTATTTTGGGCACCACGTTTTGGGAATGTTGCTATAGCTTTTCAATGGAGAATGTGTTCTTAATCTGTTTTACACTTTCGTTTAGATTCACCTGGTTTAAGAACATGAATTATTTAGGACATAACTCCCACTCAGCCCAAATTTACGAGGCTGTGATTAATAAAATGTTTATATTTTTCTCAAAATCAACCAAAAGGGCTTAAAGGTATATGTTGTCTGTTGCGCGTAATAATCAAAAAAGTTGATTATAGTGCAAGGTTACTATCCCCCTAAAGGTTCTTCATCTTCTAAAAGAAAAAGTAGTTACAATTATGATTGTAAATGAAGGGTTTCATCATTTGTCCAGAACGCAGTTGGTGGAGGTTCAAGGCAGTGCTCCACAGGAAGAGCAGGCATTGTGGAAACGGAGGGGTGATCTTTATCCCCCATTGAAGCATTGTGGCAACAGGACAGCACCTGAAAGCCGGTGATGACTGTAGCCTTATTAAGGGTAGCGCTTGAACAGCTGCACTACCCTGCACATGTAACTAGGGAAAGCCTCACAGCAGCTATTGCGGAGGACTGGTTCATACCGAACCTGCTAGAACACGTTGCATTTTATGTAGTGAATTGTATCGTATATCAAAGGTTTACTGCTGGGCATACACTAAAAACAGATGAGTGATTCCTCGACCAAATGCTTCTTTTCAGCATTTACACATTGACTATATTGATATGCTGCAAGTATATAGTGGATATAGGTATATGATAGTGGTGGTGTGCCCCTTTTTGAGATGGATCGAAGCAGGTCCACGTGCACACCCAGGTGCCACTTGGCTGTGAAGTTTTTAGTCTGAGAAGTTTTTCCTAGATAGGGAGTATGTGAGGTGCTGAGATCCGACAATGGGCCCCATTTTGTCAATGAAGTATTTGAAAAGATCAACTTATGAAAAGGTTTTTTTCCTTCCTTAAAAGTAGTATACAGTAGTACACAAGAATGATGCAGTTCCAGAAGATGAGCCAACTCGACGACGAGTGGAGGGACGCGATTGGTGGGGTGTCATGTATTGGTGCATAATATATGCATGATCTGCATTTATTATTATTTTTCTGTTTTTGCTAATCCACACTGTCTACTTCTTTGGTCCCAAAAAACATAGAAGTCCCCTTGATTCTTCCCACTCCAGTGACTTATGCAGAATTAGCTGTTGCAAACAGACCAAGGCCTTATTGATTATCCCTACACCAATGATGTATGCGAAGTTACCCATTTCTCTGACAAGTGTTCCTATGACTCCCCCTGTAGGTGGACTCTTACTGATATACTTCATGAGCATTATGCACGCACTCTTGTTGCAACAAAGAGACCCAAGGGAAGATGATTATGAGTTAAATAATTATCTAGACAGTACAACACATTTGTGGAATAACATGTGGTATCGGCACATGAAGGAGGTGGGAAAAAGAACCTCTGAGGAGAATTGCTATGTTTCTTCTCTCCTACCTTATGCTATGGGGAAGTGCAAGATATTCTTAGCTATAGAAATAGATGCCCAGACAGCTCATTGCCTGGCTTACCTTGGCCTCTGCCATACAAGAGGTCAGTTCCAGGGTCGAACAGCATCCTTGGCATGGGTGACTGAATGGTCAGCTCCAGAAGAAGATGATTTGAAGACAAGAGCAAGAGCACACACCAGAGATCATGTGATAAGATATGAACAGCCTGGAAGGAAGGGAGCAGGAATCAGATGGGAAAAGCTCAATTGCCAATGAAAGAATGATGAAGAAATACAAAGATGCAAGGAGAGAGGACAGATGTAAATCTGGAGAACAGTATTTTCTCCAAATGGATGGGAAGAAGGCATAGTCTTATGCAGAGCTGTGGCAGTAACAGGACATCACAAACCAGTTATATTTTGTGTGGAGAAGAGATGCAAACCTCTCTGGCCAAAGCTTGCAAAGCTGCTGACATGGGTTGAAGACAAAGGAGGCCCATTGCAGATAGTGCCTCTGGCTAGTGCAGAGCTATGCTTCAGAAAAAATGGCACAAAAAAAGTCAGAGAGAATCAGCAGTGTGGTCGAATCTTTGATGTACCAGAATGAAGGATGGAACAGTAGTGATAATAGACCACTACTGGGCATGTGGATCCAGAGCATATATGAAGCTGCCCAGGACTGGGGAGGGCTGTGTTCTATGATGATCGCTCATGTTCCAGCATTGGTGATTCTAAAGAGTGATCTGAACATTGGAGAGTTTCCAAAAGCAGATGCTCACCTGAGGAAGAGGAGAGCAGTTGGATTCCTCAATCGAACAAAGAGGAAGAACTACTTTTCAGCTAAGTCGATAGAATCTTTCAATGACATTCCATACGAACACAGGTTGTTCAACCACACTTCAGCGATATTCACGACAATCTTCATGACAGGGATCCAGACGATGGCGAATGCCAGATGGTTATAGATAACCAGATGGGCGCTCCTGCAGACGATCAACACTACCATAAAGGGATTTACTGCTATCAAGGAAGAGCTGAGAGCCATAAGACTGATGACTCTCCAGAATAGATATGTCCTGGACATGATTACAGCTAAGGATGGGGGTGTTTGTGCCAAAATCTGAGAATCATGTTGCACATTCATACCTTCTCACGATGACGAGAATGGGAACTTGACAGAGGTCATAACTATGATGATGAAATTGCACATCAAGATGGAAGATGAAGTAGAAGATATTGCAGATGACAGCTGGTTTGCAGCAATCTTCTCATGGGTTCCACAATCGATGGCAAATATCTTCAAGTTCCTTGAGCCTTGTTGGTGATGATCATGTTCTGATTCTGTGTGATCAGAATAATAATCACACAGTGTAAGAAAACAGCAAAAAAAGCAACAGGAATGAAGATCATGATCGATGTCGAATCAGTGTTTGGACCCCAAGAGCTGACAGATGAAGAGATCAAAAAGTATATATAAGCCAGTATCCATGCACCTGAGGGAACACAGTTCCTGTATCCAAGAAACCACAAGAAGTATGTGGGAAGATGGATCTATTGCTGCCCGAATGGACAATGTAGTGTTATGACTTGGAGTATTGATGAACACGTATAATCAGCAGGATCTTTGAAAAGAGTAATGAAGATATGGACTCCAAAGAAGCCCTTCTTTAGACGAGGATGTCTAGATCTGAAGTCTGATGGGATAGTGGTTGATAAATCAACCAGAGGGGGTCAGGGGGAGTGAGGAGTGCCTCTACCAGAAGTCCCACCCCTATTTTGCCTATATGTTGGCAACCGGAAATTGTGACATGCTCAAAGCCAATAATGGTACCTATGCCTGGAAAAGTCCTTGAAACAAGGTATCCATTAAGAAAACACTATATGATGTATCCGCAAAGAAATTAGTCTTCTGAAGGAAATTCCAGAAGAAGTGTGAAGATGAGTTAAAGAGAAGACTGGTGATGTCACATGAAGCAGAGATGACACACCCAGATGAGATGCCAATGAAGAAAGTGAATAGACATTATAGAATCTGGTGGCAAAGTAAAGAATTGAGTAACATTTCACGGGTAAAATGAAGATTAGACATGCGGAAGAGCACTGAAGAAGCAAAGTTGTTTTATAATTGTACAGCTGCAGTAACGCAAGTAGACGAAATAATCATAAGGCTGGCTATACGTAGTGAATACACTGCAGGCGATGTTGCCAATATATATTAGTGTGTATAGAATCTGGTTGTTCCACAATGCATTTTAGCAAAACTTGGACCCAGTGAAAAGAAGGGCTGAAAGTGTGGCACAGTAGAATAAAACAGCTGACGGTGAAGGAAGATCCAAGAAGGTTTGCAAGACCAAGTGTCAAGGGTTGAAGCAGCCAAGAAAGTGGTTATCTACTTGAGAAGATACAATGAACGTGAGAAGCGAGCCAAGCTCCTGTTTGAGGTGTAATGGAAAAACACTAGAAGTGCCATGTTTTATTCATTTCATAGTATTAAATACAACAAAGGCGCTCAAAACGTGGTCTCCTGTCACATGATCACATGAAAATAGACTTTAGGCAAGCTACGCCGAGACCAGAAGGATAAGGCCATGCTCCTAATCCCTTTTATTCTCTGGTATAGTAATCCTTTGCAAGGCCGAGTTCAAAGAAGCTAATTGAATGGCAGACCGCAGGAATGATGATGGATGTTGGGCTAAATGGGTGGGGATACATGACCAAGCCAACCCTCCATCAACTGGGGTACCAGCTTGCGTGCGGCTAGCAAGTGGAATATTCCAGAAGGGTACAAGCGTGCCAACCAATTGTTAAGGGCCACATAGCAAAGAGCCCTATAGTTTGAGAAGCCAATAAAATGTTGTGTAGTAGTATGACACAGAATATGACTTGCACTAGGGGTGGGCTTAGCCGGCCACCTGACCCTAGAGATCCAATCACAGTACAGTCCCTCATAGAAAGTATACTTAGATGTTCCCCTTAGGCCTATCACATCCCCTAGTTAGGTTTTCTTATTTTGCCGTGTAGTTTGACGTCACTCATGATGAGTTTTTATAATAAATGTTTGTTTTTTCATGAAAATCGCTGAGAGACTTATGATTGTTCAGCGTCCGTTGATGCCCGTTGTACTCCTTATTTTAGACAATTGCAAATAAAACAGTTGTGTTTTTGCCAACTTCCTGAGTCAGCCTGATTTATTGATGTATGAGTAAGATCTACATCCCCATCCATCTCAGATACTGGGCCTCATTACTAAACTGGTGGTAGCCGTGCCGGTAAAACTGGCATGGCTGCCGCCGGCATCATTTTTTTTCCGGTGCCCGCGAATGGGCAATTACCGGGTCATTACGGCCTTGCCTGACCCGGTAATTGCCCATTTGTTCGCGCCGCAAAAAAAATGCTCAGAAAAATGCTCCCCATTCCCATTTGAGCACCATAGGGCTCAATGGGAATGGGGAGGTCGGATACACCGGCACCATTCAGAATGGTGGCGGTGCATCCGACATACTCTGCTCGCGGGTGCCGGTACCCCCGCCAGGTCAGTTTGCTGGTCCTGTAACAATGGTACCGCCAGCTTACTGGTACCGTTCTGACCGGACCGGCAAACTTATAATGAGGCCCACTGTTACCTCGTCTTCAAGGACCTACCTTCTCGCGGAATTAGCAAAGTCCCAAAACCTTCTTGGGGGCTTCAGTGGACTTTTCCTTGCCACTGCAACGAAGATGCTTTCCTCAGATGTTCGGTTCACTTGCGTCAGGGTCCCAGACTCATCGCTGATGGTCACTGGGCTTGTTGCTGCCACTGCAATGAGGAAGTTCTCCTCTAATGCTCGATTCACCAGTGTTGGGGTTCTAGACCCTTCTCTGGTGATCAGTGGGCTTGAATCCTCAACTGCGATGAGAAGGTTCTTCTCAGATGCTCGGTCCACCCATCTCAATAGTTTGACTGTTACTATTGGGCAGGCGGAAAGCTGCTCAAGCCTTTCTCTCTTCCATCGCTGTCCCTGCTCTGGGTCTTTTGTAGCTTCCTTTGGCTACTTTGGTACTTCTCTATGCCATCAGGTCTTCCTGGGACTGGGGTGCATCTCTCCTTCTCTTAAGGCTTCTATCCTCC
The DNA here is from genome assembly GCF_040938575.1 of Ambystoma mexicanum. NCBI lineage: Eukaryota > Metazoa > Chordata > Amphibia > Caudata > Ambystomatidae > Ambystoma > Ambystoma mexicanum. Next base: position 767,940,257 of record NC_090935.1, read on the forward strand.
ACGTCCACAGCTCTGTGGTGGCTCTGCGCTCTACTGGACTGCTCAGCTCTCTTCCTGCTTGGTGTTCAGGCCTGCTCCAGCTGGACCCACAGAGCACTCCCTCTGCGATTTCCCAGCGTCCTCTGCTCGTCGGCATCCCCCTGTCTGAATGGTTTCCGCACCTGCTTTCTCTGCCGGCTGGGCTTGACCAAATCTTCATTCCTTCTCTTCTCATAAATTGTTGCCAGTCCCGCTCTGGTGGATTGTCAGAGTAATTTGTTGTTCTTGATAGGTTGATCTTCTTGCATCCTCGGGGCCACCACGTTACAAGTACTAGCACAGTCAGTCCTCTCCATTTCTTCTGTGCTCTTCCTCGTCCTGGTACTTTCTGTTTTTGCCATTTCTCCTACACTACAGAAATACATGGGTCTACTCTCAAGGAAGTGGTTTGGAATAGAGGGGGGCCGGTTAGGGAAGGTTGGAGAATGACAGCCAACAGGCTTTACCCTAGGTGATCATCCTTATCCCCAGAGGGGAGTCCCTCCCCATGAGGTACTCCCGCATTAAACCACCCGTAGGTGGACTATTGGGCATCAGCCGCACCTCCCTAGCCTCATGGGAAACGGCTCCCCCTTGGAGAGGAGTGACGATACCTTGCGAGGCAATGCTTGCTAAATTATAATAGCGCAGATGATGCTTGCACTGGGTTAACACAGGGAATTTATGAAATGTGTTGTTCGTGTGGAGCATATGCCTCTATTAATCCAGCAAGATATTCTTATTTGTTAATAAATTAAGTGATGCTTTCACAGTGTTCATAGTTCCTGAAACGTATGCACTGTGCTGATAACCAAAAGGATGTTTTGCATTATCCTATAGTGCAAGGTGAATATTGTGCTGTCTTATGTGATGAATCTCCTCCCACATGGCCAGGGGACGGCAGCCTGATCCTGACGCTGACCCTGGGGGTGGTACTATGAGGGAGGATCATGTGGGAGGAGACGGCTGTTGGTGAAGGTGGTGACCCCATCAGGAGAAATGCAGTATTCTTCCCTTTCTGTGTAAGAAGACCTCAGAATTCCTAAATTATTGATGGCGTGTTGCCATACAAATTACTCCTCTTGTAAAATGCATAAATCCAATCCTGCAAATCACGCTAGACAGAAGTCCAATCATACCTCATACACACACCTGCCATGTCCTCCCTCTGTTTTTCTAAATAAAAACCCTAAACAATGTCGCTTTGGGACTCCCATAAAGTCTCAAGTCCTGAGACAATGATGAAGAGGAAGGAGTTAATGCAGACTGGAAGAAACACAAAGTTTAACGGGCAGACTAGTTGTTTTGATGCAGCACAAGTAAAATTCAGAGCCAGAGAGGATGGCAGAGCCAGAGAGGATCGCAGATCCGGAAAGAGATACAGTACTGGAGAGGACTGTGCTGGAGAAGGCAGCTATTTCCAGGTAACAACTCATAATCGCATATCGGCGTGGCACGAGGCCAGGAGGGATGCAGCGGGCACTGTGGGATCACCGTCAGAAAACCGGCAGCAGTCTTACCGACGGGTGACCGCGCAGCAGGCCGGAATGCTGGAAAAGGGTCTGCAGTGTAAAGGAGGCTGTCACAGGGAAGAAGCTTGGTTGTAGCAGCGTGCCACGGGCCAGGAACGCTTCAAGACACCGGTGAGTCTGCTCAGAGCCATTGCGGACCCCGGGGCATACCGACGGGCATAGGATAAATAATAATATATGAATATAGACCAAATGAAGATATTAACACATATCATTGCACAGGTCCGCATTTATGAGATGTCCGTATGTGGGAAGTTGGAACAAGTATAACCACAAGCAAATAAATACTAATCAACATTTAAAAAGACAGAACTTGTACGTAAGATGGGTATTTGAGGAAAGTTGGAACCTCAAGCCAATGAAGTGAAGCACCGTGAAGTAATACAACTGTGTTATATTGAAGGAAGTGAAACCGAGAAGAAGTCCTGGTGAAAGATGCACATCAGGCAGTGAACACCTGGGGAGAGATAGCTGGCAGAGAAGTATACCAGGGAATCTGCAAGACTCCAGAAAGGGATTCCTAGCAGGGGAGTATACCAGGCAATCGAAACAAAGTATATGGAAGTATAAGAAATTGTGGCTAGATACCTGGCAGGGTAGTATGCCAGGGGATCTAAAATGTTTATGAAAGGAAATCCTAGCAGTCAGAGCACCAGGCACTCTGACGATAACTAAGAACCTTAAAACTGTACGAAGATACCTGTCAGGAAAGTGTAGCACGGGATCTGAAGAACTTTCAAAGGATTCCTGGCAGTGGAGTATATCAGGAGGTCCACTAAAGTTATAAAAATAAATATACTTACTTTGCATAACACATGATAGAAATGTTTACCAGGGACTAGGAAAGTAGGCATTTGAAGTTGTGAAGTTAAACAAAGACATTGTTTCACGTTGAGTCTAAAATACCTGCCAGAGGGATATACCCAGATACCTAAAGAGCTCACATGAGGATTTGTGATGGCCAAATGCCTTGGGTGATCCACCAAGTTACCAAAGTGGCTGAAGAGAATCTTATATGGAACATCTTATTTGAACAAGATCCTTGTTTTGTGAATTTATTGTTTGCTTGTTAGGCGCTTATGCAGGAAATAAATTATTTTTGAAAGTGCCCACAGAGCAGGAGGGAGGGAACATGGGATAGCAGTGCAATTAAATACAAAAAATACAGATGGTGAAGGGACGGACAAACCTACCATGCCTTGTGAATTTTTTTGAACGTGCAAGTGCAGGAAGGAAGGAGGCAGTGCGGTAGGTGCTATGGTGTCCGTGCCCGAATGTGAGCCGCAGATGAAGTGCAAGGTATGGTAAGTGCTATGCGGCCAGGAGCCGCGTTCGTTGGGAAGTGCGAATCTCCGGTGCAGTGGGTGTACTTAGGCAAGTGCTGAAGGAAGACAGATGCTGGGGAGATTGGGTGTGAATGACCAGAGGCCCAGAGGATGCATAAGTGTCCAAGACATCAATCACAGCAACTGTAGGATTAGCAGAGGAAGGACGAAGGGAAAGATGAGGAAAAGAGGAGTCTTGAGGTGTTCTCGGAACTTCCGACGGTCCCGCTCAAGATGCAGCAGGAGGGGGAGGCTGTTCCAGAGGAGGGATCCTGCTGAGGAAAGCGAGTGGCCTCCTGCCCTCTGTTTAGCGTAACGCTTCACATACAGAGAGTTGGTGCCAGAGGAGCGTAGAGGTCTAGAAGGAGAGTATTTGGTAAGAGAGTTGCAGATAGTGTGGTTCCCGGCCACAGACAGCCGTGCGGATGATGCAGATGGATTTGAATTTGATCCGTGCACCAACCAGGAGCCAGTGGAGGCTTTTTAGGGTAGGAGAGATGCAGTACCTGGGCTTGAGGCAAAGGATACGTCTTGCAGCTCTATTCTGGATTAGCTGAAGGGGGTCGCAGAGTGGAAGAAGGTAGATTGAGGAGGAGGCTGTTGCAATAGTGAAGCCTAGAGAGAACCAGGGTTTGGGAAACATTGGGCTTCTTGGGGGGGGGGGAGTGAGAAATGGGAAAATTCCTTTGAGCAGGAAGAATTGGAAGTGGGACTTCTTTGCAATGTCATGCGTGTGAGAGAGGAAGAATAAAGAGGAGTCAAATATGACTCCAAGGTTTCTGGCTTTAGATGAAGGAGCAGGGTTAGAGCCCAAGGTCGGAGGCCAGAGAGAAGGGAAGAAGCGGGGAGCATGGGTTCCAATTGGAAGGATCTCAGTTTTGCTGGCATTGAGGCACAGATCATTGGAAGAGCAGCAAGCTTGGATGGCAGACAGGCAGTCATGGATGAAGGAACGTGCGAGTGAGTCAGCAGGAGTTCTGAAAAAGAGTTGAGTGTTGTCTGCATAACACTGGAAGTTGGGGGAGAAGGAGGAGATGGGTTGTGCCAGCTGAGCAAGGTAGATGTTAAAGAGCCAGGGGAAAAGGAAAGATCCCTGGGGACACCACAGGTAGCGAAGGAAGTAGGAGAGGGGAAGGTGCCCAGGATGACAATGGAAGAGCAGTCCGTTATGAAAGAAGTCAGCCATTCCAGTACCCGTTCTGAGATACCAAGGTATCATGGAGCCTTTGTATGAGGATGGAATGGTCGACTGTGTACTAACAGCTACAAATTGCAAGAAAGATAAAACTTAAAATACAATACAAAAGACATAAAATGCAAGCCATAAAATTCATGCACAGTTATTAGCCCCAACAGTGACACTATCCCTTTTCAACGCTTTGCTCCTCTGTCGCCATGTTCTAAATATATAGCGTGCTATTGCATAAATAGCATTTACAAATAAAGACTGACTTAACAACAATGCAGAATCTACATGACTAATACCATAATCTAAAAATATTGGTTGCAGATACTTTTGTCTGTCGTATAGTTTTTTCAGATGTTGGAGTATAATGTGCCAACGTGTCCATAAAAAGTGCATACAGTGGGCACCTTGCAGAGGCATTGACTCTCCAAGATGAAAACCTGCCACAGGTAATATTCCAAGTCTAAAACGTATATACAATGATCTCTCTGAGGGCAAAGTCACAATGTGCAAATAAGCCTTAAAACCATACTCCATTCTAAACTTCAGATAGTCTAGGCCCAATTTTAGATGTGCAGCATCCACTATTAAATACTCACGGTCTCGCTGGTTCATACTTTCTTTAAGCTGCTCAATTTCCTGACTATTCAGAGCCGCAGGTTTTCCCAAAGATCAGGTCTATCTAAATTCAGGAGGATTGCTTTAACATGGGCAAACCATTTCAAGTTCTTTTCTCCATTTGAACCCAGAATGTGAGCTAAGCCTTCATGGTACTTTTCCAAACCCTTGGTAGTCCATACACGAAGACACTATAAAACAGGTTTAAAGGATACTTTAGTTGCTACTGGTATATGGTTGAGCTCTAATAAGTGGAACAATGCACAGGGTGCACTAGCAAGTATGTTTTTCAAAAATGTTTTTTCACAACAATTGAACATATTGGAGTTTATAAAACCCAAAGTTCGGCACTGTATAGTGTGGCTGGCAAGGCTAGTTTATAAAGCAAATCCAGGATTAGGTCAAATGGCCACACTACCTTGTTTTAAAAAAAGGACAAAATGCCACCACTGTACTTCACTAATGTGACAACTGATTTGGAAGACTGCGCTCCCCACCTACTATTGTCTTGAAAGCACACGCCAAGATAATCAAAGTGAGCCACTTGTTCAATAACGGTGTCCCTGGCATCTAGAGCTATAGACCTGTTTTTGGAAAGAGGAGTCCTAAACACCATCACTTTTGATTTGACAAAATTCAAATTTAAACAAAGGGACTTGCTCTTACTCTGGAAGATAGAAAAAGATTTCTTAAGACCTGTGGCGGTATCAGCGAGCAGCAAAGCATCATACGTGTAAAAAAGTGTGGTGTACTTATCACATGCCATTCTCGGGGAGGGGGGAGGAGGGATCCTGGCACCCTACCATCAGTGCGTCAATTATTTCTTGTACGTAGAATATTCTAGGAAAAGCTGAATGGTATGGGACATATTGTTTGCACAGGAGCTTGCTGAACCTGGTATAAGGAACCAAAGGAATTGTTATTTAAAAGAGACACTCTTGACATCCTTAAACTGTTGCTTGGAAGAGACACTCTTGCCATCCTAAACTGTTGTTGAAAGAGACACTTTTGCCATCCTACCTGAAATATCCAGGGGAAGGGAACCACCCTCTAGATCCAATTGTTACTCCTGGGAAAAGACTGTTTCTGTTAGATTCATCTACTTGCTTTAGTTTGGAACACTAATATAAGTCAGAGACATTTCCTTGGACCCTTCGTTGTTAATTTCTAAGTGTGAGGGTCAGATTCGTTTTGGGCACAAGGACAGTTTATAGGTTTTTGATGACACGACACAGACTGATGTTTAGTTTTAGTTTCCTAGACAGGTTAACCCTCTTTAGGATAGGCACAGGGAGGCCTTTATCCAAACACGTTTATTTTAATAAAGATGTCTGATAATGAAAATATTACAACTTTGTGTCTGCTTCTCATTTCTGATCCCTCACTTTTAGAGGAATGCTTGAACTGTTCTGATGGTGCCAGAGATGTTTGCAATGTAGCCAGGGCTTCTGATGGTTTACAATGTGTTGATGTTACCAAGGATTGCTTGCCCTGTGAGGACCATGTCTTCCCTTGTATGCACTTTCATCAGTGAATTTAGTACCAAGTGTTGTATCAACAGAGGACAGATATGCTGCAGTGCTGATTTGTGCGAGTTGGCAATGTCCTCCTCATAGCCCCCTTGTCTGCAAGCATGCAGTGAGTGATTGGCACTGCCGGCTTGATCCTCACCAAGTCAGAGTGCGCCCCATAAACTGTTTACCGAGGGTTGTACGGGGCGAAGGAGCCCATTTTTGGGGTGCAAGAATGCAGTGTAGTGCTGGACCGGGTACCTGCTTTTCTGCTCAGTGCCCGCTTACTATGGCCAGTTTTATTCTGGGTAATAGGAGGCTTATGGGTTCTCTGTAGGTTCTCTTGTGAAGCCTGGAGTGGGAATACCTCTGGGCAGAGCTGCACATGATTTATCTGGGAGTAGCAGCATGGATTCCGGAAACAAATTAGGGGAGGTGAGCCCAGAGGGGGTTGCTGGTTTGAGAATCAGCTCTCCAGTGCAGCTGCAATGATGCAACCTCTAGGTTTAACATTCTTTTCTGATGGATCTCGCCCTTCATTTTTGCATAAGCAATACGTTGTTAAGCCCTTTGATGGCACTCTGCTGTTTGTCTTATGGTTGTGGACAGTATTAAAGGTAACATTTTGAAAGCTTTTATTTCTCCTTACCTACTAATAGTAGCACTGCCTAAACTACTTGTAGACCGTATTCCTACATTACCCTTTCCATCTTGGGCCCTCATTCTATTAACTGTTCTTAGTTTTGTATTGGTAGATCAGTACTTAATGAACCACGTAAATTTCCTATATTTGATTGAACTCGGCCAACCACCTTATTGGGACCCAGAGCCATTACTTAGTACTTGTTTATTCCTCTAAATGTTACCCACACTAACATTTCATGCAATAAGGCGCCATGGTTTAACATTTTATACACTTTTGGGAATGGTGGGAAAATGCAAATATATGCATTAAGAATGTTGATGAGAAACGTACCTGAAAGTGAATTTAATGCAACTGTAAAGGTTAGTTGATTAGGCTTCAGTATTTGTATTTGGCCCAATGCAGTTTAAGGAAAAATCAGTTTTGAAAGTGTGTACCTTCAGGCAGCATGGAGAAAGATAGTTTGGCTATTAATGTTTTTCCTGTTACATTTGTAAACAGTTGCACCAGCACAATTATTTCAAGACTTGCCTTTCCTGGCAAAAATATATTTGAGTATGCTGATGACGTTGCTTCAGATGACTGCAGTTAGATGAATATTAAGGTTTAATTTTATTTCATTGCACAGTTGTGTGGATCTCTATCCTGAATAACAATAATCTTTGGTCTGAAATTAACTGTTGAATAGTACAATTCAGTTTGTTATTAAGTAATTGCTAGTTGGATTTGAATGTAATAATTGTACGGTGTAACCATTTGTACTCTATATACGCGTGTATCCTCCGTATTAATTTACATCTTTGGTTGTAGCTCTTCACGCTTAACTGTGTGTAGGCTTTATTTTCCTCATGCTTGTGGCGTCTGCCCACCATCTGGAGTGATTTAAATGTATGCTGCCCTAAGTCACATGCCCTTTAGCGATTACTGTACACTATTTTTGAAAAGTGGTTGTTACCACTATTGTATGTTAATTCATCTAAACATATATAAATGTATCACCTTTATTTACTACTGCTTGAACTACGATTCACTCTTTTCACTATTGCATGCATCCATGTAACGAAT